>NC_091950.1:324493760-325118968 GCF_031021105.1 Erythrolamprus reginae | reverse complement strand
AAAAAGTATTGCTTATAAACAATTCTCTATTTCTTTACTAATGTGACAATGCTGAATAGAATTGAAACTGACATACAAACTGTTAAAATATAAACAGCATATCAGTTTATCAAAAAGTGTGATTATCTGATGTTTATAAACTTTTCTGAAATTGACAAATTTATATTCATAGAAACATAGAAGATTGACTGCAGAAAAAGACTTCGTGGTCCATCAAGTCTGCCCTTATACTATTTCCTGTATTTTATCTTACAATGGATATATGTTTATCCCAGGCATGTTTAAATTCAGTTACTGTGGATTTACCAACCATGTCTGCTGGAAGTTTGTTCCGGGCATCTACTACTCTTTCAGTAAAATAATATTTTCTCATGTTGCTTCTGATCTTTCCCCCAACTAACCTCAGATTATGCCCCCTTGTTCTTGTGCTCACTTTCCTATTAAAAACACTTCCCTCCAGAACCTTATTTAACCCTTTAACATATTTAAATGTTTCAATCATGTCCCCCCTTTCCCTTCTGTCCTCCAGAATTGGACACTGAAATTCAACTGAGTCCATTTCAAATACACTGAATTAAGTTGTTTATAAAAATAAAAATCTTCAAACCCAATAAATGTGAAATCACTGGAAAACCCCAATCGTCTTATTGTTCTTTTTCATTGCTATTGACAATTTTAAAAATTCAATTGTTGTTCAATATAGAAAAATGAAAAACCTAGTTAGACTTTATTTAGTTGGCCTATCAAATGAGCAATCAGAGGAAATCATAACAAGCCAGTAAAGACCACAAAAAAGTGAGGGAAAAGATCTGCATTTAGACAAGGTCCCTGCCAATTACCTTAATAGGGACATTTGAAAAAAAAAAAACAAAGAAAAGAAATGCAATTGATGAAGCAGGCTCTGATCCATGAAAGCTTGTGGCTAACAGATTTTTTTAATCTTTAAAATGCCAAAGTCTCTCTATTAGTTTTACATTTGAAGAGAATTTCACTGATTTTGAAGATTATTGAAACAGCCTGTGTTAAGCTCTAAATTATCTGACTTGAGATGTTAACGTAGTGTCTTGCTTTATGATGCTCTGCATGATACAACTCATGGAATATGTCATCCTAAGCTCTTTTGTCCTGGCAAATGAATGCTTCAGGAAAGTAGAAACTTTAGCACATTCATGCTTTATTTTTTTAAACCAAGCATGTGTGTAATCCCAAAGGAATGGCTTGTGACAGCATTTCTAACTTAAAATCTTAATAAGGGAAGCAGAGCTTTGGATCAGGCTAGAATGTGCAAACAACCTTTAACTATTAAACCAAAAAGAGAAATCAATTCCATGATTACCTTTCATGAGTTCATAAAAACATTACTCTTTCCTCTTCGCATCTCTGTTAATAAATGACACAGATGATCAAGACTGAAAGTAAGCATTTGTTCATGAGAAATATATTAAGAATCATAGGACAGGAGACTGCAAATTTCAAAACTGCATCAAAATGTGATGCCTTAATGGAGCTCTAGCAAGCTCCAGGGCAATTATATGAATGAGAATACACATAACATTGCTTCATAACATGCAGCATGTGAACATTTCGGGTCAATCAGACTAGATTTAATATGCTGACTAAGCATAATTAACCAAAGAGTGAAAAATATGATGATGCTCATCTTATATGCTGCCTTTTCCCCAAACACACAAATATATGTTTTTTTCCCACTTCCAACAATATGGAAGATACAACGGTGTGAATAGTGATTTGGATTTATTTTCTTATAAGGTAATAAATTTATTTATCAGCAATCACTGAATTGTAAGAAATGACTGTGCCTGAACTTCGGTTCTAAATCTGATCTTATATTTGCCTACTGGAATAATTAAAAAAAGTTTGCATTTGGAACAAGGGGAAATAGATACGCATGCTGCTCCAACATCATGCTTATATGCACTAAATATTAGAGTAAACATTCATTTTAAAGGTGCAAATTCTACTCATGTCAAATCATGGTGAGCAGCAAACATCCTACTATTTTGTACAACAATGCCAAGAGAGAGGCCTACCCTTTTATTGAAGAATTTATACATATTATGGGCAGTTTGATCTACTGATTGATCTACTACAACTATATTTATATTTTATGTGTTAGGAAAGCATAAGCTTGCTTCTTAGAGAGTACATGGTGGAAAAGTCTATAAAACTGACTATTTAGCTCAATAGCTACCTCAAGCAAAGTTGAATGTAAATTTCAATTGAGAACTTAATATACCAGCATCCTTAATATTTCAGAAATCAATAATATGCACTGATGTCCTCACTATTAATAGTGATAATTGTAACAAAGAAGCTATTACCTATATTGTTCCATTCCCTAATAATTCACAATTGAGAATTTTAACTAGTACTAGACATATAATATAAAAGGCATTTTTCTCATATTAGTACTAATAATGTATAGCTATAGAGCTGATATTCATCAGTGTCCAGGTTGTGATCCTGCAGTTTCACATTACTCTCAAAACAATGAATTACAGCTAATTCATAAAAGAGAGAGAGAGAATGAGACAGAGAGAGAGAAGGGGAATTCATTTATGGTTAACTTATTCCTATAACAAGGGCTGTGATTATTTTTTTTAAACTAATGTTTTATCTAGTCAAGAATTTAAAAAGAAAGAAAAAGATAAGTAACAACCATTATACTTTATATAATCTATTAACCTATAACATATGTAATAACCTAATCTATGACATCTGAAATGTTAAGTATTTCTAAAAGTAATTTGTATCATTGACTCTTAATCTTTAGCCTGAATAATCACAAAACTAGTAAATAATCAAATTAAATATGAGACTGTGTAGATCTGTCCTAATTTGATCTTATTTGTATCTGTGTGATGCTGCAAAAATGGAGCTTCAATAGTTTTTTTAGGCTTCATGAGATTTTCGTTTTATTGTTATATTGGGTAATCCTTTTACATTTGGGAAGGACTATGACTAAAATAATTTAAATTGTTTTCTGAAACGAATGAGACAGGAGTATTTTGCTCACTCCTACATAGTGAAAACAAAGATACCTATAAGCAACAATGCCATTAAGCATATAGATAGTGCTGATTTCAATTTTCTTTATTTTACCGAGAATATTAAAATGGTTACGGTATATCTGGACTGAGCATTACATTGTGCACATGTGTACAGATATATATATGTACATTTATTTGTACATGCATGGGCATTTATAAATAGATACAATACATTTCACATATATGTTCTGGTAACCATTTTATTCCAGACATTTCAAATATATAGTTTTTTTGTCCACAGGAATACAGGAAAAGTATATAGCTATAATTTTAAGAATTTGATCCAGAGAAAAATATATCTATAGCTATAGCTATAGCTATATCTAATCTCTTTCTGTCTGTCTGTCTATGTAACTTTTTGCCTTTTAAAATAGAAATGCCATTTTGAAGTCTATTACTAAATGATTTCAATTGTAATAGAAAAGTAACAAAAACATTACTAATAAATAATATTCATTATATTAGTACCAAATGCTTGTATGTTAAAGAAACTTGTCAGACTACATTTTATAAATTACATCCATGATATGACGGCGGTGAACAAGTATTTGCCCCCATTAGCAGGATATGCACCAGTTAAGTGTAAAATCTATTTCCAAGGGTCATGATAAGGTCATTATGATTCTGATCTCTTTTTTAGCTAAAACTGAAAACTCACACTTTTCCCATGAAGATACCCTATAAAATCCAGTTTATCTTTTCAATATATTAAAACTACATACTAGAATAATCTGTTTACAGCACAGAAAATAAAACAAATGTTTTAAGTTGAACTGGAATTATATATACATTTTGCTAATGTTTTTATTAATCTTAGGAAATTAGAAGAAAAAAGTGTTAACACTTTGAATTTTTACTTCCTCATTGGGGGGGGAGAAGATAGTAAAATACTAAAGCAATAGCATGTAGACAATAAGACAAATATGTTTCAGTCTACCCAAGATTCAAATTATTTTTGTGATTATCCCATCACTCACTACTGCAGTCAGTTTCTATTCCAGAATACAATCATTTAAAATTTATTTTAAAACTGAGCCATTTGATATCTCCAAATTGTATACACACACATATATATAAATCTATTTTTCATATCCCTGCACATTAAAACAACTTCAAAGATTTAACATAATAACATGACCTTAGTAAGGAAAACAGTCCCTAGTAATACTAAAATATCATTTTAAAAATTGTTTATTTTATTGCAAATTGAAACATAGGTTTCCATTTTATCTTTCAAATTAACGAATGAAATGAAGCACAGTAATTTCTGTTTCTGTCAATAAACTACAAATGCATTTTTTTTAAAAAAAATACAGTTTTGGGAATGTTAATATAATTTAGAAGCAAACAAAACCCTCAGACATTAAGCAATATTAATAAAAGTTATCTAATAGCTACATATCTAAAGGTGAGAAGGATACAATACTAACCAATGTTACGAATAAAATTAACATCACCTCCCCCCCAAAAAATCTAATGCTAAGGTAATATGACATTCTATAAAATATCAATACTCAGCAAGAATTCAGTCACACATATACAGATCTAATAAATGTGGCACAGGGGGAAAATACACAAGTAGTTGGCTACAATTTTGTTCATTATCAGTATCAATGATTTAAAACTTAAAATATTTATTCATGCTATCAGAACAAAGGAAATTTTCCAGAGCCATTAACAAAAAAGCAAGCTAAAGAAAAATGCAAAACAAAATGAAGAAGGGAATTAATCCCCCCTTTAAAAAATATTGTTTATTATCATTGCTAACGTATAGTAATGGGTAGTGGTTTGCTAAATCCCACTTAACCTCAGCTATCTATCGATTACTGACTATTCTTTCAGCTTCTTCTAAGAACGTGTAACCTTGCATCTGTGAGCAAAAGTGCTCAGTTATTATTTGTGGCAAGAATTTTTGTGACTGTACTGCTCAGCAATTCTATTTACATCAGCAATGCTAAATGCCCAATGGAGAAAGGGGAGCCAATCAGATGGCAGATTAGATGTCAACTCAGAGGCAGCTGTCTGGAGACTATTACAGCCAGTTTACCTCCACAATTCAAATTCCAAACCTCGCAAAGGAGATCAAGTCACTCTTTAGGCTCAGACAGCAGAACAAGAAAAATCAAGGGCAGGGAGTTATTCCTTACCATTTTAAAGGTGCTAAATAGAAAACTTAAGCAAGCATTGTTCAATCACCATCTGATGCCTATTAATCTGGCAACCTACAAGATACATGAAATCAGAAAAGATGTATTTGTGACCAGAAACCCGGACTGTTGATCTTTTCAGATCACTCAGATCTTTTCTAGTTAAGGACCCTTTTCACCACGGATTTTTAATGGTTTTCTTCTCTTCGCTTTCAAACTGAGTGCCTGCAGACTGGAAAGGCAGGAGAAACCCGCAAAAAGGAAAGGTCATCCGAAGAACAATGTGAGCCTTGAAGAATTTATCAGTGGTGGGGCACCTATGCAAGCCACTTAACCTGTTTCTTCTGCTGGGTTTCGGAATACAACTGCATCCAAGCAAAGCAATGTGTTCATAACTTTAAAGGTCTTTTTTTTTACTAAAATAATCAGGGCAGGATAAGAAAGACAACATGTTAACTGGCCCAGCCAATAAAACGACACCGGTCCCTCCCTTTCCCTCTCCAAAGTGGTTCTCCTCGGGGCCTTGTGTGTTCAGATTTCTAATAAGTCTGGAGTAGGGGCACTTGGGTGGGGTACAGTGGATCTCTCGTATTGTTCAGCCCGTCTTATTTGTCCCCCCCCCCCCGAAGAAAAACCATTTCCCCCCAGCAATTCCTCTCTAACCTAATCAGAGTCAGACATTGTGCATTATTATCCAATCCTGTTTTAGGGAGGCAAGCAACCAAGCGGAGATGGAGCAGCAAGGGAGGGGGGGAAAAGTAAAGCAGAGAAAGTAAAAGGGTCGCATCGGACACATTCACACACCCCGAAGTTCAAACCACACAAGGCTCTGCCCTTTGGGGGGGGGGTGTTCTTTAATGGGTTACCTGGCTCCTGCTGAGGGTCTGTCCGGTGCTCCCAGGGCTCATAGCAGGGTGATTTCTTTGTTGCGCGGCTGCCCAGGCTGGGTTTGTTGCAGCTCCATACTGGGAGCCCATGTCCTTGCCCATGACTGCCTGCTGACTTCCTGGGGCGGCTGCGGCGGCGGCTCCCTGAGCCGGCTGCTGCGACGGGCCCCCGCCGGGGCTGCTATAATCAGGGTAGCCCGTGCCGTAGCTCCTCATCATGGGGCTGGGGGAAGTCAGCAGCTGGTTCAAGGTTGGGGTGGCTCCAGACGGGTGTTGGTTCTGGCCCGAGAATCTTTGGAAACCCACAACCCCGGATGCCTTGCCCAAACTCCCGGCGCCGCCAGGGCCCAGCATCATGCCCTGCTGGTGCTGCCTGGGGGAACTCAGCACCCCGAAAGCGGAGGAAGAGCTCCCATAGCCGCCGCCTCCTCCTGCAGCCGCCGCCGCCACGGCTCCTGCTGCTGTGTTCGTGCCGCCGCCAGGCCGTCCGTAAGCGCTCGAGTAGTGGTTGTACTGGCTGTTGGCGTAGCCTTCGTGCGAGTTGGGCAGGGGGTCCATGATGTTGGGGGCCGGCGCGGGGTGCATTAGCCCCATCCCGGGGCTTTGTTGTCCGCCATGTTGATCAAAGCAAGGCCCGGCCCGACTCGCTGAGGAGGCGCCTCCGCCGCCGCTGCTGCCGCTGCCAGCGTTGCCGTAATAGCTATTAAACTCCGAGACACCCACCGCTGAGGGGCCGCCGCCGCCGTCTCCTCCTCCACTGCCGCCGCCGCCTCCACCCGCTCCCTGAGGTGGTGGCGGTGGTGGTAGCGGTGGAGGCGGCGGCGGCTGCTGCCCGCCCAAAGGTCCCAAACTAGGGTGGTCATAGCGACTGTTGAGGTGCTGCTCGCCCATTTTGTCCGCCGGCGGCGTCGCTTCTGCCTCGTCCCCGCCTTGCTTCAGCGGGGGCTGAGGCTGCGGCTGGCTCTGGGGCTCGGCCTGGCCCCCCGAGCCGCGGTCTTTTCCTCCATGTTGCTGCTGCTGCTGCTGTTCCATGTCTGCGCTGCTGGGCTGAGCAGCGCCGCCGCCGCCGTTGTTGTTGCTGCTGCCGTTGTTGTTGTTATTCTGCATCGGATGGTGCTGAGGCGGCGGCTGTGGCGGGAATTGATTTAGCTGTTGGTGTTGAAGTGCATGGGGGTGGTGGTGAATGTGGGAGTGCTGGGCACGGAGGTGAGCTGGGTGCTGGTGCTGGGCACGGGGGTGGTGGGAAGGCGCGGCGGCTCCGACGCTTTGCAACTTATGGTTGGGGAGCAGCCCCGTCTCCATAGGAAAAAAAGAGGGAGACAAGCCCGACGCGCTTCCCGGGTCTTTCAGAAGAACCAGTTCCGAGGAAGAGCTGCCGCCGCTACTGATAGCGTTGTTAGGAGCCGCGGCGGCGGCGGCGCCAGAAGTTGCATTACTGGCCATGTTCACTTCATTAGCTTGCTGGAGAAGATGGTGATCTACATTATTCAATCTGCTGCTGCTGCTGCTCGTCCCATCATCTGCGACCCCCGGGAGGGAGGCCGATCCAGCAGCTCCGACGGGGCCAGCCGCGGGAAGCCCAGAGTCAAGATCCTGGCTTAAGTTACCCGTCAAACTCTGGATTTTGACCTTGTTCTTGCTCGCGCTCAGCGGAGCCGCTGCTACTTGCGCGGCCATGATCGAGGGAGACTCAAATGATCTCCCTCCTCTTTCCCCCCCTTCCCGCCGCCCCCCCCCCCCACTAGAAAAACGGAGGTGGGGTGGGTAAATAAGTGTGTAAAATGGACAGGAGGCAAGAAAACTCAAAACTCTCCCCTGAAGGACGGGTGCACACGTTTATTTGATGAAAAAAAAGGCAGTGTGGTTATTGCAGGCGCGCGCACTCACACGCAGACGGCACGGGGTTTTTTTTTAAATTAATTTTAAATGACAGAAAAGTCCCCTCCCAAAGTCCTTGGTAGAGATTAGACATTGGAAGAACGCCTTGCAATCCGTGCCTGTTCCTGCTGTGTGATTTCATAGTGAAAGTTGTTGTTTTGTTTTTTTGTTTTACTCTAAATGAAAGTTGTTGTTTTTTTCTCTTTTCCTCTCCAGCCCGGATATGGGTAAAATACACGTCTGGCTGAGCCTATCAGGCCCAGCATGGCTTGGGGAAAGAGAGAGGGAGAGGCGAGCAGAACGAGTTCTAACAATTATTATCCACTTCTCTCTGATTATCCTGGTACGTCTGGAAAACGCGGACTGGATTTTCTCTTCCGTTTCCTGCTGCGGCTCTTACGGCCAAAGAGGAGCCTCTGGGAAAGAGAAGGGAGGCAGTTTTCGCAGCTGCTTTTCGGCAGCCTCCATCCAGGAACCGGGAGAACTGACATAAAAGCTCTCATATAAAACCATTCTACACCCTTATTGTAAAATCAGGGACGGAGAGCTGCGTTCTCCCTGCTTTCTCTTATTCAAAGACATGTGAAAAGCGAGGGGGGAAATGCCTTCAAATAATAAGAAAAGAGAGCCCCTTTGTTTTCTAAAATATACCACTTTGCCATTTCCTTCTGGGTCAAGCAAGGTTATTTAGAGGAGGAAGAAGAAAGAAAAGGAAAAACGGGAGGAAGGAAGGAAGAGAAAGAAAAAGGAAGGAAGAAAAGACTATGGTGTGAATTAGAAAAAACTACACTGCTCAAAAAAATAAAGGGAACACTTGAAGAACACAATATAACTCCAAGTAAATCAAACTTCTGTGAAGCACTTAGGAAGCAACACTGATTGACAATCAATTTCACATGCTGCTGTACCCATTCAACTTTGTACAGAACAAAGTATTCAATGAGATATTTCATTCATTCAGATCTAGGATGTGTTATTTGAGTGTTCCCTTTATTATTATTTTTTAGCAGTATGGTTTTGCCATTAAAACTATCTACTTATTTACTTTTAATTCATTTAGTGCCACCCAACTTTCAAAAGTTTTTTAGTAACTACCCCGCAACAACCAAACAGCCAGAATTTATTCCACATCTGTCGTCGTTTATCACACAAGGTGCACAAAGCTGAGTAAAAAATTCGGCACATGAATAAATTCTCAAACTCCCAGAACACCAGGCTCTATAGACAGGTACAGTCCAAGCACCATATGTGATAAGACATGCGTGTAAGTCGACTCAGCTCAAGATAAGCCCTTAATATATGCATAAAGGAATCTTCATTCAAAGGACTGATCCAACCTACTTTTGCATAATGGGTTTCTTTGCTGGATTAGAGAGAAATATCTGGGTCAGTAAGACAAATGTCTGCATTTGCTATTATATGGAAAGATAAAAACATGATATATGTAGGATTGTGGTCAGGATGAATGTGAATGTCTGGTTTTAATAATTCTGGGATTTTAGTACTAGGCTTTATGTTTGGATTTCTCTTTTGTTGTATCTTGTATTTTATTGCTGTTTTTGTAAGCCGCCCTGAGTCTATGGAGAAGGGCAGCATAGAAATACAAACAAACAAACAAATAAATAAAATAAATGTCTTCTGTGTTTCTATGTTTCTTTTTTACTTTCTACATTTAAAATCAACATTTGTTCAAATGCCCTCACATTTTTTCAGGGCTGATGATATCATTATTATAAACTATTACTGTACATCTTTTACAGACTAAATTTATTTCATGGCTCTTGCATTTGTTTCTTAAATTTTTTTTTCAGAATACCACATATAACTTCCAATTAATAAATTCACAATTGTTTCTAAGGCTGCTGCTCTACCTCCATTTACCTGGAAATGAGCTGCAATAAATGGAAAGGGATTTATTTTTAAGTATGGAACTGTTGACCATGTGGTCTACTAACTACAATCCTCATACAATACAATATTTTTTAAAGTTATGCCAAGTTATGGGGGTGTCCATTTGGGCAGCGGGCAGCCCATCAGTCAACCGCATCTTTTTTGGGTGACCTTATCATTTGGCATGAATGGAAATGGTATACTGTAAAAGCAATGACTGGTGAGTTGAACAATGTATAAAGCAAAGCTATCAAGTATCATTGGTATTGACCTGCTTAAAATGAACTTTAATCCATTAATTAATTGATAGATTGATTTAAAAGCAGCTCAGGCAGCTGCTCAACTAAAATTGGCTGACATCTCTTGAAAATATGTTAATCTAGATCTTTCACCCTTTCAAGTACAAAAGGATGCTAGAATGGCCACTTAAATTATCAACATGGTCTAATTATTCTAAATTGGATGCAAAGATTGCTGCTTCTGCAGATGATGCTATGTTTCCAGATACAAATAGTTGCATATGGAGTGTGTATTTACAGTACTTCTAGTTTGTTACATGCTACCCATAGCAGTTTGTTTAACTCGTTGGTAACATTAAAATATTTCTTTTAATGCAAAACAATTTCTTCTTTCAATTCCCAATATTAGTTTATTCTGTCAATAACACTGTTGCCAAGTAATAATACATTGTATATCTTTTTGCTGATTATATCATTTTCAGCAGCATGTGTGACCAGCAGTCTGTGGCAGCAACATTTCTGAAATTGCTACTGTGTCCAGCTGTCTCAAAATCCTAATAATCATTTGCATTAATGATGCTCTTAATACAATTATTATATACAGGGCTGTTTTCAGCATGTTCTATTAATTTGTATGCACAGCAAGGATTTCCTGAAGAGAGTAAAATATTTCCAGCACTATCGTTACGTCCCTTAACAATGGAATTACATTTGGTGTATGTAAAACATCTTTGATGATCGAAAGAATGATTACTTCTCATTTTGTTAAATTATTAGGTATAGAAATGACTTGCATTTATATAATAGCATATTGCCACTATTAGCATTAACAAATTAAGAGCTATTTAATGTAATTAATATGCACTGTACAGTGATATCGACTAAGACTCCATTTCTAATCCACCAATTAAACCAAGGAGAGGTACAATGTTATCTCAAAAGTAAACAGCAAATCTTGGTTTTAAGTTTACAGTTTAAAATATATTTAAACTGTAATTTGAAAACATGAAATCATTATGTTAGAAGAGACCCTTTAGACAGCTAAATCCAACTTTTTCAATGAGGAAATCCATATTAATTCCTGGGTTTTCCTTTGTTTAAACACATCTAGTGAAGAAAAGTCCACCACCACTCTGAAGGTGTTTCACTGTTGTATTGTTGTTATTAGGTAGACTTATTTCTGTTTTGTTTTTCCTTGACATTCAGTTGGAATTGCCTCTCTATAACATAATATTTTCCCCCATATTGTGCTCTCTGGAGTAAGTGAGAACAGATCTTGACCTTTTTTGTACATGACATCCTTTCAAATATGTGAAGTAATATTCTCCCTTAGTCATCTTATCTCAAGGTAAAACAAACCCTTCTCCTTTAATCTCTCGTCAGAGGACTTAGTTTCTATTAATTTTCACTGCTCTTCAAACCTGTTCCAATTACTCTAGATCTTTTTTTATGAAGTGTGGTGCTTAGAAATGGACACAGTACCTGAGACATAGTGTGACCAAGGCAAAATGAAGTGGAATTATTACTTCCTGTGATTTGAAAATTATATTGATGCAACCTAAAGCTGAATTTGCTTTCTTTGTAGCCAAATCCCACTACTACCATGTCTTATATTTTTTTTTAACCCTGCCTTATTGCCATGCACTCAAAAGTCCAATTGGTCTTCCCTAGGTATGCCCACGTTACACCAACACTCCGCAGTCTGCATTGGTTGCCGATCGGTTTCTGGTCACAATTCAAAGTGTTTGTTATGACCTATAAAGCCCTTCATGGCACCGGACCAGAATATCTGCGAGACCAACTTCTGCCGCACGAATCCCAGCAGCTGGTTAGGTCCCACAGAGTTGGCCTTCTCAGGGTCCCGTCGACTAAACAATGCCGGCTGGCGGGACCCAGGGGAAGAGCCTTCTCTGTGGCGGTCCCAACCCTCTGGAACCAGCTCCCCTCAGAGATCAGGACTGCCCCCACCCTCCTTGCCTTTTGTAAACTTCTTAAAACCCACCTCTGCCGTCAGGCATGGGGGAATTGAGACATCTCCCCTTGCCTATGTAGTTTTATGTATGGAATGTTTGTGTGTATGTTTTTATATAAGTTTTTTTTTAGGTTTTTAATGTAAAATTGTTATTTTGGACTTAATATTAGATTTGTCATTGAGTCCACGGAGAGGGGCGGCATACAAACAAACAAACAAACAAATAAATAAATAAATACTGTTTTGTCACTGCTGTGAGCCACCCCAAGTCTGCAGAGAGGGGCGGCATACAAATCTAATAATAATAATAATAATAATAATAACAACAACAATAATGATAATAATGATAATCAGGGGATGTCTTTTTTGGGGGGGACAGGATAGCTGATTTTCAGGTTTCAGTTAACAACTATTCCAAGTTCTTTTGTCTGAGGCTTATTATTAAGCCAGGTATCTCTAGCCTGTGCATTTGACCCCCCCCCTCCGCTAAGTGAAGGACTTTGTACTTGTTTCCATTAAAATTCATACCTTCAGACCCATTTGTCCAAATCTTTAGAATTTTATTTCAGTAGCCTAGGACAGTGATGGTGAACCTATGGCACGGGGCCACAGGTGGCACATGGAGCCATATCTGCTGGCACATAAGCCATTGCCCTAAATCATCTCCAACATGCATGTGTATGCCAGCCAGATAATTTTTGGCCCACACAGAGGCTTTGGGGGGGCTTTTTTGGCTTCCAGAGAGCCTCTGGGGGGATGGGGGAGGGTGTTTTTACCCTCCCACGGCTCAAGGGAAGCCTTTGGAGCCTGGGGAGGGTGAAACATGAGCCTACTGGGCCCACCAGAAGTTGGGAAACAGGCTGTTTCTGTTCTCCAGAGTGTCTCTGGGGGGCGGGGAAGCTATTTTTACCTTTCCCAGACATTAAATTATGGGTGTGGGTACTTCCTCAGCACCCAAGGAAAAAAAGGTTCACCATCACTGGCCTAGGCTATTAGCCATTCCATCAAATTTGGGGGTCATGTGGAGATTTTTATATGCATTCCCACTGCCTCTTCACCTAAATCATTAATGAAAATATTGAAGAACGCAGTAAACCCCAGCATTGATTTATGTGGCACACCATTGATAGTTTTCTCCAGCTAGAAAAGGAATCATTATTAACATTCTTGGATTACATTTTGAGTCAATTTTAGGTCTACAAAATTCACACGTCATTCAGCCCATATTTACTAGATTGCTAATAAGAGGATATTTTGTGAGATGCTTTACTGAGCTCATGATGTTTATAGTATCAGTTTCCCTGATCAAAAAGAAATACTATAAAAAGTGATTATATTATACTATCAAAAAAATAACCATTTACCACAATACCACAGGGGAGCTAATTGCCTTCATTACACCTCCCCCACTATTCACTCCATAGAATATGAACTTTGATTACAACCTCTGCAATATTAACTACAACTATGAAATCAATCATTTGTAGTTATGTGCAAATTTGCCCCACTGAAATTGGAAAGACTTCAGAATGGACAGGGGTAGAAATAAGATTGCACTATAAGAATAGCTTAAGCAGATTTAATTGGAAGTATGACGGAATTCTGTTTGAATTTTTTAGTGAGACTCTACTGGTAGCTCAATTACGCTAAATTGTGCCTTTTGTTTTCAGATGTCTCTAAATTCTTCAGGTACAGTATAATCATTCTTATATTTCAGTCACATTTTTCTATACCACCAAAGTCAAAGTTGTTACATGGTTAGAAGCGGATAGAGTGGGGAAAATTGGTAAGTAATTCTAGTAGGAAAATCAGGTGTATCCCCAAGGGTCATTATATTCTGTAACAACAACAAATTGGAATTCTATGCAAACTCCTAGAAAGGGTATATATTTCATCTTTGTAGAAGAGAGAATAACGTAACTGCAACCTAAATTCATGCCAAGCAATCCATCAGCTCTTGCCAAGAGAATAGTACATCTTAGTTATTGAGTCTTTTTGACATTTTCTTCTAGATTTTCTTCTTTACTGTATTGAAACTCTAATTATACATGTTAAACTTCATGTGGTTATTATTTAATGTTTTCATATATAAATAGATAGGTATATGCATATTCTAAAATACAGGGCAAACTCACTTATTCATTTATTCTTTCATATATCCATGCTTAAACTGATGTGCATGTGTAATTTAAGACTCCTGATAAGAAATATAGGCTCAAACTCACTGGGGCTTTACAATGTTTCCTCACTTATTTTGCAGATAGTTGCAGACAGGAGTATAAAATGCAGGACACCAAGGACACATAATTTTAAAAGGCTGGTTTTCCAGATATTGGAATGAAAAGTTTTACTCTTGTGCCCAGGCTAAAGATGGAACATTGCACATCAGTTTCCAGCACAATTAAATTAATCTATCAGAAAAGATACCACATGCCAATTACCCCCCTCCCCTAGTGGTAGGCACCACACCCTAAAACCATTAAATAGCATTGCAGTTTCTGAGTAACATACCAAACAAATAGAAACATAGAAACATAGAAGTCTGATGGCAGAAAAAGACCTCCTGGTCCATCTAGTCTGCCCTTATACTATTTTCTGTATTTTATCTTAGGATGGATATATGTTTATCCCAGGCATGTTTAAATTCAGTTACTGTGGATTTATCTACCACGTCTGCTGGAAGTTTGTTCCAAGGATCTACTACTCTTTCAGTAAAATAATATTTTCTCATGTTGCTTTTGATCTTTCCCACAACTAACTTCAGATTGTGTCCCCTTGTTCTTGTGTTCACTTTCCTATTAAAGACACTTCCTTCCTGGACCTTATTTAACCCTTTAATATATTTAAATGTTTCGATCATGTCCCCCCTTTTCCTTCTGTCCTCCAGACTATACAGATTGAGTTCATTAAGTCTTTCCTGATACGTTTTATGCTTAAGACCTTCCACCATTCTTGTAGCCCGTCTTTGGACCCGTTCAATTTTGTCAATATCTTTTTGTAAGTGAGGTCTCCAGAACTGAACACAGTATTCCAAATGTGGTCTCACCAGCATTCTATATAGCGGGATCATAATCTCCCTCTTCCTGCTTGTTATACCTGTAGCTATGCAGCCAAGCATCCTACTTGCTTTCCCTACCGCCTGACTGCACTGTTCACCCATTTTGAGACTGTCAGAAATCACTACCCCTAAATCCTTTTCTTCTGAAGTATTTGCTAACACAGAACTGCCAATACAATACTCAGATTGAGGATTCCTTTTCCCCAAGTGCATTATTTTACATTTGGAAACATTAAACTGCAGTTTCCATTGCTTTCACCATTTATCTAGTAAAGCTAAATCATTTACCATATTACAGACGCCTCCAGGAATATCAACCCTATTGCACACTTTAGAGTCATCGGCAAATAGGCAAACCTTCCCTACCAAACCTTCCCCTATGTCACTCACAAACATATTAAAGAGAATAGGACCCAGAACAGACCCTTGTGGCACACCACTTGTAACTGACTCTGCTCAGAATACTCACCGTTAACAATAACTCTCTGATGTCTACGCTTCAGCCAGCTGCAAATCCATTGAACTATCCAGGGATTAAGTCCAATCTTCACTAATTTATCTATCAGCTCTTTATGAATGAATGAATACCCTAGTATTTTCCCCCACTGCAAGACATTAAAAAATTCCCCATAACATCACATTATACCTGCATAAATTTAATTATTTTTAAAGGATTGTGCCATAATTGGCAATTGACACATGTACTCAGTTTCTATGTACCAGTTAGTCCTTCAGCCTTTCAGCCCTTTTGTTCTGGCTAGTTTTGTTATATTATTGAGTAAATGTGTAAACATTCTTGCCTTAATCTTATTTTTAATGTTTTCTCTGCAGCTACTTTTTCCCCCGAATAGTTTTTAACAGCTTTTACATTAAACAGGTTTTAATTAATTAGCCAGTGCAATTAATATATTTTTAATTGTGCGGCTTTATAGGGATAATAATTTTGTAGAAAAGCAGCCATCTTTGTGGATTCAAGTCCACAAAGAAAAATAAGCCGTATTTGTAAAAAGCAACAACACTAAATGCATCTTTCTTCCGCTATTTTTGCAAGGGTGACTTTTCATCATACCCAAGGCAAATAATGTGCGAATGGCAAGGCTTCACTCATTCATGCATATTTTTAAAGAAATATGACACACATTTTGGACAAAGAAGTATCCGTACTTTCAAACTATCCTTAAAAAAAATCTTAGGCAATCTTTTCAGTCAGCAATATGGAGAAGCTCACATATGTAAGCATGGCTGAAGAACAGTTGATTAAGCAAATAAACTAGTTCTACCAGTTTCTGTTGCAATACAGTCATAAGCTGCATAATGTTTCTATCTTGCCTGATTCAAAAAAGTGATAATAGCTTAGAAGGATGTCTTTTCCCTCAACACTGAACTACAATTTTTCAAAATAAAATATGTCATAAATTTCTATATACAATGAACACTCATCTTCATTCGTGATTTTTTCAAATACCAGAAACAGTATGTGTAAATACGCATATCTTTAATTGGTTAAATGATAAATTTAACTGGCTGTAAAGAAGAGGCAATAATTGCTTCATTTTAGAAATGACTTACTCCTTAGTTTGATTTCTGGCCAAATCAGCTTTATAAAAGAAGGTCAGCTGCTCAGTTTTGGTACACTACACATTCTCTGTTCATGACTGTTTGAAAATTCATAAAAAGAACGTACTTTGAGTTCAAACAGAACACAACGGGCTTGGCCGGGCAGAGTAATATTTTAATTTTGCTACTGTTTTCTTATTAAATTGAGTGAAAATTTGTTTTTGGTGTTTCACCAGGTGGCAGCATCTGGTTAACCTGGTCTAGGCTGAAAGAAGCTAAACAAGTTTGAGCCTTGTTAATAATTGGATGTAAGACCACAAAAGAATTCCAGGACTATAGGTTATTTGAAACAAATATAATGGAAAGTGGCATTGGTGAATCATTATCAATAAAATTCCATGGATGTGTCCTTGAATTGCTATTGCAGTGCAGTTAGATTTGCATGGAAGATGGCTTTCCTTACTTTTTTTCAGCACCATGAGTACTTTGTAAAATAATTTGATTCTGAGCATGACAAAGTAATGGGTTTTTTTTCAGTAGAAATATGCACCACTTTCACCATTCAGCTGGAAAATTTAGAATAGAATAGAATAGAATTTTATTGGCCAAGTGTGATTGGACACACAAGGAATTTGTCTTGGTGCATATGTTCTCAGCGTACATAAAAGAAAAAGATACATTTGTCAAGAATCATGTGGTAAAACACTTAATGATTGTCAAAGGGTTAAATAAGCAATGAAAAAACAATCAATATTAATAAAAATCTTAGGATACAAGCAGCAAGTTACAGTCATACAGTCCTAAGTGGGAGGAAAAGGATGATAGGAATGATGAGAAAAACTAGTAGAAATAGAAGTGCAGATTTAGTAAATTTATTCAGTGATGTGCAAAACAGCCTGATTTATTTCAGACCAATTCAAAGTGCTGCTCATGTTGTTCAATATGGACTTCCCATTGATGTCCACTGGAAATAAAAATAATACTTTTCTAATTATAGACAACTGAATAAAATTTAGAAGAAAGTAGGTTGTTCAAAGTAGATTCAATGGCCGAATCTGCCAAAGTTCAAAATTGATTGAATTGGATGGATTTTAAAATTGGATGGAAAAACATTACAGAGGGTGGTGAGCACAGTACAAAAAACATCATGGGCTTTCCCTGATTCTACTAGATGAGATCGCTAGGGCTCGTTGCCTTAGAAGAGTGAGAAAAATCCTCAGGGACAACTCACACCCTGGTCAGCACTTCTTTACCCGTGTACCATTGGGAAGGAGATATAGAAACATAGCCAGCAGCACAAACAGGCTGAAGAACAGTTTTTATCTGTGGGCTGTCAGACTCCTGGCTGGGAAATAACATCATAACAATGTAGTACGATGGACTTGCAGGGCTGGTGCAACATGTAACATGTTCATACTGGTGCAATAAGACCAGGTATTTGTTAATACATTTAGGGATTAGGGATTTTCTGTCTTCACTGTGAGTTGTATTGTTTGGGTGCGGTGCACTGAAGAAGCTCGGCCAATTTCATTGTACATATGTTGTGC
Organism: Erythrolamprus reginae; assembly: GCF_031021105.1. Classification (NCBI taxonomy): domain Eukaryota; kingdom Metazoa; phylum Chordata; class Lepidosauria; order Squamata; family Dipsadidae; genus Erythrolamprus; species Erythrolamprus reginae. The sequence continues at coordinate 325,100,722 of NC_091950.1, read as the reverse complement.
AGTGACAATAAAGATTTGAATTTATATATATGAGATTCCTCTTCTGACAATCAAGAAATCTGCTTATGATTATAAAATATAACATTGTGGGTGGCACATACTTTTAAGGTAATAGAAATAATAAATAGCCTCTCTTTTTGAGGATATTTCAAGTTTATTATAGTACCAGACCAGCATCTTCTGAAAACATTCCTGAGAAGTGAACCTAACTAGGAATTTGGCAGAATTGCAGAAAGATAGTTGCTATCAGCTGTATTAAGTAGACCAGACAGCAAATGTGACCAGATTCAATTTACATTAAAAGAACCTTGCAAATCTGAAAGTACGTCTCTCCCCATGTGTCCTTAGCAGTGCAAGAAACCAGGAAGGGTCTTGTTGTATCCTGTAATGGCTACCTTGTAACTCTGTAAATAGTTTGTTCCTCTTTCAGCGCTGTCTGAGCCCAAGCAGGAAGTCTCTCCTGATTGGCTCAGACGCGGCCGGCTCTGGCTTTGGCGGGAACCGCAAATATATAAAAGGAGCGGTTTCTCCAGCCAGAGTCAGTCGGTACTCACTGAATTGTCACTTTACCTTGCTGAGCTGTCACTTGTTCTCTGAGCTGAATAAAAGTACCGATTGCTCAAAACCCTGTCTCTGGGTCTACTTCACTGGCGACGAACGGACGGAAGAAACTTCGCGTGCAACATGGACAAAATCCAGATCGGCCAGGCTCCGGAACTCTTCGATCCCGAGAAATCGACATGGGACGAGTACATGGCCACCTTCGAGATCTTCCTCGAGGCGGCGGGAATGCAGGACGCTGAAGCCGATCGCAAACGGGCTATTTTCCTTAACTACTGCGGCGCAGAAATCCGTAGACTTGCCCAAACTCTCACCGAACCGGAACAAGCAAGAGCCACAGCGTGGGACGTCCTACAACAAAAACTGGCGAGCCATTTCAAGCCGACCAAACCAGCCATGGTTTTTCGGCATCAATTCCACATGATGGCTCAGAGGGAAACCGAGTCGATCAGCCAGTTTACAACGCGGCTTCGAACGGTACTTGCCCAATGCAAGTTTAAAGACCCGGAAGCTCGCCTCACCGACGCCTTGGTTTTCGGCATGAAAAACAGCACGGTGAGAAATAAACTCCTCACCGAAGAAGAGCCGAGCCTACAAACCGTGATTAAACTGGCGCAAACCGCAGAAGCAGCCGACGCAGCGGCGAGAGAATTGAAAGAGCACGGAAGGCGAGAACTCATTGCAAAAATCGACTCCGCGTCTCCCAGCGCCGTGGAAACAGACAACAGCCAACAAATGCCCAGCGGAGACAACTGCCTCCTGGTGCAAGACCAGCCGAGACACCTGAGAGCTACTCACCCAGCCCCCTGCGCGAGCTGCCGGGGAAATCACCAGCGCCATCGATGCCCCTTCCGAGACGCTACATGCCGCCGTTGCAACCGGAGAGGCCACATCGCCATCGCATGCAGAGCAACAGCGCCAGAGGAAACATTTGCCACACCGCAATACCAGCGACCTCAAAACCAGACCCCCCAAGCGCGAGAAAGGAGACCATTCCGCAACGCGGGTCAAAGGAACTACTCAACCGCTAACCGCGACTACTATAGAGGTAACTCTCAATTTTCCGTGAATAACACGGCAACCAAAAAAGGGGCTAAGATTGTTATATCACTGTTACTCAATAACCAACCTTGCTCAATGGAGCTGGACACGGGCTCTAGATATACCATCATGCCCTGGGAAAAATTTAAACTGTATATGCCTAATGTATCTAAGGCTGACCTAAATCAAACCTCTTTGGTGATTAGAGACTTTCAGGGGGGAGTAATCTCGGTCCTGGGAACAGCAAATGTACCTATCGCATTCAAGAATGTTAAATGTACCCTTCCCATGCTTATTGTAACAGGGGCCAAACACTCTCTTCTGGGTTTAGCATGGATGGAACCACTGGGGATCGAAATTTCGGGTGTGTGTAATGTAAACTGTTATGATATGCCTAATTTTGTGAAAGAGTTCCCTGAGGTGTTCAGCCCCACACTGGGATTGTATAAGGGACCCCCTATATCTTTCTCTATTGACCCCAAGGTCCCACCGATCAGACTAAAACCTCGCAGGGTCCCCCTGCCACTCCTCCCCAAACTAGACATACAGCTGGACAAACTCATTAGCCAAGGTATTTTGGTCCCTGTGGAGCAGGGGCCATGGGAAACTCCCATAGTTACCCCTCTGAAGCCAGATGGCTCCCTAAGAGTTTGCGCTGATTACAAATCGACCCTAAACAAGGCGCTCCAACACCACCCCTACCCCATTCCGGTCGTGCAACAACTGTTACATTCCCTGGGGGAGGGGAAAAGGTTCGCAAAGATCGACCTGGCGCAAGCTTACCAGCAACTTCCGGTCGATGAACAAACAGCAAACGCTCAAACAATTGTAACGCACAGGGGGGCTTTCAAATGCACGAGGTTACAGTTTGGGGTAAGCATAGCCCCAGGAATATTCCAGAGCATTATGGAACGCCTATTGTCAGGGGTAAATGGGGCCATTCCATACTTTGATGACATCTTAATTGCAGGGGAGAACCAGGAACAAGTAAACAAAAGGATAAGGGAAGTACTTAAGAGGTTACAGGACAAAGGTTTAAGAATCAAGCCTGATAAATGTGTCTGGGGAACCAACAGTATAGAATTCCTAGGATATAAAATAGATAAGGAAGGAATCCACCCCACAACAGAGAAGTTGAGAGCAATTAGAGAAGCCCCAGAGCCACGAGATAAGAATGAGTTGCAGGCATTTTTGGGCCTCCTTAACTTTTATTCCGTTTTTTTAAAGCAGAAGGCAACAGTAGCAGAGCCTCTCCATCGTTTACTCCAGAAGGAAGCCCGCTGGACATGGGGGAAAACTGAACGTGAAGCTTTTTCTCAAATAAAAACTTTATTAACTTCTAAAAGTGTAGTAGTCCAATATAGTGCTTCACTACCCATTAGGCTCACGTGCGACGCTTCACCGTACGGCATAGGAGGAGTCCTAGCTCACGTTCTACCTAATAAGACAGAGGCCCCAATAGCATTTTTTTCTAGAACCATGACCAGCACAGAAAGGAATTATAGCCAGTTAGACAAGGAGGCTCTAGCATTAGTGGCAGGGGTAAAGAAGTTTCACAATTACATTTTTGGAAGAAGCTTTGAGCTAGTCACTGACCACAAACCCTTACTAGGCCTGCTAGCCCCCAACAAGCCCACTCCACCTTTTATGTCTCCAAGACTAATCAGATGGGCTCTTTTCCTCTCAGGGTATCAGTATGAGCTCACCCACAAGGGGGGGAAGGAAATCAATCATGCAGACGGCCTAAGCAGATGCCCCATAGCAGACTTAGTGGAAGACCCTGTTCCTTCCACAGATGTGTTAATGATAGAACTCGAGGAAAACCCACTAACCACAGCAAAAGAGGTAGCTGCACACACGCAGCAAGATCAAATCCTTAAACAAGTGGTGAACTGTGTTCTAAAGGGATGGCAAAATGATGTTGTGAAACCTGAATTGTGTGATTTTAAAAACAAAAGACTTGAATTATCGTATGTAAAAGGTTGTTTACTGTGGGGGGATAGAGTGATCATCCCCAAAAGCCTAAGGGGAAAGGTACTCAAAATGTTACATGTGGGTCATCCTGGGATTGTCAGGATGAAGAGCCTAGCAAGGGGGCATTTATGGTGGCCAGGGCTGGATGCTGATATTGAAAGTTGGGTTTCAAAGTGTGATCCGTGCCAAGAGTCACGACCCAGTCCCCCCAAAACAACTCCGGCTGAGTGGGAACAGCCTGCTGGTCCTTGGTCTAGAATCCACATTGATTTTGCTGGCCCAGTGGGGTCTCAGTATTTTTTAATAGTGGTTGATGCTTTCTCCAAATGGTTGGAAATAATAGCAATGAACAACATAACCACAAGTGCCACTATCAAGGTATTAAGCAGACTGTTTGCATCCCATGGTTGCCCAGATCTCTTAGTGTCTGACAATGGGCCACAGCTAACAGCCAGGCAATTCGAATTGTTCCTAGATGGCCTGGGGGTCAGGCATGCCCTCATCTCGCCTTATTCGCCCTGGGCTAACGGATTGGCAGAACGTTACGTACGGGTGGCAAAGGAGGCATTACGCAGGTCAGGCCCTGGGGATGTGCAACAGAACTTGGACCAATTCTTACTCACCCAACACATTACCCCTAACTCGCACACACATGTAAGCCCTGCAGAGTTATTGATGGGAAGGAAGTTGAGGTCACCACTAGACAGGTTAAACCCAAGGTTCTGTGTTAATAATAACCAAATGTGTACAAAACCTGAAAGAGAAATGTATTTGGGACAAAATGTATATGTAAAAAGTTTTGATGGAAATGTAAACTGGATGAAGGGAATTATTGTTAAGCAAAATGCACCTAAAACCTATGTTGTTAAACTAGAGGATGGTCGTTTGTGGAAACGACACATAGACCACATTCGGAAGCGAACAGAAAATCAATTGCCACAAGCCGCTGACTTGGACTCTCCCCCTTCAACAGACTTTAGTACATTGCCCGAAATAAGAGACACGCAAAGAGACTTATCGGGCCAGGGGGAACCATCCAGCGACGCCGAACCATCCTCGTCCTCCGAAGCCTTCGTTGGGCCCGCCAGGCCAAGTCCGCCACACCGGGAGAACAGCGGCGAGCCATCCTCCACAGTCGGTGGCGAAGGAGAAATTGAACTGCGCAGGTCAGCGCGAGCTCCTCGGAGGCCACACCGATTGGACGACTTTGTCACATGGCTTTCTTGATGGATGTGTCCAACTATGAGGGGAGGGGTGTTGTATCCTGTAATGGCTACCTTGTAACTCTGTAAATAGTTTGTTCCTCTTTCAGCGCTGTCTGAGCCCAAGCAGGAAGTCTCTCCTGATTGGCTCAGACGCGGCCGGCTCTGGCTTTGGCGGGAACCGCAAATATATAAAAGGAGCGGTTTCTCCAGCCAGAGTCAGTCGGTACTCGCTGAATTGTCACTTTACCTTGCTGAGCTGTCACTTGTTCTCTGAGCTGAATAAAAGTACCGATTGCTCAAAACCCTGTCTCTGGGTCTACTTCAGGTCTCTCCTAAGTTTCTTGCCCTGCCCACATTCCTGTTGTGGGCTAAGCTGCCTTTTATCTGACGGTTCCCTTGGTTGTATCTTGTTGCCCAGACTTCAAGTTCATTCCCACATACCATTACAGCTGCACTGCTGGTTTGTGGCTTTTTTTGAAAACGAGTCTCCAAACAAAAGAAGTTATTTGCTTTTTCTTCATTTTTAAGTTTGGAGAAACAATTTATAGGTACATATTGAACAAAAGAGAGGTATGTTTGGCAAGAAACCTGACCAAAATTCAAACCTACTTAGTTACATTTAATGACAGACAGGTGAAAAAACAGTGGAATTGAGAGATGTCTAATTAGACACACTAGAAGAAACATATGAACATACGAGTCTTCAGAGAGGGGCGGCATACAAATATAACAAATTATTATTATTATTATTATTATTATTATTATTATTATTATGCAAAATCTGTGCCCCAGTTCCAATTTTAGTGGCAACCAAATGCATGATATTTCTGCTCCTAAAGAGAGAGTTAGAGAGAGTTAAAAACAAACTCCAGCAGTCAATAATGCAAAACGTGCAATATATTACTTTAGCACTTCTCCTCAAAGCTTTGTGGTGGAGAGTCCTGCTAAAGCTATTTGCAATGAGCCGTCAGTTACAATCCTCTATTTTTCCTTTCTCCACTCTAATACCTTCCTTGCATCAGTTCCTGGAGGAGTAATACATCACAATTAGGAGACACATTGTCTTTGTCTCTGAATAATTTCAAATGCTAATGAAGCTTTGGGAGAGTTCAGATCCGAATTTGGATTGCATGGGAGAAGTTCTGCTTTGATTGACCATATCCCAAATCTTTAAAATTAGCGTAATTCTTCTCTGGATTTGGAATCTATATTGCATCCAAAAAGCAGTTAAGCATCCATGTTTATAATTTGTAAAACATTATGTATAAATAAATGCATTTTATGAATGTTAAATTATATTTAAAATTATATATATTTGCAAGCCTACCAAGACCATGTGGCGCTGGGTATTTCAGTTACCCAGATCTAGAAATATTCCATTTTTCACCTTGGATGCTGCAGGGATCCCCCCTTGTTGGTATCTGAGTGAGGTTTTCTGGACTCATAGCTCCTGCTTTGAAGAGCAGAAGGCCTTGGCATCACTCCATCTGGTGCACCAGTTGCATTATTTCCTAGATGGACGGCGGGGGGGAGGGGGGTTACACAGTCATTTATTCCCTAGTTGCCTTGTGGTTTGACTACTGCAATGGATTCTACATGCGACTTCTCTTGAGCTCAACTGGTCCAGAATATGGCAGCACAAGTTGCACTGGTTGCCAGTTTGATTTTAGTGCAATTCAAAATACAACTCCCCCCCCAATTAATGTGAGATAGTATATTGAGACTGAAAATCATATGCACTTTCATTCATTAGCGATGAAGATTCCCCAACTTGTATCCTGAGAATAAGGATCTTGAGGATGGTGTGGGAGCAGAGCAGAAATCTACAATCCTACCTTATTCTTCTGTGCTACGTCCCTCTTTTCATTGTTTTCTCTGTGCAGATGCTCTGTTGCCCTTCCAGACCAACATCAATTTCCAGTAAAACACATTACTTATCAACAAGCTGAGGACAGGAAAGATCCAAGTACAGTGGTACCTCTACTTACAAACTTAATTTGTTCCGTGACCAGGTTCTTAAGTAGAAAAGTTTGTAAGAAGCAGCAATTTTTCTCATAGGAATCAATGTAAAAGCAGATGATGTGTGCGATTGGGGAGGGTGGAGGCGATTTCTAGAGAGGCCCCAGAGAGGCTTCTCCCTGCCTTTTCCGGCCCTGTTTCCTCCCAGGAGATTCCTAGACAGGCCCCACGGAGGCTTCTCCCTGCCTTTTCCGGTTACAGTTTCGGAGGCTCTGGTTTGTAAGTGGAAAATGATTCTTGAGAAGAGGCAAAAAAATCTTGAACACCCAGTTCTAGAAAAGTTCGTAAGTAGAGGCATTTATAGGTAGAGGTACCACTGTGTTCTCAAATCACTGGATAGCAGTAATCTCATATTTTTTATTAGAGAGGAGAGCTGATTATTTCTCTGAACTTTTTATATTCCATTTTAGGAACCACTAATAGAAGAAACTCCATTTAAAGAAGGAGTAAAGGAGTACAATAATTTTGATACAATAGATGGGTAGTTCTTAGAAACTACGTAATTGCTTTGGGTAATTCACCTATTCATGTTCATCACTTGACTATAACCTTGACCTTTTGAATGCTTGCCATAGGTGAAACAGTCGTCAAAGATCAAGCATCACAGAAAAGCACTTCTTAATAAGTTAACTTTATTTCAAAAGCATTTGAAACAGTTTCTGTCGTGATTGTCTATTCAGTGTGGGGTGCTGTTTTTATACCCAGTGCTATTATCTTTAAAGGATGGATGTAGTGGTAGTAAGGATAAGCTTGACTAATCTCATCAGAGGTTTTTGAGAAAATGTGTAGTCACAGGATAAAATATTCTTCATGCACTCCTCAGTATCTCAGCTGCGGTCTTCAAAATCCTTAGAAAGAGCAATGTTTTGGGGCCTTTTTATTTATTTATTTAGCTTTGGCCTAAGAGGCTTTAATGGGCAAAATGGACTATTTTTCCAGGAGCAAAATATGCCAAGAAAATGTACTTACACAATAGAATAGAATAGAAAAGAATTCTTTATTGGCCAAGGATTTTGTCTTTGGTGCATATGCTCTCAGTGTACATAAAAGAAAAAGATTTGTCAAGAATCATGTGGTACAACACTTATTGTCCTCGGGGTCAAATAAGCAATGAGGAAACGATCAATATTAATACAAATCTTAAGGCAACAAGCAACAAGTTACAGTCAAACAGTCCTAAGTGCGAGGAATGATGAGAAAAAACAAGTAATAATAGTAGTGCAGACTTAATAAATAGTTTGACAATGTTATTGTCAATGTTATTAATAATGGAATTATTTGTTTATCAGAGTGATGGCATTCGGGAGAAAACTGTTCTTGTGTCTAGTTGTCTTGGTGTGCTCTGTAGCGACGTTTTGAGGGTAGGAGTTGAAATCGTTTATGTCCAGGATGTGAGGGGTCAGTAAATATTTTCATAGCCCCCTTTTTGACTTGTGCAGTATACAGGTCCTCAGTGGAAGGCAGGTTGGCAGCAATTATTTTTTCTGCAGATCTGACTTGTGGCATATAATCACACATTGTGGCATATTTGTCCTGGGTAGAACTTGACATAACATTTTTCAAAGTGTTAAACATTGAAAAAAAATTAAACATTACACAACCCGATTCATGTTGTACACTTCAGGCCTCAACAAATTATGCTGCATAAAATAAAAGATAAGGCAGCCCTCGAGAAAAAAAAAAGACAATATTGCAAACTTTGGTGGTGGAAATGCAGAAATAGCACCCATTGTCTTAACAAAAGCAGTTCTACCTTGAAAGTAACACCTTGCCAAAATATCAGTACAGGATTTTGACAACAAGAGAGCAAATACAGTACTCTTCTCAATGCGTGAGGATCAGACAAGAGATTTTTTATGTGCTTTGCTGATGTCTCTAATGAGGACAGTAGGGTTGCTGCAACACAACAATTGCCCTAAGGCTTGGTGATGTAACAAACAGCGCCTGCCCTTCAGACTGTGGTTGAAGACTTGCATGACCAAATATTCCTCCCTGCCTATCATGGATGACCAATCTTGCTGCAAGTAAGTGCAGCTGAGTTTTTGTGAAGGTATTTTCCTATTGTTATCAAAGGAGAAGGGAATGAACTTTTTGAGGGGTGGATTTTTTTACATTTTTTTATTTTTTGTGTTTAGCAGGATTCAACTGCCCAATAAAATAGGGATTCTACTGTTTTATTGCTTGCTTGTAAAACCAAAAAGTGTAGAAAAGAAAAAAATCGCGCTGCTTTAATTTGGCAACGTGCTGCTGAATATCAATGGTGCAATCCTGAGTGACTCTGTAAAGTATAAGAGTCTGTGGGAGACATGAAGAATGTATACACACACACACACACATTTTTCTGTCTCCCTTCCTTTTCATTATCACCAAAAATATGTTTCTTACATACATATATACATACATATAATCTTATTTATTAATGAATGTCAGAACATTGGAAGGATGAGTGAAACCATTGCTTTTTCTTTATTGCTCACTAAAGAAACATTTATGATTAATCTGAAAAGAGAACTAGATTGATTTATTCAGCTGGAGGCAGTGGCCTCAATAACGTTCTCCATTCGTATCAACTAAACTGTTGGAATTGCCATGTAAAGATTCGATAATATGGCCCTTACGACTTATGAAAATGAGCAAAATTACTAGCCTTAGCTTAGGTGGGTTTTAGAGAAACTCTTATCAGCAAATGTGTTTTTTCAAAGGTACTGCAGGGCAGGTTATAAAATTATCCTTCAGAAGGTCATTTATGTAGGAAACGGAGAAAATTATTAATTTCCTAGGATCAAGTGTGGAAATATTTTTCATCACAGTGACACCTAGCTTTAAGAGATATCTCTGAATAGCAGGAAATAGGTTAGAATAATTCACCCAATAAAATATAGCAAAGAGAAAGAAAGAGAGAGAGAGAGAGGGAGGGAGAAAGAGAGAGAGAGAGAGAGGGAGGGAGAGGGAGAAATAAAGAAAGAGAGAAAGAGAGAGACAGAGACAGAGAGAAGGAAAGAAAGAGAAAGAAAGAAAGAAAGAGATGTATGTCAAAATCCAAATTTTTATTAAGTTGCACATGGGGCTTGAACTGCTAGACCAGGGGTGTCATACTGGCAGCCCATGGGCCAGATGTATCATGCACAGAGCATGCCCACCCCAGCTCCCCAGATGGGAAAAACATTGTGAGGGCAACGTGACACTGCAAGTTTTACATTCATGTGCTAGCTAGGTTATCTAACTTGACATTGCCTGTATTGCCTGAATATCTTAGAGAAGTAATTCATGGCCCTTGCGTCAGATGACTGGGCTATGGGTGTGCTTCATCAATGGCTTCGCTATGAGAATCAGATACTTGAGGGCAATGTTTAAAACAATCCCACAAATATATGGTAGGGATTATATAATAGTGTGACATACTGTATCTAGATAACTCAAAATAGAATGTGTGTGAAACAAATATCTGAAAATCAAATACATACATTGTCCAAATGTACATTCTATAGAATCTTTGTAGGCCTGGACTATTTTACAATGGTGTTAAAGAAATCACCAATAAAACTAGTATCAAAACAAGCATCAATCAGTACTGTGTAATGATGATGGATAAAGATAGTACCCTTGAGTTTGCAAAGCACCATCTGGTGGCTAATGTATTCAATTGCACTTTAGTGCAGGTAATTAGTGATGGGCATGTTTGGAGTCATAACTATGGCTGGAAACAGGAAGCACAAGTGAGAAAAAGAAATGAGCAAATATAAATTGTTCTCTTGTACGTTTCTGTCCTAGCACAATTAACACTTCGCTTTGGTTTCCTCACTGTAATGGCCTCTTCTTTTCTGGACTTCCTTCCTTGTCGATTTATGTTTCTAATATGTTTTTTTAAAAAAAATAGTGAACAAGTTATGTTAAACCAGCCCATAAATAGTTCCTCTTAGCAGCAGAAAAATAAGATGGCCAACTTTCTTAGAGTAAAGATTCCTTCAAATATGAGTCATCACGTTTACACCAGTGAGATGCTAGACATTATATGTAACTCATTTATCTGATTGAAAATGAGATTGTTTAAAAGAATTCTCAGTAGAGGTACCGTTTATTTAAGGAGACTGATGAGTCGAAACCGAGCAGGTCACAGGGCTCCTTCCTCTGTTATTACCCTAATATCATTGCTCAAGACAACAGGGTTCTTCTACTGCACATTATTCTGCCAGCACAGAAATGTGCTTCCGTAAGAAAACAAAAAGAATCGACAACAGCATACAGAGAGTCACTGGTAGTTTCCTTGGATAGAAAATTGCTCTCCTCCCGCAAGGTTTAAGCTTTCCTTGGAAAAGCCTGGATTTGACCCCACGTGACAACACTGAAACGGACTCACACTTGTCATGGCAGATGACCCTCTATTGAATTGTGACTGTGGGCCCCAAAAATTATCCAACTAATAATGATAAGAGTGTCAAAACAGAGCCTGTAAAGGAGATTCTGATGATCTTCTGGCTGCGACAAATGTCGAATAAAAATTATATTTATAACCTGGATATACCTTTGGAATCTTCCTGTTAAGGTTTCAGACTTTGTATTTTATGTTTTATATATTTATATCCTTTTCAATTGAAATGTGATGTGAATGCGCTGTATGATGAATAAATAAATATCCTGAGTTTTCTTTCCTATAGCAGAAGATTGGACTAGATTTTCTGTGGTTCTTCCAGCTCCACAATTTTGGGATTTGCTGCCCAACTGAAAGAAGATAGGAGGCTTATGAGAGGAAATGTAACCATATCAGTAGTTCCTCCCATATGGTCTTGCGTTTAAGTGCAATGTTGGAATTATGTAGCAATGGCTTTCTTAGCTACGAAAGGCAATTAGGAGGCCGTGAAATGTGACATCTTATCACATCCGACTGTGACTGTTCTGTATATATGTAGATTTGATTGGATCATTATGGGTTTTTTTGGTGTTTTTTTCTTTAATGTTCTTATTACAAATTATTTGACTTGTTTATTGTATGTACTGTTTATTGTTGTAAGCTGCCCTGAGTCCCGGCATAGAAGTGAAGTTAAATTAAATTAAATTAAATTAAATTAAATTAAATTAAATTAAATTATTAAATTAAATTATTAAATTAAATTAAATTAAATTGAATTAAATTAAATTAAATTAAATTAAATTATTAAATTAAATTAAATTGAATTGAATTAAATTAAATTAATTTTAATTAAATTAAATTAATTTTAATTAAATTAAATTAATTTTAATTTAATTAAATTAATTTTAATTTAATTAAATTAAATTAGGAAGAAGTCCAGGGATGGGATCTAGTTCAGTCATGCATTTGGTACTTTGTGATACAACATGGTAATGCTTGAAACTTAAAACTTCTAGCCCTACATGGCATTGGGCCAGAGTATCTCCAGAACCGCCTGCTACCGCACGAATCCCAGCAGCCGATAAGGTCCCACAGAGTTGGCCTTCTCCTGGTCCCGTCGACTAAACAATGTCACCTGGAGGGCCCCAGGGGAAGAGCCTTCTCTGTGGTGGCCCTGGCCCTCTGGAATCAACTCCCCCTGGAGATTAGAACTTCTCCCACCCTCCTTGTCTTCCGTAAACTACTTAAGACCCACCTATACCGCCAGGCATGGGGGATTTGAGACATCTTTTCCCCAGGCTCATTATAATTTATGTTTGGTATGTATGTGCTGTTTGGTTTTTAATTATGACAGGGTTTTTAGTTATTTTTAATATTATATTTGTGCCATTATAATATTGTTTTTATCGTTGTTGTGAGCCGCCCCAAGTCTTCGGAGAGGGGCGGCATACAAATCTAATAAATTGAATAAATTGAATTGAATTGAATAGTCCCAGATTCCATCCATACTTAGATTCCCTATGTGAGATTAAATCCCGCCGTTGTTTGGGGCTGCTGCTGAAATGATCTCCACCGTTTCAAATCCAGGCTCTCATTTGCTGTCCTAAATCAGTTCTGAATATCATGTACAGATATTTGAAAGAAGGATGTATCCAATTCTGCTTTGGGAAAGCAATGCAAATAACTGTTGTAGAAAAGTGCTTGTGTTGTCAACTGCAATTTTTCGGACTATACACTCCCCCCCCCCCCCAAAGTGGGTGAAAATGTCAGTATGTCTTATAGACCGAATTCGGCCCTGTTTCTGACATCCCAACCACCACCACCCTGTGCATCCAATTTCTGGCAAAAATGGGCCATTGTGTGAACGGTTTGGGAGGCCTGCACAGGGCTCCTGGGGAGAGGGCAAAAATGGAATGCATGAGAGGATTCAGGAGGCTATAAAGAGTCCCGTTTTTCACAGAAACAGGACACACAGAGGGTTTGGGAGGCCTGTGGAGTACTCCTGAGGGCTGTGGAGGAAAAACCCCCCAATGGGTGGTGTTCTGGTTTCTGGTAGAAATTTAGTAATTACAAATAACTCTTATTAAATGCATAATTTTATGAATAAAGCAACTCCGTTTATTTCTCTGCTCTCCTGTACTTCAACACATTCCATACAGCACTCGGTCCGTTATCTCTCTCTTAGCCGCATTTCTCACATTCCTTTTCCTGCCTCACTTAAACAAGATTTATTTTCCTAACCAAATAACTTTGAAAAAGCAGCAGCACTGACTGAATACAATACAAAATACTTTGGCTTAGTTTAGCGTGGCAAAAACACATCCATTATTCTTTTCGGCAAGGTTGAAACTCCACCCTTCTTCTCCACTGCAAATACATCACTACAATATTTAACCCATTCCTCTCCTTAATATCTTCTTCCAGACCTCTGCTCTCTACTTTCCTGGACCCTTCTGAATTTAGGGTTAACCCAGCGAGCGTCTGATTCTCCCTCACTAGATCCTGAACTCATAGCCCCGTCCTGTGGCTGGCCTCCCACCTGTTCTACTACCTGTAACTCCGGGGCCCCCACTACTTCATAAACACTATCTGAATCCGAGTCCTCAATATCTTCATCCTCCTCCAACTGATCAGGAGTATGTACAACAGGTGGGGGCTTGGGAAGTGAAAAATGGACCAGTGAGGGCAAAAACCAGATGAGGCAAGGTCCAATTTTTTTTTCTTATTTTCCTCTTTGAAGTCTGGGTGCATTTTATAGTCTGAAAACTATGGAATACAGCAAAACTTCCTTCTTCCTGTTTCTCTCTTCTGTTAAATAAATATTTCTAGACAGGGGTGGGATACTGCCCGGATGGGGGGGGGGACGCAATGGCGTAGCGAAAATAGAGCCCCACCCCAGAACACCCAATTTGCACTGAAAGATGTTGAAAGAAAATACAGTATAGGGCATCCTGCATATGTGGTAGTAAAAATTTTAGTAGCCCTTCACAGCAAACACTTAGATAGAACAGAGACTCGGAAACAAGCAACAATTAGAGCTAATACAAGTACAGTATTTGGATTAAATGACCCTGATTGGTACTAGAAAAGAACACTTCCACAGACCTTCCCCTCTCCCGACTAGACTGGGAAATTGAAAAAAAACCCACAGAAGACGACAGTGGCAATCCATTGCATAGTGCTGCCAAGAAAACCTCATGGACATAAATCTATCCTACTTTTCCAAAATCAGCTACGGATTTACTCCAAGATGTGAGAAGATAAAATCTACAGTTATGAAATATGAGGTAAATAATAATGTATTCAAAATGGATTAAGGATTAAAGACAAATGGGTTAAAAGTCAATTAAAGTCAGTTAAAATCACAATTAATATTTAATTGCCATCTAATTTAAAACTGAACGTTATGAACCAAGGGCTTGTGTAAATCTTACCGGCTTCATTTTACCTGTAATGACATCATCTGCAACAGAAAGCAGGACATGCCTGGATCTGTGTTTCTCAAAGTAGAAGCATTAATACAGAAAGGATTCAGTCAAACCCCAATGCAAGGAAAGTAACTGTGATTTCAAGATCAGAACTGGTGTAGCATAAAGGCGATAAAGTGACACTGGATTAAAATAGTCCAAAGTTTTCTAGATTTGCTAGGGTTAAAAAAATCCAAGAGTTCTTGACATGTTTCCAAGATTCGCCCACGTTTCTTCAACACTCTGTGGCTTGCATTGGCTGCCGATCAGTTTCCGGTCACAATTCAAAGTGTTGGTCATGACCTTTAAAGCCCTACATGGCAATGGACCAGATTACCTCCTACCGCACGAATCCCAGCGACCGATAAGGTCCCACAGAGTTGGCCTTCTCTGGGTCCCGTCGACTAAACAATGTCGTTTGGTGGGCCCCAGGGGAAGAGCCTTCTCTGTGGTGGCCCCGGCCCTCTGGAAGCAACTCCCCCAAGAGATTAGAACTGCTCCCACCCTCCCTGTCTTTCGTAAACTACTCAAGACTCATTTATACCGCCAGGCATGGGGGAGTTGAGATAGCTCTTCCCTCTAGGCCATTACAAGTTATGCATGGTATGTTTGTGTGTATGTTTGGTTTTATAATAGGGGTTTTTAGTTGTTTTTTATTATTGGATTGTACATGTTGTGTTTATTATTGTTGTTAGCCGCCCCAAGTCTACGGAGAAGGGCGGCATACAAATCCAATAAATTATTAAATTAATTATTATTATGTTCTTTAACTTGAATATTTACATTATTTAGGTAGAGAGTAACTTCCAATTTTCCCACTTCTGTTACCTGCTTAGAAGCTTGAGGAGTATTGTTTTTCTCCATTTATCTTACCTAAAACATTAATTTGCCACCATTAATATAATTCATTATGTGTTTGGTTTAGTGATTATTTTTTCAAACTCCATTCGTAGCTCCATTAAGCTTTAAGACAAGGTTTTCTGTTCTTCCAAGAAAGGAAGACCTCACACTTTAAAAACTTTTATTTTTAAATTTTTAGAGAAAATTACAGAATTATTATAAAGGCTGAAATCCAGGGCACTATGCATACTACGCAGCTATTCCCCATATGTATTTGCTTAGGTTGCTATATGCCACATAGCAAATCTCTTGACGCTCAGGAGGAATTTCAATTGCATTTTGTAATATAGTGTGCTACAGTTCCCCCAAATTCCCTCGAGGTTCAAGGAAGCCCTTGAGCATGCCTAAAGTAGCTATCCTGAGTGTGGCTAAAGTTTGCAAAAAATTAAAATTTCTTTTTAAAAAAGCAAATAATAGTACATATTATGATGGATTTCCCTCCCCCATTTATTTGCCTTGAAAATGTGGTTCAATTTTCTTGTTTACAGCAAAAGGGAGTTAGGTCCAAACAAGCTTTTGCCAGGACTTCCTTCCTTCCTTCCTTCCTTCCTTCCTTCCTTCCTTCCTTCCTTCCTTCCTTCCTTCCTTCCTTCCTTCCTTCCTTCCTCCCTCCCTCCCTCCCTCCCTCCCTCCCTCCCTCCCTTCCTTCCTCCCTCCCTCCCTCCCTCCCTCCCTCCCTCCCTCCCTTCTGTGTACATGTTTATATACCATATTTTTTTGGATTATAAGATGCTCCGAAGTACGTAGCTTTTGGGGAGGAAAACTAGAAAAAAAATCTGCCTCAGCCAATCAGCAATTTGCCTCCTTGCAGTAAACACCAAACAGCCTGTTTAAGTTTCAGTACAGTGTTCTTTCGATTTTCGCGAGTTCAAACTTCGCGAAAAGTCTTTACCACGGTTTTTCAAAAATATTAATTAAAAAATACTTTGCGGGGTTTTTCCCTATACCAGAGTTTTTCCCACCCGATGACGTCATATGTCATCGCCAAACTTTCGTCCGCCTTTAATAAATATTTTTTTTAATAAACTTTAATAAATAAACATGGTGAGTAATAATCTAAATGGTTGCTAAGGGAATGGGAAATTGCAATTTAGGGGTTTAAAGTGTTAAGGGAAGGCTTGTGATACTGTTCATAGCCAAAAATAGTGTATTTTCTTCCGCATCTCTACTTTGCGGAAATTCAACTTTCGCGGGTGGTCTCGGAACGCATCCCCTGCAAAAATCGAGGGAACACTGTACAGCCTGATTAGCACAAGAAAAAAAACCTGGCCTCCGCCTCCCAGCAGTTTTCCTGCTTGCAGCAAATAGCCTGTTTCAGTTTCAGCAGTTGAAACAGCTGATCGTCAGTTGGATCGATCTCCCAAAGATCAGCTCTTTCAGGCTGCAGGAATTGCTATAGCCTCCACGCATCCCATTTTCAGCCCCCACATCCAGTTTTTAGCTTCCCATGCCCCATTTTCAGCCTCTGCACGCTCCATTTTCCACCTATTCCCGGCGTCAGAGATCGGAATGGGTGGAATATGGGGAGCGCAGAGGCAGCAATAAGCAATGGCAATTCCTGCAACCTGAAATAGCTGGCAGTCGGGAGGACAATCAGCGGCTTGTACTAATCAAGCTGTGCTGAAGCTGAAAGTGAAACATGCTGTTTGCTGCAAATTGCTGGGAGGCAGAGGCCAAAGGGTGGGGGCTGGCGGGTGGGTGGGGCTACATTCAGTGTAGAAGACGCAGCCACATTTTCATCCTTTTGGCGGGGGGAGTGTGTCTTATACTCTGAAAAATACCGTATATTTAATGGCATATACAGAACTATAATATTAATTCTCTTTAGTGCTGTTTAGCTGCTGAACACTTTTCTCACAATTTTAACTTCTTTAAGAATAAAACTTTAAAATTGTATATTACCTTGTCTTCTTACCATGGCAATGAATATAGCTAATGTGCTTGTCAGTTGTACAAACTGTATAAATCCTGTATCGTCTCGCTGCCCATAAAAATTTCTTCCTACCTATAGAAATTTAAAATAGAGCCATAAAAAGATCAACGAACTGTGGTCCACATCCTGGAATTTTGCAAAGCTGGCTGATCAATGGCAAGCTGTATATACGTTATTTGTTATTATTGCAGGAAAAATACTGCTGGACTTATTCTCTCTATATAGGCAGAAGCTAGAATGACAAAAGCATTGTTGAATGTCAGCAGAATCTTGTACTGTATGAAGAGAGTGCCAGAAACGTAATTCTAAATATCAACCAAATAAGTTTTGCCTTTGACCATATACTGCCGGGGATCTGCAGCTGATTTTAATTACATGGAAATGGAGCTTTATGGTGTTCTACAGTGGCCCCAATGATGGGCTTCCAAAATTTTTACTACCACACTGGCTTATGCATTTTGTTTCAAGATCTTTCAGTGCAAATGGGGTGCTCTTAGGTGGAGATCCAAATTTTGCTACCAGTACTGCGTACCTGACCGTACCCGTAGGAGCCCATCACTGAGTTGCCCCTAATGTTTTGGGCACCAAGGATTGGTCCCATGGAGTGAGGTTTCTCCATGGACCAGAGGGAACATGATTTAGTGTGCTGCCTGCATCTCATCAATGGGGCTTCACTTGTTTATGACGCTCGGTTTTTGGCATGGCACGGACCAATGCCAGTCCACAGACCAGGGATTGACAACCTCCAATGTACTGTATGTATGTATCTATCACATATTGCTTCTTCTCAATAAGCTCATTTTAGTCACCCACTGATACAGGGGTATCTGCTAGGAGGGGTCTAAAATGTCAAGATGGCAACTACAACCATGTGATTGAAGTTCCACTTGTTTTTTAGTCTGTGTTGAGGTTATTGACCCCCTTTTTGTAGACATCCCTGTACTGATATCATAATTGACCACTGAATGATAATTGAATAATAATTGAATATTCAAAGCAAAGCATGTGTGAAATGACATCAGAAAAATGGCACAGCTATCAAACTCCACTCCTTCTCTTACCCAAAAAATTATGTTCCATCTCCTGCTTGAAAAGTCACACAAGGTGAATAGCAGCCTAGCCACTGTGGTATCTCTTCCTCCTCTGTGTTTCTACAAGCTCCTTCCCTATTTCATTATTGATTTGAGTCTGTGCGTATGTGTTTTTTTAACACATCCTTGGTGGTCACTTTCAGAGGACTTATTCAATGGATTGCTAAGCCCACAAGGCATTCATTCATTCATTCATTCATTCATTCATTCATTCATTCATTCATTCATTCGATTGATTTATGTGCTGCCCCTCTCCTAGGACTTAGGGCAGCTTACAACATTGTAAGCATTGCTAAGTACTGGCGTTTTTATTTTTTGTAAGTTGTCTAGAGTGTCTGAAAGTGAGTGGAGGGACAAATAAATTCTTGAATCAAAATTCTGCTACTTAGGTCACTCCAAGTTTTTCTAAACCCTTAGTGGCTCACAGCTCAATTCTTTTCTACTGTTCCAAAAGAATCCAGAAAGTTCAAGCAAGAACTTGTCAACATGGACATAACAGGATATTGACATCGTTTCAGAGAGCGCTCCTAATTGTATATGCAGGAATTCTGGAGATAATTTAAATCAACTTCTCTTATATGCTTGCAAACAAGGGGTGGGCTGCTCCCCGGATGGGGAGAAATGCAGTGGGGTAGCAAAAATGGAGCTCCACCCCGGAGTACCCAATCTGCACTGAAAGATGTTGAAAGAAAATGCAGGGAATCCTGCATAAGCCACACCCACAGTGTGGTAGTAAATATTTGGTAGCCCTTCACTGTTGCAAACTAATCAGAGAGAGAAGCAACTAGGAATTAAGGAGAAACGTCCTAACAGTGAGGACAATTAAGCAGTGGAACAGCTTGCCTCCAGAAATTGTGGGCACTCCATCACTGGAGGTTTTTAAGAAGAGACTAGACAGTCACTTGATTGAAATGGTGTAGGATCTCCTGCTTGAGCATTTGACTAGAAGACCTCTAAGGTCCTATTCTGTTCTATTCTATTCTATTCCATCTCATTCTTCTTCTATTATTGCCTTGACCTGTCCTCTCCTATCTTGTCCTAGGTTCAATAATGGGTTTCACTTACCTGTGCGACCGGTTCGAAGATGTGTGCTTCTGCGCATGTGCAGATTGTCCGTGATGATGTCCAGGCAGATGGGCGGAGCCTCCCGCCACCGCTACTGGTTTGCCCAAACTGGGGTGAACCGGTAGCAACCCACCACTGCCAGTTTCTTCAATCATCCAAGTCTCTGAATGTTTGCCATGAATTCTAAGCTTCCTCTGTCTCTGAATAAAATTATGTGCTTGTTTACAAGTACCCTGTGATCACTAAGCTGAAGGATACATTGCAAGAAATCACACATAAAATGTAAGCTGCTTGAAATAACCTTTCTGCGTTGGTCACTCTATATAATGTCTATTTTGTGTAGAGCAATTTACCCTAAAAATATCATACCTCAGGTTATCTTACTCTCTCTTTTTCTCTTTCTCTCTCCCTCCCTCTCCCTAAAAAGAGGAGAGCACTGGGCTGGGAATGGCCAGGACAGTGTTTCATCCTACATGAAAACCAAACAATTTTATGAATTTCCACCAGGCCCCAAATGAAAGCCCTGAATTGTTTTGAATTAGCCAAAATTGCTTGGTCCATCAGCCAAGCAATATTGCCCGGTGGGACCTAGGGGAAGGGCCTTCTCTGTGGTGGCTCTGGTCCTTTAGAACGAGCTCCCCCCAGAGATTCGCACTGCCCCCACCCTCCTGGCCTTCCAAAAGGTTTTTAAAACACATCTTTACCGGCAGGCCTGGGGCCATTTAGCTCTGATACCTTGCTCTGGCTGATTACTAAGATTTGGATGAGACGAATGTTGGTTGAATGCTTTTAAATGTTTTGGGTTTTTAAGAGTAGGTTTTAATTATTTGGATTTTCAAATGTAGCTTTTAGGGTAGGATTTTATATTGTCAATTTTGTATTTTTAATGCTGTAAGTTGCTCTGAGTCCCCTGGAGAAGGTTGTCCTAGAAATTCAAATAATAATTGTATGTATGACTGTATGACTGTACCTTGTTGCTTGTATCCTAAGATTTTTATTAGTATTGATTGTTTCTTCATTGCTTATTTGACCCCTATGACAGTCATTAAGTGTTGAACCACATGATTCTTGACAAACATATCTTTTTATTTTATGTACACTGAGAGAATATGCACCAAGACAAATTCCTTGTGTGTCCAATCACACTTGGCCAATAAAGTATTCTATTCTATTCTATTCTGTTCTATTCTAATAAATAAATAATAAATAAAATTGATTATCATATGGACAAACAACATCAATAGAACTTGGGTTTCTGAATGAACTATTAAAATATATATGTGCATGTGGAATAACTGCTCCCCTGCCAGAGAAAGAGAAAGAGAGAGAGGAAGAGAGAGAGAGAAACAGAAGGGCTTCTAGAAGAGCAAACTCTAATAACTGCTAATCAATTTTCCTTAATGTTAACAAATACTGCCTGGCATGAGCAATCTTGCCTCTAACACTAATTTCATTGTTTGCTAATAAATCCCTTTGGGTGCCAATATATTCATCTCAATAATACTAAGCCAAGACACTGTAGGAATAAACTGTCCTTAGCAGAACATTTCCAGTGTAAACCGCATAGCAATTAGGAACAAATCCCTTTCTGGTAACACAGCAAACACAGAAAAGGCAATAAATGGATGGTTAATTGAGGAAGAAACCCATACTACACCGTCCTCTTGTTTTGAAGACATTTCTTGTGTGTGTGTGTGTGTGTGTGTATTGGTGCAATATAACCAATTTTATGCTCTTGTTTTTAATATACTACAGTTGTCAAAAGAGATAAAATTCATGAAAACTTAGTTTGAACATATTGTACTTACCATAGCGATACCTTGGTGGCTAATATATTTTGAAAATTGTGAGGAGGGGAGAGGTCAGATAGTTGCTCTATGCTCAGGTGCCCTAGTCCAGGGGTAGGCAAAGTTGGCTTCAACTCCCAGAATTCCTGAGCCAATCATGCTAGCTCAGGAATTCTTGGAGTTGAAAGTCCACATGTCATAGAATAGCCAGCTTTGCGTACCTCTGTTCTAGTCAACAAAGATCTCCCTCCAAGTTTAGTTTGAATTTTTTTTTTTTAAAAAAAGAAAGACAATTCCAATAATATGGGAGGAATTGCTATTGTCTTCTTCTGGGAAATTTTTCCCCCTCAGTTACCTGGTCTAGCTTAAAAGATGGGCTTTGGAATGGTCTCCCCTGAAGTACTCATCGATTTTTAAAAATTGCTTAGTTTTCCAAAATCAGCCCGGGTTAGCAGGGTCAGACTATACATATTTTGATTTCTTCCCTTTGCTTCTTCTAGGCCCTCTGAATGCTTCTCAGCACACAAAGTAGTGGTGAGTTGTTGTTATTATTATTATTATTATTATTATTATTATTATTATTAATATTTAGATTTGTATGCCGCCCTTCTCCGAAAACTCGGAGCAGCTCACAGAATAAATATAGAAACAAAGTGTACAAAACAAATCTAATACATTAAAAAACTACAGCTAAAAACCCTATATATTACTCAATCAGACAATCCAATCACACCATGCATCACATTTATTGGTCAGGGGGGGCAAGATCTAATTGTCCCAGGCCTGGCAACATAGGTGAGTTGTAAGATTCTCGCAGAAGGCGAGGAGGGTGGGAGCAGTGCAAATCTCCAGGGGGAGCTGATTTCAGAGGGCGGAGCCCCCACAGAGAAGGCTCTTCCCCTAGGCCTCACCAAACGACATTGTCTGGTTGATGGGACCTGGAGAAGGCCGACTCTGTGGGACCGAACTGGCTGCTGGGATTTATGCCAGTTCCTACCAGTGCACCCTGGAGCTCTGTTCCAGTAGCACCTCATGGATTGCACAATTTGCGTGCGATGGCTCTGGTGCTGTCTTCGCTGATCTGTCGTGAGGTGCCATTTTTTTAAAAAAAATTGGCTTTATTTTCTTCCTGTGTATGTATGTATGTATGTATGTATGTATGTATGTATGTATGTATGTATGTATGTATTCATTTATTCATTCATTCACTTACTTACTTACTTACTTATTGGATTTGTATGCTGCCCCTCTCTGAGGACTCGGGGTGGCTGGCAACATATCAAAGCAAATAACAGTACACATCTCAAAAATCCAATTAATATGACTAAAAAGAACTTTAAAACTCCAATATAATTTTAAAAGAACATTTTGGTGATTTTTTGCTTCTGCACATATGTGGAAGTAAAAATTCACCGAAACCATGTGCAGGCAAGCATCCCCTTGTGAGATGTTGGTGCTTTTCTGCTTCCTTCACTTGCACACAGTGCACCGGTAGGCAGGCAAGAGTAACCCATCCCTGACACAATGGACAGTGTATTTCTACTTTAAGAAAAAGTGGCGGTCCCTGTATGCTAATTTGCATCTCCCATTAATGAATTAGGGTGGTGCTCAAGATCTAAGAGAGGGATATGCTTGTTTGGGCAGGAGATCCTATATTTATAATGCATCACTGGAATTCTTGTGTTTCTTTGTTATTTTCTATGTAAATCAGGTGCACCTTCCATTGGATGGTACCTGCCTTTGTGCCGCGCTCCAATGGTGATGAAGCCAGGAATTGATTTTGGAGGGGGGCGGGGAAGGTCTTTAATATGGCCAGCATCCATTTCAAACCTGGTTTACAGAGTTCCAATTCATATATTTATGAAAAGTGACCATAACCTTTTTATTTCCAAGTTTATTTTTTAAAATAATAACATACATCAGCTGAAAAAAGGAGGATAATTGTATTTTTTTCAACAGGTTAAGTGATTTTTGTCAACTGCTTGTTTGTTTGTTAACTAAAACAAACCTTTTCCAAGATTCATTTTGAAGCTTTGAGATGTTTGAATAAATTCACTTTATTAATACCAATAGATACTAATAGTAGACATCAGTAATGGGCAGCCAAAATTTTTACTGCCACACTGTGGGTGTGGCTTATTTTGTGGGTGTGGCTTGCTGGCCATGTGACCAGGTGGGAGAGGCTTGAACGATCATCATCGTTCAAGTGAATTGTTAGGTCCTCGACTTACGTCACCAGTGTCGCTCTCTGGGGTGACAATTTGCTTCACGTTTCGTGCACTCTCCTTCCTGGGTCGCCCCCCCCACCTCAGTCTGGGTAGCTAGGCAAATGGGTGCCGATCAGCTGTTGAGAAAAGAAGCGGGAGGAAAAGGCCTCCCTGCAACTCCTGCCGGTGCTGGTCTCCCTGCTTCTTTCCGAGAAAGAGGAGGATGGGAGGGGGGAGATAGTCAGCTGGAGCTAGGCACACAGCTTCATTTCCACCGGTGGAACTGCATTCCACCCCATCCTGCCTGCTGCCCACCTCTGGTAGACATTTATAATGTTTATATTCTACATATTACAAAAGGAAGGAGGGAGGGAGGGAGGGAGGGAAGGAAGGAGGGAGGGTGCTCCAAAGGAAACCGAGTAAATTGGGAATATGGGGCATATTCTATTGCTGCCAAAAACAGAGGATGGGGCAGAACATTTAGCATAGGCACTGAAGAGACTCTTTGTCAGGACTAAAAATCCTTGTCTACATTTTTCTGTCTGCTAAAATTCAGTCAGGAATTACTTAGAAACTTTAATGTGATTCTTGATACTCACATGGGTTACAATTTTTAATGTAAAACAACAATAAAGACAATAGAATTCATATTAGCATCAAAACGTTCTGCATCCTTTTTGCAATGTGTCAAGAACATTACACGCAGCTCTATATCTAGAAAATATCCCTCTGTGTAACTTAGAATGATTGTAACTATCTAGACAAATGTAGCAATTACCTATTAGTGCAGCAAGCCAAGGGTAAGATGTAACTACCAATTGTCCCCCAAGGACCAAAGACTACAGTATATCAGCAAAGGAAGGACAACAATAAACCACGAAGTGATATTTGCTGAGCCTATTCGTTCGGTTTTCTTTGAGTTTCGGAAACTAAATTGTCAGTTATAAATATGTGATACTTGATTGTTTACGAGCTGAGTATAACTAGCTGGGGGGAAAAAGGTAAGCTATCTTATTTTACTGCAAAAGCAGTAAAAAGTTTTCTACAGGTCCTTTATCCACTCTTTAAGCAATTATTTTCTTCAAAAAAAATCCTTTTTATAAAACCTAAACCAACATTTTATATATTGTAATGATAGCCATGTGTCCTGATTTTATGCAATCCCTATTGTTTCAGACATTTTGGGCATATAAACAAATATACTAAACCTTTTTGTCAACTCATTATACAAATGTGATATATGAATGGTACAAATTGATGGGAAAAGAGAAAATGCTTATAATATAGCTACTAGATCTGGGTGGCAAAAATCCAATTAATTAATCCAATTGTTTCTAGAAGGCATATCTAAAAGATATCATTCTTTTGAATTTTTGCAATTCATGATCTGGTAGTTTATACTATATCATACTTGTTGGTAAACATCAGCTTTTGGGATTTCTGTTTATATGTCAAAATGCACAGAAGAGAAAAATTGGCTATGAAGTTATATTCTGGAGAGATGGAGATATCTGAAGTTATTTACATTAATTCAGGTTACTTAGTTTGTATTCTTACTGTAATTGACAGATACTATTCAATACATAATGACAGCATCTTTCTATGGGAGAATCATTTATACGCTACTAACAACATGTTCTGGAATATTTTATTTACAACTTTTGAGAAGGAGACACGTTTCCATACTGATGGTTTTTAGTGCCAGGCTTTAATAATACTGATCTTAAGACACTATCAGCCAAACATTTCTTGCAAGGTTTCCAACAAAAGCATGTGCATAAGAGTGCACCAAGAATGACATTCAGTCCACTTCCTGCCTGCTTCACCTATGTCTTCAATTCACCTTGGTTGCATTTTATTCATGTGTGCTTGCTATTTTTAAAGTGAGAAATAGAAGCTGGCCAAGGATCTGGACTACTGTGAGGAGAGGAATGAAATTGACCTGACACCAGGAGCTGACCACAAGACTCCACTAAGGTTCTGCAAGATACAGGTTGCAGGAGAGATATTAAGACTTTGATTATATCACAGCTCAATCAAAAATAAACAAGTTCCATCAACAAATGTGGGAGATAGTGTGGGATCACACAGTGTTGAACTGGTTTCGGAGTGATGGAAAGAAGTACACAAAGAGCATACGCACATATACAAGAAGGAAAGTGGAACCAACAGGGAATAATCAAATAAATCTAAGAGTCACAAGCAGAACCAACGTAAGTCTGAAAAGATTGATCAGTCTCTCCCAATATTATCATTCTCAGTCACTTGGATTTATTGACCACACTTATAGTCCTAAATACAACTGAAGGTTATAAGATTGAAGAAAATGTATTGAGGCTAAAATGTTGTTTGAAGCCTGAAATTATTTTCCGCTAAATTACAGTAAGTGGCATGCTGTTTAATTTTACAATATGCCCAGACACCTAATAGATGTACACACATTATTTTTAAATCAAGATAGCTCCTCGGTTAAAGAATTATTGTTGCTATTCTGGATTGATAAAATACAAATGGTGATGTTTTCTTTAGAAGAAGAGCAAGAAGGGAGATGCTGATGTGATTGTCACTTGTTATTGCAAAGTTGGGAGCTGTTTGATGGAATAAATCTTTTTGATAAAAAATAGTTCAAGGAAAAAAATAACCAGTGAAGATTTGTTCTCTGATAAATAGTATTTTCAGGAAAAGTTGGGGAAGGTGGACTTTTTAAATTAGTATAGGAATTTTCAATTTAATACCTGTATGATCTGCTTATTTTACTAGGATGTGGTCTCCACGTGTACAGATGCAATTATTGTGTTTGAGTGGGGTCAAACAATTATGAGCTGGGGTGCTGTACTGCAGGCCACTGAAGCTGATTGTAGATCTGTAGGTCAGCAGTTCAAATATCATCACCAGTTCAAGGTTGACTCAGTCTTCTATCCTTCCGAGGTGGATAAAATGAGGACCCAGATTGTGGGGGCAATATGCTGGCTCTGTTAAAGAGTGCTATTGCTAACATGTTGTAAGCCGCCCTGAGTCTAAGGAGAAGGGCGGCATAAAAATCGAATAAATAAATACCAATAAACAAACAAATAAATAAATAGTTTATTGTTATTATAGTTAATCACACAGTCAGATGTTTAGACTGAATTTGGCAATTTTATCATAGGTTTATTATAGGTGATTGGCCACACAATCAACCAGACATTCAGACTGCATTTGATTTTCTTAAATCCATCTATCAAGTCCTGAAAGGCTGTTAGGAACCACACCAGGACTTAATCACCACGAGCAACTCATAGCAACTTCTAGACCACTTCTTGCAGGGCCAGATGGGTCCCACCCGCAACCATAACCCCATTTTTGCATAGGGAGGCACACTGAAGCATATTGAAGCGCAGGGGCAGAATTGTGATTCCTTCACCTTTGAGAGGAACGTTTTGCAGTTTTGCCTCAATAACCAGACAGTGGGACACAACACACTGCATAGGATCTTAAGATACATTTGGTGGCCTAAAATCAGACATCAATGGCTACATAGCATCTTGCCACACCTGTGGAAGAGCTAAATCCCCCATCAAAAGCCAGCAGGGCTGCCCACATCCATTGCCCACTCCCTCATCCCCCAGCCCTTGGCATATAGTCTAGCTAGATTTTATTACTGATTTACCTCCAGTCAATGTTTACCTGTCCATACCAGTTGTAGTGGATCTGTTTGCCAAGATGGCTCACGTCATCCTTTGATTGAGGTGCCCCAATACCAGGGAAACAGCTTAGCAATTTTTGGAACATACCTTTTGTCACAGATGCATAGTACCAAAACTTCCAACAGGATAAGTCAATTTGCTTCTAGATTTTGGAGGGCACTGTTCCAACTTTTCAATATGCAGGTTAATCTGAATAAAAGCCCATTGAGTTCCAACATGAGGCCCTCATCACATGTCCATTCTAGACAGGGACCAAGGTTACATTTGGACCACTAACAAATCCTCAAAAAAAAAAAAGGGAGTTAAGTTCCTTCTGGAAAACTACATGGTCGATTAGTCACCTGCTAGCCCTACAATGTAGACCAGATAAGAAACTGATCCCATAAAAAGACTAGGACTATATTAGTCTTTATTGAGATATTATAGTGTAGGTTAAAGGACATGGTGACTCAGCGGTTAAGACACTGAGCTTGTCAATCAAAAGGTCAGAGGTGCAAATCGGAGAGAGGCGGCATACAAGTCCAATAAATAAATAAATAAATAAATAAATAAATAAATAAATAAATAAATAAATAAATAACAATAAATAAATGAATAACAAATCAATCAATCAAGCAATCAATCAATCCCTAATGTCAAATAACAGGGTGAGCTCCCATTACTTGTCCCAGCTTCTGGCAACCTAACAACTCAAAAGCATATAAAAAATGCAAGTAGAAAAATAGGGACCATCTTTGGTGAGAAGGTAACAGTGTTCCATGTACCTTTGGCACTTAGTCATGCCGCCCACATGACCATGGAGACGCCTTCTGATAACACTGTTTTTTCTGGCTTTGAAATGGAATGAGCACTGGCCCCTAGAGTGGGGAACAACTAGCACTTATTTGGGATGGGAACCTTTATCTTTACTGGAGTTTGTACGTACGTACTTATTTATTTATTTATTTTCTATGCCGCCCTTCACCTGAGACTCAGAGATTGCTAAGATTACTTTTCCAAGGTCATCTCCATGGTTCCCTACATCATACGGGCAGACCTACCTAATAGGTCCTACTCCTTCTCGGCTCACAGACACCTGGCAACTTAGGGTTCTCAAGAATCACTAGCAGTCAACTAAACTAACTCATGATCAGTTCCCAACACCTCTCTTCATTACTTCATTCTGACTGCCAAGCAAGCACACTGGCTGAGTATATTACAATCTGCCCTAGATACTGTCAATCTGTTGACAGCAAGAGACAAAGATGAAATAAAAAGTTGAAAGTTGGAAGAGATCAGGTAAGGCAGATGTGATAGCAGTAGCCTGACTCAAGCACAGAGTAAAAAAAGAAAGAATGAAACTGTGACCGTAGGGCTCGGGTTAATAACAACCAGTCCCTGATCTAGGGAACCAGATCCCTCCAAACAAATCTTGTAGAGTTCCAAGCAGATTCCAAAAGCAAATACTTTCAAGACCACAGCTCTTACCAGTGGTGGTATTTAGCTGGTTCATTCTGGCAAACCGGTAGTGAAAGGTTTGAGTAATTCAGTAGCATCATCTGTGCAAGAATTGAGACACTACGTCTATTCAGCAACAGGAACAGGAAAGATTACTAGCTCAGACAGCAAGTTTGGTTTACTTCAAGCTTGGTTTACTTAATTTCAAAATAAGTGAAGCAATATCCAATGCCATCTAAAAAAGGTAGTCCGTGGTCATTTAACTACAACAGGACTTAGAGTGTTTCACACCCCTTCTTCTTCTCTTTCTCCTTCCCTGTTTTGATATCTTTTCTGTGTGATGAGGGAAGCACTCCCAATATTTGTCACTAACCGCTCCCCTTAGGCAGCCACTTCATGACTATCTATGTCCAAAGTACTCAATTTCCTTATGTATCCTCAGGCTTGAAAGTTTGAGGCTTTCTGATATATTTTTTTCTACTGGTGGTAGGTAAGACATGAAATATTAACTGTATGAATAATGGCATTCTATTGCTTAGCACGAACCTTTCTTTCATTCTTCAACTGATTGGCACAATTTTCATTTCTTGGGCAGCCCTCTTGGGCTGCTGCTAAACATACTGTAAGTTATCCTGCAGAGTTGGTCTCATTTCACTAGTGGCTAAAGCAATTCTTGTAAATAGCTTGCAAAATGATTCAGGATCCTCTGGGATGAGAGGCGTGATAAAAATGTGTAAAATTATTATTACTATAAAAAAATGGTGTAGTAGGAAGCAGGGAAGGAGTTAGGCGACTGTCTTATGCTAATGAAACGCCTGTTTTATCCTTATTGCACTGGAAACTGTGGAAGAAGAGTTTACTATGTGAAAATACAACACTAGTGTTTTTACAGAAATAAGAACAAGAGGTCAAGGAAATATGCAATGATCAGAGGATTAAGTGTTGATGTTCAGCCGAAATACTTCAAGGGATAGGGTGGTAATGATGTTTCTAAGCCCACTTTTTACCAGGGGAACTTGGTTTCTCCAAGTTTTCCAAAGCACTAGAGCAAAACAATGTTATTGTTTGATGTATCTTACTGTAAAAAGAGAAAAACTTGATCATGAAGGCACAGTATGTATTTTTTTGTGTGAAGAGCTACATTTAGCTTTTCAATAACATGTCAAAGCCCACAAAACAGGTCTCTGGAAGTTATGCCCAAAGATGTTGGAGATATATATGACTTATGGTTTTCTGAAGTTGAAGTAGAAAATACAGAGCTGTCTATTTATTTATTTATTTTATTTAAGAAAATGTTTGTTTGTTTGTTTGTTTATTTATTTATTTATTCATTCATTCATTCATTCATTTGATTTTTTTTAATGCTGCCCTTCTCCTTAGACTCAGGGCGGCTTACAATATGTTAGCAATAACACTTTTTAACAGAGCCAGCATATTGCTCCCACAATCCGGGTCCTCATTTTACCCACCTCGGAAGGATGGAAGGCTAAGTCAACCTTGAGCAGGTGATGAGATTTGAACTGCTGACCTGCAGATCTAGCAGTCAGCTTTAGTGGCATACAGTACTGCACTCTACCCGCTGCACCACCTCGGCACATATATGGCTCATATATGGCCACCTTACTCACTTTCAATGACTCTGGGCAGCTTACAAAGATAATTATGCACCAACTAATGCAGCAACAAAGAGTCCTATTCCCTAACTCTGACTGAAGTTGGTAGCAACACTTTAAACCCTAGGCAATACTCTATTTATATTAAATGCTCTTGATCAAGGAGAACCTCCATATGTAATGGGAAATGGTACAGTTCAGGAGAAGAACTAAAGCAGGAATCTAAAAATATTCTGCAAAGTAAAGTAGAAAAGAAAACCAATTCTTACCTTTGTTCTCTTGCATTAAGTTTGACTGTTGAGATCAGAGCTAAGACCTGGCATCACAAAGCTCCCATTATTCTTCGCACTATAGAAATGAAAAGATTTGCACTTATGCAAATACTTAGAATAATACTTTGAAAGAGCATTCTGCTAGATAAATGCCTTTTTTTCAAAGTACTGTTTAATTATGGGTATGCTTGATTTAACACTTAGTACCAAAATGAAAAAAAAACCCTGCAAAAGTACTAAAATCTACAGGAGGCACAATATTGCTATATTGTATGCAAAAGCTTTTAAAGATTTTGACTCTGGATAAACTTTATTGAAAACCGTTCTTATTTATCTAAAGGGCTTAGCGTTACCTGTAGAGGTTACAGGTGCATTAATAAAAAGAGAGCAAGCACTTCCAGTGTACCTCCAAAAGACACTTCAGCAAATAACAAAGTATCATGGCAATCACATATAAGGCCAACCTGGTGTGTATACAGTAACCCATTACACACGGATTAATGATAAGGAAGGCCTTAGTTTCCTCTTAGCTGTGCCCTCATGGATTCTTGGTGTTGCAATAAAAGAGTGAATGGTTGAGAGGGAGTCTTTGAATTATGACCATAATTGAGGCCAAAATGTACTGTATGTTGCTAAGTGAAATATTTGTTACGTGAATTTTGTCCTATTTTATGACTTTTCTTGCCACAGTTCTTAAGTGAATCACTGAGTTTGTTAAGTTAGTAACATGGCTGCTGAGTGAATCTGGATTCCCTATTGACTTTGCTTGTCAGAAGATCACAAAGGGGGATCACATGATCTAGAGGCATTTGCAACCATCATAAATATGAACCAATTAACAAGCTTCTGAATTTTGATCATGCGACCATGAGGCTTCTACAATGGTTGTAAACAGTGGTGGGATTCAAATAATTTAACAATCATTTCTCTGCCCTAATGACCATCTGGGTGGGCGTGCCCATGGGAGCTGTGGCCAGTGGGTGTGACAGCCCTCCCTGGGAACAAAAATGGGCTGTGGGGTGATGTGTCACCCCCATGCCCCCTTTTGGGCCTAGTAGGCCTCTTTACATAGAAACAGAAGATTGACGGCAGAAAAAGACCTCATGGTCCATCTAGTCTGCCCTTATATTATTTCTTGTATTTTATCTTAGGATGGATATATGTTTATCCCAGGCATGTTTAAATTCAGTTACTGTGGATTGACCAACCACATTTGCTGGAAGTTTGTTCCAAGCATCTGCTACTCTTTCAGTAAAATAATATTTTCTCACATTGCTTCTAATCTTTCCCCCAACTAACCTCAGATTGTGTCCCCTTGTTCTTGTTTCCTATTAAAACCACTCCCATCCTGAACCTTATTTAACCCTTTAACATATTTAAATGTTTCGATCATGTCCCCCCTTTTCCTTCTGTCCTCCAGACTATACAGATTGAGTTCATTAAGTCTTTCCTGATACGTTTTATGCTTAAGACCTTCCACCATTTTTGTAGCCCATCTTTGGACCCATTCAATTTTGTCAATATCTTTTTGTAGGTGAGGTCTCCAGAACTGAACACAGTATTCCCAATATAGTCTCACCAGCACTCTATACAGTGGGATCACAAGCAGGATTTACACCCTCCTGGAAGCTAAACTGGGCTGCAAGGGGTGGGATGGGGCGGAACCAGCCAGCAATTTAACTACCTGAACTGGCCCAAACTGACTGAATCCCACCACTGGTTGTAAGTATGGAATATGGTCATAAATCATTTTTTTTCAATGACATTGTAGCTTTGGTCACTAAATTAACTACTGTAAGTTGAAGACTAATAACTTTACTGTACAAAAATGGGTTTCTCTTTCTAGCTTCTTAGACATTCACATGCCAAGGCGTCACCTTTTAGTTGGTAATTAGAATAGTATGGTGACTCAAAAGGGGTACCACCCATCTGCTGCCCAATAAGGTTCTACTGAACCGATCAAGATAGTCTTGTTTTATGCTGAGGAATCTCATAACTATGGCTTGGAATAGTTCGATATTCATACCAGCATTGCCATGTTTGGAGTAAAATCCCATTATATGTGAGAACCATGATAATCTCCTAATTTACTGCACTCCGGAAAAGCTGAACATCCAGGTTCTGGCATGTATGCGTATCCGACAATCAGCTGGCCAATATGCATGCACACACTAGTTTTCGGCACTGCCACGTGTACGGACAGCTGATTGTTCTGTGCACATGCGCACCAGAAACTCAGAAGACAACAGGCAAGACCACACGTGCCAGCCAACATGGTTATATGTGTCACTTTGTGCACGAGTGCCATAGGTTTGCCATGACAGTCCTAGATAGTTATTTCCAACATATATGATAAGATGTATAGTAGTATGGATTTTATTTTGGTCCATTCAAGATCACAGTGTTCTTTGACAAATGGTGCCCTTGGAGGAGGAGCTTGTGGGATAGACAAAAATGAACTGGCAGTTTCCTAGGAAGGAGGGAGTATATTCCAAAAAGGGAAGGGACAGATAGAAAGTAGCACATTTGGGACCCAGGTAGTACACAGAGGTAGAATGTAAGGAGAGGATTTCCTAGAATCTTCATCCTTTGGGATAAGAGCAATAAGGGTTTAGTCTGGCAAGATTCTGTCTATTGTGTGTGAAAAATAAAGAACTGAAGTTTGGTGAATTGCTGATCATTGTCCTTGGGTTTATCCTGGCAAAGATTTTATATATGTTCCTAGGTAATGGTTTGATTAATTTCTATTGAGACTTAGACTTAGAACTATTTTTTTCTGTAAGAATGTGGGCTTTATTAGAATGTCTGCTCCATGGAGGCTAATGATTTTCAGTGGATACCAGAAGACTCTGGTGAATGTTTTAACTTGTATGGAAGGCATCCACTGAAGTCACAGTCACTCTATAGAATAAGAAGATTACCTAGACAGTTACTACAATAATTTTCAAATATTCTCTGACACTTTGGAATGAAACAGATTTTTTTTAGCTCTGTTTGAATCAGAACTTAGACCTCTATTTGCTACTGAACTGCCTTGGTCGCAATGAAGGACTACCAATTTTTTTTACTACCACACTGGGGGCGTGATTTATACAGGAAGCCCTGCATGTTCTTTCAACATCTTTCAGTGCAAATCGGGTGCTCTGGGGCGAAGCTCCATTTTCGTTAGCCCACTACATTCCTCCCCGTCTGGGCAGTAGCCCACCCCTGCTTGGTTGGCTGTGAAATAATCTTTGCTGGGCAAGAAACAGGAGGAGAGTAAAGCTACTGATTTTCCTGGATTACTCACCAGCTTTCAGCTAAATATCAACAATATTTA
This sequence comes from Erythrolamprus reginae, assembly GCF_031021105.1. Classification (NCBI taxonomy): domain Eukaryota; kingdom Metazoa; phylum Chordata; class Lepidosauria; order Squamata; family Dipsadidae; genus Erythrolamprus; species Erythrolamprus reginae. Next base: position 325,066,797 of record NC_091950.1, on the reverse strand, counting down.
GCCTGTTCTGGAAGGGACTGTACTTTGCACAAATAATTCAATCTACAGATTGGTAGTGTTTCTATAATTCCTCTCTGGCACTACAGACAAATGTTATTTGCGGACTGATGCTTCTTCTATTTGTCTAAGGTGGTATGACAGCTACAATCCCACCTGAATAAATCAGTACATGTGAAAATGATACAGGAGTACTGGTAGGCAACCAGCTGAATATTGAACAAAAAGTGATGCAGCACCTACAAGGGCTAATGCAATCTTGGGCTGCATTAGCAGAGCATTGCCTCCAGATCAAAGGATGTAATCATTTAATTATGCTTTGTTTTAATTAAACTGCACACTTCTGGCAAAGGATAAAGGAGAAGGTGCCTTGGTTCAGATGTAAGCTATCTAGTCCACATTGTAATCGGAAATCCGAGCCTTATAATAAGCATTATGAAGCCAGCCAACTTGCAAAACTAAACATAAGGTGAGATATGATAACCATCTGCAGATACTGAAAAGGCTGTCACACACAAGAGGGCAGCCCTGTACTCTGCTAAAAATAACAGCAAGACAAGGGCCATTGTGCTGAAATTAAAAGAAAGTCATACTAAATATAAAAACTGATGAAAAGAAGCATTCTCCTTAGAACATTGGTGGACTTCTCCCCACAAGAGATTTTCAATGGCTTAATACAGTGATGGCTAACCATTTTCACATTGCGCGCCAACGTGCATGTGTGTGCCGGCACCCATAATGCAATGTGTGTGCAACACTACCCTTGTGTGCTCTGCCCTGTGCATGTGCACATGACCCCCACCCCCACGCATGCATACACAACTCCCCTGCGCTCCACCTGCCCCTGCACGTGATTCCCTGCCCTTCCCATGCATACATGCACATCTCCTGCATGCGCCCCGCCCTCCATGCATCTGCAGCAGATACCCAAAAATCAATTGGCCAGTGGGAGATGCGTACACCTGTGCCGTGTAGCTGGGCTGGGCAGCAGCTCGCATGCTGCAGAAAGGGCTCTGCTTGCCACCTGTGGCACTCGTGTCATAGGTTCGACATCATGGGTTTAGTACAGACCTGGGCAAGGGGCGGCCCGCAGGCTGCATCTGGCCCACCTGCTGTCTGTGACTGGTCCGCGGAGGTCGGGGTCCACTCCAGTGTGACAATAAAAGAGCTCACCGCTTCTGCCGGGACTCCTCCGGTTCCTGCTTTCCTGATGAATCATGAGGAAAGCAGGACCTGGAGGGGTCCTGGCAGACACGGTGAGCTCTTTCATCTTCGCACTGGAGCGGACCCCGACCTCCTACCGAGAGCGTCCGAGCACAGAAACCACGCAAACACTCCAGTGCAGTGACTGTGGTGCACCATGTTGCCGTAAAGCAAACAATTAGCAGTCTGTAGAGTGGCTCTGGGTGCTTAGGTCAGGCCAATGTCTGGGTCTTTACAGTATTGGGTAGAACTGAGTTAATTATATTAGTCCGGCCCTCTAAAATCATCCCAATTTCTCATGCGACACCATGGCAAAATTAATTGCCCACCCCTGGCTTAGTAGATTCTTACCCTTAGCAAAGTGCTGGCCTAGATGATTTGGAAATCTTCCAGTTCTTTTCTGACTCCAAGTTCTGAACCTACTTGAAAATGTTAGTATTAATCGTTATGTTCATGCCTTAGGACTGCTATATATGACCAGAAAGACTTTTGCTTTATGCACCCATGTGTGCACTAAAGTCTCTTTTAGAGCATTGGATTGTCTTTCCATGCTGAAGTGTAAAGAGTAGGAACCCAGAGGTGGGAATCTTTAGCTGAAGTGCCCCCCCCATTATTTATACCAGGGATCTCCAACCTTGGCAACGTTAAGACCACTAAAGCTGGCTGAGAAATTCTGGGAATTGAAGTATTACAACTCTGCCAAGGTTGGAGAACCCTGATTTATATCATCCAATACAGATAATGTCAACTAGTGATTATATGCACTGTTATATGAGTTTGTGCAACAGAAATCTGGTAACCTAACCAGAATTAATTTTTGGCATTTGCTATTAGTTTGGGTGTCATACTAATGGTGTATACTGTATATTTACACATATGTCCCAGGTTATTTGTTTTAGTTTTGTATGCTGTACAAAGACAGCTATTTATAGACTATGTTTTATGGCTTAGCACCCTATGAAAACCCAGCTAATTGTGATTTATTCATTAAGCTTCAATTAAATAAAGCACGGCTTATATAAGACAAGTGAAAAGATTCATTCTCAGTTTGAAAAAGTAGTTTCATTTCGTTCTGAGTGCAATGTATCTTTCATTCTCAGCTGCTAGGATGATAAAACCAAAGCAATGTGGATAGAAATGAAAGGATTTCAACAACCGTGAAATACTGTCTGACATAAGAGCCAAGAGAAAGCCATCATTCTCAAGGTTTACATGGCTACTGGCTCTCAACACTATGAGGCTGACTCAGTATAAACCCATGCATTAAAAAAACCCACCATCTGTAACAACCAGTCATGTTTTGGGAGTACAGAGAATTACATTATCAATCTAAAAGAACACATACATTAAAACTTTTGACGTATATTTTCTTCCAAAGTTAGGCACTTGCAGCCTGCAACAGCCACAGATACAGAAATCTTACTAGCAAATCAATAGATGTCCTAAAGATCTGCAAATATAAAATTTTCACTTTTGATGTTAATTTAATATGACATCTGAAAAACAAATTTAAATCAGGAAATTCACATCCCTATAAATCAGTAGGATAAAAAGACAGGTATTGAAGACCCTCTGCAATTTGCCTGCTAGTCCAACGGTTTGTTTCTCTGAAATTAACAGTTAAGTAAAGGTTGAGTTGGGCACTTGCACCAGGAATGACAAGCTGCCAACTTATTAAGAAAACAGCTGTATGATGGCTGGATTGTCATGAAACTGAGTATGACCTCTAGTGATACTTTCTTCTGATTTTATTGTATCACATCCACTCATGTTTGGGAACTATATAAAATTCCACAGTGACTTCAAACCCCCACATTTCTACCAAAGAAACAACAAATGTAATGCCTTACAATAAAATATTTTCTGTTAATAAGAATAAGATTTTTCTGTTAAAAAAGCAAGCTTTTTATAGTGCCACACCATGGGCATTAATCAAACGGGTGGTAAGGAAGAAGTGGAACTCAGACAAAAAGCAAGTTGTGTGGAAAGAAAACACCACAGGACCAATCACAAAGGACGCAAATGTCTACACACCAGTAAAGCTATTGAACAGGCTAAACTAGAAATCCAAGTACATGAGGGAAGATACGATATTATTGCCATTACAAAAACTTGGTCGGATGAAAAACATGAATGGAATATACAGCTAGCAGGATTTAAATTATTTGAAAGAAACAGACCTAATAAAAGAGGAGGTGCTCTTGTGCTATATTCAATTAAATTCAATTCAATTTATTAGATTTGTATGCCGCCCCTCTCCGAAGACTCAGGGCGGCTCACAACAGTAATAAAAACAGTATAACAATGGAACAAATCTAATAATAAAATTATATAAAAAACCTCCAACAATTTAAAAACCATACAGCACAAACATACCAAACATAAAATATAAGAAAGCCTGGGGAGATGTCTTAATTCCCCCATGCCTGACGATATAGGTGGATCTTGAGTAACTTGCGAAAGACAAGGAGGGTGGGGGCCGTTCTAATCTCCGGGGGGAGTTATGTATCAGAAATAATTATACCTTTACAGAAATAAGCAGAATAATGACGAAAACATTGTTGAATGCATTTGGGAAAAAAACAGTGACATGACCACAGGTGTACTACATGCCACCCAACCAGAGGAATTAGATGAGCTATTCAGTTAACTAAAGTATTGTAGGAAGACACCACAATAATATTGGGAGATTTTAATTACTCTGACATCAACTGGGAGAAAAACTCTGCATCTAGAGGAAAATCAAACAGATTCCTGACAAACCTAGCAGGCAACTTCATCTCTCAAAAAATGTAAATAAAGTAACTAGAGGGTCAGCCATTCTGGACCTAATACTCACTAACAGAGATGAAAAGATAGAAGGCACTGAAGTTCAGGAACCCTGAAATGGACTGACCATGCAGTATATTGCAATTCAACCATATGCAAGCACAAGCAATAGAACAAAGACAAAGAGTACAGAGTCCTTTAAACTAGACTTTAAGAGAGCTAATTTCAATAAACTTAGCAACAGCTTGGGAAGGATTCCATGGATAAGAATCCTCAAGGGAAAAAACAATCAAAGAGCTTGGGAAACTTTAAAACGTGAGATTATATAAAAAAGCCCAGTCTAACACAAATCCAGCAAAAAAGAAAAATAAGAGATCTCAAAGGAAACCAGCATGGATGCACAAAGAACTCTCTGATAAACTGAAAGACAAAAAGGGGAAGTATAAAAAGTGGAAACGGGTATGTTACTAAGGCAGAATATCAGCAACTAGCCCAAACCTGCAAAAAGTCAGAAAAGCTAAGGCTAAAAATGAACTAAGGCTTGCAACAAAGTCAAAAATAACAAAGAAAACTTCTTTCAACATGTAAAAACAAGAAAAAAAATCAAGGAAATGACTGATACATAAATGGGAGAATATGGCAAGAAGGTGATGAGCAGCAGGGACAAAGGAGAACTGCTTAACTTATTTTTTTGTATCTGTCTTTACACAAAAGGAAAAACAGTCTGACCTATTCCAACCCCCCCCCTATAAAATGCAGAATAGGATTTCAAATCAAAATAAGCAAGAAAATTGTGAGATAACACCTATTCATGATGAGTTCAAATCACCAGAACCAGATGGATTATACCCCAAAGTTCTGAAAGAACTTGAAGAACCACTGAATTATATCTTTGAAAAATTATGGCGCACTTGGGAACTAACAGATGACTGGAAATAGTTTCCATTTTCCAAAAAAGAAAAGAATGGATACAGGGAACTACCTACTTATCAGCCTGACATCAATACTGGGAAGATTGTGGAAAAGATAATCAAGAAACAAATCTGCAAACATCTAGAGGCAAACAAAGTCATAACCAGCCAACATGGGTTTGTCAAAAACAGATTGTGCCAGACAAATCTTATTGTATTGTATTCTTTGACAATGTAACAAAATTATTGGCCAAAGAAATGCTGTGGATACGATTTACTTGGGCTTCAATAAGGCATTTGATAAAATAGACCACAACTTATTCAGGGGTAGGTTTCTCCCAGTTCACACCAGTTCTATAGAACCGGTAGCAAACCGCTGGTGATGTCACAGAGCCAGTTCTGTCGGTACTGGTCCGTGGATGCTGCCATCTTTTTAAAAAATTCATTTTTTGGATTTCTTTTTTTCTTTTTTCTTTTTCTGTGCACGAGCAGAAGTTAAGTTTTAGACACAGTTCTCTTCAATATCTTCATCAATGATTTAGACAAAGGGATAGAAGGGGAACTCATCAAATTTGCAGACGATATCAAGCTAGCAGGAATAGCTAAAACTCCAGAAGATAGGTTCAAGATACCAAAGCGTTTCTTGCTTGAGTAGGGTTGGACTAGAAGATCTCTAAGGTACCTTCTGACCCTGTATCCTATTAAGAATCCACCTCTCCATTTCTTCTCAGAGTGAAGTGGTCTTCCAAACTTTCTGAATTTTTTTTCTGTCCCCCATATTTTCTGTAACCAAGTAACACACAAACACATGCAAGTACACACAAACAAGCAACCATGAACATACCATACACATACACACCATAGACAGTGGTTTTGGATATTCTATTTTAAGCCTACAAAATGAAGTTATCCTCTCTGGGCTTGGTTGATGGAATGTAGATACACTGAGTCACTCAAGGCAAAGGACGTGTATATTTTGCCCATCAAAATCTGAAAAACAGCAGGCCAGAAATAATAGTAAAAACCTGAGATCACTATGCCCTTGATCCCAAGAAATATATTTACCTGTTTTAATTAGAGCAGCCTGGTTAAACCAGGTATCTTTGTATGCCAAACATGTAACGGTATGTGTTCTTTCTCTTCCGTATGCCTTTAACCTTGTTTCTTCTTTACCAAGACAGTTTCCCATCCAATTGACTTCTGTTTTTCCACTTGCCCATTTTTTCCCTCTTCCATAGTAATTAAGTCTTTAGATTCAGAGAAAAAGGATTCCCTAAATGTATGAAATATTTAAAAGATAAGTCAGTATTCTCAACGATCTCAGCTCAATGATAATTTCACAGATTCTCACTCTCTAATGATGCTCAAAACTATGAAAGAATCATCTGAAAATTTTCTCAAGTAGAGATTAAAACTTTGGGTGCAAACTTTGTTGTTAGTTGCAAAGTCATGTCCAACTCATCGTGACCCCATGGACAACGTTCCTCTAGTCCTTCCTGTTCTCTATCAACCTCTGGAATCCACTTTAGCTCACGCCTACTGCTTCAGTGAGTCCATCCAGCCACCTCATTCTTTATCATCCCATTCTTCTTTTGCCTTCAATCTTTCCCAGCATTAGGCTCTTCTCCAGTGAATCCTCCATTCTAATTTGGTGGCCAAAGTATTTGAGTTTCATCTTCAGGATCTGGCCTTCTAAAGAGCAGTCAGGGTTGATCTCCTCTAGGACTGACCGGTTTGATCACCTTGCAATTCAAGGGACTCGCAGGAGTCTTCTCCAGCACCATCATTCAAAGGCCTCAATTCTTTGGTGCTCAGCCTTTCTTATGGCCCAACTTTCATAGCCATACATTGCAACTGGGAAAACCCTAGTCTTGACTATATTCACTTTTGTTGGCAGGGTGATGTCTCTGCTTTTTAGTATGGGGTCTAGATTTGTCATTGCTTTCATCCCAAGGAACAAGCATCTTTTAATTTCTTGGCTGTGGTCCCCATCTGCAGTGATCTTGGAGTCCAGGAAAATAAAATCTGTCACTACTTCTATTTCTTTCTCATCTATTTGCTAGGAATTGAGAGGGTCCGATGCCATGATCTTAGTTTTCTTAATGTTCAGTTTCAAGCCAACTTTTTCACTCGCCTTCATTTGCATCAAGAGGCTCTTTAGATCCTCTTCAATTTCTGCCATTAGAGTGGTATCATCTGCGTATCTGAAGTTGTTGATATTTTCCCCAGCAATCTTAATTCCAATTTTTGATTCATCTAGCCCCACCTTTCTCATGATGTGCTCTGTATGTAAATTAAATTGGCAGGGTGACAATATACAGTATAGAAGTGCAGACTAGGAAGCATATAATACAGGCAGGATAGGTAAGTGTCTACAAAACAGTTTTAGCTCTGAATCTGAGCAGAGATTAATAGTGAAGTGACACATGACATTGGAAATTTCACTCCATACTGCTTTAGATGCTGGAATGTAAACCAGATTTGTATCATGAATAGTGGTCTTGACCTTCGATCCAGGGCCACAAGCAGAATGCAACATACAAAATCTTTCCAATGCGAAATATAAACTAAATTTGGAAGCTTTAACAATTATTTCAAATGTGCTGCTGTTTGCACCATATAGGATAATGAAGATGTTCATTCTTAATCTTTCTGTAGCAGCAAAGATGGCTCATGACTGAAAACGAGAACCATGCCACCTGCAAGAGAGGTAGCTTTTGAAATTTCTTAGAACTGCATGGATAGATACATAAACCAATTTAGCTCATCAAATAGAAAGACACTGAGGCCATGTGACTTTTCAAGAAATAATAACCATTCATGTTTTTGATGGAACCAGCATTGTACTCTGAGAAGCAGAATGTTTCATTTCCCCCCAGTGTAATTAAAAAACAGCAGCACTTCAATTCTTTCTGCAGTCATATAGCTGGACTGACTGTGCAGAACAAACGGAAGTGATAATTGGCTGTAAATTAACATACACGAATAGCAGCTGCAAGAGAGAAAGGCTGTTTTTACTAAGATTCCTCGAGTACCGTAGGCTGCCTTCTCCATTATAAAAACCTGACAAAATACTGAGACTGTCCCAGGAGGTCTTAGTGTGGGTGCCACAAATTATGGCTTGTCATCTTGCAGATGGCCTTCTCTCTGATGGTGTTTGCTTTCAAGAATTTCATCTTCTCTGACATTCAGTGCAATGTTTCTCAACCTCAGCAGCTTTAGGATGTGTGAACTTCAACTTTCAGAATTCCCAAACCAGCATGGAGTCCACACATCTAAAAGGTTGCTGAGATTGGGGGGGGGGGGGGGAAATAAATTGGGGAGTAACTGATCAACTTTTAAATTCTTCTTTTTCCACTTTTTAAAAACTGCTTTAAGCTTACAGTAAGAGGGGAAAAAAGATACTTTAAAAAATCTAAAGAAGTAAAAAAAACATATCAACATATGTAACTATTTTACCATTTTAATAAAATTTATGGTCTGTCACGCAGTACGGCAGATTTTTACATTGCATTTGGCATTTTGTCCACCTATCATGCCTTTCCAAAAAACCTGGAATAAGCAAGTACTGTTTGATGGTGTTGATATCATTGCAGCTGTTTCAAGCCAAGCTGCCTTTTGCAATTGACTGACGGTGATTTCATCAATGCTGATGGTGTTCAAGTGACGCTCCAGGTAGTTTGGAATTGCAGCTAAGATACCTATTACTGGTATTATCTATCTATCTATCTATCTATCTATCTATCTATCTATCTATCTATCTATCTATCTATCTATCTATCTATCTATCTATCTATCTATCTATCTATCTAATCTATCTATCTATCTATCTATCTATCTATCTATCTATCTATCTATCTATCTATCTATCTATCTATCTATCTATCTATCTATCTATCATGCCATCCACTCTGGGTGGCTTTCAATAAATAAGAACAATGTATAAAACATCATAAAAAACATTAATAAGGAGTGGCTATTATAGCCAGGGAGAGCCTTGGCTTGCGTAGACTCGTTGCTCCAGAGATTGCGGGCTGCGAGTCCCTCCTGGTGAAGTTGGACTTAGGGGTCCAGGTGGGCTTGTTTCTCACGTACCTGCCTCCCAGCTGCGTGTCACAAGCCCTGCCTGTGCTACTTGAGGAGGTAGCCGGGTTGGCGGTGGGGTTCCCCAGACTTATTGTCTTGGGGGACTTTAACCTGCCGTTGCTCGGTGACACCTCTGGACTGGCACAGGAGTTCATGGCCACCATGACAGCCATGGACCTGACCCAAGTAGTACAGGGTCCGACTCATGAGGGGGGGCATGCACCCGACATGGTATTCCTCTCTGAGCAACTGAGTAATGGTCTGAGACTAAGGGGCTTAGAAGTGTTGCCTTTGTCATGGTCAGACCATTTTCTACTGCGGCTTGACTTCCTGGCTCCAATCATTCCCCGCAGGGAGGCGCAACCGATTAAGCTGTTCCGCCCCAGACGCCTGATGGATCCAGAGGGCTTTCAGAAGGCGCTTGGGGTTATTCCAGATACACTCGTACACAGTTCGGCAGAGTCTCTGGCTGAGGCCTGGAACAAGGCTGCAGCGGAGGCTCTTGACCGAATTGCGCCATTGCGACCTCTCCGCGGCACTAGACCCCGTAGAGCTCCATGGTTCAACGAGGAGCTCCGGGAGTTGAAACGCCAGAAGAGACGTCTAGAGAAGCGATGGAGGAAGAGTAAGTCCGAATCCAATCGAACACTTGTAAGAGCACATGTTAAGACTTACAAAGTGGCGCTCAAGGCGGCAAGATGCGCGTATCATTCCGCCTTGATTGCATCAGCGGAATCCCGCCCGGCCGCTCTGTTTAGGGTGACCCGCTCCCTTCCTAATCAGGGGGGAGTTGGGGAGCCCTTGCAGAGTAGTGCCGAGGATTTTAACACGTTTTTCGCTGATAAAATCGCTCGGATCCGAGCGGACCTCGACTCCAATTGGAATACAGAGTCGACTGACAACGAGTCAGTTGAGGTGACTGGGGCATGTACTTGTCCACCTGTCTGGGAAGAGTTTGATCTGGTGACACCTGATGAAGTGGACAAGGCCATTGGAGCTGTGAGTTCCGCCACCTGTTTACTGGATCCGTGTCCCTCCTGGCTGGTTTCGGCCAGCAGGGAGGTGACACGGAGCTGGGTCCAGGAGATTGTCAACGCTTCTTTGGGGAGGGGGTCCTTCCCGGATCCCTACAAGGAGGCACTTGTGCGCCCCCTCCTCAAGAAGCCTTCCCTGGACCCAGCCATTCTCAACAACTATCGACCAGTCTCCAACCTTCCCTTTATGGGGAAGGTTGTTGAGAAGGTGGTGGCGCTCCAGCTCCAGCGGTCCTTGGAAGAAGCCGATTATCTAGGTCCTCAGCGGTCAGGATTCAGGTCCGGCTACAGCACGGAAACTGCTTTGGTCGCGCTGATGGATGATCTCTGGCGGGCCCGGGACAGGGGTTTATCCTCTGTCCTGCTGCTTCTTGACCTCTCAGCGGCTTTTGATACCATCGACCATGGTATCCTTCTGCACCGGCTGGAGGGGTTGGGAGTGGGAGGCACTGTCCTTCAGTGGTTCTCTTCCTACCTCTCTGGTTGGTCGCAGTCGGTGTTAGTGGGGGGTCAGAGGTCGACCTCTAGGTTACTCCCTTGTGGGGTGCCTCAGGGGTCGGTCCTCTCCCCCCTACTATTTAATATCTACATGAAACCGCTGGGTGAGATCATCCAAGGGCATGGGGTGAGGTATCATCAGTATGCAGATGATACCCAGCTTTACAGCTCCACCCCTTGTCCAGTCGGCGAAGCAGTGGAAGTGATGTGCCAGTGCCTGGAGGCTGTTGGGGTCTGGATGGGTGTCAACAGACTCAAGCTCAACCCGGATAAGACGGAGTGGCTGTGGGTTTTGCCTCACAAGGACAATTCCATCTGTCCGTCCATCACCCTGGGGGTGGAGTCACTAATCCCCTCAGAGAGGGTTCGCAACTTGGGCGTCCTCCTCGATCCACAGCTCACATTAGAGAAACATCTTTCAGCTGTGGCGAGGGGGGCGTTTGCCCAGGTTCGCCTGGTGCACCAGTTGTGGCCCTATTTGGACCGGGAGTCACTGCTCACAGTCACTCATGCCCTCATCACCTCGAGGTTCGACTACTGTAATGCTCTCTACATGGGGCTACCTTTTAAAAGTGTTCGGAAACTTCAGATCGTGCAGAATGCAGCTGCGAGAGCTATCATGGGCTTTCCTAAATTTGCCCATGTCACACCAACACTCCGCAGTCTGCATTGGTTGCCGATCAGTTTCCGGTCACAATTCAAAGTGTTGGTTATGACCTATAAAGCCCTTCATGGCACTGGACCAGAATATCTCCGGGACCGCCTTCTGCCGCACGAATACCAGCGACCAGTTAGGTCCCACAGAGTTGGCCTTCTCCGGGTCCCGTCAACTAAACAATGTCGGTTGGCGGGACCCAGGGGAAGAGCCTTCTCTGTGGCGGCCCCGACCCTTTGGAACCAACTCCCCCCAGATATCAGAGTTGCCCCCACCCTCCTAGCCTTTCGTAAGCTCCTTAAAACCCACCTCTGTCGTCAGGCATGGGGGAATTGACATGTTCCTTCCCCCTAGGCTTTAAAATTTATGCATGGTACGCTAGTGTGTATGATTGGTTTTTAACTTTTGGTGTTTTTTAAATTAATTTAAATATTGGATTTGTCTTACATTGTATTGCTATTGCTGTGAGCCGCCCCGAGTCCGCGGAGAGGGGCGGCATACAAATCTGATTAAACTTAAACTCCACTCAAACATACATACATTCACTCTCACTCCTAGCCAGTCTAGGTTCCATTCGCTCAGCATACTGCAATCATGCTTGGTAAATCGATAGTTCTATCTATAAAAGTCCAAATTTCTAGTATATAATTCAAACCACACTCATATTATTAAATCCCTCTTCATAAAAACTCAATAGCAAACATTTGGATCGTAAACAAAAATGCAATCCTTTTAAAACTGACTCTCTTTGCATCCCATAAGCATCTATTTTTAGTCTCTTTTTTATCATAGAAAATCAAGGTGATCAAGGCAGCTTGCGTTTACATTTCTTCAGATGGACAGAACCTCATGTCAGATGCAGAATGCAGTGTCACTTCTTTCAGATACTGAAACCACATCTTCAGGAAAGGGACGTCCATGCTCTGAATTACACAGACTCAAGATCCTCCCCCCCCCCCCCCCATTCCCTCTGTGGATATAGAAAAGTTCTGATCCCTTTGGAACAAAGGCAGAAGCTACGTACCAGAAGTAGGAGAAGAAAAGAACTAGTGTTGTTCTTCTGAGCCTCTGATTAAAAGTTGCAATCTACAAGAAACTGGAAAAAACTAGAAAAGCAAGCAAGGTGTTTTTTCTTTCATGAATCTGTTTTTCTCCAAGGGACTGGTAAAAATACGTCTAGCCAGGAAACTACATTAGAAGCTTGATCTTTATTTTTCTGTTTAATGCTAGTTAAACTTCACCCCCCCCCCCCCCATTTCTCTGTACAAGATAGTATCTAAGAAGTGGTGGGATTCTTTTTTTTTTTTACTGGTTCTGTAGGCATGGCATGGCAGACCTGGCTTATGGCAGGGGAAGGTTATTGCAAAATTCCCATTTTCTCCCAATCAGCTGGGACTCGGGAGGCAAAGAATAGATGGGGGCGGGACCAGTTAGAGCTGGCATTTACCGGTTCTATAAACTACTCAAAATTTCCAGAACTGGTCATAACCCACTGAATCCCACCACCGTCTATGGTTCAGCTTTTGTCAGTCTTGTGAGGTAAACTAGACTAGACTAGACTTTTTTATTGGCCAAGTGTGATTGGACACACAAGGAATGTGTGACAGGAAATGTGACCATAATTCTGCTTTATTGTAAGGTTACATTAACGGACTCTTGCAAGTCTGAAAGTACTTCTTTCCCCCCGCCTTGTTCCTTTTACTGCCCAAGAAATTGGAAGCTGATGGTCTCTACTGATTTGCCTGATCCAGCCATGCTCCTGCTATGGGCTAAATTGAGTTTGGTTTGACCATTTCTTTGGTTTCATCTTTCTGCCCTGTCTCCAAAGATCATCGTCACATACCATTACAGTCTGTTTATATTTCAGAATATGTAAAAGATAAAGGTTTCCTTGTCCAGTCATATCCAGTTCTAGGGCACTGTGGTCATCTCTGTTTTTTGGTTGAGGGAGCCAGGATTGTCTGAAGACACTGCGGAGAGGGGTGGCATACAAATCTAAATAATAAATAATAAATAAATAAAAAAACAACATGAACTCAGCTTGAAAGAATCACGTCATTCTTGGTTTGGGGCCTGATACCTTGCCTATGCTGTTCATTTTTAATTAAACCTCGATTGTACTTATCTCCTTGGCTACTGATTTATATATCAAAGAGGGTGAAAAATAACTGTATCTTGTAGGCACATGCCAGGAGGTTGCGTTACAGAAATTATTTCCTCCCTCCCTCCCCCCCACTTACTTACCTTAAGGCAGTGTTTTTCAACCTTTTTTCTTCAGGGGATCCCTTTGATGTGCGTGTGCGGGGGGGGGGCATTCAGTCGCTGGCGTCCATGAGTGGGCGGGGCCGCAACTTCTACACGGTTCCCAAATAAGCGTTCTGGGAGGAGGCAAAGCCAAAAGCGGAGTGGGGGGGATGGGGGCGTCGGGTCAGTCTTTCCCCTGCTGTGCCTCATTTTCTCTGCTCGGTGTAGACACCATGTTGGCTGGAAGGGAAGATGATGAGAGGCGGCTGCGGGACTAGTGGCAGCAGCGGCAGGCGGTGAAGAGTACCGGGGAGCAAGAAGCATGCCGGAGAAAAGCTGGTTCATTTTTCCAGTCTCTCCCCACCTCTTTTCCTCCTCCTCCTTTGCCAAGGTCTCCCTCAGCAGATCCCATCTCTTTCTTCATTCTGGCTGGAGAGGAGACAAGGAGCCGCTCCTCCACCTCGGCTTCCGGGGGGGCTTCCATTAACCGTTGGCTGCTGAGGGAGACCCGGCGAAGGAGGAGGAAGAGGAGGAAAAGAGGCAGAGGAGAGACTGCGGAGAAACAAACCGACGGGAGTGATGAAAGCCCACACCTGAAGCGGAGGGGGCGGTGAAGGGTGCTGCTGTTGCGATCCTGGTTGGGGTTTTTTTCTCGTTAAGTTACGGAACCCCTGGCTGACCCTTGCGGAACCCTTGGGTTCCACGGAACTCCGGTTGAAAAACACTGCCTTAGAGGGAACAGTGTCCCTGAATAAGCGTTCTGGGAGGAGGAGGAGGCAAAAGGCGGAGGGGGTAGCGAGGACTGCTGCTGCTCCTGGTTTTTTTTTTCCTCATTAAGTCGTGGAACCCCTGGCGGGCCCTTGCGAAACCCTTGGGTTCTGCGGAACTCCGGTTGAAAAACACTGCTTTAAGGGAAGGAATCCTCTGCAAGATATCTGATGTCAGCAGGAAATGGGACCAAATAAGTAGATTTAAATGGCTTCTGGAAAAGCAGTTTAAGATTTAAAGTCTTTCACCCTATGAGTTCAACTAGTTTCCGCTGCAGAGATACACTTTTATAATTCTTTAAATAGCTAACCATTGCTTTAATAGGGTTCTTGAAAATAGTTGATACTCATTTTAACAATATTCTTGATCCGCCTATAAAAATATTACAGTATATATATAACATTTCACAGAAATAGGCAAGAGCTATTACATAAACAAAGAGGGCTGAAACATCCCTTAAGTCAGGAAAGCAAGATAGTAATGGAAAGTACCTCTAGTCAAGGTCCTTCATGATTCAATGGAAAAGAAGAGAGAGAAGCAAGGTTTTTGTTTCCGTAGCTCATCTCAATGAAGTACAGTGGTACCTCTACTTAAGAACTTAATTCGTTCCGTGACCAGGTTCTTAAGTAAAAATGTTGTTAAGTAGAAGCAATTTTTCCCATAGGAATCAATATAAAAGCAGATAATGCATGCAAACTCATTAGGAAAGAAATAAAAGCTTGGAATTTGGGTGGGAGTAGTAGGAGTCGGAGTCTAAGGAGAGGGGTGGCATACAAATCTAATAAATTATTATTATTAAATTATTATTATTAGGAGGAAGAAGAGGAGGAAGAGGGTCACTGCTGAAGGAAGAAGGTGAGGTGAGGGGAATCAAAACTTTAAGGCTTAAAAAAAAAGATGGACTCTGAGACGGCAAGGAGCATGCGCCTCCAATACACCCGGCGCAAGGCTGCCTCCCATACACTGCCTCCCATAGCCTGGCTGCTGCTGCTACTACCTGCTGCCTCTTCCTTCCCATGGTGAAGGCCTCCCCTCTCCTCGCTCGCTTTTGTAGCCGGCGCATTTCTTTCATTGTGGTGACTCTTCGGCAGCCCAGAGCAAAGGGAGTGTTTCTTTTTTCTGGGCGCTGGCAGAGGTTTATTCCCTATCCAAGTACCCAGAGAAAGGAAAATGCTTTGTTCGCTCTGGACTGCCAAAGCCTCCTTAAGCGCCACCAAAAGGTTCCTTTGGCAGCCCAGATGGCCGGGATTAAAGGGGGAATGGTAGGAAACTGGTCGGGTCTTCGTGCCATTCTCAAATTTCCTGGGAGATTTTTCCCGGCTCGGGTTCTTCAGTAGCGGCAAAAAAATCTTGAACACCTGGTTCTTATCTAGAAAAATTCTTAAGTAGAGGCGTTCTTAAGTAGAGGTCCCACTGTATAGCTCTAACCTTCCTTGTTGTTTCCTAATCTAGTCTGTGTTACCGAATTGTCAGTGGATCTCCAAATATTTTTGTTTTATTTAAGGCAGTTCAGGTCTTTTAGATTGGGACTAAAACTGTGATGCAGGAGGGCTGAAAAATCCATAAATCCTGCAGCAGATTACTTTCCATTCTGCTGTAATTACCTATAGAGGAGAAACAGAGTGGTGGAACCTGTATGCTTTATTTTCTTGTGGATAACAGCTCTAAATTGAATGTAATTTGTAGCTGAGATTTGTGCACCCCACAGACCTGATCCAATCATTCTTCCACCAATTTTGTAACTGCTTGTTATGTGTAGTTTGGCCTCTTAACTCTTGAGTAGGATGCTAATATTGAAGTGGTCAAAATTTCAGACCATTTTAGCCAGATAATTTCCTTATATCGTCATATTATATTATATTTATTTGTTAATTCGACTTCTATGCCGCCCAATCCCGAAGGACTCATATACCAGTGATGGCAAGAAGAGTTATATCTGAGGGCACGTGAGACGTTGCCCTATGTCAGTTCCAGCATGTGCCAGCTGATTTCCGGCCTTCTTTTCAGCCATATTTGCTCTCCCCAGGCTTTAGGAAAGCCTCCTGAACCATGGAAATGGGGAAAAATAGCCCAACGGGCCAAACGGAAGTTCAAAAAAGAAATTCCGGCTGGCCGTTGGGCCTTTTTTGCCATTCCCAGGGTTTAGGAAAGGCCCATGAAGCCTGGGAATGGCGAAAAGGGCAAACTGGAAGTCCGAAGGCTTTGGTAAGGCCTGTGCACATGCACCAGGGGGAAATGCAAGGGTTGTGCACGTGTGTGCAGGGAAGGGCACTGCAATTCCGAGCCAAAAAAGGTTCGCCATCACTGTTATACATCATAGTAACATTTCTATAGACCAGTTTCCATATGTTGGAGTGGCTTCTCCGAAATTAGTAGTTGCTGACTGTTTATGTTTCCTAACTTTTGATCCAAGAATCATTTTTTTAAATTTACAAAAAGTTTTAATTTTACAGTTACTCACTCAATGTATCAGGGTAAGCTGCATCTTAAGCAAATGAGGAACACGATGCAGGAAATGCCCTGTTGTGTGTATTTCTTTTAATGGTGAACACACACAAAAATGTGCACATTTTCCAACAATCTCTTCCATAAAGAGAACAGAATGCAAGATACAGGATTTGACACCACTGCAGAGTCCACCACTGTATCAGAATGTACTGCCAGTTGACAAAAATGCCTATTTTCTTACCTGAACAAATTTATCACGCAGTATCATTTCTAACAACTACAAGCAAGCCGAGCCAGACGATTCTGACCTGGAGGGGCAAATTAATCCCCTTGTCAACTCAGGCTAACTGAGATTCTCAACATTCCATCAGTCTAATTCACTGTATACCAGTCCTGAATGTAAACCCCAAATGGTGTTGTTGGAATTTTTATACACTTTACATCTCTGAGGAATTTCTTAAAGCAATGATGTTGATTTTGCTTGGGTTTCTCTCTCTCTTCCCCATCTCCTGCCAAGATTAATTCTGATATAATTTTTTACATCTCTGAATTGATAATGAATTCTAACATAATACACCTATGAGAACATACTTCCAAGTAGCAAAACAAACCCACAGCTTGCACGAAGGTGATTATGAGTGATTTTTTCTTTTTTTACACTGATGCAGCATTGACTGTTTCTAGAATGGGTCCAATCCCTCCCCCACCCTCTTAGCAGGCCTTTAACGATTTCTTGAACAAGCCCCCTGCTTTTCATCCCATCTCAATGACTTCCATTCTGGTGTACAATAGATTTTATCCAGCAAGAAAGCAGTCTTGGAAGCAGACTATTCTAGAAAATTTCCCTCCCCCCTCCACCATCACATACTCTGCACTAGAAGCCTTATCAACCAGCATTCGCAGACACAATTTGTAGGAAGGTTGGGAACTTTTTGCCCTCCCATATAACATAGTGCATACCCAGGAGAGCATGCTCAGAGTCAGCAATAAAGGAGAGGGGCCGTGTTCACACCACACAATTGTCCAATTTTTTATACGTCCAATTGTCGTATAAAAAAACGCTCCGAGTCTTTGGAGAGGGGCGGCATACAAATCTAATAAATAATAATAATAATAATAATAATAATAATTATTATTATTATTATTAATATTATTATAAGAGATTGCCATTTTTCATGGCCATGAAAAGCTTTGTGTGTTAATTATGGCTTATTGTCTTATGTGCTTAATTTGACAGGAACCCCCGCAAATGGGCTAACTCAGCAACTGGGTGTCAAATGTGTTGTGTGCACAATGCTGATGGTAAGCAGCCACAGTAATCACCCTGTCTGATGATTTGTTTGGTTCCCAAACCCCTTTCCTTAAAAAAAAAAAAGGTATCACTGTTTTCATATTGCCCCAATTACCTGTCTGGGCTGGTGGATTCAGGAAAGCCCGCCCAATAATCTGCAAGGACCACAGGTAGTTAAGATAAGCACCCTGATTTTCTTTGCTTTACACATTTGATTAAAATGGGAGAAAGCGAGCTCTGACCGGTTTAATTGCACTGATTAACACATCTAGGTTATTGCTTTATCCACCCTCAATGTGCCTTAGTTCAGAGGCAAGCATAAATAACAATATAAAAAAAAACACAACCCAAGCAAGCTGAGCTAAAAACAAAACAACACTCATGTGTATGCAAAATGATGCCAGCTTTAAATAAAACGGCAACGTTTGATTTGTAGGTATTACTTAAGGCTTCATTAAGAAGTGCAGTGGTACCTCGACAAACACGTATATAAATCTTTTGATGAAAGGAATAAACGCGTCCTGATAAACGTAACAAACTGGTTAAATGGACACATCAGGAAAGCCAGAGAATTCGTCCTCTGAACGTTTCCCAGAACTCTCTGAGGCAATTCTTCAGCCTTGCTCTGCTAACAGCAAAATCGCTGAGCGCCCACACATCCTGTCGCCTTAACAACTTTTTGCAAAAGCTGCAATTATCTGCGAAGACGGAGAAGGCATTAGATCATAGTCTTCGGCCAGGCTCGAACGCAAACCCAGCCAAAACCTGGAGAAAGGAGAGAAAGCTTTGGGAAAGGCGGGACCCGTTCTCTATTCTGTATACAGCACACGTGTGTTAAAACAAAAAACAAAAAGGGTTCGCCTTCCAGGGGTTTCATGGGTTTGAATTCTCCCCTCACAAGCCAGCTCGTTCTCAACTGTTCCCCGCCATTGAACGGGTTTCTTTAACCCGGGCGGGCGAAGCAAGCCCATTCCCCGCCCGCTTCTTTTCTCCGGTCAAACGGACAAGAATTCCAGTCCGGGTTTTCCAGGCGGCCGGCATTCTTTTCGCTTAGTTTCATCTCTTTCCCTGCTGCAACCTCGGAGAAGTCACATGCAGTCACAGGACCGGTTGGGATTATTGCACCATTCGCTTACATGCCCCCGAGTGTAGGCGAGCTGCGGGGTTGGGCTGGCAGCTGCGTGACTTCTCCAAACCGAGCCTCTTGGGGGGGGGGGCGGTAGGAGGGGGGGCGTCTCCTCTTAACATGCGAATTGAGTTGAAAAGCCCCCCTCCCCCGGTTGTGAAGGAAGGACTATTTTCTCTCTCCCCGCGTCCTTTTCCAAAGCAGCTGCAGGGGACGCGAGCGCCAAGGTTGAAAATGGCTCTTCGCCTCAGCGCCTCCCACCCCCACCCCCTGGCTGCTGTGGTGTTGGTGTTTTTTTTTGCCCCACCTCCTCAAAAGTTGACCCCGGACAGGATTGTTTCAGCCCCCCCTCTCGCAAATGGCATTACCGAGGAGTTTGGTAGAATGGGGCCCTTTTGAACCCCCCCCCCCCCCGCTTGTGGAAAGACGGCTGGGGCAGGGAACGTAGTGTAATCGCTTCTCCCCTCAGAGGCCTGTGGAGGCGGGGCCAGTCTGCTTCCAACGGCTTCTCCCTCCGTTAGCGAGAGTTGTCCGTAAAATCAAGGTTGACGTGACATCATTTCTGGATAAAAAGGGCTGAGCCTTGTACTTGCCCTCCTTCCTCTCGGCCTGTTTCTCCCCCCGTTTTTAAAACCCTCCTCTCTTGCATTTCCACTTTAATTAGCCGCCCAGAGTCCTCAGGGAGTTGGGCGGCATACAAATGGAACCCAATAAATAAATAAATAAATGGCGACGCAAAGAGAAGCGACCTTCCATCTCGGTTGGGCTATCCTGCTTGGCCTATATATTTTAAAAGGAAATGCAAGCCAGTCTTTTTCCGATCAGTCAGCCCCCCCCCCCCCCCCGGGCAGGTTTTGGGCCGGAAGGTTTGCCATAGCCTGGTGGATCTACTCAAATCCGACCAGCAAGCAGAGGGCTAAGGAAGGTGGAGCGGAGTGGGATGGGTGGGGAAGCATTTTAACGGGATCAACGTAGAAGGATTGTAGTAGATTCCTGGAATAAAATTAAGCGTTGATTTAAAAATGTGCGTTTTCTTTAATTTGAGCCGACTCTGAAGCACTTCCCCCCCCCTCCAAACAAGCAAAACAATTAGGCACAAGCGGCGGAATGTGAAAAAGCCAAAAGAGAAATATTGCAGAGGAAGTGAGAAAAACTCTTCGTTGCACATCGCCGACGTTATGTTCCCAGGTTCTTTTCGTGCAACGCCGCCAGCCAGAATGCAGTACAGTATCCGCATTTAAAGCCTCCAGCCAGCCTCGAAAACAGATTGTAGCGGCAAGCAATCTGCCTGCACTAACACGGTTTGGTTTAATTTAAAAAAAAAAGTGTACCACCAGGAAAACCGTTTGCCTTTCCGCTCCCGGTGTAACTTTGCTGCCAAAAAATAATAATAATAATAAAAAATCCCGAGTACGAAATAAACCCTCCTTGCAAGTTTTGACTCGGGCGGAAGTCGTTTTTCGAGGGAGCGGGGTGTGGTGAATGGAAATCCATTTACTCTGAAATAAAAAAAGGGGCTTGAGTAACTAAAAAAAAAAATCTCATTTTTTTGTAATCAAAAGCCTTACTTGAGAAAGACTGCATTTCCTTACTTCCGGGCATGTCCACCGAACCTGTTTAAATGCTTGTGCAGATCTGTGGGGATAAGATGTCATAGGTTTAAATTTCATACCCAGTCATGATTGTGGATCAATTTTTTTCTCACAGGCTAGTCTACCTCACAGGGTTATTGTGATGATGCAATTGGTGTGTGAATGCTTCTTTGAGCATTTGTTTCTGAAGGAAAAGAAATATGCAAAGGCAATTTTCAAACAAAATCAAGTGGCCAGAAGTAGCATTGCTGTCTGGGCTCCTGGGCAAAGTAGATAACTGGTTAGGATAGCCAGCATTAATTCAAGATATGTAAATCTACTGATACGCATCTTAAAAGATATCCAGATGAAAGCTCTCAAAATAGGAAGCTGTAATGAGTAAAGATAACAAAATGTACAGGGTCAGTTCTCCCCCCCCCACTTCTTAAGACAATAACATTACATGGCTTTACTTTTTAAAAGTAAAATATTTCTTGAGTTATTTTTTTTAATTTGGATAGAACATTGAAATTACTGACATAGTCAAATGCACAGAAATTGCAGTATTAACAGAATTAGAATTGTTTCTTTTAGGTTACACAGAGGGAGGCAAAATTGTTTTAAATTCATGGGATTTTGCAATGGAATGGTTGTCAGTGCAAGCCACATTTATTTATGAGGCTGTATTTACTCAGAACAAGTCCATTTAGTCTGAAAAAGTTCATTGCATCTTCAAGTAATAATTGAAGTGTGCAGATCATGATCACCCAAAAGTCACTAACAGAATTATTGAAGAAATAGTTTTTTTAATAGACTAAGTGCAAAATTGAAAGAAATTAAACTGGATTTTGTTCCTGGCTAGAAAGTATGCTGTCATAATTTTTGGCCACAATTTTTGCTCTTAGGTAATGAAAGGTTTGGCTGATTTATAAAATACTTAGTTCCAGTTCAAAACAAGAAAATAGCATTTTTCTTGAGAATGTGCATGTAATGTCTTGTGAAAATTAACTAGTTCAGTTCTTGGTAAAGAAAAAAAGTGAATTGGAAGAATCTACATCCACCTACCATAATCTTTCACCGTAGCTAGATTTCATACATGTGCACCCACATTGTTTAGAATCATAAAACACCATGTTTCAACTAAAAATGTTTTTGTCTCTTGCCAAAAGTGTGCATCTGCCAGGTGACAGAATAAGATATTGTGATTTTGACAAACAGATCTCCTGGTAAAGATTTTCAGCAAGTCTGAAAAATCCCTATTGCCTGTTATTCTGTTTCAGGTAATTCCAATTACTTGACTGGAGGTACCTATAGGGACTGTCAAAAGAGAGAAAAGTGCTACTTTAATGCTGGTGCAATTACAGGATGACCAAAGCTGGATGGCTCATGGGCTGGAGAAAGAAATGTACACAGAAGCAAACATAAATTTTAAAAAAATTGCCAGGGCATATTTGTGCCTTGGTTAGGTGCTTCAGCGAAGCCCACAGTGACAGCAAGCAGGGAGGAAAAACCCCAATAAGCAAAGGTAGAAAGAAAAGATTGAACATTGGCCAGCCCACAGGACTAGATGCAGTGCAAGCTTGACAATAAAGAGATGAAAAATAGAAATGTTGATAAAAGTAAAAATAAGAACTTTCCTATTCACAAGATAATCAAATCAACCCCGTCATCATTACTTGTTTACCTCTAACTAATTCTCTTGCTCCTCCTAATTCTCCTGTAATATATACTGTAAACCGGAAGTCAGTGATTTTCCCTTTACTCGTTTTAGAAAGTTACTCAGAACATTTTATTTTGGGGGTGGTTGGGAGGGTGGGTTAACTGGAGTGTAAAATACGTTGGAACTAAGAGGGGATATGTTTTTGTGTTTAAAATTACTATGCTGTCCTTCAAAACTGGGAAAGTTTACAAAATATTAACTTCACAATGTAAACATTTTATGTAATAATAGGCAATTAAGACTCAGTAATGAAAACATAGCCAAAGTAGTTAAATTATTACTAGGCAGCTTATAAATGTAAATTTAATGTATTAAAAGACCAAGAGAAAAAATACTTAATTACAGTGCAGTAGGGAAGGCCTTTTGAATGGGGTCTCAAGTAGCCAAATGCCACATAGGAAGGTTGCAGAGTAAGCTTTTTGAAGATGATATATGAATAGACATACATAATTGATACTGTACAGGGTTGGGCAAGCATCAGTTTCTGCAGATGCTCCTTCAGGTATGAGCAGAACCACTACAAAACTTTTTTGACTATGCCTAACTTAGATGGATAGATAGACTTTACAGAAGTACAGTGATCCCTCGAGTTTCGCGATCTCGATCTTCGCGAAACGCTATATCGCGATTTTTTTAAAAAATTAATTTAAAAAAAAACCACTTCCGCGTTTGGCTTCGGGAGTCAGCTGGGAAGCGGCGCGGCTGTTTTAAAAGGTCGCCGCCGGCCTGGGGGGCTTCCCAGCACCCCCCCGAACCCCCAACCCGGGTTTGGGGGGGTGCTGGGAAGCCCCCCATGCCGGCGGCGACCTTTTAAAACAGCCGTGCGGCTTCCCAACTGAGTCCTAAAGCCAAACGCCAAAGGCGAACTTCCGCGTTTGGCTTCAGGACTCAGTTGGGAAGCCGCGCGGCTGTTTTAAAAGGTCGCCGCCGGCATGGGGGGCTTCCCAGCACCCCCCCGAACCCCCAACCCGGGTTTGGGGGGGGTGCTGGGAAGCCCCCCATGCCGGCGGCGACCTTTTAAAACAGCCGCGCGGCTTCCCAACTGAGTCCTAAAGCCAAACGCCAAAGGCGAACTTCCGCGTTTGGCTTCAGGACTCAGCTGGGAAGCCGCGCGGCTGTTTTAAAAGGTCGCCACCAGCATGGGGGGCTTCCCAGCACCCCCCCAAACCCGGGTTGGGGGTTCGGGGGGGTGCTGGGAAGCCCCCCATGCCGGCGGCGACCTTTTAAAACAGCCGTGCGGCTTCCCAGCTGAGTCCTGAAGCCAAACACGGAAGTTCACCTTTGGCGTTTGGCTTCAGGACTCAGCTGGGAAGCCGCGCGGCTGTTTTAAAAGGTCGCCACCAGCATGGGGGGCTTCCCAGCACCCCCCCAAACCTGGGTTGGGGGTTCGGGGGGGGGTGCTGGGAAGCCCCCCATGCCGGCGGCGACCTTTTAAAACAGCCGTGCTGCTTCCCAGCTGAGTCCTGAAGCCAAACACGGAAGTTCACCTTTGGCGTTTGGCTTCAGGACTCAGCTGGGAAGCCGCGCGGCTGTTTTAAAAGGTCGCCGCCGGCATGGGGGGCTTCCCAGCACCCCCCCAAACCCCCAACCTGGGTCTTCCCGGCCGCCCACGCAAAGGGGAAACCCCGGCTCCTCGCTGATGCCCGCCGCTCGCCCGCCTGCCAGCAAGAGGGGAAGACCCAGGGAAGGTTCCTTCGGCCGCCCAACAGCTGATTTGCTCGGTAGCGCAGCAGCAGCGAGGAGCCGAATCGGGGTTTCCCCTTTGCGTGTGCGGCGGGGAACGCAAACTCCACCATCTGCGCATGCGCGGCCATGGGAAAAAGGGCGCGCATGCGCAGATGGTGTTTTTACTTCCGCAACCCTACATTGCGAAAAATCGATTATCGCGAGGGGTCTGGGAACGGAACCCTCGCGATAATAGAGGGATCACTGTATGCCATATTGAACATACAGAATATCGCTGAGAAATCCTGAAGACTCAATGTGATTTACATTCCCAGGTTTCCTTTTACTACTCAGGTTAACCAAGGCAGTTAGAGGGTGGCGAAAAGATGGAGAAGCTTGCCAGCAAACAAGTCATCCAGACAGTGTTCCCTCTAATTTTTTTGGGGGGTGGGCGGAAAAGTATAGTGTCTGAGCGGCAGTCCCTTCGGGACTGGGCGGCACAGAAATAATGAATGAATGAATGAATGAATGAATGAGTGAATAAACAAACAAACAAACAAACAAATAAAAAACCCACCCTGTTTTGCCTCAGAGAATTTCAAAATAAAATACTGTACTGTGTGACTATAACAGTGAGCTCATAATAGGGCAACTCTATCAATATCAAAATGCCACTTAAATAGTTGAGCTAGTTTCAAACTAGATTTTGATTTTCTTTCTCTCTTCCTTACTCCCATTCTTTTTCTTTCTCTTTTTCTTCCTCTCTTTTTTCTATCTGTTTCTCTCTCTTCCTCTCTTCCTCTCTCTCTCCTTCCCTCTCACTCTTTCCCTCTCGGCTTCTGGGCAGGTTTGGAAAACTCTGAGCTGATGATGATTTTTAAGTGAGCGATTGCTCACTGCTCAGCTTAAAGGGAACTATGCATCCAGATTTTTAATATCTCAGATGTGATAGCTCCCCCTCTAGTCCAGTGGTGTCCACCTGTGGGCTATATAGGGCATGTCCCAACTCCGCAAATGGGAAAAACATCACATGACAGCAATGTGACTCAGCTCTAGTTCAGGAGTACCCAATCTTTTGGAACTCAGGGACCACCAAATTCATGATTTTAAATCCCAAAGACCCTAATTCATAACTTTAAGTCCTGCAGACCACTAATATGAATTATTAAAAAAAGATAAATACATTTGTAAAATAATGATCAGAAGATTTCCATTTTATTAATATGAAATACACCTATCTAATAAAAGAAAAATATAAATGCTTATTATAACAAAATTGTCAATGCTTATTTAATCATAACAAAATCTTTAAATGTTGTTTTTAATTGTAACACAATTACTAAAGTTAGTGTAATTATTACAAAATAATTGAAGCTTATTTTACGGTGGCTTACTGATGATGTTGGCAAACTCAGTCCTATATTCCAGAGCTGTAGCTGTAGTCCCCCCTCCCTTCCCTCCTTTCCTTTCATTTCCTTTCCTTTCCCCTTCTCTTTTCTACTCTTTCCTTCATAACTTCCTCCCCCTTCCCTCCCTGCCTGCCTGCCTGCCTGCCTTCTTTCTTTCTTTCTTTCTTTCTTTCTTTCTTTCTTTCTTTCTTTCCCTTTTCCTTTTCCTTTCCTTCCCTCTCTTCCCCTCCTCTCCTCTCCCTTTTCTTTTCTATTCCTTCCTCCAAGTGCACACCTATGGAGCTCCACCAGGCTCTGGGACTGGCGGGTGCCTTGGTGGGACAGAGAGACAGTGGGGCTGCCTGGAGAGCTGGTGGATGGGTGTGTCGAGCGGTCTCCGAGTCTCACCAGGTAGATAAGATGAGTGCCAGCCAGGCCCATGTCTGCTCCCGCCCACCCCTCACTCCGCCCATCTCCCAGGAAGTTTGCGGGAAGTGGCATTGGGTGGAGTTGTGCAAGGTGGAGCTGCTGGTGCACTGCCCAGCAAGGAAGGCTGGACAGGGGTGCAGCCAATTGTCTCATTCATGCTGTGGGCTGTATGTGCTAGACATTTGCGTCATGAATCCGCAGCCAGATCAGGCAGGAATGCACAAGGCCCATCCATGCAATAGGCTGTGCTGCCCTGGCCCCACTCAACCATGCATCTTCACTGGGCACTGGCAACAACTTCCAGCCTAGAAGCTGGTGCCCAGCAAAGAAGCACAGTTGAGTAGGACCAGTGAGAGTTCAGGACGGACAGCAGTTCATCTTTATGCATGGAGGGCAGCTGAGCAGGGGGTTCCCCACTCCTGGGGTCCCTCCTCCACGCAATCCGCTGCCACCGCCAAGCGGTCTCATTCACGCTGCCCACTTTACTTGTGGGGCTGATGGGCTGGAACTTTCACACTTTGCTGGGTGCCAGCTGGGCTCCTCGAAAGACAAGAGTTGCTAATATCCATAATGGACAGCAAACTCTGGCTGCTCTCTGAACTGGACACTGTTTACCATTCCAAGACCCAAGCAACAGGAGACGAGGGCTGCCTTGCGCTATTGGCTGGCTGATGCCACACTACAGCAGAGAGAAGGAGCTGGGGAGAATCTAGCAGGCATTTTCTCACAGACTTCCCACCCGGAGGCCTTGTAGAAGGAGAGATGCAGATCCAAAAGGCGGTTGAACCTCTTCCCCCACAGGAAGCCGTTTGGCTGAGCGTGATGAGTTTTTGGTCTTACTTTTCTGGTTCCAGCTCATGTGGTTCGTACCACTATACTCAAGGTAAGGTTTGAGCTTGGCGTTAAGATGGGGGCTGGCAAGTGGGCGGGGTGATTTATTTATTTATTGGATTTGTATGCTGCCCCTCTCCGTAGACTCGGGGCGGCTAACAACAGTAATAAAAAGCATCATATAAATCCAATACTAAAAACAACTAAAAAACCCTTATTGTAAAAACCAAACATCCCTACAAACAAACATAACATGCATAAATTGTAAAGACCTAGGGGGAAAGAATATCTGACGGCAGAGGTGGATTTTAAGGAGCTTACAAAAGGCAAGGAGGGTGGGGGGAGTTGGTTCCAGAGGGCCGGGGCCGCTACAGAGGAGGCTTTTCCCCTGGGCCCCGCCAAACGACATTGTTTTGTTGACGGGACCTGGAGAAGGCCCACTCTGTGGGTTCTAACCGGTTGCTGGGATTCATGCGGCAGAAGGCGGTCTCGTAGATACCCTGGTCCGGTGCCATGAAGGGCTTTATAGGTAATGACCAACAGTTTGAATTGTGCCCTGAAACTGATCGGCAACCAATGCAGACTGCGGAGTGTTGGTGTTACATGGGCATATTTGGGAAAGCCCATGATAGCTCTCGCAGCTGCATTCTGCACGATCTGAAGTTTCCGAACACTTTTCAAAGGTAGCCCCATGTAATGTGATGTTGGGCGGCGCAGCCTTGTGTTTCCACGCATGAACTGGATTAATTGCTCTCGGCCATATCCAGCCCAGGGACCAAGATTTCTCCACAGACCATCAAAATTTCCTCGTGGAGGTCCTGTTAGTGACCTGTGTTCTAGTTCATGCCCCTAAAGTGCAAACGCCATAGTCTTATTCAACAAGTGGAAGTTTGCCATTTGCTTTAGTGGCAAAATATACCTCATGCTCCTTAGGAATCCTCTAGGGGTTCATGAAGACTCAACTCCAGGATGGAAAGGGCAGGAGTCTCACCAGCTTCCTTGTTGACTTGGCCAGTTTGGTTTACCGGGAACCACCATTAATTTTGTGGCTTGCTGCTGTTGTTCTAAAACTCACATCAGTTTAGAAAATAATACTCACCTATGCGTGCAATCATATTTTCACCTAAATCATGGGAAGTTGGACTAATTTAAAGCAGGATATTATTGTGAATTATAAAAATGAAAGTCCTAGTTCCTGACGCCATTGCAGAGATCAAGAACCACCATTTCTGGTTAAAGGCCCATTAAAGGCTCTTTCATTGGAACTTGTGGCCTTGTCTTCAGCAGTGGGGAAATTTCTCAACTGCAGCCCTGATCTCTGCCCCAAAGCCTCTGGGTGGCAGTGCTGACCAATTCTGGCCTTGGGATAAATCAGTGCCTCTGAACAGGGTCAACCTGCAGTTGTGCAAGGTTAAGCTAAAGTTACAAATTCGAGCAAATTAGCCCAGCCTTTTGAGATACTTCCAATTCAGAAGGGGCACATTTCTGAACCTGATTCTTCTCTTTCCTGAAATGCATAGGAAAAAAGAGGGTCATAAAAGTAAGGCCAAACTAAGTGGGAAAAAAGTATATAAGGTAAAGGCCTAAATTACATTTTATCAGAATTCTCTCAGTTATTGTGATTCTTTTTACCTGCTCAACTTCTATCTCTCAATCTTTAGGCAGTGGCGAGACATTCAGATATTGGAGGAATTTGCAAAATACTGTACTAAGAGTGTCTGATGTTTGATTGAAACAGGGTATGTAAGCAGCTTACAGCAATTAGACATGACCTTGTGAAAACTGCATTTCCGTGCTTGTTGAGTGGAGATATTCCTGGTGGAATGTGCCCATTTTCCCCCCTGCCATTATTTTCAAGGATGGTTTGTCAGAATAAATAAGTGCACACAGTATCTGAATGTCTTGTCCAGACATTGCGATACATCGGTGTAGCCAGACAGCCTAGCAGTCTATAAGATTAGGTGGCTTAATATGCCAAACACACATGGGTAAAAAAAAAAAGAGAGCAAGCTTTAACAGAAGCATGTTTTTACTTTTATTGATTTATGTTTCAACTTCCATTAATCCTTCGTAGCCCAAGGAACTGTATACATTCATTCAGCTGACAGTTTTGAAAATGCCAGCCTTCTAAAGGTTAATTATATTTTTACATATTTGTTTGGTGTATCATTTATTTTACAGAAGGGAACTATTGTAATAGTTGCATATATTCTGTGTCCAAAAAAATATAAAAAATTAAAAAATAAATCAGTGGGCTCTGCATCTCAAGCAAGTGGGAAATACTTGGTGCTGTGCATGTTAGAGGCAAAAAAAAAACAAAAACAAATAAACCCCCAGCTTCATTGTAATCAATGGATGAAAGAGCATGGTGTTCGTGGAGCATCTCACTGTTCCAAAATAAAGCTTTTGATTAGATCGGCTGTTTTGCCTATGGCAGTCTCTGCAGAGCACCATTTCTCTATACATCATTTTAGTCTTAGATGGAATAGAGCTGCCATCCTTTATTATATCACATAAAACAGGAATTCTCTTCTAAATAACCTTTTCTCCTGGCTCTCTTCTGTTCTTGCTCTGCAGAAGAAGCGAAAGGAAAAGGATGCATGCGAGTGTATGGGGGGAAAGCCTGAAGGAGCCATTTGCAACTGGAAGGGCCAAAAGAAGCATTTGGATGATTGCATCTCATCTCGCCATGACAAAACAATGCAATCTTTAAGATGGATGTGAAAATGGTCTAGGTGCGCAGGTTTACATCCATGTAGGCACAAAGCAAGATGATAATGGAAAAAGGCTAATAATTCTTTATTGGAACAACTGGACTATTTTAATTCCAGTAACCCAAACTCCAAGAGGGTTGCAATGGGGAGGGGTGATGGACTTCATTGTTGAGTCATAATTTCCAGAGTCCCATTATTCACCAAAAAAGAACTAGTTTATAGCTTCTCTTAGAAGCCAAGCTAAGAGGCAAGAGAGCTAGTCATTATTCGGCCATTTGTCTTGTCAGAGTGGCCAATTTATGCCTGTTAATGCTCTTAACCAATGAATCATAAGTCCTGGTAGTAACTGAATAGCTATCAAGGAAAAGAAACCCACTCCATCTCCCTTCCCCAATTTCCTTCTGAAACGTAGCTGTGGCCCATATAAAGCCGTCCAGAAACCCAGGATTTTAGTGTCACAGCAACATGCCTTTCTCAACAGAAAAGGAACAAAGGGAGAGGAGTTTGTAACATTGCTTTCCATGTTGCTAGATTTACAGCCCAGAAGAAAGCTGGGCTGTAAATTGAATAATAATAATAATAATAATAATAATAATAATAATAATAATAATAATAATATAGTTATATAGCTTGTAAGCTGCCCTGAATCCACGAGAAGGGTGGCCTATAAATCTAAAATAATAATAATGTATTTATTTATTTATTTATTTTATTTGTTTGTTTTGTCCAATACACAATAATACACAATGAGGGTTATAGAGTGTTGTGGTTGGCTCTGGCCCAGCTCCTGCCCCAGGGAATGGGGAGGTGGATGCAGGGGGAAATTCAACATGTCACAGGCCTGTGTTATTGCCGACAGAATCAGTTCAGAGTTTAGTTTCCTCAGATGAAGAAGAAGGTGGGGGTGACTCAGCAGAGGAGGGCTTGGCACCCAGCCCAGGCAGTCAATCTCCCTTACCTTCTGTTGATTCAGATGATGACATTTTGGACCCACGCAAGCGCAGAATTATGCGTAGAAGAGACCAAGTAAGAACATATTACAGGAAATAAGGGAAGCCACCTGTGTCTGGGTGGGACTCCAGTAATTAGGGCTGCTGCTATAAATAGCAGCATGTGGGTTTGGCTGTTGTGGAAGAATATCTGATTGGAGTTCGTCAGGAATCTTGTGTTGCTGGACTTCGTTGCTTTTTCACACCTTTGAAACCAAAGCAGAGCAACGTGTATGTGTGTCTCACTTCGTTGGAAGAAGAAGGGGTGTGAAGTTTCTTCACAGCTGCTAGCTAAGTACTTAATGACTACTTAAGGGAAATTGTACAGACTACCCGGTTGTTTTGGGAAGAGTGCTTTTTGCAATACAAAAAGAGTGCTTTGTTTATTTTGAATTTTGTGATAAAGAACATTGTTTTGAATTTTCAAATGTGTGTGCGTCTGAAATTTGTACCCTTGAATTTTCGGGAGGCTCCTATCAGAGAGCCTGGCAGAACATAGAGGATATAATCAGGTAGAATGTATTAAAGGGGGAATAGAGGAGAAAATAAAGGAGTGAAATATAACTATGAGAGAATAGCAGAAAAAGATATAGGTATAGAAGAGAAGATATATGAGATATAGAAGAGACAATAGGACAAGGGATGGTAAGCACTCTGGTGCACTTATGTACGCCCAAGTTGAGCTGCATGCATACATGCCAGCCCGCTGCTCACATTAGTTGAACTTCATGCGTGCTCATGTGTACTGGCCTGTGACCCAGTTGTGAATAGGCCACAGCCCAGTAGTGGACCGTGGCCCAGGGGTTGGGAACCCTTATTGTAAGGTACTGTATGTTGAGGCTAAGAGACCATGATCAGAGAGGGCAGCCAGCATGTAATAACAGTATTTCTTTTGTTGAAATAAAATGGATTTGATAATCCATTCACATTTACTTCAGCTTCCTCAGGCCTTGTCCTAGTCCTAAGTGTTCTTGTTAACAGATGAGCAATTTTTACCTTCTCTTCTCAGCTATGTATTTTTAAATTTCACAGTATTTATATATACAGTATATTTAAACTGGCCTCCTTGAATAATATCAATTCAGATGGCCACAGCAAAAAAAAACCCATCAGCATCAGATTACGGGATTACATCTGATCGTTGTAGGATTATAACATTAAAAATTGGCCCCTTGAAAATTTTTTGTAAGAAGCAGAGAAAAATGAATTTATGATTTATGGATTTGATGATTTGACAGGATAAATTATAGAAACAAATCTTATGTTTTATGTTGTAACCATAGAGCAAGAGGTAAACTTATAACTGTGTTTATAACAATTGGAAGATATTCATTGAATTCTTTGTTTCTACACTTATATTAGTGATTTCTTTTTTCCTTACTCTATATTATTTTCTGTTAGTTTTTTTTATTTTCTGTCCTAAGGAATTTGAGGGATTAATTTTTTAAAAATTATATATATATTTAAAAATGGCCCTAGGACAGTGATGGCGAACCTATGGCATGGATGCGACAGGTAGCACTCAGGGCCCTATCTGCTGGCACATGAGCCGTTGCCCTAGCTCAGCTCCAGCATGCATGTGTGTGCCGGCCAGCTGATTTTTGGCTCACACAGAGGCTCTGGGCGGGCGTTTTTGGCTTTCAGAAAATCTCTGAGGAGATGGGGGTGGCTGTTTATACCCTCCCCTGGCTCCAGGGAAGCCTTTGGAAACTGGGGAAGGCGAAACACGAGCCTACTGAGCCCATCAGAAGTTAGGAAAGAAGCAGTTTTTGGCCTCCAAGGGGCGTGGAAAGCCTTTTTTGCCTTCCCCAGGCATTGAATTATGGGTGTGGGCAAGCCCGCATATGCGATAGTATGCGTGCATGCTCTTTTGGTACCCGAGGAAAAAAAGGTTCACTATTACTGCCCTAGGAAATTTTCTCTGAGTATTCTCTTAATTTTTCTCTTAGTATTCTCTTGATTTTCACTCCTTATCTCGTTCTTGGTATGCCATGATTATATTAGTTCAGGGGTGTCAAAATCCTGTTGTCACAGCAGCGTCACGTGACATATTGGGACTAAACCAGGTGTGGGCATGTCCAGTGTGTGATGCATCCAGCCCGTGGGCCAGGAGTTTTACAGACCTGTATCAGTTTGTCATTGTATCTTTCAGATGATTTGTAAAGCCACTTTTTCCATCCTCCCCAAAGGTAAAAGCGCTAACAATTAATAAAAAAAATATTCCATATTGCCCTCAGAAGGCCATTTTATCTTGTTGGCTTTCCTTAAAGACCTTCTGCCAACTCGAGACTTTATTTACCCGTTACTGCTTTCATCCCGCCACAACTCTATGGCCATCACCAGATTAGAGCTATATAGCTTCTTACAGCATCATTCAGCCTTTGTAATGGCAATCCATCATGAGGGAAGACAGGGTTTCTATTGCCACAGTAATGACTGGGTGACACTATAAATCCCTGGTGTGGAAACAGCCATTACAAAATATGGTGCCCTATCGACTTCCCCCCTCCTGAATTCAGTGTCCTTTAATTACTCTTTTTGCAAGCTCTCAATTATAAATCTGAGTTCTGTAAAATGTATGGCCAATATAAACTCAGTACCTATCTACTGCATTCTATGCTTTCATGTATGTTTGCATGAGCGTTTGGTTCGGGGATGAGCTATAGGATAAAGCGAACGGCCTTGGAGAGAGGAAACGGTCAACCCTGTTATCAAAGGCTACATCTCTGCTAATCTGAAAAGCAAGACACAAAAGAGAAATTTCCTTTTATTTCTATACCAACTGAGATCCATTGTATTTCCATCCTTGGCTGTGTCAGCAGCGATAGCCTTTCCCCCCCACCCTTTCCAGCATTGATTGTTGACTTCCCCGACACCGTATCACAACCCATTAGTGCTGAAAACTGACAAGCCCAGCTGTAGCAGTAAAATGGCAACTTTAAAAGAAAATGTATGGGCAGACTTTAGGAAAGCATTAGGATGAAAAGTTCCTGTTTTTTTTTTAAAGCTTAACTCTTAATGGTGAAAGTAAGACATGGTGCTCTGTTTTTATAAATAGGAAGTGGGTTTATATATACATTTATATCAGGGATGAAATGCTTCCGGTTCACTCATGCCCCTCAGTCGTTTGAGAGCTGGTTGTGAAGGGAGTGTGAGACTCCGCCCATCTGCTCGGATGCCAACATTTGGGTTCTTTTGCCCTCTTTGCATGCACAAAGTGTTCTGTGCATGTGCAGTGGGTACAAGAATCCAAATGACTGCATCTGGACCTGGGCAGAGTCTCGTACTCCCTTCACAACCGGCTCTCCGATGACTGAGAGGCACAACTGCTCACAGTCACTCATGCCCTCATCACCTCGAGGCTCGACTACTGTAACGCTCTCTACATGGGGCTACCTTTGAAAAGTGTTCGGAAACTTCAGATCGTGCAGAATGCAGCTGCGAGAGCAATCATGGGCTTTTCCAAATATGCCCATGTTACACCAACACTCCGCAGTCTGCATTGGTTGCTGATCAGTTTCCGGTCACAATTCAAAATGTTGGTTATGACCTATAAAGCCCTTCATGGCACTGGACCAGATTATCTCCGGGACCGCCTTCTGCCGCACGAATCCCAGCGACCAGTTAGGTCCCACAGAGTGGGTCTTCTCCGGGTCCCGTCAACTAAACAATGCCGCTTGGCGGGACCCAGGGGAAAAGCCTTCTCTGTGATGGCCCCGGCCCTCTGGAACCAACTCCCCCCAGAGATTAGAATTGCCCCCACCCTCCTTGCCTTTTGTAAGCTACTTAAATCCCACCTCTGCCGCCAGGCATGGGGGAACTGAGATACTCTTTACCCCTAGGCCATTACAATTTTATGCATGGTATGTCTGTATATCTGTTTGGTTTTTATTATAATGGGTTTTTAATTGTTTTTAGTATTGGATTATTATTATATGCTGTTTTATTATTGCTGTTAGCCGCCCCGAGTCTTCAGAGAGGGGCGGAAAACAAATCAAATAAATAAATAAATAAATGAGTGAGTGAGTGAGTGAGTGAGTGAATGAATGAATGAATGAATAAATAAATAAGTGAACTGGGAATGTTTTACCCCTGATCTATATCTATATTTATATACACACACACTCCCTTGGTTTCTGTCTCTGTCTGTCTGTCTGTCTCTCTCTCTATCTCTCTCTCACACACACGCACATACACGCACACACACAATTTATATTTGATTTAACCATTAAGTACAATCCCTATGTTTTACACCCCTTCCTGCTCTTGTCTAGAATGTACACTTTGACCAAAGGGGTTGCATTGAAATGGTGCATTAAGAGGCTCTTGTAAGATGGCTTCAGGATATACTTTGCAACACTGCCATGTCCACCCCCTTCTTCGTATATTTCAGATACATTATTAGCTTTGAAATGTTTCAGAAAGGCTGTCTTTTCTTTGCCGTTGGTTTAGTGAGTTAATTTTGTTTTGCTTTGTTTTTGCTTCTTTTTCTTTCTAAATCCACAGAGTTAAATAATGACATATTTACCTATTACCTGCCTATTCACCTATTGACAATATCCCATAATAATTGACATTTGTGAGCAATTGTACAGATGACCACGCAGGGGACGGCCACTGAAGTTCCAAGAGGCCCTGTGCATTCTGATATACAGGTCTTGAACAAGGGCAGGCAGCTTGTCAAAAGCTTAGAGTCACAATCCCTCACCCAATGTTACTCTAATGGCTGCATGCAATCTTTGCTGTAGAAAAGGCCGAGGGATGCTGCAAGCAAACAAATGGAGCTTCTTAGAAAGCTCCCAATTGCTATTAGTTTCAAATGGCTATGGAACAGGAACAGCAAGAATAGAAATCACACAAAGGACAGGAACACCTGAAATAAAGATGTCTTATCTTCATTGCTTAAAGCAGATGGGTTTAAGACGGCCAGAATTATCCTCACCATAGGTGTTCATTTTTTCTTGCTCTCACGTTTACAAATTCTGATCAGCTTTATCCAAAGAGAAACAGTGGGGCCCTGCTTAATTCTTCTTTTATACCGCTTTGTATGTCCAAAGCTATCCCAAGCTCTGATACTAAAATAAATTGGTTGAGATAAAAGCCTTCGTCTACGTCTAGTCTGGATTGGGATGCAAAATGAACCATAACATTAGATACTCAAAGAATGTTATATTTTGAGAAGTTTTCATTTTACTTTATTTCTTTGGAGGAGGGAAGGGGGAGAAAGATATGCTTTTATGGAGAGAGGAGATGAAAAATCCTACATCACTTTGCTTAAAAGCTGAATGAGAAGAACGGGATCTATAGAATTCCACTTTAGTTCTCTTTCGCAGCTTGATATTGCAACAGTCATTTAAAAAACCTTCAACTGGTCCAGAATATATCAGCCCACATGCTGGTGGGTGAGAGCCATTGGTGATGTGGGGTTTGCCTGAATTTATACATTTCTGAGTACAAAAGCCACAGTACAAATGTACCAAATGTGTCTTCAAAGGCTCTCTTGGTGCCCATCACCTTGAAGTAGTCCTATTTGTGCAGTGCACCCATCCTGAGTAAGTATATTGAGGGATCTTTCCTCTCGAGCAAAGTATGAGAGAGAATGTTATATTTTAATGGGGAAATCTAGAGCACATATTCATCTTGCCTTTTAGAAATGTATTAAACCAGCTGTTCAGAAGGTCCTTTAATTAAGGTATAATTATCCGGAAGCCTAACATCTTAATAAGATGGAGTGAATTATCAATAGCTTTCATGGTTTAATATATTCATTATGTTCTGTTGCACTGTTGTTTGATGTTATAGTTTTTAATAACTTGTGTCTATGGGTCCTTTTGAGTGACGTATTAAAATGCGGTAAGTAAATAAATACTGAATCCATGGCAAACAATCAGTGATTTAGACTCTATAGAACACTTGTACACTTGTTGTTCATCCAAATGGTAATGTATGAGTTTTGCTAATTCTATTGAATACCATTGGTCAAATACTGGTACTATTGTGTTTGAGATAATTTTAAAAAGTCTCCTAGTTTTTCAGAAGTGAAGGAGATTACACTGGCAGGGAAGAAATGAGAAGCTCTGGTCTTGAAAAGGAAGGAATGAGCAGATCACCATTTATGGTTCTTCTTATCATCCAAATTGAGAGCAAACTCCCTGGTACCCAAGAAATGTAAGGTTCCTGGGCCTTCCTGCTTTCAAAATTGACTTACTGTTTTCCATCTTCCATAGATGTCGAAAGTATTCCAGAAAGAACAGAAGCACTCTATGGTAAGTGGTAGAACAGGTTTTAAACCACTTGACTCTTGAATTAATTTAAGAAATGTGTTTATAAGATAATTTATTAATTTTTTTTATTTTTTATTTTTATTTTATTATTCTTATTATTCATATTCACATTATTATTATTATTATTATTATAACGAATAAGTTGTTTGTTTTGTTTGTTTTGTTTTGTTTGTTTGTTTATTCATTCATTCATTCATTCATTCATTCATTCATTCATTCATTCATTCATTCATTCATTTATTAGTATGCCACCCCTCTCCGAAGACTCGGGGCGGCAGATCTAAGTAATACACAGCCAACGAGATTTATATGCTGGATTTTGTATCACAATATCATAACTCGAACACTACCCAAGCATCTAGGACTCTGTGATGTATTTTCGTATGATGTGTGCAGATCTAAGTACAGTGGCCCTTTGCAACTGACAGGTCATGATTTTGTCAATGTTTATTGTTTTCAAATGGCAGCTGAGGTCTTTTGGCACAGCACCAAGTTTGCCAAAATACTACTACCATTATTAATACTATTATTAACTACTATTATTAATAATATTCAATACTATTATTATTATTATTATTAATTATTAATTAATTATTTTTTATTTTTCAAATTTATAGGCCGTCTTTCTCCTAGCGGACTCAGCAGTTTAGGAGTGCCCTGAGCAATATAATACAAGCAATGATCTCTAGAAGCTTTTCAGAAGAACCTGGTAGCATGTTGCATTTTCCAAAAAGAGAAGCAGACATAGCCACATTCTTTCCAGTTGAGAGTTCTGAATTCGAAACAGGCAAAGAAAAATGGAGTTGGGTATAAACAATTCTCCATTCACCCTCTCTTTGACCTCCTTGCCAGTTCCTCCAACACAACTGTCCTCAAAGCCTCCTGGGAAAGAAAAGAGTAGAATATTTGTCACTACATGAGAAAGCCAAAAAAAAAAAAAAAGGAGTCCCCATAATGTTACAGATCATGCACATATATATGTAGTAGGTATTGGCGTATTTTCACCTACACCTGTGAAAATCTACGAAAACAAACAAATATATATTCAAATACCAGTGAGGGTATGGGTAGCTGATGAGGCCAGAACAATATATATATGTGAAGGTCTTGGCATATTCAGGTTTCTTCCTGTGTAAGTTTCAGAGATTTATGGTGACGTTTCGACGAGGTCCCCCTCATCATCCTCAGGCTGGTGCATTTGTCCTTGTGCTAGGGCGAACACAGAGGGAAGGCAGCTCAGGTATTTATAGAGGGAAGGCAGCTCAGATCTCGCTGTGTTCACCCTAGCACAAGGACAAAAGCACCAGCCTGAAGATGACAAGTGGGACCTCGTCGAAACGTCTCCAGAAATTTCTGAAACTTACATGGGAAGAATCCTGAATATGCCAAGACCTTAATACCTGTACCCGTGAAAATCTATGAAAACATATATATAGAAATGGCCCTGGGTTGGGCCGAGAGACAAATAAGGAGCTGTGATGTTCCTTCAAAACACCAGGGTGATTCGACACAAAAATATGTAACCCTTCCCTGGTGCAGAGCTGAAGGGATTGGATACTGTAGCCTAGAGGATAATTCTCTGCCTTACAAGGCAAAGGTTGCAGGTTCAAGTCCCAGTGGGTATGGCTAGCTGATGAGGCCAAAATAAGGCCGAAATAGATATATCCTAGTCTCCCTTAACTTTCAAATTCAGCAAAAAACATGCATGTATGTATGTATGTATGTATGTATGTATGTATGTATGTATGTATGTTTGTTTATAGGTGAAAATATGCCAACACCTACTACATATATATGTGCGTGATCTGTAACATGGGGACTCCATTTTTATTTTTATTTTGGCTTTCTCATGCAGTCTCTCTCTCACACACATACACACATCCACTTGCTGCTTCTGGACTGTCTCCCTGATGGTCTTTCTCTTGCAGTTTTTCCTTTCCTTAACATTCTGGGCCAGAATAGACAACTCTGCGTCTCCACAAATCCCCTACAAAGCATTCACATTGATTTGGCAGCTCAGAGAAGGGGAGAAACAGCCGGCTGTCTTCCCCTGCTGTTTCTTTTCCATACACTACAAAACAAAGGGCGTCTTTGGAAGCTGCCTGGAGCCCTTGTTGCCAAGGGGGCAGGCACACGTGCATGTGGTGGCAAGTTGGCAACTGGAATTGTTGATGCCTGGGTCTTGGAAAAAGGAACTAGGGACTCCTGGCTGCTTTCCCAATTCATCCATTAAGCTGATTCTGAAGGGGAGGGGATGTCCCTTCAGCACTGGGAGGAAGAGTAACAAAACAACCTTTTTATATTTTCAGAAACTGCATTGGAAATTGATTCAGATTAAGCCTAGTGGGCTTTGGCACCATGTATATACAGTATGTGACACAAACAGTTGCATTTCCATCCTCCTACTTGGCTCTGTTACTACAGCAAAATTCTGAAGGGAAAAAAAAAGGAGTTCTGGTTTTTTTTTTGCCTATTGTAATTTTTATCCTGCTTTTGCTCCCAAGAGCTCATTTACCAGCAACATGATGCTAAAAGCACCTTTTTAATAATCAGAATCTTAATCCAACACAAGAAACTTGCTAGATTTCAGAATTCAGAGTGCATTCGTCAGGAATTGAAGCTGTTGTTATTTTCTTAAACATTAATATGAAGTTACAGCCACAGGGATATAACCTATGCCATAATTTTTAAGTGTGGATTTCAGATAGATAAAATCCATCGCACCTGTAAAGATAACATTAAACAGCAATTTTCATTACAAAAAAAACCCCAATCCCTCACTCCATAATCCTTTATTATAGAACAATGTTTCATCTTTATCTACATTCCCAATATCAAAGGTTTAACCCTGTGCAAATTAACTTTGACTCCCAATATACTGTATGTCATACTTGTCAGCCAACTGAAGTTCTTGCTAAAGTTGATTGTTTGTAAAGAAAAGTCCATACCCCCACTTTTTGTTTCTGTTGAGATAAGATCTTCATCCAAAATTTTGTAAGCTAAATATTTTATATATTTTTGCTTGTATGTTTTTTTGTAAGCAAATTATATCCTGGTTTAACAAAGATTTATAGTATTCTACAGTATGCATTTGTAATCCATAATTAGGGCAAAAATTTAGAAAAATCAATACCTGTAACACCTAATTAGTATCATGCCTTTCATTTTCCTGTTGCATTCATAAAGGCTTTTGTGTAGACTCACCTGTATCTCCATTTATATTGCCTACACATTTTCTTGTTTGTACATAATCCAGTCAAAATTGTTTGAAAGTAACAATAATTTCTTCTGGTTTGTCCTGCTAAAATGAAACCCTTTTCTGTTTAAGTTTATCAGTCAGAAATAATTTTTCTGTTCTCTTGCACAGTATTCTAATAAGAATTTCTTTAAGCACAATTTCATCTGTATAATCAATCTTCAGTCTTGTTTTTAAATGGTGCTGCAGAACGTGGTCTATAATTTTTAGTATTCAGTTTATAGAACAGATTTTAAACTTGCCTTTGTATCCTCTTCATCCCAATTAAAAAAATATAATAATTTTAATTATCTTTTCTGTAATGTCTTTGCCAAAATGGAACCCCTCTGAATCTCAAGCAAACTTCTTTTTCTCATAACTTCAATAATGTCAGATTATCTAAATCTCTTTTTTGGCTCTCTATTTAAAACTTCTTTCCTTCTTATGAAAATTTCTACTATTCATTTGTTTTTCAGAAATTTCTATTTTCTTATTTTTTTCAAATCTCCTATTTCAACTTTACAAGCCTTTCTTTAATACTGTCTCCAAAATTTGTCAATTTAGTATTAAGTGATTCAGACACCATTTTACCTAATTTCTCAAATGTTTTCTGAGGCAATTCTGGTGCATTTTATCTTTTGGCAGGTTATTCTGACAATCCCTTTCTCTCTCCTCTGACTTTCCCCCCCTTTCTGGTAGTTGCCATTCTAATATTATAATCCAAAAGTGAAAGTGTCTCAATTACAAGAGGGAAAGTAATAGGCAGATTTTTAAAATGTTTTCTGTTTTGTCCA
Source organism: Erythrolamprus reginae (assembly GCF_031021105.1). Lineage (NCBI taxonomy): Eukaryota > Metazoa > Chordata > Lepidosauria > Squamata > Dipsadidae > Erythrolamprus > Erythrolamprus reginae. The sequence goes on along the minus strand of NC_091950.1, from coordinate 325,026,147 downwards.
TATTCATTTCCCCGTATTCAGTGATGAGCTCCTATGGACATGGTGAGGTATGCAGAACTGGTAGAAAAATTTTGATATTTTTTTTCCCCTTTCTGGGCTCTGGGTATGGCTTTCTTATCGCAGTAAATGAGATTGAACATGTATAATTTTAGAAGAGCTGTGTGTGTGTGTGTACATACACATACAGTTTAAATAGTAGATAATGTATATTTTTGTGTACCTCTACATGGGGCTACCTTTGAAAAATGTTCGGAAACTTCAGATCGTGCAGAATGCAGCTGCGAGAGCAATCATGGGCTTTCCCAAATATGCCCATGTTACACCAACACTCCGCAGTCTGCATTGGTTGCCGATCAGTTTCCGGTAACAATTCAAAGTGTTGGTTATGACCTATAAAGCCCTTCATGGCACCAGACCAGATTACCTCAGGGACCGCCTTCTGCTGCATGAATCCCAGAGACCAGTTAGGTCCCACAGAGTGGATCTTCTCCGGGTCCCGTCAACTAAGCAATGTCGCCTGGCGGGACCCAGGGGAAGAGCCTTCTCTGTGGCGGCCCCGGCCCTCTGGAACCAACTCCCCCCAGAGATTAGAACTGCCCCCACCCTCCTTGCCTTTCGTAAACAACTTAAAACCCACCTCTGCCGCCAGGCATGGGGGAATTGAGATCCTCTTTCCCCCTAGGCCTTTACAATTCTATGCATGGTATGTATGTATGTATGTTTGGTTTTTATATTAATTGATTTTTAATGATCAATACCAAATTACTATTGTACACTGTTTTATTGTCGCTGTTAGCCACCCCGAGTCTCTGGAGAGGGGCGGCATACAAATCAAATAAATAAATAAATAAATGAATGAATGAATGAATGAATGAATGAATAAATAAATAAATAAAGAAAGAAAGAAAGAAAGAAAGAAAGAAACAAACAAATAAACAGTTAGTATATTTTAGGTGTTTGGCAATAGTAAATAGATAGGGAAATTGTATCTCTTTGAGGCGAGGAGAGGCCAGGCACCCTAACCCAAACCCTTGACATGAGTGACGTCAAGATGGCCACCTTTAAGCCAGTCGCATGACCTTTAAGCTACCCTGGTCACATGATCGTCAAGCCACTCCCAGCTGGTCACATAACTGACAAGCCACACCCACAAAATAAGCCATGCCCAGAGTGTGGTAGTAAAATTTTTTTGCATCCCTTCACTCAGTGTCCATATACTTCCATCTCAAATAGTAGTTATAATCATCATTACAAACTGGCACCTATTACATTTATCTTGCAAAATCTACCAATTATCTATATTCTTTAATGCTAAACACACAGTATTTCCACAAAGGTCAAGTGTGATTGTCTATTTAATACCAATATTTTCCTCTCCATCTTTAATTCCCTACAGCCTAATTCAAGTTGGAGGGTGTGGTGGATAAGGCACCAAACTAGAAATCAGGTGACCATGGGTTCTAGTCCTGCCTTCTGCACAAAGCCAACTGGCCAATCACTATCTCTTAGCTCTGGGGATTGGGCAGTGGCAAACTTCCAAAAGACCTTGCGAAGAAAACTGTAGGGCTTCTCTAGGCAGTCACACCAGAAGTCAACACGAACTTGAAAACATTCACATGCCCCACAAAAATCACTCCGTTTTGTATTGTGCAACTAAATGGTGACCTAAAACAGGCATCCCTAAATAACAGGCACCTATGGCAAAGGAAAAAAAATTGAAGCCAGTGGCAAGAAAGAATCCCTATTTATTTTATTTTATTTTATTTATTGTTGGAGTTGAATGGGACCATGCAGGTCATCAAGTCCAATCCCCTGCCTGAGCAGGAATCCTAAAGCACCCCAGCCAGGTGGTCCAATCTCATCTTGAAAGTGTCCAGAATTGGGGAGTTCACCACCTCCGCAGGCAGGTTGTTCCACTAGTTGATTGCTCTGACCATCAGGAAGTTCTTCCTTACTTCTAGGGTGAATCTCTCCTTGGTCAGCTTCCAGCCGTTGTTCCTCGTCCGACCCTCTGGTGCTCTGGAAAATAGAGTGGCCCCCTCCTCTCTATGGCAACCCCTCATATACCTGTATACAGCTATCATGTCCCCTCTGGCCCTCCTTTTCTCTAGGCTATCCATGCCCAGTTCCCGCAATCTCTCTTCGTAAGTCTTGGTTTCAAGTCCCGTAATAATTTTGGTTGCTCTTTTCTGCACCTTCTCCAGAGTTTCAGTGTCTCTTTTGAAGTGTGGTGACCAGAACTGGATGCAGTACTCCAGATGTGGTCTGACCAGGGCGTAGTAGAGTGGTATTAATACTTCCCTGGTCTTGGAGTGTATCCCCCTGTTGATGCAGCTTAGGATGGTGTTGGCTTTTTTGGCTGCTGCTGCACATTGCTGGCTCATGTTTAGTTGATTATCCACCAAGACTCCAAGATCTCTTTCACAGTCACTACTGCTAAGTGGGGTTTCTTCCAGGCTGTACGTGTGTCTAGGTTTTTTTTTACCAAGATGAAGGACTTTGCTCTTGTTGACATTGAACTTCATGTTGTTAGTGTGGGTCCATAGTGTTAATCTGTCTAGGTCTTCCTGTATTTTGAGCCTGTCCTCTAGGGTGTTGGCTACCCCTGCCAGCTTGGTGTTGTCTGCGAATTTGATTAGTTCCCCTTCTACTCCCTCGTCCAGGTCATTGATGAAAATGTTGAAGAGAACAGGGCCCAGGACGGAACCCTGTGGTACCCCACTTCTTCCATGTGGATTTGGAACCATTGAGGACAACTTCTTGCGTGTGGTGCAACGATGAAAAGAGCTGTGTATGTATCCCTAGGGATCTTGATGTGTAAAGCAGGGGTGAAATTCAGCAGGTTCTGGAGAACCAATAGTGGAAATTTTGAGTAGTTCAGAGAACTGGCAAATACCACATCTGGCTGGTCCCAGAGTGTGGAGGGAATGGAGATTTTGCAGTATCCTTCCCCTGCCCACCAAGCCATGTCCACAGAACCAGTTGGAAAAAGTTTTGAATTTCACCCCAGTTTAAATTTTACTCCACTGTAATGTATAATTCTGTTATATAGTGCTAATCAACATATATTTCAGCGGTCCCTACCAAGGTCAATTGGACTTACTCCATAGTAAATTTAGAATAACAGGACAAATATAGCTTGCTTTGCTTTAATTTTAATCTTGTTCTTCTGCTCTGTCACAATCATGGTTATAAAATTTATTTTGTGTAGTAAGTCCTGAAACTATACTTTAACCACAACTACATTTGTGGTTAAAGAATGCAAGGAGCAGGATTTACCAAGTCAAACCAAGGAAAGGAAATAAAACTCAGGAGACACATATGCAGGTCCTTTCATACTCCAGTAGAGGTCAGATACCTACATGAAAGCTAATTTATCGCAGCATGATAGATTATAACAGTTCATTTGGAGTTCCATTATATAAATCACTTAAATATGTATTTACATAACATTCCTATTAATTACCACAAAATCTGTAATGATTCTGTCTGAGCTGTTCCAGTTTATCTTGCAAATTTTTATTTAAGCAATCCAGTAGTAGGTAATATTTAATCAATGCATTATAACTACCCATTTATCATGCCAAAGTTATGAGTAAACAGCAACATTTGCATTGGATAGAACTTAATGGATTTGCCAAATATATTACATCAATAATACAGGTGTACCTGTCTCACTCTCTCTCTCTGTGCGTGTGTGCACTGCTTATAAATATATACTATTTCACATCTTTAAAGTGATGTAATGAAAAAGATTAGATCTTTGAGTTTTGAGGAAGCCCTCATTTTGTTGGTCAGGTTTTTATCACCAATTTAAAAAGCCAATTTAAAGAAACTCTAAATTCTATGCATGGTGAATCCTCCCCCTTTTTCTGTGTATTGGTATGGATAAAGGTTTCATTGGGCTATTTTATTGTGCACCTGTTCAGACAGCCATGGGTAACTAAACTCTGCAGCAAAAAGAAGAAAATACACAACTAGGAAGTCAGATAATAAGAAAGTGCATATTGTAGAGAGTAAGGAGAAAAACATGTCACCTTGTTCCACACTTTAATGCTTTTTTTGTGAATTCAGTTCTATCACAAACATTTGGAGGATTAATAAAAATTCCATTAAGTCAAGATGCTAGTTTCTTTGAAAGCACAGAAAAACACAGGAAATGTCCAGGAAAATGAGAAATAAGTTGTCTGCTCAGCTTCAGGGTATTATTATGATCCTGGTGTTAGATCATTCATAAGAAGAGGAAATATCTGCAGGTTAAATGATATAACATATTGGGAACAGGGCATTTTATGATCATCCTCAATTTTGCTTGAACCTAAAGCATATAATTTGTTGGGTTAAGTGAATAATTTCTAGTTTTGTCTTTTGTGAGCCTATATCAGTGCAAAAAGGTTATATATCACTGACTCCAGAAGATCTTGCTTTTCTTTTTTTAATAGAGGCTTTAAATATTCACCTAACCACTTCTAACTCCTAAATATAATTAGTAGTCACTTAAGCAAAAAAAGTATGGCTTAATAACAATTTATTTAGGATTAAGGAACTACAAAAACCCCCACACACACACCACGGGATAGACAGCGGGACCTCCTACATGCAAGTGCATGGCAGTGAGTCAGGTGAGGGCGTGGCCACTCACCTGGATCAGCATGGAGCTACGCCCATAGTTGCCCTGGAAGTTTTTATTACATCATTTTCCGCCCCAGAAGCAATTGTTTGACCCTGCGGGTCCTTGTTTAGGGTTATAGTTAATTTATGCAAATTTATTTAAATAAATTATGCAAATTTAATTAATAAAAATGACCCATTTTAAATCCAGCTCTTGTGTCCGTGTCATTACTCCGCCTCTGCTGCAAACTGGAAGTCTAGTCTCACCGTAAGCTCAAAGCCAACTGGCTGACTTTGGATTAGTCAGTCTCTCTCAACCCTACGAAAGAGGCAAGAGCAAGCCACCTGTGAAATCTTGTCCCCCAAAATTGCAGGGACTAATGCAAGCAGTTGCCCAGAGTCAATGCAACTTGAAGCCCTCTTCCTTGCACAAAAATAGCAGCGTAAAAGCCCTAATTATTGCAAGCAACTATTTATATATAGCGACTGTTTGATTGGCTACCGCAGTTATTTATTTGAAGTGAATACTGTACTATTAATCATTGCTATGGCTTTAAAAAAAATAATTGCTTTAATCCAATTCGCTCCCATTTTTCTTCATAAAGCATTTTTGCTCATTCTGGTTTTGTTCATTGTTGTGATTGTCGTTTTTCCTTGTTTGCATAACTACAAGAACCTGGTCCAAGCTGGAAGTCTAAATACATTTAAATACATAAAGCAAGGACTGCAGTAGCAGCAGAAAGAACAAAACCAGCTAATATTTGAGTTTACAACCTGGACTACTTTGGGGTGATTTGGGGGCTGTTTCCAGACCATTTTTTCCAGCAAAAATTGGCCCAAAAGGCAGAATAAATGTGGCCCCCAAATTGGCCAATTTTGGAACATTTTTCGGAGTGTTTTAGGGATGTTTTTGGCTGCAAAAATGGCTTGAAAATAGCCCCCAAACAGCCTGAAAAGGGCCCAAAAAACCCCAACCAAAAATGATTTCAGTAGTTTGATTTGCTGGTTCTCTGAACTGCATAGAATTGTAACAACCTATTCAAGCAAACTAGTCCAAATCGGCAGTAGCCAGCTCTGGTTCTCTTACCAATTTCTTGCCTATTTTAATCTGTATTCTTGCTCTCTCTCTCTCCTGGAGTTGCATTTGGTAGATTGGACTATTTTTTTTTCTTTTCCATGACGGCACATGGAAAAAAGGAATTATTGTACTTTTTGGACCATAAGAACACTTTTTTCCCTCCCTAAAAGAGAGTGGAAATGTTAGTGAGTCTTATACACCACATTTAGGCCATTTTTCACAAAAATGGGATGCACAGAGGGTTTGGGAGGCCTGCAGAGTGTTCTTGGGGGTTGGGGAAGGCAAAACGGGATGCGTGAGGAGTTTGGGAGGCCAAAAATGGGTTCATGTTTTGCAAAAACGGGGTGTGCAAAATGTTTGGGAGGCCCATAGAGTGCTTCTAAGGAGGGCAAAACCTATTTTTTTTTCTTGTTTTCCTCTTCGAAATCTTGGTGCATCTTATACTCTGGTGTGTCTTATAGTCAAATAGAAGTGCTTACCATATACAATATGGTAAGCAATTCTATTGTTGCCCTGCTGCCTCTTACCTTCTTGCCATTAAGTCCCATTAATGGACCAACCGTTTCCACTGACTTTCTTCTTTTTCCTCACCTGTTGAAATACTTTTTTGCGGGGGCATTTGTTACAAGTCTTAGTTCATTTTGACTCTTAGCTTTCCTGACTCTGTTTTTGCGGATTCAAGCAATTTATTGGTTTTCTATTCTAATTATATGCCTTTCTTTCCCTTTTTTGTCCATCAGTTTTTCAGAATTCTTTGTGCAACCATTTATTTATTTAGCACGAGAGATGGTTGCAAGGGAAGATTGATTTTGACACTATTAATAAATGTGGGAAAGTCTGAAAAGTCTTCTGTTCATCAGGGTGGCATGTAAGAAAGCCTGATCAAGTTTATTATCCCAGATGAGCTGACAGCAGTGGACAGCAGTGAAAGCAGTGGACGAAAAACACGCCTTGCCACAACGCACTACGAGTCCGTGAGTTCCTGGCCAAACACCAGGTACCAATGCTGCCCCCCGCCTATAGTCCTGACATCGCCCTAGCATACTTCCTTTTGTTTCCAGCCCTGAAAGAAACCTGTTTTTTATCCATAGAAGAGATCCAATCAGCCGTGACGAAGACCTTGCGAGAGTTCTCCGAAGACGCATTCTAGGGTGCATACCGGTCATGGCAGAGTCGCTGGAAAAAATGTGTAGAGGTCCAAGGACAGTACTTTGAAGAATTTTAAGTGTTTGTGCAAATCTGTTTAATAAATTACTTTTAAAAAAAATTACATTATTTTTGGAACGCACCCTGTATGACTTTTGACATTGTTACATGAAAGAAAAACACTATGCTGTTAAACTGTCTTTTTCAGAAAAGATAAGAAACCAATTTTGTAGATTACCATTTTGTCAGTAGCTATTTGCAACCAGCCTTGTGTGATGGAATTATTTTATTAATTTTATTTTTATTTAGAAAATATTTTCTGTCCATCTCATATCCAACAACTCTGGAATGCTATGGAACAGCAGAGATGCTGACAGAGTAGGTCTTTGTGATTAAGAGTTGAAGAGTTCAGAAGTAATCTCTGAATAAGTAGATGTTAACTTATCCATATTTCCTAGTTTGTTTTGCATTGGCTTCCAACAAACCATTCTATTTGTGTCAATTTAGAAAAAGAAATCCATTGTATCCTCAAGGAGAGATATAAACGTGCATTTTTAATGTTTAATTGACAGATTTGCCGATGTTAAAAAAAAGGTATAGGAACTTCTTTTTTGCAAATGAGTCAAATATTATTACACAATGGCAAATTTATATGCAAATTGTAAGTCCATCAAGAGCCTAAGACAGTTGCTCACTTTCTATGTCTGCTGCTTCACTGGGGTGTCTAGATGCTTTATGTTAAAAATTTCTTTCATGTATGATTCTTTTCCTGGAGAGCTTAAGGGAAATTAATCACATCTAAACCATCCCAGAAAATATATAAAACTACTGATCATAATGCTGCCTTCTTTAAAAATAAATTTAACACCTACTGCTGTCACTTGATAATCTCGTGTTACCTATGTACCCTAAGGCTTATAAGAGAAAAATGAAGGAAGAAATTGCCCCTTTGAGAGCTGTTCATAAAGGATCTTTGTCTGTCTTTCAGAACATTAGTCTCACTCTTTGTGAACTGCATTTGACACATTGTAAGGTCTAGATAATTTCTCCATCCCAGACTATTCTACATGGTTATTTGCCACTAATTTGTGTTTAGGAGATAGACTTTGAAAAAAGAATAGTAAATTTTATTCTGGGAGAACTGTATAGAGGGATCTAATCTTCCTGCCTTTTCCTATCAGCTGGAGTTCTTATTCAGAAAAAAAAATGATTCTATTAATATCAGCAGAACTACTTAATTTCGAGTAAAGATCTCAGGATGTTCTCATCAGATAAAATGTTCATCAGTTACATTTGCTAAACAGCAAATTTGTCAATGAGATTTGGGAGAAAATAACAATGTCATTTTAGTCTGGTGGAATGGAGATTAGTAGGTCACAGATATCAGAAGTGATAAATCATCAAAAGGCTTTTTGATCACTTTTCATGAAGAATAAAAAAGTTTTATTTTTTTTAAAGAAACCAATGATGTTTCTTTTGTTTTGACATGGAAAGTGAGGGTTAGTTAGATCTAGCAAAGCCTTCCTTCAAAGACCAAGCAGTGACTCTCAGCTAGCTGAATGGCTAAGAATTTATTTTGCAGTCTGAGTTGGGGAAGCTTCCCAGACTAAGAAATTAAAGCATTCTGAGTGGACCTGTATTGAACCTGCTTCTGTTGTCAGGATAAACATTCAAATAAAAACCCATACTTATTTTCCCCATGTCGTGTTGCAAACGTTCTGGCGTATGCCTGGGCTGTGGTTTGTACTGAAATCTGAGTCTCAATGTATAATGAATGCAAATATGCTTTATCCTATTTATATCAGAATAAATGTAAACAAGGTGTAATGAGATGAACCTGCCAATAGTGGGTTCTACTTAATTTTGCGAAACAAGAGTGTGTGTGTGCTTTGCAGGCGCGCAATGCTTCTGCACATGTGCAGAGTGGTTTTATTTAATAATGTCTGGGTGGGTGGGCGGAGCCTCCCTCTGCCGCCACTACTGAATCACCATACTGGGTCAAACCGGTAGCAACCAACCATTGGATCCCGTCCTTTCATGTTGGCTTGTCTCAGTTAGGCTATGAAACCTTAGACAACGCCGAGCAGAGAATTTTAACAGAGCGTGGCTGTGTGATAAAGCCAAGACACAGACTTAGTTAAATAAGTATTATTTACATATAAACAAAATATAAACAATCCAGAATAAGCACGAAGCAAATACAGAATAATACGCACTGAGCAATTACAAGATTAGAGCACAAAGCAAAATACAATATAGATAAAAGCACAAAGCTAAAATACAATATAGATAATAAGCACAAAGCTTATACAAGCACGAAGCTTAAACTCGACTCCCCCATCTCAGGCAAAAGTAAAGGAAGTGACTGAGCAAAATAATGAGCTTTTATAGTTTCAATGAGGAAGTGACGAAACAGCCTTGAATATTAACTCTTCAAGTACAAGTTAACTCTTTGAGTGCACATTAACTCTTTAAGTACAGGTTTGGTACAAGTGTACAATATGCAGTTTACAATGGCAATCCCTAACAACCATGTACCCTGTACTAACATTTCTGAAAACACAAACTCTGAGGATGGTAGAAGTAAGAACACAATGTTCATTGGCTGAGAAATGGGGATGGGTTCAGTCCTTAACTTCCTCTCCAAAAGGTCTTCTGTGAGTGAGCTTATCCGTTGGCTACTTTCTCCACCACCACCCCACCTCCCCTCCATGTGCACAGACACTATCTCAATGTTAGAACCTTATTTGGATATGTTTCTTTTCTGGCCACAAATGTTTAACATTAATTGTATTTGCTTTCCTAACATGTCTATGTTATTATAACACTTTCAAAATTAAGAGTATTTCCATTATGAACAGAGAGGTTTATAACTCTGAGATGTTACGTTTTGAACTCAAATTCCTAAGTATGTATTTTCTTTGATCTTTGCCTGCATGGGGGTGAATGATTTGCTACCATATATTGACAAATTAGAATTGTTTGCAATGAAATGCTAATAAGGACACACGCTCTATTACAGTAAACAAGAGATGATGATTCATCAAGTAATTACCATAAAGAAAACTTGAATTTAAGTTCAGAAGTGCATGAACAATGTTTACATTATTTTATTTTTGTACACGATGTTATTTACTGTGATAAATTGAAAAACTATAGTGTAGGTTTCCTCCTCTTTCATTTTATTCCAGATCTTTTATTATTCTAGATCTTTTATTCCAGATCTGTTAATTCCAACCTTTGAAGCATATATTTCAGAAAAGAAGCATGCATGTTAGTGTGTATGTGTTTGTTTGTTTCTATGTATGTGTGTATGTATACATAACAACAACAACAACATATATATATATATCTTTATGTTGGTTTTTTCCCTTTCTGTCGGATTAATTTTAAAAAAATTCAGCAAAAACGTCATACATACATACATACGTACGTACGTACGTACGTACATACATACGTACGTACATAAATTCAGTAAGGGCATGGTTACCTGATGATGGCAAATAAGCCCGAAATAGATTTATAGTAGTCCCTCTTCCTTTTCATTATCAGCAAAAATATCTCCGGGATTGCCTTCTGCTGGACAAATCCCAGTGACCGATTAGGTTGCACAGAGTTGGCCTTCTCTGGGTCCCGTCGATGAAACAATGTCATCTGCCGGGTCCGAGGGGAAGAGCCTTCTCTGTGGTGGCCCTGACTCTCTGGAATCAACTCCCCCCTGAGATCAGGACTGCAACCACCATCCTTGCCTTTCACAAACTCTTTAAAACCCACCTCTGCCATCAGGCATGGGGAAATTGATTCCCCGGGCCATTCCGTTTTATGCATTGTTTGTCTGGGATGTATGACTGTTTTTATATTAAGGATTTTAAACTGTTTTTATCATTGGATTTGTACTGTGTTTTGTTGTTGTGAGCTGCTCTGAGTCTCCAGAGAGGGGCGGCATACAAATCTAATGAATGAATGAAAGAACGAACGAACGAACAAACAAACAAACAAACAAACAAACAAACAAACAAACAAACAAACAAACAAATGTTACCCTTATAGATTATAGTTGTCGGCTATATAAAAAAAGCTTATCTGCCTTAGAATAGGGCCCTTGGTGGGGCTGAGAGGCAAAAAGGAAGCTGAATGCTCCTTCCATATACCAGAGTGACTCAACAAAAAATCACACATAACCTTTCCCTGGTACACACTGATACAGGAGGCGAGCCTATAGCCTAGAGGCTAAGACCACTGCCTTACAAGTCAGAGCCCCAGGTTCAAATTGTCTGGCTATCTGATGAGGGCAAATAAGCCCAAAATACATCTATAGTAGTCTTGTTTCCTTTTAATTATCAGTAAAAATATGTTACACACACTCTCTCTCTCTCCATTGCTTATAACAGTGATGGCGAACCTATGGCACAGGTGGCACGTAGAGCCATATCTGAGGGCACACAAGGTGTGGGTCTATGTTAGCTCCAGCGCACATGCGCATGCTGGCTGCCTGATTATCAGCCTTCTTTTCAGGTTTTTTTTTGTTATCCCCAGTGTTTAGGAAAGCTTCCTGAAGCCTGTGGATGGTGAAAAACATCCCAATGGCCCAACCACAAGTTCGTTTCCTAACTTCCGGTTGGTCTGTTTGGCCATTTTTCAGTCTTCAAGAGACTTTGCTGAACCTTGGGGAGAGCGAAAAACAGCCACATGGGTTGTCGGACCAGAAGTCCAAAGGCTTCAGCAAGGTCTGTTCACATGCGTGAGGGGGAGCATGGCAGGATTGTGCACATGCGGGGGCGGGGGGGGGGCAGCACACATGCACAGAGGGGAGGGCATTGCATTATGGGTCTGGGTACACACACACACTATTTTGCATGTGTATGCCCTTTTGGCACCAGAGCAAAAAAAAGATTTTGGCTTAGAATAATGACTCATGAGACCAGAGCTTTTTCTTCAAATTCTCATTTGAAAAACTCATAGCCTCTAGATAGACCCATTATTTACATCATATCTGATTTAAAAGACATTTTGCTTTGAGTTGAACTTGCAAGCGTATAAGAAAGCATTATTCTTGCAATAAATAACTTAAAGCATGTAAAGCAGTTTATATCATTTTCTCAGCAAAGAAATATATTTTCCTTTTGATGGAAGGTTTTCAAAATTTTCATTTCTAGGATTTAATCTTTACAGTAAAGGCAAAATTCACTGAGCTGTCTCTTTTGGACAGGGCAGCATATGTGCTAGAATCATGAAATTTAGTTTACATATTTTAGACAAATGGAGAGTTTATTCTCCTTTTGTTATTCATTGACATTCCTGATTTTTATCTGTAATAAAAGTGAAGTGGTACTTCTTAACAGTTGATGGATTAATGAGAATTAATGTACTCTGTTCCTCTTTTACATCCCATTCTTGTAATAATATATGGATTGATTTTTGATTGATTATGTAGCATCAAGTAATTTTTTTATTCCTAGTGACCACATAGATAAATTTTCTCCATGACAATCTATCCATAACCTGGTTTTTCAGGTCTTCTCCAACATCAGAGTTCCAAGGTGTCAATATTCTTTCTAGCCTGCTTTTTCAAAGTTGAGATTAACTTACTGTAATCATTTAACACCTGAAGCTGTTCTATTGTATTACAGAATCATGTAGTAGTATCTTTCTGGAGTAAACCTTTTTGTTGCAAGTATGTATTATACATGCACTCTTCAATTTTTTAGAGTGAATATTTCACTATACTGTATATTACAAAATCCGAGCCTTGTTTTATCTACTCTGTGTTAGTTCTCTACAGGCAGAGATTAGAGGTAGAGGAAATATGTAGACAGAAGAATTCAAAATTGGTTTATGGTGGAGATAGTAAAAAATGTGGCAAGGCTGTAGCTTCTAACTTATTGTTTCAAATCAATTTAATTATCAACTTTCAACTCTGGAAATAAGTGATTTATATCCAATTTCGCATTGTACAGATATGATTTGCTTTTTTAGATAGATCAGATTTCGGGAAAGTACTTGTTATGACTTTTCCCCTCTGTTGAATTTATTTATTTATTGATTTAATTTGTATCCCATTTTTCTATGTTTACAAACAAGAGGCAGCAACCACATCCAACATTTCCTCCTGATATTTTCCCCATGACAACAACCCTATGAAGTGGGCTGAGAGAGAATGACTGGCCTAAAGTCTCCCCGAGTAGATTTCATGCCTACAACTACAACTCACATCTCCTGCTTTCTAGCCTGGTACCTAGCACATCAACCATTAGAACAAACTGACCTACAATTGGTATACAATCTAACCTGATAAATGGCACATTTGCCCATAATGAGAGAGCATAGTGCTTAGGGCACAGTGGTTAGAATGCAGCACAGTGGTTAGAATGCAGGCTAAGTCTGCATTCCATTGATAGGAGTTCGATCCTGACAGGACTCAAGGTTGATTCAGCCTTCCATCTTTCCGTGGTTAGTAAAATGAGGACCTAGATTGTTGGTGGCAATATGCTGATATTTGCACATGACTTAGACAGTACTGTAAGGTACTATGAACTGCTGTGTAGGTCTAATTGCTATTGCTATTGCTATTTTTGTTTTTTAAAAAAACTTAGTTTATAATTATAATGAAATAAATCCTAAGATTGCAATAGAACTTAGCCTTATATACTGCTTCACAATGCTTTATAGTCTTCTCTAAGCAGTTTACAGAGTCAACATATTGCCCCCAACAATCTGAATCTTCATTTTACCCACCTCGGAAGGATAGAAGACTAAGTCAATCAATCCTCATTGCTTATTTGACCCCTATGACAATCATTAAGTATTGTACCTCGTGATTCTTGACAAATGTATCTTTTTCTTTTATGAACACTGAGAGCATATGCACCAAAGGCAAATTCCTTGTGTGTGCAATCACACTTGGCCTATAAAGAATTCTATTCTATTCATCTTGAACCTGTGAGAATCGAACTGTTGAACTGCAGCTTGCAGTCAGTAAAAGTAGCCTGCAGTACTGCCTTTTAATCACTGTACTACCAAAACTAAAAATGAAAGCTTAGTGTCCCTATAAGTGTTAAGAAAACTTGGATTATGAAGTGGCTCAGATTTGCTAAAAGGGTTATGTAGACATTTGTTGGAATTCATGAAAAAATGAATTCATGAATGGGCCAGGATAGCATAAGAACATAAGAAGAGCCATGTTGAATCAGGCCAAAGCCTGATTAGTCCAGCATTCTGTGTCACACAGTGGCCCGCCAATTGTACATGGGGATCTTGAGCAGAAGGAGAAGGCAAAACCCTCCCTTTCCCTTGACTCCCCAACAAATGGTACCCAAGGGAATCCTGCCTGCCTCAACCAACATACAGGTGGCACTTGGACATCTGTTTCAATAACCACCAATACACTTGGCATCCATGAATCTGTCTAATCCTGCCTTGATTCTAGGATGCATTCTAGGATGATGCTTAGAAGACATCTGTGGAATAATTATATTACAGATAATTTAAATTGAAGCATAACTAAACATACAGGTAAACTAAATATTACCTGAAGGTATTCCTTGAGAAAGTTCTCAGTTACAGGCTTCTGTTTATATTCCTGCTAAGCAAATACACAAATTTGGGGAAAGGGTGAAGCTGGCATTATGATAATAAGGCTTAAGGTAATCCTGGCAGATCTCATCATATTTATTTATTATTATTATTAATTAATTAATTGGATTTGTATGCCGCCCCTTTGGGCGGCTCATAACATATCAAACAATATACAACATACATATCTGAAAAATCCAATTAATACAGCTAAAAATGTTTTAAAACTCTAATAACAATTAAAATCATTCATTCCCATTCACACATCATGCAAAGAAAAAATGTTCACCATGCAAAGCACTCATAGTTTAGAGTATAGCTTCAAATGATTTGCCAGACAATAATGGCCTTGGCTATATCGCTTAATAAATAGAAAGATGATGTTTGTTAAATCTGCTAAGCTATTATTTGACTGTTCTACTGTTAGCGATAGTATGTTTAGTGAATATATATTAAAAACAATTTCTGAAAAAAAATTTGCTTGATAAATTAAGAATGTTCAGGTTGCTTCAGCCTGGAATCAACCCTGTTCTATATCTAGAAATGTATGTATGCCCTTCCCTATTAATAGGAGTGAATTCTGCATTTTCTATGCAGATGTTCCAAACCAATTAAAGAATCACTGTTGGTGAAAGACTACAAAAGCGCTTGCCCTTTAAAACAGTGTTGGGAAGTTGCTAATTGCTCTAAAGCAGCTTCCACTGGAGTGTGGAGCCAAAGAACAGATAACAATGAAACATATTAGTTGCTTTTGTCACAACATAAAAGGCAGGGTGAGGGATTGGATTCTTTTTCAGAGAAAAAGAACTCCGTAGCTTTTCCACTCCCCTTCCAACTTGCTTTTCTATAGTTCAAGAATCTCAAGATACAGCAAAACAATTTGGCAGCCTGAGCGGTCTCACAGTTTGACAACATGTCACATGGCATGGTGTTGCCCTGACGAATAGTGTGCTACTGGCCTTTTAAAAGATTGCCATTTAGGAGTTGCACCATTCTGTATGCTGAGAACATTTTAATGGGAACATGGAGAAAACAAACACAGATGGTGGCACTTGCATTATTTTTTCCTCTTAGAGAATAATCAGCACTTGTAAATAACATAGCGAGGTAACAATAAGACTACTTTGTCTCAAGTTTTGTTTTTGAGGATTTATTTAAAAAAACAAAAAAATCAATCCAAATAAAATGAGGAATAAACAAAAAGCCAGTGCAATTGTACAATTACTTAGTAATTGTTATTTGAATAAACATCTTTTCAATTGTTCTGAAGAATAAAGAAAAATCTTCATCTGTTATCAAAGAGGAATCATTTATGAGCCTTCTGTTCCATTTGTATTAATTTCTTATTTTTGTATTTGTAAACTTTACTAAAATTATTGTTTAAAAAAGACACTAGGTTGATATTCCTGGCAATATATTACTTTGGAGTGAAGGGAAAAAGGATTTTTTATATATTCATTCCCCCCAGGTCTATACAATTTATGCATGGTATATTTGTGTGTATGTTTGGTTTTTAATAAGGGTTTTTAGTTATTTTAAATATTAGATTTGTTATATGTTTTATTATTGTTGTTAGTCGCCATGAGTCTACAGAGAGGGGCGGCATACAAATCTAATAAATAAAAAAATAAAAAAAATATATAAATGCTATTGCTATGCTATGCTAGTGTTATTATGTCATTGTTGAGGAGTTGTTTTTTGAGGGTGGGGGGAAGAGATAATTTTTGCCTGCTATACTTGGGAATGTAATGTATAGAACAACATGAATAATACACCAATTAATAGTTTTTACTCTTAAAAATATGGAGAGGTGAGATCTGCTTCAAGTTACTTTGGAAGGACTAGGAAGTAGGCCTGGTGCTGTGTGGATCTGCTCTTCAGAAACTTTAAACATTAATGCAACATTAACAATTTGATATAGATATGTCCGGAGAAAGCAGAAAGAGAGTTGGATGCTTTAATCTACTAATTAAACTATATACAAACCATATAATGCAAACTAGTTTTGTGGATTGTTACAAGACACTCTGCTGCTGACTTATTTCTGTATTGAATTTATCATTATTATAGTAGTTTTAATTACTGTACTGTGGATGAATCAAGTATATTGCCTTGTTGTGCAGCACCAAGAGACTGATAAATCGCAGCAGGATAAAAATTAGATGAATAAATAAATGAGTTTATTCCTTTCAAAGGCCATGTAAATACATCGCCATGTTAAATGGCCTAGTTAGCACAGCTTTCCATCAAACAATTTTGAAGGGACACTTTAGTTTCCAGGATATTTTAGGTGAAATTCCTAATTTTCGCTTAATCCAAGGAAAGAAATGCCATGCTTATAAGCATCAACTATACATCATCTGTATAGTCTGGAAGACAGAAGGAAAAGGGGGGACATGATCGAAACATTTAAATATGTTAAAGGGTTAAATAGGGTTCAGGAGGGAAGTGTTTTTAACAGGAAAGTGAACACAAGAACAAGGGGACACAATCTGAAGTTAGTTGGGGGAAAGATCAAAGGCAACATGAGAAAGTATTATTTTACTGAAAGAGTAGTAGATCCTTGGAACAAACTTCCAGCAGACGTGGTTGGTAAATCCACAGTAACCGAATTTAAACATGCCTGGGATAAACATATATCCATTGTAAGATAAAATACAGGAAATAGTAAAAGGGCAGACTAGATGGACCATGGGGTCTTTTTCTGCCGTCAGTCTTCTATGTTTCTATGTTTCTATGTTTCTATCAATGCATCTGTGAGTTTTTCTTTGGCTGTCCAGCAGAATACTTGCCCCAATCAAATTATCACAGATAATCCCCACTCAGTTAAAGACCTTGGTATACTAATAACAAAAGATTTAAGTGCCAAAGCCCACTGCAACAATATAGCCAAGAAGGCTTCAAGAGTTGTAAACCTAATCCTACATAGCTTCTGCTCTGGCAATCTCACACTACTTACCAGAGCTTACAAAACTTTTGCCAGACCCATCCTCGAATACAGCTCATCTGTTTGGAACCCATATCGCATCTCAAACATTAACACCCTTGAAAATGTCCAAAGATACTTCACCAGAGGAGCCCTTCACCCCTCCACTCGAAATAGAATACACTACGAGACTAGACTTTCAATCCTGGGCCTAGAAAGTTTAGAACTAAGACGCCTTAAACAAGATCTAAGTATTGCCCACAAGATCATATGCTGCAACGTCCTGCCTGTCAGTGGCTACTTCAGCTTCAACCACAACAACACAAGAGCACACAACAGATTTAAACTTAATATTAACTGCTCCAAACTTGACTGTAAAAAATATGACTTCCGTAACCGAGTTGTCGAAGAGTGGAACTCATTACCGGACTCCATAGTGTCATTCCCAAACCCCCAACACTTTACCCTTAGATTATCTACGGTTGACCTATCCAGATTCCTAAGAGGTCAGTAAGGGGCGAGTACAAGTTCACTAGAGTGCCTTCCGTCCCCTGTCCTATTGCTCTCCTATATCTCCTATACCTTTCTTCTATTTCTATATCTCTTCTTCTATTCTTTCATTGATATGTTCTATTACTATACCTTCTTTTCTATTATTTCTTAGATATATTTTGCTATGAGTATCTCTTCTGTAACCTTCATCATGTATTTTACTATGTGACATGTACCCACTAAAACCCTCATTGTGTATTGGACAAAATAAATTAAAAAAAAATTCATTATATTAATTAAAAACACAGGGAAGGTACTTTTCTGCAGAATAAAATGCCAAACCCTAGCATTTACTTTATTTATAAAACATACAGTTGGTTTTCTTAGATAATAAAATGTTAGATTATTTCTGCTAACACTTTATTTGGATGTGTGACTAATGAAATGAGAAAGGTGAGCTGGGGTTGCTGGGAACTTGCCTTGCTACCATTTGTCTTTAGATAATTACATAGTTTTGACTCACCAAATGTACTACTAATAAAATCACTTTGTGAGAAAATGCATCCTTCAATTTCATTAATAATAATTTAAGTTACTGTACTTTGGATATTATTACACCCAATTTCTGAAGATTAAGGCTGTGCTTCTCTTAATAAAAGCAATTCTCTTGGTTCTGTTTCTTTAGTTAAACTCCAGTTTCTTTTGCAGGTGATCTAGTTCAGAATAAGATGCTCTAAATTGTGTGTGCAGTTAATATTTATCATTTATATGTTTTTAAAAAAAATTATGGAGCACTCTGATCAAACAGATATGAATGCAGTTGAAAATGAATGGAATTAACAGATGTATTGGCCACATCAACAATAAATCAAGAACTGGAGCAAAGAATAGGACTGACCAGCTGATAAAGGGAGAAAGACCCAATAAAATAAAATAAAACAGACAAATTGACAACTGAGAGACAGGAAGATACTTTTGATAAGGAGATTGGGACATGGGCAGATATCTGTAGAATTGGCAGTATAAGATTGTACTGAGAAAAAGGTTTAGATTGTACAAGAAAGATATAGATGAAGATAGAGACAAAGGTGAGTATGGGAAGTGAATTAAAAATAGTTAAGAATTTATCTATCTATCTATCTATCTATCTATCTATCTATCTATCTATCTATCTATCTATCTATCGCCCTTCTCCTGAGACTCAGGGCAGCTTACAGTATATTAGAAATCTACATAAAAACAGTATACTAAAAAACCCCCCACAGTTAAAACTAAACGAACAAGTTCACACAACACACATCCAACATTCATTCATTGGGTGGGGCAAGATGTCAAAATTTAATGGCAGAAGTGGATATTCAAAGCTTTGCAGAAAGCAGGGAGAGTGAGGGTAGTATGAATCTCTGGGGGGAGCTCGTTTCAAAGGGCCGGGGCAGCCACAGAGAAGGCTCTTTCCCTAGGCCCCACCAGATGGCATTGACTGGCTGATGGGACCTGGAGAAGGCTGACAGAAGCAGTCCCTGTCCGGCCGCCGGAATGTATGAGGCAGAAGACAATCCTGTAAGTAATCTAGTCCCATGCCATATAGGGCTTTATAGGTCATAACCAACCCTTTGAATTGTGTTTGGAGACCAATTGGTAACCACTGTAGCACATGGAGTGCTGTAATGACACGGGCATATCTCGGAAGGCCCATGATTGCTCGTGCAACTGCATTCTGTATTACCTGCAGTCTCTGAACACTCTTCAAAGGTAGCCCCATGTACAGAGCATTGCAATAGTCGAACCTTGAGATGATAAGAGCATGAGTGACTGTGAGTAGAGACTAGGGCTGCAACTGGCGCACCAGGTGGACCTGGTGCGCCAGTTGCCACAGCTGAAAGATGGTGTTCTAAAGTCAAGTCGAAGAGGATACAAGTTGCAGACCCTCTCTGAGGAGGTCAAAAGTCCCCTCCCCAGAGTGATGGATGAACAGATGGGATTGTCTTGGGAGGCAAAACCCACAGCCACTCCGTCTTGTTGGGGTTGAGTCTGAGCATGTTAACACCCATCCAAGCCCTAACAGCCTCCAGACACCAGCACATAACTTCCACAATTGAAGCCCTAAAAAGGACAAGAGATGATGGATAGAAAGAATTGCCCTTTAAATATTAAAATAGCCTGATTGTAAGCTGAAAGAGGCAGAAATAAAATTAGATATGGAAATATTAGAATATCATTTTTTATAGAATGAATAAAAATAATAGAAAGATTGAAAGTTTAGAGATGTTAGGCATTTTTTAAAATGTATGTTAAATAATATAATGAGGATTACTTAAATTTGATAAATGTGATAGAGATTAATAATAATAATAATAATAATAATAGTAATAATAATAGATTAGATTTGTATGCCGCCCCTCCCGAAGATTCTGTTAAAAGATTGCTAACATTGTTAGCATGAATTGGATTAATATGAATAATACTAATTTTGTCTATATATAATTGAGAAATGTTAAAATTGAACATGAAAGATAGAGATAGAGATAAAGATGAGGAGTAAGGCATTTTTTGTTTATATATGTTTAAACATTATAATGAGGATTACTTAAATTTGATAAATGTGATAAAGATTACTAATATTGTTACTGTGAATTGGATTAACATGAATGATACCCAGAACCAACTCTGTCCACACAAAATATGGATGTATATTTTAAAATAATAATAATAATAATAATAATAATAATAATAATAATAATAATAGTTTATTATAAACTGATAATAAATTATAATTATTGATATCACTGTACCAGGAGATGCCAGAGTCAAAGAAAAAGAACTGGAAAAAATATGAAATATCATGACCTGGCCATTGAAACTACACCGCTATGAATGTAACAGTGATACTGGTGGTCATCGGGGCACTTTGTGCCATGTCCAAGAATTTCACAAAACACATCAAGAAATTGCATCTTCTTGCAATAACACCAGTGGAACAGCAAAAAACTGCACTACCAGAAACATCATATATTTTAAGAAGATACTTGGCTGATACCTAGAATGCTGGCAGCAACCCGTATCAACCATTGGTATTTGTGACACTTTTTTAAATGTTCAGTTTCACATTTAATGAATAAAAGAGATAATAAAAGTGAAAATTTCTTGCTTCTCGTATACGTATTCAGTTCATTAGGTGCTACAGAAAAGAGCAAAATAAATTGACCTGCTTCTGATGGAAAATGTTACTTTGTACCTGATTTTTTTAAACCTATCAGTGAGCTGCCAAATATAAAATAACAAAGTCTCCTGGGTGTCTGTTAACAATGGTTCCAATGTACTGTATGCTCTGCGTGGCAGCATGTAATGCCCATTAGTATGAGCAACAGATGGGGGCAATGAAACATGAGAGGGAGGAGGCAGCTTGAATGACGTGGCACAAGTCCAGCTGGAGATAGAATGGGTGCCACTCCAAAGACTGTGCTCTGGCAAGTGGAAACTAACCAATGAGATTTTTAAGGCTACTGGCCAGATGCCACAGCACTGAAAGTCCTGGGACCCTAATACTGACTGAGCTTCATTGTACACAATTTGCTATGAGACACTAGCAGGCATCTGTTCAGCTTGCTGGGAATTGCTTTGGGAATCCCATCAATGTCTGTCTTGACTCCCATGTTACTTAATATCCACAGTGAAACTTCAGTTTAGTGGATCTTAATACACTGTTGACCTCTCCCGATTCCTAAGAGGTCAGTAAGGAGCGTGCATAAGCGCACCAGAGTGCCTTCTGTCCCCTGTCCTAATGTTTCTCTTTTACTAGTATTTTATACTTTATACTTTTATACTAGTATTTTATACTAGTATTTTACATATATATAAATATTATTATATCTTTGTATACCATCAATACGTACCTGACAAAACTAACAAATAAATAAATACATCCACGCATAAAGGTGTCCTTACTCAAAGGGGGTAAAATGTATCAATAGCCAACCTGCAAATCATGCAGTTTGAAACAAACAATGTTTTTATGACATTTGTGTAATGATTATGCATAATTTTTATTATTTTTAAAAAAGTATGTGCTACTTTGGCTCTCGACTATTTTGCTCCATTGTCACAGGCATGGTTTCAAGAAATAATATCTCAGTAGGATATTATACTTCTATCTCCTTTCCTCTATTTTTCTGCTTTCCATGGTTGTTTTGTAGAATTCTATTTTTTCTTCTTTTTCTTTTGAATTTCTGCATAGCTGCAAACCATGGAATTCCTCTGAGCATGTGAAAATCTTTAACTTATTTCTCAGTAAATCCATTATGTTGCTTTTATGTTGGTTTTCAGCACTTGATTTCATTATTAAAAGGGCTTTACCTATGCTCTCTCACACACATATTCTGTTGAGCCCCTTAATTTAATATTGGCCATGAATTTGCCTAAGAGGAATGTTCTTTGCTTAAAAAGTTGTCAACATTCATTGACTACATTAGCTTGCTGTTTCAAATTGCCTTTTATTGTTCCAACCACAATAAGCAATCAAGAGAAAAATATTCTTTCATGTTCTCTCTCCTTACATTGACAATTCCAACATCTGAGCTAATGCATTTAATACCAGCTGTAAATGCAATACATGAAAACGAAAAGCTGTGGTCTGTGGATCACTGATTTGGAGCCATCTTCATATTTAGGCATGAATGAATAGAAATTACTTCTAAGTGAATCCATTTAGAGGGTCCTCATGCAAGTATGTTGTACCAGCAGACATGTTAATATTGAATGCTTCCCTGAACTCAATCAGTGATACAAATTTCATTTCTCTCTTTAAAATTTGACAAATATAAAATACTGAAAATACTGATGGATTCAATCATTATCTGTGTTTGTAACAATTTTAACAGGATGAATGAAGTAATATATTTGGCTTTTTTCCCCATTTCCATTTGTATAAGTATTTCGCTTTTTGAAATTTGTACCAATTCCAAGTTTGAGTCTGTTTCACATTAGAGAAGGACATGTTTTGTTGCCATGCTGTGTGAAGAAAATAATAAGTGCTATGACTACCTTAATTTTCTGCTCCCCGTTTTCATACTTTCATCCTAAATGACAACTGTGAACTTCAATTTGAGTATATTGGCGTATCATTCCCCACCCCCACAAAAAAAATTAGTTCTGGTTGCTCTTTCTCATACCTGCTATGCATTTTCCCCCTATGTATAAGAGGATAATAAAAATGAATAGGACTAAGAATGTATTGCAGTTTTTTTTTTAAAAAAAAAAATCAATTTCTCTCTATATAATGGAGTGATTTCTCCTAGGTTGAGCCAATGAGATCTTTATTGAAATTTGACTGTTGATTTCTTCAAATTTCCAGGAGTTTTAAATGTTGAAATCCATTGCCTGTTCTGTCAGATTATAATGATGCCCATTGCAGCTTCTCTTTGTAAATACATACATATATCTGAGTTAGGGTCAATGGCAGAATTTATTCTACACAGTCATTGTAAGAGCTTCCCGTCTTTGCCAGACCCCCGGGCAGAGTGGCTGAGTTTGTAGATAATTGAGCTGAATTGCCGTGCACTTGGTAGATAGCACATTGATTTTGTTTTTTATGTAGGGTGGTGGTAGAGGTGGTAAGAATAAGACTCTTCTGCCAAAGAAAACATGAAATGGCCATCACAGAGCTTGTAATGTAGTGAGCGATGGTGGGAAACATCTCTCTCTTTCTCCCTCCCTCCCCCTCTGTCTTACACATTATACACAGTATAAGAGCCATTTTCCTATCCTGACAACTCAGAACAGAATTGCCACTGATTTATTTATTTTTTGGGCAAATTCTGTGCTGTTGAATAAATCAACCAAAATGAACCTACAACTGGGGAAATGTTTATTTGAATAAAGCCATTTCTTCCCCATGCAGACTTGCACAACCTTCAGGTTTGGGGAAAAACAACAACTCTTGACAATGGTTCATAGATCGCCTTAGGCCAGAGATGCACCATCAGTATACTAATTCTATCTATCAGAAGGAAAAGGGGGGACATGATCGAAACATTTAAATATGTCAAAGGGTTAAATAAGGTTCAGGAGGGAAGTGTTTTTAATAGGAAAGTGAATACAAGAACAAGGGGACACAATCTGAGGTTAGTTGGGGGGAAAATCAAAAGAAACATGAGAAAATATTATTTTACTGAAACAGTAGTAGACCCTTGGAACAAACTTTCAACAGACATGGTTGATAAATCCAAAGTAACTGAATTTAAAATGCCTGGGATAAACATATATCCATCCTAAGATAAAATGCAGGAAATAGTATAAGAGCAGACTAGATGGAACATGAGGTCTTTTTCTGCCATCAATCTTCTATGTTTCTATGTTTCTATGTTTCTATCTGTCTGTCTGTCTGTCTATCTATCATCATCTACCTACCTACCTACCTATCTCATCTCTCTCTTTCTCTTTCTCTTTCTCTATCTATCTATCTATCTATCTATCTATCTATCTATCTATCTATCTATCTATCTATCTATCTATCTATCATCTATCTACCTATATATCTACAGTGGTACCTCTACTTACGAATGCCTCTAAGTACGAACTTTTTGAGATACGAACCGGGTGTTCAAGGGTTTTTTGCCTCTACTCATGAACCATTTTCAACTTATGAACCATCACTTCTCTCCCAGCTGCTGCTGCTGCTGCGAGCAGTGGCCAAAACAAGCGCTTTTAAGTTTGCAGGCTCTTATGATTGCAAGGGAACTGGAGCCAGGCTTTGCCATGTGGGGTCTTCATCCCCCCATCCCTTCTGCTAGAAAACAGCGCATCCAAGAAGCTCTCCGCAGCCATCCCGGGGTGGTGAGTGGTGGGTGGATAAAGCAAGGCTAGCGGGGTGCTTAGTGGGGCAGCAAAAGGGAATGCATGGAGGAAGCAATGCATCCAGTCCCCCCCTTTTGCTGCCCCTCCAAGTACCCCACTAGCCTTGCTTCCTCGATACATCCCCTTTGGTACTTGTCCAAGCACCCCTCCCATTTCTCCCTTCATACATCCCCTTTTGCTGCCCCTCCAAGCACCCCACTAGCCTTGCTTCCTCGATACATCCCCTTTGGTACTTGTCCAAGCACCCCTCCCATTTCTCCCTTCATACATCCCCTTTTGCTGCCCCTCCAAGCACCCCACTAGCCTTGCTTCCTCGATACATCCCCTTTGGTACTTGTCCAAGCACCCCTTCCATTTCTCCCTTCATACATCCCCTTTTGCTGCCCCTCCAAGCACCCCACTAGCCTTGCTTCCTCGATACATCCCCTTTGGTACTTGTCCAAGCACCCCTCCCATTTCTCCCTTCATACATCCCCTTTTGCTGCCCCTCCAAGCACCCCATTAGCCTTGCTTCCTCGATACATCCCCTTTGGTACTTGTCCAAGCACCCCTTCCATTTCTCCCTTCATACATCCCCTTTTGCTGCCCCTCCAAGCACCCCATTAGCCTTGCTTCCTCGATACATCCCCTTTGGTACTTGTCCAAGCACCCCTCCCATTTCTCCTTTCATACATCCCCTTTTGCTGCCCCTCCAAGCACCCCATTAGCCTTGCTTCCTCGATACATCCCCTTTGGTACTTGTCCAAGCACCCCTCCCATTTCTCCCTTCATACATCCCCTTTTGCTGCCCCTCCAAGCACCCCACTAGCCTTGCTTCCTCGATACATCCCCTTTGGTACTTGCCAAGCACCCCTCCCATTTCTCCCTTCATACATCCCCTTTTGCTGCCCCTCCAAGCACCCCGCTAGCCTTGCTTTATCCATACGTTCCCTTTCGCTGCCTATCCCCGCCCTCCGTTCGCCTCGCTTCTAAAATTTGGATTTTCCTAATGGGTTTGCACGCATTATTCGCTTTTACAATGATTCCTATGGGAAAAATTGCTTCTTCTTACAAACTTTTCTACTTATGAACCTGGACACGGAATGAATTAAGTTCATATGTAGAGGTACCACTGTTTCTATCTATCTATTTGATTTATATGCTGCCCCTTTCCAAAGACTCGGGGCGGCTTACAACACATAGAAAAAGAAAAAAATACAATATAGTAGCCTAAATTCAATTAATTTAAAACTAAATATATTACTTTATTTTTATTTATTTATTTATTTGTTTGTTTTGTCTAATACACAATAATACACAATGAGGGTTATAGAGGATATAATCAGGGGGAATAGAGGAGAAAATAAAGGAGTGAAATATAACTATGAGAGAATAGCAGAAAAAGATATACAGGGTTCCCTCGATTTTCGCAGGGGATGCGTTCCGAGACCGCCTACGAACGTCAAATTTCCACGAAGTACATTTGCGGAAGTAAATACACCATTTTTGGCTATGAACAGTATCACAAGCCTTCTCTTAACACTTTAAACCCCTAAATTACCATTTCCCATCCCCTTAACAACCATTTACTCCCCATTATTACAGGTACTCACCATTGAATAAGACACTTAGTAATTCTGATATTTATAAACATAATTATTTATTAACAATAATTATTTTTTTTGTTATTTATTTGCAAAAATTATTAGTTTGGTGATGATATATGATGTCATCAGGCGGGAAAAACCATGGTATAGAAAAAAACCGCGAAGTATTTTTTAATTAATATTTTTTGAAAAACCGTGGTATAGGCTATTCACAAAGTTCGAACCCGCGAAAATCGAGGGAACACTGTAGGTATAGAAGAGAAGATAGATGAGATATAGGAGAGACAATAGGACAGGGGACAGTAGGCACTCTGGTGCATTTATGTACACCCCTTACTGACCTCTTAGGAACTTGGTGAGGTCAACCGTGGATAGTCTAAGGGTAATGTGTTGGGGGTTAGGGGATGATACTACAGAGTCCGGTAGTGAATTCCATGCTTCAACAACTCGATTGCTAAAGTCGCATTTTTTACAGTCAAGTTTGGAGCGGTTAATATTAAACTTGTATCTGTTGTGGGCTCTTGTGTTGTTGTGGTTGAAGCTGAAGTAGTCTTTCACAGGCAGGACGTTGCAGCATATGATCTTGTGGGCAATACTTAGATCATGTTTGTGGCGTCTTAGTTCTAAGCTTTCTAGACCCAGGATTATAAGTCTAGTTTCGTTGGGTGTTCTGTTACAGGTAGAGGAATGAAGAGTTCTTCTGGTGAAGTATCTCTGGACATTTTGGAGGGTATTAATGTCAGAAATTTTATTTAAAAAACCCAATCATATCTTTGTGTTAAAGAATAACGTCACTTAGCAGTTTTATGTAAACGATCAATAGGAACAGGGAGAAAGTTGAGCAACATGGCACCACATAAAGCAGTGGCCTAGGGCTGGACATCTCACATATCAACTCAAACTGGAACTGGGCTCAGAAGAAGGAAAAGAGCCATATCGGCTCCTCCTCCCTTTGGCCTGTCCGGAAGAATATAATAATGAATAATACTGAAAGCTACTGGGAGATCAAGGAAGGCCAAGATAGATACACCCCTATCCTAATTTCCTCCACCCTGGTCATCTATAAATGCCGTGAGGTCTCTATGCTATACCTACTATACCTCACCCTGAATCCCACCTGCAGTGGGTCCAGATAATCATCCATAGTTTGAGTGATAAATAACCTTCTACCTCATTCAAAAGAGGGTGGTGAAAATATTTACTGACCCCTCACATCCTGGATACAAACTGTTTCAACTCCTACCCTCAAAACGTTGCTACAGAGCACTGCACACCAAGACAACTAGACACAAGAACAGTTTTTTCCCGAATGTCATCACTACTAAACAAATAATTCCCTCAACACTGTCAAACTTTTTACTTTTTACTGAGGGGTTGCCACAGAGAGGAGGGGGACACACTGTTTTCTAGGGCACCAGAGGGCTGGATGAGGAACAATGGTTGGAAACTGACCAACGAAAGATTCAACCTGGAGATAAGAAAGAATTTCCTGACAGTGAGAGCGATCAACCAGTGGAACGGCCTGCCAGTGGAGGTTGTGGACTCCCCAACTTTGGACACTTTCAAGAGGAGATTCGCAAATTACTCAAGACCCACCTTTGTCGCCAGGCATGGGGGAGTTAGGATATTCCTTCCCCATGGCCATTACAAGTTGTGTATGGTATGTTTGTGTGTATGTTTGGTTTTTATAATAAGGGTTTTTAGTTGTTTTATTAAATTGGATTGTTACATGTTGTTTTTTATCATTGTTGTTAGCTGCCCTGAGTTTGCGGAGAGGGGCGGCATACAAATCCAATAAATAAATACATAAATAAATAAAATAGATTGGACTGCCATTTGGCTGGGGTGATGTAGGATATCCTGCTCAGGCAGGGGGTTGAACTCGATGACCTGTAAGGTCCCTTTCAACTCTAATAATAAATAAATAAAAAGTCTGCACTTCTATTTCTACTAGTTTTTTCTCATCATTCCTATCATCTTTTTCCTCCCACTTAGGACTGTATGACTGTAACTTGTTGCTTGTATCCTAAGATTTTTATTAATATTGATTGTTTCTTCATTGCTTATTTGACCCCTATGACAATCATTAAGTGTTGTACCACATGTTTCTTGACAAATCTATATTTTCTTTGATGTACCCTGAGAGCATATGCACCAAGACAAATTCCTTGTGTGTCCAGTCACACTTGGCCAATAAAGAATAAAGAATCCCATTCCATTTTATTTAGCTGTTTCAGTGCTGCTTTGCTGTTTGAACAGAGCTCTGCTTACTCTGCCTATCATATTCATAAATACTTCTCCGGCTTTACTTGGCTATGTTAGGATGTGTTGAACAAGGGGGAGCTTGGGAAATAAAAGGACAGTCTGATTTAATTTGCTTTGATTTATGAACTGATAGCAAAAGGGTCTTTCTATAACTACAGCTTGAAGTGAAATTATTGCAGCCTGTTCCTGCTGTTTGCAAATCCACTTCTATTCCCTCTTGGATCATGAGGGATTTCCTTATGCTCCTTAATGGTTTTGTGAAGCTGAAGCCTTTTCTTGCACTCTGCGGTTTTGCTCTCAGTGGGTATGTCTACACTTACTGTGGAGCATAATCAAATGCTTCTTAAGTGTATATATTTACCGATGTTTTGTTCTTTATATCGTACTATGGACTGCAGTGCTGCTGATGCCAAGATGCCTCACATTATAGAGTGAATAGGATGGAATAATCCATCACACAACAGAAATAATAATAAAAACCCCTTCATGTGAAAGCCATCAAATAGAAAGTAAAATGCTAGACTGTAAGTTTCCTTCCTATAAACATCTACCTTTGTATCTGATGGCGGATTCCCCCCCCCCTTTCTTTTCAGAAACAATGCTTTTATTTATGTTAAGTATTTTTAGAAGCTTTTAAGCCAGACACAGCCAGGAGCAAGAGAAGATTCAAGGATATAATTGCCACATTAGGATGAATATAGGCTGCTTTGTTAGAGAGATACTGCTATGTAACATGCACACCGATTACATGGTTAAGGCAGCACTAAAGGGGAAAAGGTCCCCAGAGATTGTACAGCTATGCCTGTGCAAACCTTTCTGCATGTCAGCCTGTTAGATGTTAGGGCGTCTGAAATAGGTCATCATTTACGTCAAGGGTTGATAACACCTTTTGAAGTAATGAGAGCAAGTTTGGTTCTGTCACAAAAGGAATGACATTTTAATTTGTTTAAGAACACTTGCAGAGGTCTGTACGGAGCTCAGAGGTATTCTTGTTATTCGAGATGGCTGGTGTTTTGCTTTCTAGGATACCTCCTTCTCGTTTAATTTTGTGAATAATATGTTAGGGGAAGGCAGGTGACTTGGTGAATATATATGAGCAGGGGTGAAGCAACCCCAGAGTGTCATGTTGCCTACCTACAGCGGTCAGCACTATTAGCAAAAACTGGTCAGCACTGTGTGACTTAGGACTTCAGAAGAGAAGGCTCTAGGGGTAGTGATTTCTGACAGTCTCAAAATGGGTGAACATTGTGGTTAGGCGATAGGGAAAGCAAGTAGAATGCTTGGCTGCCTAGCTAGAGTTATAACAAGCAGGAAGAGGTTACAAGCGTTGTGCCACAAGGGTCTGTTCTGGGTCCTATTCTTTTTAATATGTTTGTGACTGACATAGAGGAAGGTTTGTTAGGGAAGCTTTTCCTATTTGCCGATGATTCTAAAGTGTGCAATAGGGTTAATATTCCTGGATGTGTCTGTAATATGGCAAATGATTTAGCTTTACTAGATAAGTGGTCAAAGCAATGGAAACTGCAGTTTAATGTTTCCAAATGTAAAATAATGCACTTCGGGAAAAGGAATCCTCAATCTGAGTATTGTATTGGCAGTTTTGTGTTAGCAAAAACTTCAGAAGAGAAGGATTTAGGGGTAGTGATTTCTGACAGTCTCAAAATGAGTAATCAGTGTGGTCAGGTGGTAGGGAAAGCAAGTAGGATGCTTGGCTGCATAGCTAGACGTATAACAAGCAAGAAGAGGGAGATTGTGATCCCGCTGTATAGAGTGCTGGTGAGACCACATTTGGAATACTACTGTGTTCAGTTCTGGAGACCTCACCTACAAAGAGTCTGCTGAGAGGGACGGCATACAAATCTAATAAATAATAATAATAATAATAATAATAATAATAATCATCATCATCATCATCATCATCATCATCATGCAGTCCTAGGTGCTTGGGAAGCGCCCGACTGGTGATGAAATACGAAATCCAGCATAGTGATCTCGTTTGCTGTGTTGTACTGACATAATAATAACAACAACAACAACAACAACAACAACAATAATAATAATAATATATTGATGAAATTGAACGGGTTCAAAGACGGACTACAAAAATTGTGGAAGGTCTTAAGCATAAAATTATCAGGAAAAATATATTGAACTCAATCTGTATAGTCTGGACTCTGGAGTACAGAAAGGAAAGGGGGAACATGATCGAAACATTTAAATATGTTAAGGATTAAATAAGGTTCAGGAGGGAAGTGTTTTAATAGGAAAGTGAACACAAGAACACAAACAAACAATTTGAGGTTAGTTGGGGGAAAGATCAGAAGCAACATGAGAAAATATTATTTTACTAAAAGAGTAGTAGATACTTGGAGCAAACTTCCAGCAGATGTAGTTGGTAAACCCACAGTAACTGAATTTAAATATGCCTGGGATAAACATATATCCATCCTAAGATAAAATGCAGGAAATAGGGCAGACTAGATGGACCATTAGGTCTTTTTCTGCCGTCAATCTTCATTGTTTATATGTTTCTATTATACAGTTAATGTATCTAATATGAAAAGGAGTTGACTTATGTGAGTTCTATCTTTGTGAGCAATTAGTTCTGTAGACCACTGTCATCAAATAAAACTGAAATAAATTTAGGGTGTTTTTGTTTTTGTTTTAAATGAAGAGATTACTGCCCCTCAGTGTTCCCGCCAAAACCAGGAAGAAGCTGAGAAGAACAGAAAGCCAAGGCTGAGAAGTTTTTCTCTTGCCATATGCCTACGAGCCTTCTGCAGCTGTCTGATGGCAGCCACTTTCCAGCTACCCTGAAATCTTAAATTAGGACTGTGCAGCACTTTAAAATTGATATCCGAAAAGGGCTTTGGCACCATGTAAGAATAGAACTGCAGAGGGCAGTTTGAAAAGATGCGGCTACTTTAAGTTGTTATAGACAGGGACTATGTTCATGAGCTGGCATGATCCAAGGCATTTTTTGTGGATCAAGCATGTAGCATTGCACAGCCGTGGTATAAAAAGCAGGCTGAAACCCTCATGGAAGTGTCTAAATTTTGGGTAGAGGCAGGCCATTTTAAGATCCTGTAGCGTAACTCTTATCCTCAAGAAAAAGAAAGGGTTAACATCTGTTCTGTTGAGCTCTCTGGTAGAATCCTCCCGAAAAGGCACAGATACAATTTCAGACACACAAACGTTTGAAAATTCAAAACAATGTTCTTTATACCGAAAATGCAAATAAACGAAGCACACTTTTTGTATAGCAAAGAGCACTCGTCTCCAAACAAACTGGTAATGTGTACAAGCCCCTTATCAGTTCTGTGATATTTAGCTTGCAGCTGTGAGGCAATTTACAGTCCTTCTTCTTTCACAAAGTGAAACACACTTTGCTCTGGTTTAATTTCAAAGTGGGGAAAAATCAGCACACAAAAGGTCAAAGTCAGCAAAGCAGGCACGAAACACAACGATCAGATAATCCTTCACAATGGCCAAACCCACAGGCTGCTATTTATAGCAGCCTCACTAATTACCACAGCCCCACCCAACCACAGGCGGCCTCATTTTCTTTGATAATAATCTCTCAGTTGTTGCTGCCTATGCATCGCTCTCCGCATGCGTGGCTGTATCATTAACTCTTGTTCTGAATCCAAAGAGGAGCTAGATAATTTATCTCCTTCTGAGCTGTCTGCCACACTCTCCTCCTCCCTGTCACTCATGTCTTCTTGGTCAGAGGAGCCTTCATCAGCAGATTCTACGGGGGCAAAACAGGCCTGCAGCATGTGAATGTCTCCCCCACATTCACAGTCTTTGGGGCAGGAGCGGGCCAGAGCTAACCACAACAACATCCTTATTATTTTATTTTTATTTTATTAATTGGATTTCTGTAGACTCGGGGAGGCTCACAACAAACATAGAATACATAATAAAACAATTCGACCCAATTAATAACAGTTAAAAGACTTAAAAAACATCCCAAAACCTTAAAAACTTCTGTAACTTTTTTTCAGCCGACATCCTATGTATGCTCTTACCATTGAACTCTGTGGGACTTTTGGGTAGACTCCTATAGAACTGTTCAGTGAGACACTTTTTGTCGGGCACGAAGCAAGTAGAGACCCAGCAAAGCAGAGACGGAGGAAGCAGACATAGTTGCTTTCACATTGTCCCAAGGGAAAGACATATGCACTTTCTTTTTATCACAGTGGGGGGAGGAGGAGATAAAGGCAGGAGAAAATGAAGGTGATAAAAATATCCCCTTTACTTTGCATATTTTAAAAGATGTGCGTGGCAGGAAAAACAGAGTGATCCAAAGAAGATTAAGGGCTCTCATTTTACCTCCTCAGGGTGCCCGCTTACCAGTGGTAAGCTCATGACGTGCTGATGTCATCCTCTCAAAGCAAAGTACTTCTGAAGGCTCAGGTTTCCTCAGATTTTTATTATTTTTTTTACTATTTGAGGGAAAAGAGAGAGGCAGGTGGTGATGGGGGGGAATGTTTGAAATGAAAGAAGAAATGTTAAGGTGTCTGTGTTTTACCAAAAGCCTTTGTAAAAGGTTATTAACTTCAAATGAAGCTACATTTATTGTAAGTTCTCCTCCCCTCTTTTCCCCCTTTCTTTCTTTTTTTACTGAAGAGAACACTTGCTGGGATTATCTCAGCCATCAAGGGCCTCTAGAAAGATGTCCAAATTTGGGGCTTTTCTTGCTACATGCAAACTGGTTTCTAAAACTTTCCAAAGAAGGTGAAATGTACCTTTTGGTTGCTGATGAGATTCAAAAGCTTAAGTACCCTGTTTCTCCGAAAATAAGATGTACCCCAAAAGTAAGGCATGTCAGAGGTTTTGCAGAATTCGCTAATATAAGGCACCCCCCCGAAAATAAGGCGTAGTCAAGTTTACATACGGTATGGTGGAAAAACATACAGTACCATTCAAAGCTGTTCATAGCGATACCGTAATAATGTGGCGTTCCCTGCTGGCCTCTTCCATCGCTTTGTACCGTCCAGTACAACAGACACAGTCTGCTGCTGTCTCACCGCCATTACAGTCTCCACTACAGTGCGTAGACTGTAGTTCCTCTGGTGGCCGGAAGCTGCAATAGTGGGAGTATACTGTTGTACCATATAAGTGCCGTTGTTTGTGTGTGTGGGTGCCATACTGACAGGTACCGTACCATAATCAGTGTACCGTACGGTACACTTTCTTTGAGGGTGTCAGCTTTTCTGCCTGTGAATTTGTCTTATTTGAGAAATATAAGGCACCCTCCGAAAATAAAACGTAGCACAACTTTTGGAGCAAAAATTAATATAACACAGTGTCTTATTTTCGGGGAAACACGGTATAATAGATCTATACACAGGAAGCTGAGAGTGAATTCCACTTTTAATAAGCACACTAAGTAAACTTTTCGTAATGAAGACTTTTCTGCCTCTCACATAGGAATTCTTCCCAGGATAACGAAGGTCAAACTTTCTCAGTATTGGAGAAGACAAGCTGATGCAGGGTGTTAAGAGGTGCGTGTCTGAGAATATGGAAGGTGCCAGTCCTCCCATTAGCTACAATGAGTAGTTTCCTCAAGTGTCAGATGCTTGGAGGTGGAACCAAGAGGTTAGAGAAGAAAACTGTGTAGGATTCAGCATCTCTGGAAGAAATGTGCTGCCATCCACCTAATCACTTTTGTCTACATAGAATGGTAGAGGACAACATTTTACTTTTTAATCAAGCCACAAGTTCCTGTGGATGAAAAATATGAAAAACAAAATGGCACCATTCAGAGGTGTGTTCTAATTGCAGTTCACTTCCTCCTGCACCGTGCAGTGCCGGAACCCCCCCCCCCAAAAGGGCAAAAACAAGATGGCAATGCATGAGCAGTGCTGAAAATACAATTCAAAGTGTTGGTTATGACCTATAAAGCCCTTCATGGCACCGGACCAGATTATCTCCAGGACCGTCTTCTGCTGCATGAATCCCAGCGACCAGTTAGGTCCCACAGAGTGGGTCTTCTCCAGATCCCGTCAACTAAGCAATGTCGCTTGGCAGGACCCAGGGGAAGAGCCTTCTCTTTGGCAGCCCCGGCCCTCTGGAACCAACTCTCCCCAGAGATTAGAATTGCCACCACCCTCCTTGCCTTTTGTTAACTGCTTAAAACCCACCTCTGCCGCGAGGCATGAGGGAATTGAGATACTCTTTCCCCCTAGGCCTTTACAATTTTATGCATGGTATGTCTGTATGTATGTTTGGTTTTTATAATAATGGGTTTTTAACTGTTTTTTAGTATTGGATTATTATTATATACTGTTTTATTATTGCTGTTAGCCGCCCCGAGTCTCCAGAGAGGGGCGGCATACAAATCCAATAAATAAATAAATAAACTCAGCTTCTACGCATGTGCAGAAGAAAAAAACCCTGGGGAAAAAATTCCTCCCAATTTTTTAAAAATTTGTTTAAAAAGATATGATGGCTGCCATGGACTAGCACCAACAGGACTGGTTATGTGATGTCATCATAACATCACTTGCTACGAGTTTGGGCGAACCAAGAGGAACCTCCTTCTGGCACCATTGTGTATTAATTCATGGAAATCCATGAAGTCTACGGAGAGGGGCGGCATACAAATCCAATAAATTATTATTATTATTATTATTATTATTATTATTATTATTATTATTATTTGAATTTTTGAAAATGAATATATTACCCATTTAATAGCAGCAGTCAGAGACCAGGAGCATTGAGGAGGAGTGAGCCCAGAGCTGGTAGGCAAGAGGAAATAATTTTGTACATCTAAGAGTGGTCTGCTACTTTCTATTTGTTTCTATTTGTGTGGGCATATATCCATGTCTCTATAATATGAACATGCATTATTCATTTAAAAAATAATTTAAATATAAACATGCATAACTATCCTTATTTGTGGGAGTTTATTGCACAAATAAATACCCCCCCCCTCGATTTTATAATTCTATGGCATAAGTTCTCTCTCAAAAATTATCAAACAGAAATTTGTGGTAATCATTCAGGGAGCTCTGTGGCTGAGGAGCAACTTCAGCCTGCTTCTCCGTCATTGCATCTAACATTTTAATGACTACATCTCATTAGGTGATATAGGAACTTTGTTGTGGAAACTTTGGCTACCATTTTCAAAACACCTGAAATAATTAATAATAATTAATAATAATTTATTGGATTTGTATGCCGCCCCTCTCTGCAGACTCGGGCCGGTTAACAACAATAATAAACACAACATGTACAATCCAATAATAAAAAACAACTAAAAACCCCTATTATAAAACCAAACATACACACAAACATACCATGCATAACTTGTAATGGCCTAGGGGGAAGAGCTATCTCAACTTCCCCATGCCTGGTGGTATAAATGAGTCTTGAGTAGTTTACGAAAGACAGGGAGGGTGGGGGCAGTTCTAATCTCCGGGGGCAGTTGGTTCCAGAGGGCTGGGGCTGCCACAGAGAAGGCTCTTCCCTTGGGGCCCGCCAAACGACATTGTTTAGTCAACGGGACCCGGAGAAGGCCAACTCTGTGGGACCTTATCGGTCGCTGGGATTTGTGCAGTAGCAGGCGGTTCCGGAGGTAATCTGGTCCATTGCCATGTAGGGAAATGAACTCTTATTATATTTGAGGAGCTGATTTCTGACTATAAGATTCCCACAGCATGTTTGCCCAGAGAAGAAGGGTAAGCAAAACAAAAATAGCAATAGCAAAAACATTTAAACTTATTTATCACTCCATAGTGCTTCACAACACTCTCTAAGCGCTTTACAGATTCAGCATATTGGGTCTTTGTTTTATCGACCTCGGACTGCCCACAGCCAGTCAGGATCAAACTCCTGGCTGTGGGCAGAGGCAGCCTGCAATATTGCATTCCAACCACTTCACCACCATCACGACTCTTGCTAACCTCAAGCCAGATTAGTTTATATTAGCTTAATGGGAAGCACTTTTGGCCTCTTCTCTACAAGTCATGCATTCTTTTAAGTCACATCTGCATACAATACTGATTTTTTTTTGTTCCAGGTGGGAAAAATAAGTCAAATTAATTAGTATACAGTAGATATTTATTGTTAAGCAAGAGTGCTTGTTCCCTCCTGCCGGGACTGGAGTTAAACAGGGTGATTGATAAATTGTTATATTCACACAGTGTCATCCAGTGATATAATCATGTCTTTTGTAAATATTTAGTCAAGAGAGCCATCCAGCTGTTCCCAGCTAGGTTCAATCTTTTGTCAGCCAGTGCTGATTTATTTCTTATACTCCTTAAGCTTTGAATCAGATCTTGGTTTTTTTTTTTATAAACCTCTAAATAGATATAATAATAGCAAGTGAGACAGTTTCAATAGCAGCAGTGCAAAAAATTGTTTTGGTTGATATCCAAAATAAGAGGGAAAGGAAAGGAGAGGTGAAGTGAGGAATCGATTGGCTTCTGTACCACCCTATGCAAATGTACCTTAGTTGGATATATCATTTGGAAAAGATCTCTTTGTTTGCATTTATTTATTATCATAGAACATATAAAAGGCATACAAACAACCAAAATAAATTTAAAGGTACATTTAAAAGGACAATCAGATAAAGTATGTGCATGAATTTGTGCAATAAAATATCAAAACAATGATAAAGATTAAGGAGTTAACTGAAATTAGAATTACTGAAATAAGTTAAACTTTGATTTTTAATGACCGTCTTAATGGAGCAGAACCTAATAATTTTCTTAGAGGTTTTTATGGAAATATCAGTTAAATGTTGTCTGGTGGACTCTTATTTTAGTACCCTTATTTATACAACTGGACCGAATGATCCAATGAGACTACTAAACATAGTAAACTGTAGGCTAGGTATTAATATAACTTAATATTAATATAATATAATTAAGGGGCGTACATAAGTGCACTGGTGTGCCTTTCGTCCCCTGTCCAATTGTCTTTCCTTTCTCTCACTTATCATATATATTCTCTTTCTTTCATATATCCTCTTCTCTAAGTTCACTTTTACCCTTATATATATATATATATATTACTACATGTCTATTTTTCTTCCTATGTATTTGTGTATTGGACAAATGAATGAATGAATGAATGAATGAATGAATGAATAAATAAATAAATAACAAATGCCTTCATTGGACGCTTTAGTAGAAGATTTTAGCAAAAAACCAGGATGAGTTTGGACCATGTCGTTTAAGCATTGATTAGTGTGTGTATGTATGTGTGTGTGTGTGTATCTGTGTGTAGACCCACCCACTTCATTCTACAGATCTCTTATTGTTGCCTTTGTTGACCTGAAGGAGGGATTTGTAATAATCATGAGAGAAAAACTGGAGTAAACCTTGGCTAATCACTGCTAGTTCTAATTGATCACTTTATACAGACATACTTTCTGCAAGAGATTTCCAGTTAAGTTAATTGA
Organism: Erythrolamprus reginae; assembly: GCF_031021105.1. Lineage (NCBI taxonomy): Eukaryota > Metazoa > Chordata > Lepidosauria > Squamata > Dipsadidae > Erythrolamprus > Erythrolamprus reginae. Next base: position 324,988,198 of record NC_091950.1, on the reverse strand, counting down.
GATAGTATAGATAACTGTTTTGTTCAGTTTATTTTGTATAGACTTTGTGTAGACTTACAGACTAATCCAAAACAAGCCATAAAGTATTTATTGGCACATTGCCGGTCAACCCAAATTAATACAGCAACCTACTCCAGTGGAGTTTATATTCTTGACCCAGAAGATGTATTTGCCATTATTAAAACAAATTCAATCTGAGGAAAACAGGTGCTCAAATTGGATATAATTTTATATGAAATAGGAATGCCCTTAGAATGATCTGTCTTCATGTTAGTTCTTCCAATGTTGGATTTCAACAAACTTTAGTTTTCATTGAGCAAATTGTTTAATTATGCTAGCCAAAGTTGTAGGCGATGAAGTTGAAGACAATTTTAGGATGTCTGGTTCAGGGGTGGATTTTAACTTACTTCACTGCCGGTTGAAAAGAGTTGAAAACAAGATGGCGACTGCATTCGCAGTGCCAGTAACTCAGCTTCTACGCATGTACAGAAGAAAAAAAGTCTGGAAAACTTCCCACACAATTGAAAAAAATTAAAAAACAACCCCCCCAAAAAACTGAAAACAAGATGATGACTCCATGCACAGTGCTGGGAACTCAGCCTCTGCAGAAGAAAAAATAACCAGAAAAAATCCAGCCCCCTAAAATTGGGGGGAAAAGTAATAATAATAAAAAGATGGCGGCACCAACTGAACCGGTTCTGTGACATCATTGGGATGTCACCAGTGGGTTGCTGCCAGTTCAAGTGAATCAGTCCAAACTGGGAGGAACCCACCTCTGGCCTGGTTGGGGAATTTGTTCTCTTCAATTTACCTTTACCAGTAAGTTTTGATTCTGAATGGAATGGAATAGAATAGAATAGAATAGAATTTCTTTATTGTGATTGGACACAAAAGGAATTGGTGTTTGGTACATATATTAGCTTCTAACATTACCAGTGGAAAGCCTCAAGAAAAAGTAAATTCTTGAGTTACATTCTATTTCAGGAAGATAATGATGAGTCATTGTCAAAAACATTCATCATGGTAGATTGAAGCCCAGAATTCGTACTTCATACGGTACAAAAACAAGTCTATCATTTTTGGTACAATTTAGTTTCCAGGCTTCCTTTGCTCTTTTAACAATTTCTCCCTTTTCTTGACTGAGAAGTGAGCTGAAGCTTATAAATATTGCCATATTTGATTTTTCCAGGAACATCCATATTTCACCAAGTAAATTGGACACATTGGAAAAGTATTAGAAAAAGAAATAGCTGACTGACTGCTACATTAACCTGCATTTTGCCCTTATTTAAGTCAGCAGAAAAGTATAATTGAACTTGTGTTGCCTTCATGGCTGAGCTTCATTGGACCTCAGTAGCAAGGCCAGCAAAGCTGTTGCTCTTATAGATTTAATGTTTCTGGATCGTAATGGGTAAATTCCCTTCCATTCTACCAACAATAACCCCCCCCCAATTCCTCTCCATAATCTAGGGTAGGGTAAATAGGTAAAATAGGATGGGAAGGGGGCTCCAGATGTGTGGCTGGATGGAAGATTTAGCCACATTTCAAGTTGCCAGAATGAATATAAGTCCCTTGGTCCACTGTTAATGAAAAGAATCTTAACTGATAGACTGGTGAGATATGGCAATGCATGAAAGAGAATGGAGAGAGATTGTGAGTGCAGGGACATTAATTAATCTGGTGTTTACCTAACCCTAAATTTGCAACACCCTGTGCTTCTATATTTTGGCATCCAATTAGTTGAGATATTGATCTAGTTTGCTTTTGATCTAGGAATATAAACGTGACTCATTACTCAGAGTGGAGATCACAGATACATTGACAGACTGACCTCTGCCTCACACCCTGTTATTCTTACACTGACTGGTCACTCAGAAATAGATACAAAAATATATAAACATAGATCAATATTTAACATGGAGTCTTCTAGATGATTGATAGTCCCATATAATTTCACCTCTCCCAAATAAATGTGAACTTTACTTTTTCAAATGTTCAATAATCACATTTAAAGATGGAGCCTGCAACTACTGTACCAACATCTGGAATTTATGACACTCCTTGTCTGGACTGTAATATATTCCTTTGGGATATAACCAGTGTTACATTTATTTTCCAGTTTGAATCAATTGGGTGTTTTTCCTTTCTTTTTAAAAAGATATATCTTTTTAGTCTTCCAGGACACTGTTAGACCTGTGTATCTAAAGAGCTCACATAATGCATAGTTGTCAACCACATTGTCAATCCCAGACCAGGAAATCAACTCTGCTGGAAGACTAAAACTACTTTTAGGTCTTTCAAGCCCTACATGGCCTAGGACCAGACTATTTACAGGATCATCTCCTGCCGCATATTGGTCTCTCAGAAGCCAATCAGATCACATAGGGTTGGCCTTCTCCGGGTCCTGTCAACTAAGCAGTGCAGGGTGGTGGGCCCACGCGGAGGGCCTTCTCTGGGCCCTTTGGAACCAACTGCGCCCTGATTGTACTGTTCCCATCCTACTGGCCCTATTAGGGCCCGTAAGAATTAACATCTAGTCACGCCTGAACTATGATTGTTTGGTATGCATGAGTGTATGACCATATAGTGTAGTTTAGGGTTTTTATTGACTAGTTTTATTGGGGTTTTAATGTTTGCATTGTTTTATATTTGACTTATCACTGTATCTCTGTATTATTTTATATGTTGCAATCTGCCCTGAGTCCCATGGGATTGGGTGGCATTAAATTAAATTAAATTAAATTAAATTAAATTAAATTAAATTAAATTAAATTAAATTAAATTAAATTAAATTAAATTAAATTAAATTAAATTAAATTAAATTAAATTAAATTAAATTAAATTAAATTAAATTAAATTAAATTAAATTAAATTAAATTAAATTAAATTAAATTAAATTAAATTAAATTAAATTAAATTAAATTAAATTAAATTAAATTAAATTAAATTAAATTAAATTAAATTAAATTAAATTAAATTAAATTAAATTAAATTAAATTAAATTAAATTAAATTAAATTAAATTAAATTAAATTAAATTAAATTAAATTTGGCAAAGATAACAGAATCTCGGAGGTCTGATCGTTATGTACCTCCCTAACATCAACTTCTTATGCACCAGTAGAGAAACATCTGCTTTAGTAACTTACAAAAACTTTCTTGTTGCCTTAAGCAGTCAAAATAACCTGAGCACATCCCAGCCTTTGACCATGTCATCTCCAGCATCATCACTGAGGTGTTGTACATTCTTTCTACCTTAAGATATGTGTCAAGAACAGAGGGAAAACGTGTTAACAGCAAAACATCTAAAGATAACTTTAGCTTGTCTTTGCAGAGGGCTTTTGATAAAGGAACGGTGACTTTATGTCACCTCTTTAAAAAATTCTCTTTCTTTTCCAACACTTATGAAGCCACTTTTATGCTGTAGTAAATGAGATATGAGGAAGAATTCAATATGCTGAAATAAATTGCAATGGAGAGTACTGAGGATGGATGTAATCTGAAATAAAAACTGCAGCTCCTATTCCTACGTGTCTATAGAACAGTATTTTTTATCAGAAGTATGAACAGCCATCCTCTTTCTTTCCATATTATTTAATGTGGCAGGTAAACACAATTTTATACCATTGTGCTGGCAACAATAGGAAGAACTATGCTTAGGGAGAGGACTGAAACAAATTTCTCTTTATTTTTTCCTCCTTGCTCTTATCTCCTTTTTTTTCCATTTCCCAATTCTTTGGCTTCTTCCTTTTTACAAAAATAGAAGCTCCCGAGAAGAAATAATTTACCTTAGACCAGTGATGGTGAATCTTTTTTTCCTCGGGTGCCGAAAGAATATACATGCACACTATCGTGCATGCGCGAGTGCCCACAGCCATAATTCAATGCCTGGGGAGGGTGAAAACAGCTCCCCTGCCCCCAGAGGCCCTCTGGAAACCAAAGATGCTCTCCCAGAGCCTCTGTGCAAGCCAAAAATCAGATGGCCAGCACACACATGCACGTTGGAGCTGAGCTAGGGCAATGACTCATGTCCCAGCAGATATAGTTCCCAAGGTATGCCCATGTTACACCAACACTCTGCAGTCTGCATTGGTTGCCGATCAATTTCCGGTCACAATTCAAAGTGTTGGTTATGACCTATAAAGCCCTTCATGGCATCGGACCAGAATATCTCCGAGACTGCCTTCTGCCGCACGAATCCCAGTGACCAATTAGTTCCCACAGAGTGGGCCTTCTCTGGGTCCCGTCAACTAAACAATGTCATTTGGCAGGCCCCAGGGGAAGAGCCTTCTCTGTGGCGGCCCCGACTCTCTGGAACCAGCTCCCCCCAGAGATTAGAACTTCCCCCACCCTCCTTGCCTTTCGTAAACTCCTCAAAGCCCACCTTTGTCGTCAGGCATGGGGGAACTGAGATATCTCCCCTGGGTCTATACAATTTATGTATGGTTTGTTTGTATGTATGTCTGCTTAATAATGGGGTTTTAAAAATATTTTAAATTTTAAATTATTAGATTTGTTATGAACTGTTTTATTGTGTTGTGAGCCGCCCCGAGTCTACCGAGAAGGGCAGCATACAAATCTAATAAATAAATAAATAAATAGTTCCACGTGCCACCTCTGGCACCCGTGCCATAGGTTCACCATCACTGACTTAAACTAACACATGATCATTTAGGGATCCTAATGAAGCAATTGCAAATCATGTGCATTCTGAGAAAATCCTCATTATGTGTTCAAGTGGAAGTGAGGGAAAAGTTGAGAAGGAGTTCCTCCCAGCCCTCTTACACACTATTCCTTCTTCCCAATCACCTCCCATCAAGTGCAGAAACGTATTTGGAAAAAAACAAATATTTTGTGGGCATTTATTTGAACGCAAGTACAGGAGGCTGCATAATGACCCGCAATTGGAGGCAGTCTGCAAATGTTCCGAAAAGGACTTTTTCTTTATATAGTTTGTCTTATTAAGCCGATAAAAAGATAAGAATCTTGCTCGGATGTTGGCTTCAAGTAAAGTCAAGCAGAATGTCAAGAGCCCTTTTCCTACTTGTATTCTCTCTCTATTCTGAGATGTACTTGCTTCTGAATGTTACTTTTCCATATGGCCATAAAGATAAATAGTTATTGGGAAATCTGTCCTCCTTCACAAGGAGCCTGTTTTCCATGGCCCACTACTGAAAAAGCATTCTGACCTCATTTGAGACCAGGTGGCTTAGCAGACGTTATCCCAGTACCTCCAGCTGGTGCTCAGTGTATTTATCACCTTCCTCCTAGCCTCCCTATAACTTAGGTTCATGAGAGGTTTACTAAAGATCATATGAATGGCAAGTCACTCCATTCGTATACAGTGACAGAGCCGGCATAATATGTGAATTGTATTTGTTGCCCAGCTGCCCATAGATTTTATTCACGCAAAACAGGACTGTGCAATCCACTTCAGGCCTAAAGCAAAGCTTGGCCTTTAAACTGCTTGTCAGGCTTTCAAAGTGGGTGAGGCCAAAATAAAAGCAAAATTGTATTTAAATTCAATTTAAAATGAATTGTTTTATATGATTACTCTCCACTGCTAGGGGCACCAAGCAAATATCCAAAGGCTTGAGAGTTCATTTCTAAAGCAATTTCCTATTCTATTGCCTGATTTTTGCTGCTTGTTTTTTGTGAGCTGATGGCCCATAACTGAGCATATTTTCCTCTGTTGCTGCTGTTGGGCAGTGATTACTTGGCTTAAGACCCTATCACTTGTTCTACCATTCCTCAATCCAGGCCAACCCCAGGCAGTTTCATTACTCCTCATTTCTCTTTCACTCCACAGTTGCTTACTGGGTATGTGGAACTTCATGTTTTTAGTGTTTTTTTAGTTGGATGTACTGGCTTTCCACAAAGTTTTCTGTATTGCTGTATTATTTGTCAAAACATATACAAGATAACATGTATTTAATAAACATAAACATGCTGTAAGTTAAGTAGGTACATATAGGACAGTAAGACAGGGACAGTAGGCACAATAGTCCACTTATGCACGTCCCTTACAGATCTCTTAGTAATGGGGTGAGGTTGACTGTTGACAGTCTAAGGTTAAAGTTTTTGGAGTTTGGGGAAGAAACCAGAGCCAGGTAGTGTATTCCAGGCATTGATCACTCTGTTGCTGAAGTCGTATTTTCTGCAGTCAAGTTTCAAGCAGTTTACTTTAAGTTTGAATCTATTGTGTTGCGGTTGAAGTTGAAGTATTCATTGACAGGTAGGACATTGTGGTAGATGATTTTATTTATTTATTTATTAGATTTATATGCCGCCCCTCTCCGAGGACTCGGAGCGGCTCACAACAAGAAACAGTACAAATCCAATACTTTAAACAAATTAAAACCCTCAATATAAAAACAATCATACATCTCATACAGACCATACATAAAGCGGAAACAGCCCAGGGGAATCAATTTCCCCATGCCTGACGACAGAGGTAGGTTTTGAGGAGTTTGCGAAAGGCAAGGAGGGTGGGGGCAGTCCTAATCTCCAGGGGGAGTTGATTCCAGATGATTTGGGGCTGCCACAGAGAAGGCTCTTCCCCTGGGTCCTGCCAGATGACATTGTTTGGTCGACAGGACCCTAAGGAGATCAACTCTGTGGGACCTCACTGGTCGCTGGGATTTGTGCAGCAGAAGGCGGTCCCAGAGATATTCTGGTCCAATGCCATAAAGGGCTTTATAGGTCATAACCAACTACATTTAGATCAGATCCAAGGCGATGTAGTTCTAAACTATCTAAGCCCAAAATTTCAAATCTGGCGGAATAAGGTATTATGTTACAAGCAGAGAAATGGAGGACTCTTCTTGTGAAATACTTCTGGGCTCTCTCAATTGTATCAATGTCAGTTATTCAGTGCGGGCTCCAGTGCGGGTGAGCTATATTCGAAAATTGGTCCAGCAAATGTTTTGTATGTTCTGGTTAGTAGTGTAATATTGCCAGAGAAGAACTTCACAAGATTAGATTAACAACTCTCAGTGCTTTAATTTTCTTTTAGTATGAATGTAGATTAAATATCTACATTCTTGTCTATGATGTGAGTAGTAGACTAACTTAAAGACATTGGATAAAAAACTTTCACTGATGTTGAACTTGAAACTTAATGTTTCTGCTTCAGCTAGTGCTGCTTCATGAAGGTTTGGTTCCATTAAACTTGAGATGAGTACTAGACATCTGGTAATAGGCAACACTAATCATTCCTGCTGTATATACCTACACAATGCAACCACCTTTTATGGATATCTCATAATTTTTAACCCACTTTTATTTTATTTACTCCTTGTCCTAATCACCTTTATGCCAGGTTCTGTGTGCTGCTGATTTAGATCAATTATTAGCAAAAGTTCATATTGAAGGATAGGAAATTTGAATCTCTTAAAGTTGGAGACTATGATGCAAATCACAGCAGCCAAAGCTGATTCAGTAGGTTGTCCTTTTCACTAAACAATGTCCCCAAACGGTATTATCTGCTGATAGTGGATATTAAAATTCATATAATATCCCCTTAGTCTTTATTATAGTCCCCTAAGAACTATTGGCAGGAAGGTAACAATGGCATATAACCCAGTATTCTGGCAACATTTCAACCAGTTTCCTGTACTCTGCAAATGAAGTGTTCCCTTGCTTCTGATTTTGTACAATAACAGATTCAGTTCTCAACTTAGTGATGTAGCCCTGGCTGATCAGCTTCAGCAGCTGCTATGTTCCACTTTCAAAATAGCTGCATTTTGGCAGCAAAAGATCCTCAGATGCACCTCATATTTCTTCTTTGAAAAGATTAGGGCTGTTTTGTTTTTTTAAAAAACCCAAGGAAATCAGATTTCATGTCCTATTTTTAATGTGTTTATGAATCTTGTTTTTATATCCTACAATAAATAACAAATGTGTTATGTATCTCTCTGCAACATCAACATGTTGCAATGCAAGGACTCCTGTTCAGCATTCAAGCTTACAGTACTAGAGAGTGCATCTCCATCCATTTACATCATTTTCTATTGGGGTTCACAGCATGTAGTTGCAGCTACCAGTCTTGTCTCCAGAATTCGAGATGACAGTAGGTGGCAGCAAAGAGATGCAGAACTAACATTCTTAACTCTTTGCTGCCCTCCTGTGACCATCTATCTTTTTACAGCTTTGATTTATTTATTTATTTATTTATTCTTTGTCCAATATACAATACATATGGAATGAAATAGACATTAAGTAGTATATATAGGGATAGTAAGTAAAAAAGAAGAGGAGTGGATGAGAGGGAGAGAATATATAGGATATATGAGAAAAGGAAGGGTAATTGGACAGGGGACGTTAGGCATTGATTGGTAATGTATTATATGATTGGTAATGTATTATATCAGGAGTGTCAAACTCACCATCACAACAATGTCACGTGCTGTATTGGAGCTGCCCCCCCCCCCTTTGCTAAAACCAAGCGTGGGCAATGCATGAAGGATCTGGCCCATGGGTTTGACATCCCTGCCTTATATACATTGTAGTGTTTGTAGCCTTTGATCCTTACTGATTTTTTTGATTTTTACTGGGCTTTTAAAATGGCTGCTTATGCAAACATAAGGTTTTCCATGTGCTTGAAAACTTTGAGAATGTCTTTATACGTTCATCTCTTCTAACAGGTGGAGACATGCTGGTTCAGATCAGCACTAGATCTGTTGTATCCTTGTAAATAGTTTGTTCCTTTTGAAAACGCTGTCTGAGCTGGAAACAGGAAGTCGCTCCTGATTGGCTCAGACGCGGGCTGCTCTCTTTTGGCGGGAGCCGCAAATGTATAAAAAGAGCGGTTTCTCCCAAGGTAGGGCAGACGTGTTCCGCTGATTGTCACTTCTCCTTTTAAGAGCTGAATAAAGGAACCGTCTTTACTTAGCCTGTCTCTGGACTCTTCACTGGCGACGACGGACGGAAGAACCACGCGTGCAAAATGAACAACCTTCAAATCGGCCGGGCTCCTGAATTCTTCGATCTGGAGAAATCCTCCTGGGACGCCTACATAGCCAAGTTCGAGATCTTCCTCGAAGCCACGGGAATAAGGGACGCCGACGCCAAACGAAAGCGGGCAATCTTCCTGAACTACTGCGGCCCAGAAATATTCGATCTCGCCCAGACTCTCACCGATCCGCTCCCAGCCAAATCCGTCGCTTGGGACGTCCTGCAAACCAAGCTCGCGAGCCATTTCAAGCCTACAAAACCAGCCGTCGTTTTCCGGCACCAGTTTTCAAGAATGGCCCAGCTTGAATCCGAATCCATTAATCAGTTCGCTACGCGTCTTCGAACGGTGCTTTCAAAATGCAAGTTTGATAGCCCAGAAGCTCGCCTCACTGATGCCTTAATTTTCAGCATGAGAAATGCCATGGTCCGGAACAAGCTCCTCACCGAAGACGAGCCGTCTCTCCAGGCAGTAATCAAGCTGGAACAAACCGCAGAGGTCGCCGACGCTGCTGCCAAAGAGCTGAAGGAGCACGACAAGCGAGAAGTCATTGCCAAGATCGACTCCACGTTTTCCCGCGCTGAGGCCCCAGACGACCTCAGCCCACCAGCCCTCAACGAGGACAGCTGTTTCCTGCTGCAACAGGACCAACCGAGACAACCCAGATACCCTCGCCCTGTCACCCCCTGCGCCGGCTGCCGAGGAAACCATCCGCGCCAACGCTGCCCCTTCCGGGACGCCATTTGCCACCGCTGCAACCAACGCGGCCATATCGCCGAAGCCTGCAGAGCACCTTTACCTGAGGAATCTTTCTCCACTCCTCGTCCTCCTCGTTTCCAAACTCAAACACCTCAACCACGCGAAAACCGGTTTCCCCGGTTTTCCGGCCGCAAGAACTACTCAACCGCTAACCGCGACTACTCAAGAGGTAACAATCAATTTTCCGTGAATAGCACGGCAACAAAAAATGGGGGCAAGATTGTAATCTCACTGCTCCTAAACAACAAGCCATGCTCTATGGAACTTCATACGGGGTCTAAATACACCATTATGCCGTGGGAAAAGCTTATAATGTACATGCCTAGCCTCTCAAAGTCTGACCTTTTACAAACCTCATTGGTAATTAGAGATTTTCAAGGGGGAATAATACCTGTTCTAGGCCAAGTGAATATACCTATTATGTTTAAGACTGTTAAATGTACCCTTCCTATGATTGTTGTTACAGGGGCTAGACACTCTCTCCTGGGTTTGGCTTGGATGGAACCATTGGGAATTGAAATTTCTGGTATATGTACTGTTAACTCTGATAGCATGCCTAACTTCTTACAGGAATTCCCAGAAGTGTTTAGCCCCACCTTGGGATCGTATAAAGGGCCCCCTATCTCCTTTTCTATTGACCACAAGGTCCCTCCTGTCCGGTTCAAACCTCGCAGGGTACCCCTCCTGCTCCTTCCCAAGCTTGACCTACAGCTAGATAAGCTCATAAGCCAGGGCATTTTAGTTCCTGTAGAGCAGGGGCCATGGGAAACACCCATAGTTACGCCTCTTAAACCGGATGGCTCTTTGAGGGTTTGCGCTGACTATAAGTCTACGCTCAACAAAGCCCTCCAACATCACCCTTACCCCATTCCAGTGGTACAACAGCCCCTTCACTCCCTGGGGGAAGGGAAAGTGTTCGCAAAAATTGATTTAGCCCAAGCTTACCAGCAACTCCCTGTCGATGAACCAACAGCACTCGCACAGACAATTGTCACCCACAGGGGTGCATTTAAATGTACCAGATTACAATTTGGGGTAAGCATAGCTCCCGGGATTTTTCAAAGCATAATGGAACGTTTGTTGTCAGGAATTAAATGGACCATTCCCTATTTTGATGACATTTTAATTTCAGGAGAAAACCAATCTCAACTCAACAGAAGAATAAGAGAAGTATTACATAGACTACAAGATAAAGGGTTAAGAATCAAACCTGACAAATGTGTGTGGGGAACCAACAGTGTAGAATTCTTAGGATATAGAATCGATGGGGAAGGCATACACCCCACTACTGAAAAATTAAAAGCCATCAGGGAAGCCCCAGAGCCCCAGAATAGAACAGAATTGCAGGCATTCTTAGGCCTTCTAAACTTTTACTCTGTCTTTTTAAAACAGAAGGCAACAGCAGCAGAGCCTCTACACCGGCTACTTCAGAAAGGAACCCTTTGGACATGGGGGAGAACTGAGCACGAAGCCTTCTTACAAATAAAGCAGTTATTAACTTCCGCAAGTGTAGTAGTCCAGTATAGCACTTTACTACCCGTCAGGCTTACGTGCGATGCGTCCCCATATGGCGTGGGAGGGGTCTTGGCACATGTGTTGCCAAATAATACAGAAGCCCAAATTGCTTTCTTTTCAAGGACAATGACCAATACGGAGAGAAATTACAGCCAACTAGATAAGGAGGCTCTAGCGTTAGTGGCCGGGGTGAAGAAGTTTTATAATTATCTCTTTGGCAGGAGTTTTGAATTGGTTACCGACCACAAGCCTTTACTAGGCCTCTTAGCCCCCAACAAACCAACTCCCCCATTTATGTCTCCAAGATTAATCAGGTGGGCCTTGTTCCTCTCAGGATACCAGTACGAGCTCATTCACAAAGGGGGTAAAACCATCAACCACGCAGATGGTCTCAGTAGGTGCCCAATGGCAGAGTTAGTAGAGGACCCTGCCCCATCTGCTGATGTTTTAATGATAGAGCTCGAAGATAACCCACTAACAACAGCAAGGGAGGTGGCTGCACACACGCAGCAAGACCCAATTTTGAAAAAGGTGGTAAACTGTGTACTTAAGGGGTGGCAGAATGACTCTGTAGAATCTGATTTAAGTGATTTTAAAACCAAAAGATTGGAATTGTCATATGTTAAAGGTTGCCTGTTGTGGGGTGATCGGGTAATCATTCCTGAGAGTCTAAAGACCAAAGTACTCACAATGTTACATGTGGGCCATCCTGGTATTGTCAGGATGAAGGGCCTAGCTAGGGGGCACTTATGGTGGCCAGGTCTGGATACTGATATTGAAAAGTGGGTAGCCAAGTGTGATCCATGCCAAGAGTCTCGGCCTAACCCCCCCAAAACAACTCCAGCAGAGTGGGAACAATCTTCAGGGCCTTGGTCCAGGGTCCATATTGATTTTGCAGGGCCAGTGGGGTCACAATATTTCTTAATAGTGGTAGATGCATTTTCCAAGTGGGTGGAAATCATTGCAATGAATAATATAACCACGAGTGCCACAATTAAGGTTCTGCGCCATTTGTTTGCCACCCATGGCTGTCCTGACATCTTAGTGTCAAACAATGGACCCCAATTGACAGCCAGGCAATTTGAATTATTTTTAGATAACTTGGGGGTCAGACATGCCCTCATCTCGCCTTACTCGCCCTGGGCTAATGGTTTGGCAGAACGATACGTTCGGGTGGCAAAAGAGGCATTGCGCAGGTCAGGCCCTGGAGATGTACAACAGCATCTGGACCAATTTTTGTTAACACAACATATTACACCAAATTCCCACACACACATAAGCCCTGCTGAAATACTAATGGGAAGGAAACTTAGGTCCCCACTGGATAGGTTACACCCAAGGTTTTGTACTCATAATCCTATGTATGTGAACCCTGAAAGACAATTGTATTTGGGTCAAAGTGTTTTTGCAAAGAATTTTGATGGGGGTTTGAATTGGATGAAGGGAATAATTGTACAACAAACTGCTCCTAAAACATACATTGTAAAATTGGATGATGGTCGAATGTGGAAGCGGCACATTGACCATGTACGAAAGCGCATTGAAACCTCCCCTGAACAAACCGCTAAAACAGACTCTCCCACTCTAATAGACTGTAACGCGCAACCCGCATTAAAGGACATTCAAATGGACTTATCCAGTCAGGAAGGGTCCTCCAGCGACGCCGAGCCGTCTTCATCCTCAGAGGTCGGTGTTGTGCCTGCCCAATTGACTCAGCGGGCCGGAGCCCAAACTAGGCCCCAGCCGCACTGGGGAAGTACAGGCGAACCGACCTCCACCGTTGGAAGCGAGGACTCAAATGAACTGCGCAGGTTGGAGCGAGCCCTGCGAAGACCGAGCAGATTGGAGGACTTCGTCACATGGCTTTCTTGAGTGATGTATTCTGACTAAGGAGGGAGGGGTGTTGTATCCTTGTAAATAGTTTGTTCCTTTTGAAAACGCTGTCTGAGCTGGAAACAGGAAGTCGCTCCTGATTGGCTCAGACGCAGGCTGCTCTCTTTTGGCGGGCGCCGCAAATGTATAAAAAGAGCGGTTTCTCCCCAGGTAGGGCGGACGTGTTCCGCTGATTGTCACTTCTCCTTTTAAGAGCTGAATAAAGGAACCGTCTTTACTTAGCCTGTCTCTGGACTCTTCAAGATCTTTTGAATATCAGTAACAGAATGACAAAAGTTAATGTTATGGGAACATTCATTAAGTTGGTCAGTCAATCAATTACATTTTGATCCTGTTTTTCTTCAAGTAGCTCTACAATGGCCTTTGGATCTTTTTTTAAAAGAGAAACTATACTGCACTTACCTGAGGCATTGAGAAAGACTGATTAGCTCAGATAAATAGGCTAATCTATATTAAAAATAGATGGTGTGTGTGTGTATTTATTTATTTATTTATTTTTATTTAAATTGGATTTGTATGCCGCCCCTCTCTGAGGACTTGGGGTGGCTCACAGCACATAATAAAACAGTAGAAAAACAATCCAATTAATATGTTTATGTTTATGTTTATTTAGATTTGTATGCCGCCCCTCTCCGCAGACTCGGGGCGGCTCACAACAAAGTGAAAAAAACAGCTTACAACAAATCTAAATTTCTACTAAAAACATTTAAAACCCCCCATTTTTTAAACACACATACATGAACACATACCATTCATAAATTGCATATGCCCAGGGGAGATGTCTCAGTTCCCCCATGCCTGACGACACAGGTGGGTCTTAAGGAGCTTACGAAAGGCAAGGAGAGTAGGGGCAGTTCTAATCTCCGGGGGGAGTTGGTTCCAGAGGGCCGGGGCCACCACAGAGAAGGCTCTTCCCCTGGGGCCCGCCAGCCGACATTGTTTAGTTGACGGGACCCAGAGAAGGCCCACTCTGTGGGACCTAATCGGTCACTGGGATTCGTGCGGCAGCAGGCGGTCTCGGAGATATTCTGGTCCAGTGCCATGAAGGGCTTTAAAGGTCATAACCAACACTTTGAATTGTGACCGGAAATTGATCGGCAACCAATGCAGACTGCGGAGTGTTGGTGAAACATGGGCATACCTAGGTAGGCCCATGACTGCTCTCGCAGCTGCATTCTGCACGATCTGAAGTTTCCGAACACTTTTCAAAGGTAGCCCCATGTAGAGAGCATTACAGTAGTCGAACCTCGAGGTGATGAGGGCATGAGTGACTGTGAGCAGTGAGTCCCGGTCCAGATAGGGCCGCAACTGGTGCACCAGGCGAACCTGGGCAAACGCCCCCCTCGCCACAGCTGAACGATGGTTCTCTAATGTGAGCTGTGGATCAAGGAGGACGTCCAAGTTGCGGACCCTCTCCGAGGGGGTCAATAGTTCCCCCCCCCAGGGTAATGGAAGGACAGATGGAATTGTCCTTGGGAGGCAAAACCCACAGCCACTCCGTCTTATCCGGGTTGAGTTTGAGTCTGTTGACACCCATCCAGGCCCCAACAGCCTCCAGACACCGGCACATCACTTCCACTGCTTCGTTGACTAGACATGGGGTGGAGATGTAGAGCTGGGTATCATCAGCGTACTGATGATACCTCACCCCATGCCCTTGGATGATCTCACCCAGCGGTTTCATGTAGATATTAAATAGCAGGGGGGAGAGGACCGACCCCTGAGGCACCACACAAGGGAGAGACCTCGGGGTCAACCTCTGACCCCCCACTAACACCGACTGCGACCGACCGGGGAGGTAGGAGGAGAATCACTGGAGAACAGTGCCTCCCACTCCCAACCCCTCCAGCCAGTGCAGAAGGATACTATGGTCGATGGTATCGAAAGCCGCTGAGAGGTCAAGAAGCACCAGGACAGAGGATAAACCCCTGTCCCGGGCACGCCAGAGATCATCCATCAACGCGACCAAAGCAGTTTCCGTGCTGTAACCGGGCCTGAAACCCGACTGCTAGGGACCTAGATAATTATGTTTAATAACATAAACAATCGTTAAAAAATTCTAATTTTAAAACTTCAATTAACAATTCATACAATCGTCATACTAGGAAACATTCATTGGCCAGGGGGATGTTCTAATAACCCCAGGCCTGGCGACAAGGATGAGTTTTTAAACTCTTTCAAAAGGCAAGGAGGGTGGGGGCAGTGAGAATCTCCGGGGGAGTTGATTCCAGATGGCAAAGGCCCCCACAGAGAAGGCTCTTTCCCTAGGTCCCGCCAACTGACATTGTTTGGTCGACAGGACCCTAAGGAGACCAACTCTGTGGGACCTCACCGGTCGCTGGGATTCATGAGGCAGAAGGCGGTCTTGGAGATAGTCTGGTCCTATGCCATGTAGGGCTTTGTAGAGGGCTTTATAGGTCATAACCAACACTTTGAATTGTGTCCAGATACAGATCGGTAGCCAATGCAGTCCACGGAGTGATGACGAGATATGGGTATGTCTTGGAAGCCCAAAACTGCTCGGAAGGCTGCATTTTGGACGATCTGAAGTTTCCAAACACTCTTCAAAGGTAGCCCCATGTAGAGAGCATTGCAGTAGTCAAACCTCGAGGTGATAAGGGCATGAGTGACCGTGAGCAAAGACTCCCTGTCCAAAGTGTTTCAAGTGAATGTTATGCCTTGATTTTTTTTGGTATTAAACAGTTAATTGCAGCTGTGAATTGTCAACTCCAAACATGGAAAATAACCCAGCACAATCCACACTAATATAGTGTGCTATAAAGCATGATTTATAAATCACAATGCCTTGGTTCATACAGTTTGCTAAATCACAATCAAATAGCAAACCATTGGGGTTTAACAGCAAGACTTGTGAATGAGGAGATTAAAGTGGAAGTCATATTGATAAAAAAATACTGTTGTGGTATTGGACCGTAAATCATTTCTCTTTTGTATGTACACATGCCCAAAAGGACTGGATGTATGGCACAGCCCCACAACACTGTTTTTATCGTTTTGGTGAAAGCAGCAAGATCCTGTGGAGGTTGTTATTTAGCACAGTGTAAGTTCACATATTGCATTTAAGGTATGGTTTATTTAGTTCCAATTTACTGATTACATTGCAATAGGTGACTTCACATAATAAGCTAAATCAGAACTAAGAAGTGGCTCCATAGCTTAGTGTAATTTGTGAACCCAGTTACTGAATGGATTAGTATTACACGCTTTGCTAAAATGTGGTCAACTAATTTAAGTTTCTTTGTTGAATACAAACAAGTGTGTTAATTCACTGCACATGTTTTAGTTAAGATTTGAAAGCATAGCCCCTGAATTCAAGTTCAGTGGTAATATATTTCTTTGACCCTACTAAGACTTACCTCCTAATAAAGTGTTTATTTGTGATTAAAGTCTTTATGTCCTTAATAACTATGAACAATTAATAAATTAATCAGCCAAGCACTTCTTAAAAAGAAAGCTGCTTTTGCATGGTGTTTTTATCTGTACTTACTATAACACATGGGACAAAAACATCAGGGATGTTTTAAGGTTGAACTATTTCTATAGCTCTTTTGGTGTTTGTATAAATGTAATAGAGAATAATAAATAATAAGACCGCTGGCTCATATGGGAAAGTGGAATTTATTCTGAATTTGGGAAGTATATTCCCAAATATGCTTCAATTTAACTGAACAACTGTCGCCACATCTAGCCAAAAAGATACACTTTTAAGAGAGCTTTCTTCAGGTAAAATTTGTATGCAGGATTTATTTTAAGGCTGAAACCATGTATACATTTCTCAGAGAATATTGGTTTACTTTTGGAGAGACATGCATAAATTGTGCTGTAAATATTTTTTCTCCTACTGATGGTTACCAATGTTTTGTCTGTCAAATTATACAATGTCTCCATCTCTCTAAAAGCAAGGAAATAAGATGTGCTAATGTTCGTGCATATTCAAATTTAATCAATTAATTGATTAAAAGGCAGAGAGCTAATCAACCCAAATTGTTGAATTGATTGGCAGCACTATTTTTTGTACAGCTGCAGTGGATGCCTAAGAGACAACAAAATTATTATTTTATTTTTTAACATTTTCTTCTCTCCTTTCTAAAGCAATGTCCATTCAGGGACATTGCAATACAATATTATACATTATTATTATTATTATTATTATTATTATTATTATTATTTATTAGATTTGTATGCCGCCCCTCTCCGAAGACTCGGGGCAGCTCACAACAGTAATAAAAACAGTATAACAATGGGACAAATCTAATAATAAAAATATATAAAAACCCCAATAATTAAAAACCATACTGCACATACACACCAAATATGAAATATAAAAAGCCTGGGGGAGATGTCTTAGTTCCCCCTTGCCTTGCGATATAGGTGGGTCTTGAGTAACTTGCAAAAGACAAGGAGTGTGGGGGCCGTTCTAATCTCTGGGGGAAGTTGATTCCAGAGGACCGGGGCCACCACAGAGAAGGCTCTTCCCCTGGGGCCCTCCAAACGACATTGTTTGGTTGATGGGACCCGGAGAAGGCCAACTCTGTGGGACCTTATTGGCCACTGGGATTCGTGCGGTAGAAGGTGGTTCCGGAGGTATTTTGGTCCAATGCCATGTAGGGCTTTAAAGGTCATTACCAACACTTTGAATTGTGATCGGAAACTGATCAGCAGCCAGTGCAGGCCACGGAGTGTTGTATAAATGTGGGCGAATCTAGGAAGCCCCACAATAGCTCTCGCGGCTGCATTCTGCATGATCTGAAGTTTCTGAACACTTTTCAAAGGTAGCCCCATGTAGAGAGCGTTGCAGTAATCGAACCTCGAGGTGATAAGGGCATGAGTGACTGTGAGCAATGACCCCCTATAAATAAGCTGGTTATAAGTGTGTTTGAACAAACAAGAAATTTGTCTTTGGTGCATATGCACTCAGTGTACATAAAAGAAAATATACATTTGTCAAAAATCATAAGGTACAACACTTAATGATTGTCATAGGGGTCAAATAAGCAATGAAGAAACAATCAATATTAATAAAAATCTTAAGGATACAAGCTACAACTTACAATCATAACTGGGAGGAAATGGGTGATAGGAATGATGAGAAAAAACTAGTAGTAACAGCAGTGCAGACTTAGTAAATAGTTTGACAGTGTTCCGGGAATTACTCTATGTTTATCAGAGTGATGGCGTTCAGGAAAAAACTGTTCTTGTGTCTAGTTGTCTTGGTGTGCAGTGCTTTGTAGTGACGTTTTGAGGGTAGGAATTGAAAGAGTTTATGTCCAGGATGCAAGAGGCCAGTAAATATTTTCACAGCCCTCTTTTTGACTCATGTAGTACAGAGGTCCTCAATGGAAGGCAGGTTGGCAGCAACTATTTTTTCTGCAGTTCTAGTAGTAATAGTGGATAGATGACAGAATTCAAACAGAATTAGAAATTTGACAACTTTTTGCAAAGGGTGGGAAACTAATATTATAATATACTATTTATCCGTGTATTATGGGTGAGATTTGTATGTGTGCTTTTAAAATATTAGTTTATTTTGTTTTTTGTTTGTTATTATGAATTTCTTTTGGAACTTTGTATTTTAAGTTTTAAAAAAATAAAAATATTGGCAATAACTGTAATGTATTGGCAATACAGTGGAACCCCGACATAAGAGCTGCTCTACTTAAGAGCAACTCGAGATAAGAGCTGGGAGGGGAGAGATATTTTTGTTCTACTTACAAGCCCAAATTCGAGATACAAGCGCCAAGGAGCTGTCTCCTGAAGCCAAACGCTAACTTCCGCGTTCGGCTTCAGGAGACAGCTGCGAAGCGGCGCGCGTGTTTTAAAAGGTTGCAGCCGGCCTGGGGGGCTCGGGGGGGTGCTTGCAGCTTTCTTTCTTGCTCTTTTTCTTTCTCTCTTTTACCTTCCCTTCCTCTATTTCTTCTTTTCTTTCTCCTTCCCACCTTCTTCCCTCCCTCCCTCCCTTCACTCATTCCTCTCTTACTCTCCCCTTTCATAAGTTTCCTTGCTTCCTTCCTCTGTTCCTGTCCCTTCCCCCTTTCTTTCTTTCTTTCTTTCTTTCTTTCTTGCTTTCTTTCTTGCTCTTTTTCTTTCTCTCTTTTACCTTCCCTTCCTCTATTTCTTCTTTTCTTTCTCCTTCCCACCTTCTTCCCTCCCTCCCTCCCTTCACTCATTCCTCTCTTACTCTCCCCTTTCATAAGTTTCCTTGCTTCCTTCCTCTGTTCCTGTCCCTTCCCTCTTTCCTTCCTTCCTTCCCACCCTCCGTCCATTCATTCACCCATTCCTCTCTTGATCGCTTAAAGCCAGTCCCTGGTGCAAAAAGGGTTGGGGACCTCTGTCCTACAGGATTGGGTGGCAGAGAAGTTGAACATATGTAAATTTAAAAGTTTAAGAAAGTTTACAAGTTAAGTGAAAGAAACTTCATTATTCATTTATATGTACATGTACATTTCTTCATTAAAAACATGTCTTTCTGCATAATTTAGACTAACTTTGTGAGTTTTTTGAGGGCTGGAACCAATTAAAATTATTTACATTAATTCCTATGGGGAAAAGTCGTTCGAGATAAGAGCTGCTCGACTTAAGAGCCCAGGTCCGGAACGAATTAAACTCGTATCTCGAGGTACCACTGTACTCTAATTTATCAAAAATCCTGTTATGTTGTTCCTATTGCCTATAGTGTTGGGTGAACTGAACCCGCACAATTCGGATCGGTACCGAATTTTGTGGTGTTCGGCATGCCGAACCCAAACCCGATTTTTTTTTTAAAATTTGTGCTTCGGTTCGGTGTTCATGCCGAACACTGGGAAAGCCACCGCCTGGCTGTCATCTGCTGAGAAGAGGAGGAGGAGTTGGCCGCCGGTGGCGGCGGAGGAAGGCGAACACCAGGGAGCTGTCGGCTGGTCAGGAGGCTGGGAGGAAGGCACAAAAGGAGCTGGGGAATCCCATGAAGAGATTCCGGGGGCGGAGCTTTGACATCACATATACCGGCAGGTTGCTAAGGATGCCAAGGTGATCACTTCCTGGATTCCATGGAATCCAGGAAGTGATCAACTTGGCATCCTTAGCAACCTGCCGGTATATGTGACATCAAAGCTCCGCCCCTGGAATCTCTTCGTGGGAGGGATTCCCCAGCTCCTTCAAAGAGAGGTCTTTTCATGTAAATTTTTTTTAAATGAAAAAGGATGCCGCAGCAGCGCTGCAAGCAAAGAGAGGTCTTTTCACGTAAAAATAAATTATTTTTACATGAAAGGACCTCCCTTTGCTTGCGGCGCTGCTGCGGCATCCTTTTTCGTAAAAATAAAAATAAAATTTACATGCAAGGATGTGGTGCAGAGCTGAAGGGATTGGATACTGTAACCTAGAGGTTAATTCTCTGCCTTACAAGGCAAAGGTTGCAGGTTCAAGTCCCAGTGAGCGTATGGCTAGCTGATGAGGCCAAAATAAGGGCGAAGTAGATCTATCGTAGTCTCCCTTAATTTTCAAATTTTAATTTTCAAAGGTAAGGTAGATTAATAACTGTTAATAAATATCTATTGCATAGCACTGTCTTTGGTGGATAACGGTGATAATGCCCCCCCGCAAAGATAAGAGAAAGAATGTTGAGCCTCAGGCCACATCTCGCCCCAAGCGTAGAGCGGTACCATCACAGAAATCTAGGGAGGCCAATGGGGCCAAAAAGGCCTCTGGGAATAATAGTGGGAGGAATAAGGAAATAATTTGGTCTCTCAAATAATAGTGGGAGGAATAAGGAAATAATGCGGTCTCTCAAATAATTTGCTTGTAGTTAGATCGGGTGGAAGTGATGGAAGCATGGATGAAAGCGGGGGGGGGGGGGGGCAACCAGGCATAGCACCACAACAAACAATGGCATTGACGCAGTCTGCAACCAGGTTTGGGCTAGTAACCAGGTTACAGGGTCACAGCCTGCGGGCACTCCTACTGGCAAGCAAAGTCCAGCAGGCACACAGAACATTACTATGCCAGCCTCAACCCCAGTTGTAGGAGCTCAAAGCGTTGCACAATTAAGCACCCCTTCAGGGTCAAGAGCAGAGACAACACTCTTGTCCTGGGATTACTTCCCCACAATACTCTACACTGCATTATTGTTCTGTCCTTAAACTTGGTCTATTGTTTTTACCATTTTTGTGGGTTGTATAAATTGGTTCTTCTGCAGTCTTCTACCTTGAAATCTAGAGATGGCACCATCTCTTCGAACCAGTGAAGGGCTACCAAACTTTTTACTACCACACTGTGTGCGTGGCTTAGGCAGGACGCCCTGCATTTTCTTTCAACATCTTTCAGTGCAAATTGGGTGCTCTGGGGTGGAGCTCCATTTTTGCTACCCCACTACGTCCCCCCCCCAGTCCGGGCAGTAGCCCACCCCTGTTTTGAACTATCCATGCTAATCACACAGCCACCTTTTTACAAAACATGGCTTCTTATTCACTGTTGATTCAGCATTGTGTCAGAATTACTACATCGTATTATTAAGAATTGGTGTTGGTGTGTGAATTTGGAAATACTTTGCTGAAAGATAAGCGTCAGTCAAAAAGCTCCAGGATGAGATAAGCAGCTTTTGCTTTCGTAAGTTAAAAAAATTGTCCTTTACCCTTCTAGACCAAACTGTAAATGAAGCATATGTGTACGTGCTATGTATGCAAAGAAGCCCTCTTCATGAACCTAACTTTCGTGCTACACAAAGACAGAACACCAGGAGAACATTCAATGCTGAGGTGGGCCTCCTTACTGCAAAGAGGCAAAGGTGAAGTGACTAATATTGCTTTGCACATGCTACTTAAAGGTTAATTAATATTTAAAGTCATGGAAATAAATGACCACTCCAGCCCTAAAGTCCTGGACTTGCTTTCTTTCAATTTTCTATAATCTTATGCAAAATCATAATTTCATTCACTGCTTTAGAACACCATGCATTCTCAATAACAGCCACTGTTATTTAAATGTTGCATACTTCTATAGAGAGAAATACACTGAAAAATTAAACAGTGACAGTTTACCCCAATCTCTAAATATGACAAGAAAACCATCTCATTTCGTTTGCTAAATATATAACTTCTCCCAGCCTGAGACATAAGAACGTTGCCTAAGTAGGTCAGATTTGAGCTCGGGCTTTTCAAATGACATGAAAGCATACGCCATGAATATGCACTTCAAAGCCAAGAGCCCATTTTGTGCGCACATTTTGTTCCTGAGAAGTTTTCCATCTGTTTTAATGTCATGGCTCTGTTGCAGTGGCATGTCCTCAGACTCGGGATCTTTGACAACTCTGGAGGCTTTATTTTTTATTTTTTGTTATTTTTCATCTGGCAGGTAAAGGAGATAATTGGGAGACCTTTCATACAGGGTTGGAGGAGGGGCACGCTTCAGAACTAAACAAAAATGAAGAACATACTTCCTTGCTGCTTTGTTGACGGGGCCAATTTTGATTGGATGGCAAGAGTTGAAAGCCACTGGTCTGCTTCTGAAGGGCCCTTTCAACAACCCACCTGGAAATGGAAGGACTCGAGAGTAGCCTGCTCTCTCTATCATCTCTGGCAGTGCAGTTCAGAATCTGGGGTTTTGACATCTTGCGTTTCCTTTCATCAGAAATAGCGCCAAATGATCTGTCTGTCACTTTTTCAAGTGATGCATTACTGACTTCTTCATGTCTCTCTAAAAGAGAAGGAAGCTTTCCCACTTAACGTGTCACTCAAGCCACCCACCTACCCTCCTACAGCTTGAAGCCGGGTAACTTAATAAAGGAAAGGAAAAGGAAAGGGGAAAAAAGAAGAATTAATGCAGCAGACTCCAAAACCGTGGTCATTGTCATGTTTTATTACTGATATTTTGGCTCAGACAAAAGAAAGCCAGTTTGATCTAGTAGATAAGGTGCCAGGGTAGAATCCAGGAGGCTGTGAATTCTAGTCTCACTTAGGCATGAAAATCAGCTGGGTGACCTTGGGCCAGTCATTCACTCTCAGCCCAAGCCGTCTCACAGGTGGTTGTGGCAAAAATAGGAGAAGGAGGGAGTATTCTGTAGGTTTGTTATTAATAAAAATAATAAAGGCAGGATAATAAATAAATACATAATTTTTTTTTAAAAAAAATCTAGTCATAAGGAGCAATAAGTTGCAGTATATTTTAAAGTACTGTTGTGTACCTGGATTCTCCAAATATTTTTAGCCTGTTTTAAACAAGTACAGTACATAGGCAAGGAAAATCTACTATTAAGGGATGCCATTTCTTCTGCTGATGAATGGGAATTATCTAGACCAGTGATGGTGAACCTATGGCATGGGTGCCACAGGTGGCACATGGAGCCAAATCTGCTGGCACTCAAGCTGATGCCCTAGATCAGCTCCAGCGTGCAGGTTTGTGCTAGCCAGCTGATTTTTGGCTCGCAAAGAGGCTCTGGGAGGTCAATTTTTGGCTTCTGGAAAGTCTCTAGGGGCTGGCGAAGGGCATTTTTACCCTCCTCCGGCTCCAGGAAAACCTTTGGAGCTTGGGAAGGGTGAAATACGAGTGTACGAGTTGTGAAACAGGCTGTTTCTGGTTCCAGAGGGCTTCTGGGGGTCAGTGGAAGCTGTTTTTGCCCTCCCCGGGCATTGAATTATGGGTATGGGCACTCGCACATGCACCATAGTGCACACCCATGCTCTTTCGGCACCCGAGGAAAAAAAAGGTTTGCCATCACTGGTCTAGACATCCCATATTCAATGATGGGGTTGACCTCGTTCAGGTGAACTGATGGTGGCAGAGGGAGGCTCTGCCTGGGTGTCATCATGGTCGATCTATGCATTTTCAGAAGCAATGCATGTGCACGCAAGCGAAGTGAGCTTGTGCGCGCATTCATCTCCAAACCTGTAACAAAGCTAAGTGAAACCCATTACAGCCCATATTCCATCCTAACCCCTCGGTTCCATGAGGTATATGATCAGGCAGGCGTTGCACTTATGGGCCGCTACCGGTATGCTCTCCAGGACTATTGCAGGCGCGTACACACCCAGTGGGCGCACACATGCCTGTCGGTGTGAGATTCAGCTTCTGCACATGCACAGCAAGAAAAGTCTTGTGCGAGGGCACTCTCACATGCGGGATTTCACCTATTTTTGGCAATTTGCAATATGCACAGAAGCAAAAAAACCCAGCCAAAAATTGGCAAAATCTCACACATGAGAGCCTCCTTCCGTGAAATTTTGCTTGTTGCACATGCGCAGAAGGCAAATCTTGCACAGGCGTGCACATGCACTCATTGGGAGCCTGGAGATGAATGCACATTTCCATTTCCGCTGCCGGAGCCCCAATCCCAGTCGTACCACCGGTAACCTATTACTGGATTTAATCTTCGAGCTCTCACTACTTAATCACTTAAGACCAGTGTGACTTACTAGGACCCCTGTGACTCCCCTTGGGTCATGAAATCTATTCGGCATGTTATATTGAAAAATAAATAATAATAATAATAATAATAATAATAATAATAATTATTATTATTATTATTAATATTATGTCAGTACAACACAGCAAGCAAGATCACTATGCTGGATTTCATATTTCACCACCAGTCGGGCGCTTCCCAAGCACCTAGAACTGCGTGATGTAGCGGCAAATTATGTTTGCCGATCCCAGTAAAGCGGCCTTTTGCAATTGACAGATGGAGATTTTGTCAATTCTGATGGTTTTCAAATGTCTGCTGAGATCCTTTGGTACTGCGCCCAGCATGCCAAGTGCCACTGGGACCACTTTCACTGGCTTATGCCAGAGTCGTTGCAGCTCGATTTTTAGATCTTCATATTTCACTAATTTCTCTAGCTGCTTCTCCTCAATTCTGCTGTCTCCTGGGATTGCGATGTCGCTGATGATGATGATGACGATGATTATTATTATTATTATTATTAAACAATATTGAAATCACATCACTTGTGAGAAGTTATAG
Organism: Erythrolamprus reginae; assembly: GCF_031021105.1. Taxonomy (NCBI): domain Eukaryota; kingdom Metazoa; phylum Chordata; class Lepidosauria; order Squamata; family Dipsadidae; genus Erythrolamprus; species Erythrolamprus reginae. The sequence goes on along the minus strand of NC_091950.1, from coordinate 324,963,129 downwards.
TGGCAGCAATTTGATCATTTAAAATTTTTAATATGGTAAATATTGCTAAATATAACTCATGCAAACAAAAGCTCTTTTGGAGTCTTCCCTAATTTTTAAAGGTGGGAAAAGTTCTTGAGAGGGGAAAAAAAGTTTAAGCATTAGAGAAACATTCCTTGAGATTTCAATTCCAGAATTCCTATTGAAGATAAGAAGGAATTTAAGTTGGACACATTTGATGGACAATAACCTGAAGTTTGCAGATGAAGGTCAGAAGGTGATAGACAGGTGTATATTAATAGTCTTTCCTGCCACAATATTTTGTTCAAATGGACTAGGACAACTTCTTTATGCTAAGTGTTGTGTATTGATTCTGGTGCAATATCTTTGCATTGAGTGACATCTCATGAAGACCTATTTTTATCTATATCTTAAGTTACTGCCAACCTATGTTTGCTAGGAATTTTTCAGTTGTGGCCATTAATTTATAGAATATTATTCCTGGGGGAATCAACCTAGCATTTTCTTCCTTCTACTTCAGAAAAATGATCAGATTGTTTCCATTCCAGAAATGCAAGAAAACCTTGAACGTTTATACTCTTAAAATAAACTGCACTATATTGCTGACTTGTGTGTCTAATTTGCATGTTTAACTTTAAAATCTTATATAAGTTATGATTTCATTTATTATCTATTTGATGAAATTTAATTGATAGTGATCAAAATGTTATAGTGGAAATGTTATAATTTTGTAATTTTAATAATTTTATGAGAACCTGGAGCCACAACTTCTCGGCATCTGAATATGATCTCCCTGTTTATTTAATTGAACAATTTACATAGCTTATAATTATATTATCTCATGGTGGTGACTTTAGGCACCATACAGAGGTTTAAAAACAGCAACACATAAAACTAAAATAGACCCCAATGAATAATAATACATAAACCAGGGTCTAAAATATTTCATTTTCAATGCATACTGCCAAAACAACCAGCCCACTGACAGTATTGGTTCAATCTCCTGCTCCAATTGCCAGATCTTCAGTGCCTTGTGAAAGGCGGTGAAGGGCTACCAAAATTTTTACTAACACACTGTGGGGGCGTGGCTTATGCAGGACACCCTACATTTTCTTTCAACAAAATATTGTGGCAGGAAAGACTATTAATATACACCTGTCTATCACCTTCTGGGCATGCAAAAGCAATCAGCGAAATCTCGTGCGCAGAAGGTGATAGACATGAGATTTCGCTTCTTGCACATGTGCAGAGGCCAAATCTCATGCGGGCACGCATGGGCATGAGCAGGCACGTATCAGGTACATAGAGATGCGTGAGCACCTCTATTTTACTTACCAGAACCACGTACTGGACCGTCCATGCAGCAGCCCACTTCTGGTGGCTACTCTGATCTCTGAGGTTTAGGGGGGGAATGTAGTTCCATAAGGCAGATGATGCAATAGAGAAGAATGACTTCTAGGTCCCACATTATGACTTTTCCTAGTAAAAAGTCCTGGAGCATGCCAACTCTGTCAGTTTTGATGGACTTACTAAAAAAGACTGAGCAAGACGAACGGATCCACAAGTATCTGCCACAAGTAGCTGCCCCGAGTCTACGGAGAGGGGCGGCATACAAATCTAATAAACAAACAAACAAACAAACAAACAAACAAACAAACAAACAAACAAACAAACAGATAAATAAATAAATAAATCCTGGCCTCATGAATGTGGTGCTTTGTTGGTGTCAATTAGCATCTGGAATTGCACCCAGAAATCCAATGGGAGCCAACTGCAGCATCTGAGTGTCTTTTAAGGGCAGCACACATAGTGTTGTCAGTGTGTTAGTGTGGTCTTGGTTTTCAGAAATGTCTTAAAACACTGACTTTTTAAATGGGGCAAATGTGATTTCTACTCCTGACCAGTGGGCAATGGACAACTCGTATTCACCTGTATTTCTATCCTTAATATATTATATTTATTTACAGTAAGTGGTTTCTGTGCTATTTGAATGTGTACACCACCTAGAGTCCTTATGTTTGGCACCCTATATATCTAAACCAACAAATAATCAATGTAAATGTTACTAAGAGCTGCGTTGGTACTACCGGCTACTTTTGCTGACTGCCGACTGCCTGCAATTTGACAGTTTGAATCGTGCCAGGTCCAAATTTGAGTCAGCCTTCCATCCTTCTGAATTGGGTAAAATGAGAACCCAAATTGTTGGGAGCAATATTCTGATGCTGTAAACCACTTAGAGAGCACTTAGAGAGTATTGTGAAGTGGTATATAAGTTTAAGTGCTATTGCTAACCATCATGATTCATAGTGTACCTTATTGTTTCCCTATATAGCATTGGAACAGTTATGTAACTTTCAATGCAACTTTTCTTTTTTTTCTTTTTTCTTTTTTAAGAATAAAAGAAGAGCCATGCTGAATCAGGCCAAAGCCCATTGAGTCCAGCATTCTATGTCACACAGTGGTCCACCAGTTGCACATGGGGATCTTGACAGTGAAGGGCTACCAAAATTTTTACTACTACACTGTGGGCAAGGCTTATGCAGGATGCCCTGCATTTTCTTTCAACATCTTTCAATGCAAATTGGATTCTCTGGGGTGGAGCTTCATTTTTGCTACCCCACTGAGTTGTCCCCCCCCAGTCTGGGCAGCAGCCCACCCCTGGATCTTGAGCAGAAAGAGAAGGCAAAACCCTCCCTTTTCTTTGAGCCCCAACAAATGGTACCCAAGGGAATCCTACCTGCCTCAACCAACATAGTGGCGGCACTTGGACATCCTTTTCAGTAACCACCGATACACTTGGCATCCATGAATCTGTCTAATCCTGCATTGAAGCTATCCAGGTTGACAGCTGAAAAAGAAGCAATAAGTTTCCATATGGTTTGGAAACACAGCATCATTGCCTACCTTCTCTAAAAGATAAATTTCAGGCAGAAGGTTTGATGCATGTCCATTCTATATCACTGGATATGAAGCCAGAGGCCTGACATAGGGCTTAACCATCCAAACAGAAGCAGAAACATCAGGCAGGAATGTGATCTGAGTGTCTGCTTTACCTGAAAGAGTGGAGATTGAGAGAAAAGTATCAACCATCTGGCAATGCTTCTGAGGAGAAACATCTTTTTATACAGGTAGTCTTCGACTTACAACCACAATTGAGCCTAACATTTCTGTTGCTAAGCGAGACATTGGTCAAGTACGTTTTGCTCCATTTTACAATTTCTCTTGTCAAGGTTAAGTGAATTACTGCAGGTATTAAGTTAACAATTGTAGTTGTTAAGTGAACCTTGGCTTCCCCACAGACTTTGCAAAAGGGGATTATATGACCCCAGGACAAATGAGGCGGTTGCCAAGCATCTGAATTTTGATTGCATGACCGTGGGGATGCTGAAAAGGTTGTTATGTGTGAAAAATGGTCATAAGTCTCTTTTTCCAGGGTTGCTTTAACTTCGAAAGGTCACCAGAGTTGTAAATCAAGGACTACCTGTATAAGAATGGAATCCTAGTGATTTAAGTTCTATCAGAGTTTGTTGCAGATAATTAATTTCCAGAAGCACACATAGGTATCTGATTCAGATGGATTCATTAACTTCTTTATAAACATAATAATCTATTATATATTTCTTCAAGTAAACACAAGCAGGAGTTAGTTTCATTTCAGCAGAGCAGATAAGCACAGAGAGGGTTGAGAGTACAGTATGGACAGAGGGGGCTGAGAGCAGTAATGGGCAGCCAAAATGTTTACTGCCACACTGTGGTTGTGGCTTATTTTGTGGGTGTGGCTTAATGGTCATTTGACTGGGTAGGAGTGGCTTACCGGCCATGTAATCAGGTGGGAACTGTTAAGTCCTCAACTTACAGCCTTACCAGTGTTGCTCGCTGGGTTGACAATTTGTTTGGCGTTTCCCACCCTCTTCTTCCTGGGTCACCCCCCCTGCCTTAGGCTGGGTAGCTAGGTGAACAGGTGCTGCCAGAAGCATAAATGCTGCAAACACTGCTTCCACCCATGCCTTCTGCTTGCACCTCAGGCGGGAGGTGGCCGTGGGAGGCTGGAGGGGAGCCGGGCAGGAGGGAGGGAAGCTTGGCCGAGGCCAGGAAGGAGGAAAGAGGCAAAAAGCAAGGAGTGCAGTTGCAGCAGCAGGGAAAAAAAGGAGAGCCGAGCTGAGACTAGTAATCCAAGAAGTGACAGCTGCCGATCAGCTGGAGATTTGCAGGAATCTTCATTTCTGCCAGTGGAACTGCGTTCCACCCTGTCCTACCTGCTGCCCACCACTGGCTGAGAGTACAGAGAAAGCAGAGAGTGGACTGAGCCACACCCAGCCTTAAGCTTAAATTTTGATTCTCTGCACAGACTCAAAAGTGTTTTAAGCTCCCACTGGCTGACTTAGTTGCTATGCCTATTCATTGGCTGACCTTGTTAACATGGCTCTCCCACTTCATGAATATCTTAACAATGGATAGTGCACCTTTGTGCCTACCGTTTCTGTCCTAATGTCTTTTTATATTTTCTATCTCTACTTTATACTTACATTATGTTAAACATACTACAATACAATACTATATTTGTATGACAAAATAAATAATATAAATAAAATAAAATAATGATCTTCAGCCTCTGTTTTCAACGGAGCTGATTTGTATTTAAATAAATGTAGTTCTCCTTCTCCTATTGCAGAGTGAAGAATGCCACCATGTTTGACTGAGGAATGCCTCAAGAATTATCCATAAAAAGAGCACAACCTACAAGAATACGTACTTGAGGTCTGAGAACTCCTCTCTTGCCTCTCCCTGAAGTATTTGCTTGCAAAGTAAGATACCTGAATGTCAAGGTCTTCCTTCAGGTATGCAGGTTCTCTTCTTTGCTTTCTGCATCTGCTTTAGTAATTGGAATGGAAAAAGTAACAAGCTTCTTGTGTTCAGACAATAGATCAAACAGCATCGCCAGTACTTTCGAAGAGCTTCCATTTGGGAGAGGAAAAAGACTGCTGAATGCTCACCTTTTACATTTTCACGGGAATAGAGCAGCATCTCTGAGGTTTCTAAACTGATTTATCTACATCAAAGACAGGTGGGGAGAAACACACACACACACACACACACCGCTGTCATTATTAAATGTTTGCAAGTTCTCCAAAGTGGCTAGGCTCTCTAAATCAAAAAGACAAATGCTTGGTCTATCCAACCTAAAATTAGGAATAACACCACAAAGGCAAGGTCATAAATAAGAGCAATGCAAGGAAATGATGATTTAAGATGCTGAGATCATGTGCTTACTCATGTTGTACGATTTCACCTTGACAGTTTCAGTAACTGTTTTATGGTTGTGCAAGCACGCTCCATTTAATAATTTTAGTTTAGGGATGTAATCACAAATAATGCAGCAGTTGAGGAATCTTGAGAACAATCTGTGTATTAGAGTTGGGAAGAGATGTCCAGCCCAGTCCTTCTCCACATATCTTCAGAAATTACATTGAGCAAAATTATTCCCCTCCGTATATTTATATTAAGATATATTATATTATATTATACTATTTCCTGTATTTTATCTTACAATGGATATATGTTTATCCCAGGCATGTTTAAATTCAGTTACTGTGGATTTACCAACCACGTCTACTGGAAGTTTGTTCCAAGGATCTACTATTCTTTCAGTAAAATAATATTTTCTCAAGATCAAAAGCAAGGTGAGAAAATATTATTTCACTGAAAGAGTAGTAGATCCTTGGAACAAACTTCCAGTAGACGTGGTTGGTAAATCCACAGTAACTGAATTTAAACATGCCTGGGATAAACATATATCCATTGTAAGATAAAATACAGGAAATAGTATAAGGGCAGACTAGATGGACCATGAGGTCTTTTTCTGCCGTCAGTCTTCTATGTTTCTATGTTTCTAAGATTGCAATCTTTGGGTATACTCTTTCATCGACTTATATTAACAAAGATTTACCTTAAATTCAGTCAAGGAAAGCCATTTAGTCTATGGTTTAATGCAAACCCAGAAGAGATCCCTCTGAATCCTAAATTCAAAGTTGGATAATTCTAACTTAGTAATTAGAAAACCAGATCTTCACCAATGGGGCTACAAATTAAAAGCAAATGTTTATTTATGGTGGGTCTTACTTACTGTAACTGTTTAGAGGAAAACATTTAAGTGGGAATTATAGATTTTGTTTATTGAAGTTTAGATGTGTTTACTTTTTTTAGTGTCAGATCTTATCTTTGGCAACAGCTGAGCAGTGGAGGCAGAATAGAATAGAATAGAATACAATAGAATTCTTTATTGCCCAAGTGTGATTTGACACACAAAGTCTTTGGTGCATATGCTCTCAGTGTACATAAAAGAAAAAGATACATTTGTCAAGAATCATGAGGTACAACACTTAATGATCCTCATAGGGATCAAATAAGCAATGAGGAAACAATATTAATAAAAATCTTAGGATACGACCAACAAGTTACAATCATACAGTCCTAAGTGGGAGGAAAGTTAGGTTCTCAAAGAGCCTTAACCTCAGTAGTGGTATGGTATGGCTAATTACATGTAGCTCTGGTGCACGTTTGAGCAAAAGTTTGTGCATGGAAGCAAAATACCTCACCGAAACATGCGCACATGAGCTGCACAGGTGCAGGAAGCAAAATTTTGTTCGAACGCATGCTCACGCGCCAGAGCTGTAGAACTGTGCACAATTAGTCGCAGGATCCCACTACTGCCTCGTCTATTTTTCCAGTGAGGAAGGAAGCTGACTCCAATTCCACCTGATATGCTGTCTGGAGCCAAACCATTCTAGCCTATTAACACCTGTTTGTTAGTGTTGAGCAGTTAACATTGCAACAATGCCCATCCACTGGGTGTTTAATACTTCAGTGCAGGTTTGAAGTTAAGGTGATTAGATTAATGTAGTGATGATTCATTTTGCTGGCCCTTCTGTCTTCTGTTTTTCCTTTGATAGTATTTATTTATTTATTTTATTTTATTGGATTTATATGCCACCCCTCTCCAAGGACTCGGAGCGTCTTACAACATAGAAAAAACAATGCAACATCATAATCCAATTAATTTAAAACAATTAATCTAAAAACCCCATAATATTAAAACCAGTCATTGTCATTCACACAACAAACATACACTACATTCATTTGACCAGGGAACTAGGGTCTAATGGCCCCAAGCCTTGTGGCATAAATGAGTCTTGAGAGTCTTGCGGAAGGCGAGGAGGGTGGAGGCAGGGTAGATCTCTGGGGGGAGTTGACTCCAGAGGGCCAGGGCCCCCACAGAGAAGGCTCTTCCCCTAGGCCCCGTCAAGCCACATTGCCTAGTTGACAGGACCTGGAGAAGGCCAACTCTGTGGGACCTAACCAGTTGCTGGGACTCATATGGCAGGAAGCGATCCTGCAATTAATGTATGTATGTGCTTATGTATGTAATGTATGTATGTATGTATTATTTATTAATTGGATTAATTGGTATGTAATGTATAATGTAATGTGCTTACATTATAATTTTAGAAAACAACAACTACATATGAGTAATTAATATATTATTTGGATCTGGTTGCCATAACTGAGACATGGTTTAAGGATTCCAATGAATGGGAAATATCCATACCAGGATATACACTGTATAGGAAGGATAGAATAGAGAGAAGGGGAGGTGGAGTAGCCATTTATGTTAAAGAAAGTCTAAAAACAATACTAATTCAAAATACATGTAAAGATCTGGAGACCCTCTGGATTTGCATGCAAAATAAAGACGGTTCTGTCATTAGAATTGGGGTGATCTATAGGCCTCCAGGGCAATCTGAGGAACATGACAACAAGATGGTGGATGAGATTACCCTAATGGCAGTAAAGGGAGATATTGTGGTTATGGGTGATTTCAACATGCCTGATGTTGACTGGAATATCCCCAGTGCCCTTACATGCAAAAGTAAGAATATAGTAGAGGCCTTTACAGGAGCAGCTATGGCACAGCTAGTTAAGACACCAACTAGAGGGGAGAATATTCTAGATTTAGTTTTTACAAATGGGAATCGGGTTTCAGAGGTCAAGGTGGGAGAAAATTTAGGTTGCAGCGACCATCTATGTTTGTGGTTTGATGTAAAAACTGATTGTGAGCAATCCTATACTGCAACCAAAGTATTGGATTTCAGAAAAACAAATTTTAATGCAATGGGGGAATATTTAAATAATGAATTAAAGGGGAGGGATAAAATGGCAGGAGCGAGCACCCAGTGGACTGTATTAAAAAAGGCCATCTTAAAAGCCACAAGACTTTATGTAAAGCAAGTAACTAAAGGTAAAAGGAAGAAGAAACCGCTATGGTTTAGCAATGATGTAAGGGCTATAGTCAATGAAAAAAAGGCTGCCTATAGGAGGTATAAAGAGTCTGGAAGTATAGCTGATAGAGAGGTGTATAAAATGAGACAGAAGGAGGCGAAACAGATAATATATGCTGCTAAAGCCTCAAAAGAGGAAGAAATAGCAAAATCTGTAAAGAAGGGGGATAAAACCTTCTTCAGATATATTAGTGATAGGAAGAAGAAAAACTGCAGCATCACAAAGCTTAGTACCAGGAATAATACATGCATTAATGGGAATAAGGAGATCGCTGACCATTTCAATAGCTACTTCTGTTCAGTTTTCTCAAAGGACACCTTACAAAATAATACTATAGAGGGATATAGCATTGCTTCCAGCTGTACGGATTCAGCTCCAGTGATCTTAGAAGCCGATGTCTTAGAAGAACTTGAAAGATTAAAGATAAATAAGGCAATGGGTCCAGATGGCATCCATCCCAGAGTTCTTAAAGAACTCAGATCTGTCATTGCTACCCCCCTGACTGATTTGTTTAACCAATCCCTGTTAACAGGAGATGTTCCTGAGGATTGGAGAATGGCCAGTGTTGTGCCTATCCACAAGAAGGGCAGTAGAGAAGAAGCTGGAAACTACAGGCCAGTTAGCTTGACATCAGTTATAGTTAAAATGATGGAGACTCTACTCAAAAAGAGGATAAATTAGCATCTAAAAAACAATAACTTATTGGACCCAAATCAGCATGGCTTTACTGAAGGCAAATCGTGTCAGACTAATCTCATTGAGTTCTTTGACTATGTCACAAAGGTGTTGGATCAAGGTGGTGCCGTGGATATTGCCTATCTGGACTTCAGCAAAGCCTTTGATACGGTTCCACATAAAGAGCTGATAGATAAATTAGTGAAGATTGGACTTAATCACTGGATAGTTCAGTGGATTTCAAGCTGGCTGAAGCATAGACATCAGAGAGTTATTGTTAATGGCGAGTATTCTGAGCAGAGACAGGTTACAAGCGGTGTGCCACAAGGGTCTGTTCTGGGTCCTATTCTTTTTAATATGTTTGTGAGTGACATAGGGGAAGGTTTGGTAGGGAAGGTTTGCCTATTTGCCGATGACTCTAAAGTGTGCAATAGGGTTGATATTCCTGGAGGGGTCTGTAATATGGTAAATGATTTAGCGTTACTAGATAAATGGTCAAAGCAATGGAAACTGCAGTTTAATGTTTCCAAATGTAAAATAATGCACTTGGGGAAAAGGAATCCTAAATCTGAGTATTGCATTGGCAGTTCTGTGTTAGCAAAAACTTCAGAAGAGAAGGATTTAGGGGTAGTGATTTCTGACAGTCTCAAAATGGGTGAGCAGTGTGGTCGGGCAGTAGGAAAGGCAAGTAGGATGCTTGGCTGCATAGCTAGAGGTATAACTAGCAGGAAGAGGGAGATTGTGATCCCCTTATATAGAGCGCTGGTGAGACCACATTTGGAGTACTGTGTTCAGTTCTGGAGACCTCACCTACAAAAAGATATTGACAAAATTGAACGGGTCCAAAGACGGGCTACAAGAATGGTGGAAGGTCTGAAGTATAAAACGTATCAGGAAAGACTTAATGAACTCAATCTGTATAGTCTGGAAGACAGAAGGAAAAGGGGGGACATGATCGAAACATTTAAATATGTTAAAGGGTTAAATAGGGTTCAGGAGGGAAGTGTTTTTAACAGGAAAGTGAACACAAGAACAAGGGGACACAATCTGAAGTTAGTTGGGGGAAAGATCAAAGGCAACATGAGAAAGTATTATTTTACTGAAAGAGTAGTAGATCCTTGGAACAAACTTCCAGCAGACGTGGTTGGTAAATCCACAGTAACCGAATTTAAACATGCCTGGGATAAACATATATCCATTGTAAGATAAAATACAGGAAATAGTAAAAGGGCAGACTAGATGGACCATGGGGTCTTTTTCTGCCCTCAGTCTTCTATGTTTCTATTAATTAAGTATTGAATAAATAGTTGTCTTACTCAATTAAAAATCTTCAATTAGATCATATAATTGAAATATATATTGAAACATGAAAGAAGGCAGATAGGTACTGTACTTGCTTTCCAGTCCATCCGTTGGTCCGTCCCCTAATATACAGTATATCTGGGAATGGATAAGAAAAATGCATCTACACTTGCTCACATATCTTATCCTTTTGGGTGGCTATAGATATATAATGTAGAAATTTTGATCAGGCTTTAAGATCCAGACAAATGAGCTATTTCAGTTCATTTCCTTATCCACCCACTCACTAAAATCATATGTATATTCCTCTTGAGCAATAACTCTGCCAAGAATGTTTTTTTCTCCCTGGCAGAAGGGATATTTTGTTTAGTTCATTGCCTTGGGAAGCAAATGTGGTACTGAGAGAATTGAAGATCAATCCGGTGGGAGGGGGGAGCAGGGTATCTACGAGACCGCCTTCTGCCGCACGAATCCCAGCGACCGGTTAGGTCCCACAGAGTGGGCCTTCTCCGGGTCCCGGCAACAAAACAATGTCGTTTGGCGGGCCCCAAGGGAAGAGCCTTCTCTGTGGCGGCCCTGGCCCTCTGGAACCAACTCCCCACGGAGATTAGAATTGCCCCCACCCTCCTCGCCTTTCGTAAGTTCCTTAAAACCCACCTCTGCCGTCAGGCATGGGGGAACTGAGATATTCTTTCCCCCTAGGCCTTTACAATTTATGCATGGTATGTTTGTATGTATGTTTGGTTTTACAAATAAGGGTTTTTAACTGTTTTAGTATTGGATTTACATGCTGTTTTGTACTACTGTTGTTAGCTGCCCCGAGTCTATGGAGAGGGGCGGCATACAAATCCAATGAATAATAATAAATAATAATAATAATAATAACAATAATAATAATAATAATAATAATAATAATAATAATAATAAAGTCTTCACCAAGAGAAAGGTAAGATGAGATTTACTTGCAAACATTGGAGGGATTCCAACTGTTTAATCAGAAAATTGAGTAGAGGAGTTGCCAAATGTTAAGACTGGGAGTTTGCTTTGTAGATATTCAGCTATTTGCAAACACCCAGGCTATCACAGAACAACTTCATCTTCTGAATTCCATGCTATGTTTTCATGAACTTTTGAGCTGGAGTGGAGGTTGACAGATTTTAGTACTGTGTTTCCCAAAAATAAGACCTCCCCAAAAATACCATTTCCTCTGGTTAAGGTTAGGGAGACAGAGCTGGAAATCAGGTGGCAAGGGGAACCCCAAAATAATAAGAACTCCCCCAAAATAAGGACAAGCATTTATTTCAGGTTTTTTTAAAAAAAATATAAGACAGGGTCTTATTTTCGGGGAAGCATGGGTAATAATATTGATTTTGATTGTTGCTCTGTGTGTATGTGTGCGTGTATAGGTATGTATGTATATAGAAAATATAAATAGATAGATAGATAGATTTAGATAGATAGATAGATAGATGAGATAGATAGATGAGATAGATGATAGATAAATGATAGACAGACAGACAAACAAACAGATAGATACACACACACACACACACACAAAGCAATATATATATATGTGTGTGTGTGTGTGTGTCTAAGCATGTGTGTGTATATGTATGTGTACACACACACACACACACACATTTTCTATTGAGTGTAGAAAAGGGGTTCTGCTTCCTGAAACTTCTTTTTCATGAAGGGTGTGTATCAAGGCAAACAACTCTTACTGCGTTAATGATAGTGCTCCCAAGCACTCAATTCTGCTGCCTTATTTGCTTTTTTGGTGGGGAATAAATATGCTGCTGTTAGATGGCCTTGACTGGCAGTTGCATCACCTTGTTTACTTCTTTGTTTTAAAATAAGCCTTGTGTTTTTCCTGGCAGTCAGAGATATTGTCAGATAGCTATCAGATTTGGCTATGTGACAAGGTCAGGGAGGAAGGGAAAAGAATTTTGAGTGTAACATGGTTCATAAGGACAAGTTGTAACACATAGAAGATTGGGTCAAGAGCTGGGTGTGAAGGCCTTTGTGGTAACATTGCCTATCTTAAAACGAATATATGAATTCATTATTTTTCCTGTTAAATGGCCCAGCACTGTAAAGAAAAAAAAATGAGGGAAGATGATATCTGTTCATCATCTTTAATGTTTCTATGCCCTTCCTCTGAAAGAACACAGTGTGCAAAATCCAATCATCACGAGTACCATATGAGGACTAGTTCGTCAAGCCAAAGGCTGCAACACTGAAGCCTTTTTATAGTGATTCAAAAGTCTCTAGTGAGTCAAAAATGAATAAAATGAATGGTATCATGGTAATCATGGAACATAAAATTATTATTAAAAAAACACCACACACAACATAACTATTCAATTTGGCTAACCCAAAACCTGTGGGGTGGAGATATAATCCACCTCAATTTCAAGAAAAAAAATCATTCTTATTAATTGGTTAAAGCATTTTAGTAAAGGTGGCATATAATTGACTGGGTAACCAGAATGAGAAACTCCGAACCAATGGCTCTCTATTGAGTTTTGCATCTAGTATGAGGACAGGCTTTTTAAAGGAATATGGGAGAAAGAAGACAGCGGGGAACATGATTTCACTATTCTGGACGCAAAAGAAACAATAGGAAAGATGGATGGGAACTGTATTTTTGCTGATAGACTAAAGGGATATTTAGCTCAGTAAGAGCTGTCTGTTTAAGAGATTACGCTAGGGGAATGCAATAACAGATTGCACTCTGGGTAATGTAGTCCATGACATGTGACATCGTCTCTGTGTATTTATTTCCCATTGAGCTATACCTAGGCAGTTGGGTAATTGTGCCATGCTCTCCAACAGCCATTTTTAAGTCTTAACAAAGGACCTTGCAACAGCCTGCAGATGGTAAGAAATGAAACTCTTTTCACCTACATGTAATGGGTCAAATTATGAACATAAGATCTGAGGAATTTCATCTCTTAGTAAGCCTATGATATAGAGATACCAGGCAATAAATGTAATCTGTGTGATTTACCCATTTGCATGGAGTTTTATCTGTCTGAGACAAGCATTTCCTAAGCTTGGACCAGAACAATTTTCCATGGCCCCCAAACCAACCAAATAATGGCCATAAATTGCAATTAATTTAATTTTAATCTAAATATAAAAACAAAATTCTGATACCAAGACCTGCACAATAATAGAATAGTCTATCAAAGTTCACCGGCACATTTCCTTGAAATGTTTGCCCTCATTCTCTGTTTCAAAAAAGCTGCTTCATAGGTTTTCCATATTCTCTTCGTGTCCATGTGTATACACAGCTGCTTTCCACTTTGGTGCATCTTGCCACAGTTTAGGGAAGCCTGCCCAGCTGAAGGCTTTGGATTTTGGAGATGATCAAGAAAATGGTCATATCACAGTGAGCTCCATGTACTGAATCAATATAGAAGGTGGCCACACAGCAAGAAATCAAGAAAACTCCAGAATTTTTTTTATTAGGTATCTCAAATAATAAATATAAAAAAGAAATATATTACTTAATAATTCATATATTAGTAGCTGCCAGGATAGTTTTTGCACAAAGATGGAAAGAAATGGAAACAACGAAAGAAGAGGAAGTACTTAGGAAAATTATAGAATGTGCAGAGCTCGATATGATGACGAGGCGGTTAAACAATCAAGAAGAATCGGAATTCTATAATATTTGACAGATGGTATATTTATTTATTGGATTTGTATGCCGCCCCTCTCCGCAGACTCTGGTGGGATAAAAAAAATGTATAAGGATGTTGAAATATTAAATCAAAAATTTAAATGTACTAGAAAAAATAAGTTAGGCACTGATGTTTCATAATAGAATGTACTGTACTTCTTTGATTTGATTTAACTTATATTCAGGGTTTTTTTTAACAAAATATATGTAGTTCAATATATCATTAGATTTGTTTTCAAATAGCGAGTTGTAACAGGTATTTCTATAATTATCTGAATTGATCTAAACAATAATATGATTTTTCTTTTGTACAATGAAGACTTCTATTTTGAGCGGAGCGAATGTAGCTCTTTTTTATGTTATCTATTGTGTCTGTAATGTCTGTCTTTTGAAAAATAATAAAAATATTTTTTTTTAAAAGAAGAAGGTGGCCAGATTTTGCCTTCCTCTTACTATCATCTATTGCCATATGCCACCTTTGTGACTGAATCCCACAACCTGTGAATGCCTGCAGAGCAGCTGCTTCCATGGCATACATCTGAAACAATGCTTGGCATAGTTCTACCTTCTGATTGGACAGAGAATAGAACCTTTAATAAAGAGGCAATTCTCATAAAGTGAACCAGAAAAAAATGAGATCTTGAACAAGTGAGCCCTGCAGGCTAAAGAGCTCTCTTTCTAAGGTAGCTATAGAAAGATGTCTCAACAGAGCGTTAAACCCAATGGACGATTCGTGTAGGTTGAGAACATCTATAGCCTTAGGCTTGGTTTTAGGAGCACACTTAACTAGGTTACTGAATTAACTCTTTGGGGTTTTGCAGAATATATTGAATCACAAAATACCATACATGGACTGGGAGTATGATTAACTGAACATGTTGTGTGAATACAACTGCTGAAATTTAACTGACCTGGTCAAATGTGTTGTGTTGGTAGAGACATAATGGGGTTACATTTACTTGCTAAAGAGTTGCTGACTTGGCTTCCCCTAGGTCTGAAGTGTTTCTGATTTTTGCAAAATTGAAACCACACATCAGCAATTAGAGCAGTGATGGCGAATCTTTTTTGGTTTGCGTGCTGAAAGGAGAGCACTGGGGGTGGGTGGGTGGGGGGTGTTGTATGCATATGCCTGCATGCGGGACCTCCCCACTCCCAGCATGCAATGCCATGGCCTTTTTTCGCTCTCCCCCAGGCTTCAGAGCCTTTCTAGGAGCCTGGAGAGGGCAAAAATGGCCTCCCCCTTGGAGACCCTCCGGGGGCCAGAAATAGGCAATTTCTGGTGTCAGGAGGGCCTATAGGTGTGTGTCTGGGGAAGGCTATTTTTGCCCTCCCCAGGCTCCTAGAAAGCCTGGGGAGAGCAAAAACATGGGCCTTTTGGTCCAACAGGAAGTTGGCAAATGAAATGTTTCCAGCCTCTGGAGGACCTTGAGGATGGGTGGGGAAGGCCATTTTCATGACAAATTCCTTAAAACCCACCTCTGATGTCAGGCATGGGGAAACTGATTCCCCTGGGCCGTTCCGTTTTCTGTATGGTTTGTCTGAGATGTATGATTGTTTTTTATATTAAGGGTTTTAGATTGTTTTTAACTATTGGATTTGTACTGTTTTGCTGTTGTGAGCCGCCCCGAGTTTTCGGAGAGGGGCAGCATACAAATCTAATAAATAATAATAATAATAATAATAATAATAATAACAACAATAATAATAAAAGTTCGGGCACAAGTTCTAGATGACCCACTGGAACGTGTGCTGGAACTACCATTTACCAGTGGCAAAGAACTGGTGGGATCATAAGCCCGAAAAAGTGGTTGAAAATGAGCAAGCAAAACTACTGTGGGACTTCCGACTTCAGGCTGACCAAATTCTGAAGCATAACACACCAGACATTGTGATCGTGGAGAAAAAGAAAGTATGGCTCATCGACATCGCAATCCCAGGAGACAGCAGAATTGAGGAGAAGCATCTAGAGAAATTAGTAAAATACGAAGATCTAAAAATCGAGCTGCAACGCCTCTGGCATAAGCCAGTGAAAGTGGTCCCAGTGGTACTTGGCACGCTGGGCGCAGTGCCAAAGGATCTCAGCGGACGTTTGAAAACCATTGGAATTGACAAAATCTCCACGTGTCAATTGCAAAAGGCCGCTTTACTGGGATCAGCAAACATAATTCGCCACTACATCACGCAGTCCTAGGTGCTTGGGAAGCGCCCGACTGGTGATGAAATATGAAATCCAGCATAGTGATCTCGTTTGCTGTGTTGTACTGACATAATAATAATAATTGTCACCTTTCCCAGGCTCCAGAAAGGTTCTGGATTTTGGGGAGAACAAAACAAAATAAAAAAACCCGGGCCTTCAGCACCCCCTCCAGAGGCTGGTAACAGCCTGTTTCCTGACTCCCACTGGGCCCAGAAGGCCTGAAAATCAGTGGCTGGTGCATGCACCAGAAATGAGATCCCAGAGTTCTAAAAGAGCTGGCAGAACCCATCTCAGAACCACTGCATATTTCAAAAATCCTGGAACAACAAAGAAATACCAGAGGACTGGAAAAGAGCTGATGTGGTTCCCATCTTTAATTCTGTTAATCTGTTTCTATTATTTTACATGCATTTATCTCTCCCCCCCCCCTTTTGGTGGTTAGATTTTGATATTGTAATGAAAAAATTGGGAAAAGAAAAAAAGGAAGAAAAACATTATTCAAAAAGCATTTAGAATGTCCCTTTCTTCCTCCCCCTCTTCCTTTTCTTTCTTGTATTTTGAACATATTTAAACTTTACTTTTCAAAATTAAACTTTTATCAAGTGAATAACAATCACAGATCTCGTGCAGTCTGAAAGTCAACATATATTGTTTGACCTTTTTTTTGGGAGAGACAACAGAAATGAATTCAATCTCTTTTGGAGAAAGATGCTGTTTCAAGGCCTTGCGAACAACTGACAGGACTGGAACCATTTGAATCAAACTGAATATGGTGCAATAACTTCGCCTTTTTCATCTTTTTTCATCACTCATTCCAAATTGCCTTCTTTTTCCCAAAAGGAAACAGGTCCTCCATGAAAGACTCAGGCAGATTCTTGTCGTTTAAAAAAATTCAAAACACACTTATTTGGATTGAGTGGAACATACTTCTGAATAAATATGCATGGGGTTGAGCTGTTAATTAAGCAGCGAGAAATATTCTTTCCGGCTCTCTGACAATCTATGTGTAAGAAGAAGCATTCATAGCATTAAAAATGAGAAATATTGGATAAGTTACTTAGAACAGCTCTGGTTGCTTCTTGGTGGAGAAGGGTGGAGTGGGAAGGTGTTTATGGGTTATTAGGTTACTGCCAGCTGTGACTTATTCAAAAATAAATAAAAGTAAAGCAATAAATTACTTAAAAATAGGTGAATAATGCAGCCTTTTGGTTTTTATAATGCGTATTTGAATTGGATATATAAGTGAATCAGACAAAATATGTATTTATGCATTATTTTTTAAAAACAAATCTGGTACAGTTTTTAATGAGATGCAGGGAGGGGGGGATAACTTCAATCTTTTATTTCCAGACTGTTTGTGACAGACTTTCAGCATTACCCTGCATTGAAATGATTCATGTTAAGCAGAGGCAGTGCATAGAAAGGAGCTTAATCAACAGTTTCAGAAATAAGTAGTGCCTTAACTCAAAAAAGGCTGATGCATCAATGAGTATAATTTGCTATGAACGCAGTTACCATTTAAGGCCCGTGCACAATATGGCAAGATGTGTTATGATGTCCCAGTGAATGTTTATTTTAGGTTGCTGAAAGTCCTTGCTTATAAATTCCTCTTGGATGCTTGGAACCAAATAAATCTTTCAGAAGGCATAATGGTTCATTGACAGGCAACATGGTCAGCAATAAATGGAGACGTATGGACTGGTGAGGATTCATTGGTAGCTGGAGATGGTGTGGAAAAGTCTGTTCTTCAACTGCAGTCTATAAATGGGAATTGTCCCAAGACCCTATGGCAATACAGGAGTTCTTACACTCTCTTCAAATACAATAATTTCTATGCTGACATTTTCTTTCAAAATTTCCCTACAAATTGGTTAAGTATGTTCATGGAAGCTACAGATATGAACCAAGACGGCTCAACATTTACTCCAACTCTAATAAATAGAATAGAATAAATTCTTTATTGGCCAAGTGTGATTGTACACACAAGGAATTTGTCTTTGGTGCATATGCTCTCAGTGTACATAAAACAAAAGATACATTTGTCAAGAATCCTGAGGTACAACAACTTAATGATTGTCATAGAGGTCAAATAAACAATCAGGAAACAATCAATATTACTATGAGTTGTAAGGATACAAGCAAGAAGTTACAGTCATACAGTCATAAATGGGAAGAGATGGGTGATAGGAACGATGAGAAGGCTAATAGTAATAGTAATGGAGCCTTAGTGAATAGTTTGACAGTGGTGAGGGAATTATTTGTTTAGCAGAGTGATGGCATTTGGAAAAAACTTCTTGTGTCTAGTTTCTTGGTGTGCAGTGCTCTATAGAGTCATTTTGAGGGTAGGAGTTGAAACAATTTATGTCCAGGATGCAAGGGGTCAGTAAATATTTACATGACCCTCTTTTTGGCTAGTGCATTATACAGGTCCTCAATGGAAGGCAGGTTGGCAGGAATTGTTTTTTGTGTCAGTGTTTCTGTTGTGTCAGAGTTTGGAAAGAGTATTTCATGAACCAGCTTGGACTGTGTTGTGGTCCGTTCGCGTCCTGTGCAATTAGCAATGGATCTAGAAGACTCAGAGATAGTGGAGGGATGATATAAGCAACCTGTGTTCCTGGCACCCGAGCCTGAGAGCGAAGAGGATGTGGTGTCAAAGGGTGAAGAGCAACCTGGACCTTCTGCACCTCCTGAGATGAGTGACTCAGAAGAGAAGGAGCCTTCTTCTTGATGCTAGGGCTTGCAGGGCCCATAGGAGGTAAGAGTGGTTACTCATGAGGAGGCTTATTCGTGCATAGCCCTGCTTATAGCAATTCATTTAGTGACTGATTAAAGTTAAATCAGGACAGAAAAAAGTGTCTTATGACCAGGGGTGGGATGCTGTGTTGGTTATGACCTATAAAGCCCTTCATGGCATTGGACCAGAATATCTCTGGGACCGCCTTCTGCCGCACGAATCCCAGTGACCGATTCGGTCCCAGAGTTGGCCTTCTCCAGGTCCCGTCGACTAAACAATGTTGTCTGGTGGGTGACGGCCCCGAATCTCTGGAACCAGCTCCCCCTGGAGATTAGAACTGCCCCCACCCTCCTTGCCTTCTGTAAACTCCTTAAAACTCACCTCTGCCATCAGGCATTCCCCCCCCTCTCCCCCGGGCCTATACAATTTATGTATGGTATGTCTGTGTGTATGTCTGGTTTAATAATGGGGTTTTTAAATGTTTTTTTAAATCTATTAGATTTGTCATGAATTGTTTTATTGTATGCTGTGAGCCGCCCCGAGTCTACGGAGAGGGGTGGCATACAAATCTAATAAACAAACAAACAAACAAACAAATAAATAAATGCAGTGAGGTAGCAAAAATGTAGCTCCACTCCAGAGCACCCAATTTGCATGAAAGATATTGAAAGAAAATGCAGGGCATCCTGCATAAGCCATGCCCACAGTGTGGTAGTAAAAAATTGGTAGCCCTTCACTGCTTAGGAGTCTACGGAGAGGGGCAGCATACAAATCTAATAATAGCTAACTAACTAACTAACTAACTAACTAACTAACTAACTAACTAACTAACTAACTAAATAAATAAATAAATAAATAAATAAAATAATTTTTTCACACTTACGATGGTTGCAGCATTCCATATCAAAATCTGGACACTTGGCAACTGAACAACTGTGGCAAAATTTTAAGTCATAAAATTGGTCAAAACTCACTTAATAACACTCTTGCTTAGCAAGAGAAATTTTGGGCTCAATTATGATCGTAAGTAGAGGACTACCTGTAATCTCTTTGCAAAAGCAGCAACACAAACAAAAGAATTCTATTTGTACAATATTCATTTCATGTCTAAAAGTTTTGTATCTATGTCTATATTATCACTCTATGTCTATATTATCATATGCACTCTGTCTCCCGTCTGCTATATTCCAAGGGATCGAACATAATAAAACTCTCATTTCAGTCAAGAGAAACCCAATATGTGGCATGTACAAAGAGAGACAAAAAAAAAAAAAAAGAAGAAGAAAAAACAGAAAAGAAAAAAGGAGCAAGCAAATAAATATGTAGGCTCATGTGTTTTCAAATAACAATTTGCTGTTTAGTTTCTGGGTTTCTTTTGGTGCCTGCTAGGGGTTTTTTTTGTACATTTTTCCTCTGTGATTTGTTTCCATCTGTCGCATAGCCCTGGAGGGTAGCTGCTTCAAAAGGATGTTTATGGGACACTGTACACACACACACACACACACACACACACACACACACACACACACACACACACAGCTCTCCCTCCCTCCTTCTAATTTTCAAGTTCATTAGTCCTGTATAATTTTTCCTTTATTTTCTCTTAAATATGAAATTAAGCTGTTTGGTCTGTCATGATTCCCAAGTATATATCAACATCCATATGTCTATGGATGAGTATATGATAAAGATGCTGGATTTTGGTTGTTCCTCATCTCTCATGCAGTGGCATTTGGATCAGAGATTGGCATCTTACACTGAATTGCCTTACTGCTGATAATATATATATATAGGTCTAAATAATATATATATATATATGTCTGAATTATATTAAATGAATCTTGAGAGTTCCTGGTGTATGTGGTGGAAGATTAAGAGGTGATATCATAAAAGACAGAATTTGGGCCCCGAGTCTCCGGAGAGGGGCGGCATACAAATCCAATTAATAATAATAATAATAATAATAATAATAATAATAATAATAATAATAATAATACAGTGATCCCTCTATTATAGCGAGGGTTCCGTTCCAAGACCCCTCGCGATAATCGATTTTTTGCGATGTAGGGTTGCGGAAGTAAAAACACCATCTGCGCATGCGCGGCCTTTTTTTCTATGGCCGCGCATGTGTAGATGGTGGAGTTTGCGTTCCCCGCCGCCCACGCAAAGGGGAAACCCCAATTTAGCTCCTCGCTGCTGCTGCGCTACCGAGCAGATCAGCTGCTGGGCGGCCGAAGGAACCTTCCCTGGGTCTTCCCCCTCTTGCTGGTGGGCGGGCGAGCGGCATCAGCGAGGAGCCGGGGTTTCCCCTTTGCGTGGGCGGCCGGGAAGACCCAGGTTGGGGGTTCGGGGGGGGGCTGGGAAGCCCCCCAGGCCGTCTGCGACCTTTTAAAACAGCCGTGCCGCTTCCCAGCTGAGTCCTGAAGCCAAACGCAGAAGTTCGCCTTTGGCGTTTGGCTTCAGGACTCAGCTGGGAAGTGGCGCAGCTGTTTTAAAAGGTCGCAGCCAGCCTGGGGGGCTTCCCAGCACCCCCCGGGGTTCGGGGGGGGTGCTGGGAAGCCCCCCAGGCCGTCTGCGATCTTTTAAAACAGCCGCGCCGCTTCCCAGCTGACTCCCGAAGCCAAACCCGGAAGTGGTTTTTTTTTAATTAATATTTTTTTAAATCGCGAAACTCGAGGGATCACTGTAATAATAATAATAATAATAATAATAATAATAATAATAATAATAATAATAATAATCTCTCCAGAAGCAAAGATTAAGGGAAAAATTAAGGGAAAAATGCAAAAAACCCCAAATTATGGCTAGTTTAAAAAAAAAATCTCATTTAACGACTACTTCAGCTTCATCCGCAACAACACATGAGCATACAACAGGTACAAACTTAAAGTAAATTGCTCCACACTCGACTGCAGGAAATACGACTTTAGTAATGCATGGAACTCACTACCTGACTCTGTAGTATCATCACCTAACCCCCTGTTTCTTTTTCCATTTATGGGTAGATGGACTCTCATTCATTGAAAGTATTGAAGCAAAGTGTTAACCAGTTGCCTCTTTGGCTAAAAATAAGGCAGAGAGAATCATATGCCTTTTGAACCATAGCCCATAGAAGTCCCAATTGTGCTGCCAAAGGTGTTTGATGCTGGGAGCTGAAACCTAGAAACATCTGAAAGATAATCATAGTCCCACCTCTACTATATTGATCTCCTGTTGGTGACTTCACATGCACTAATCAGGGAACACACTTTCCAATTCTATAATTTAGTGATGATAATGGTAATTATGACATCTTCAATTATCTTAATAATCTAATATAATAGTTGGCTGACTAGATACACCACGATATCCATCTTGGCGTGCTGATGTACCAAATCGACATTTGCAAAAATTCCAAAATTATTGCTATTTATAAGTGATATAATAAACTTCCCTGCAACCAAAGTCTAAGCTGTAAATTGTGCAGTGAAAATCTGTCCAAAGAAATTCTTTTTATTTCTCGAGGACAACTTAAAACAACTTTTCTGATTACCTGACATTTCATTCATCTCCAGGAAACATTCTTTTGTTACTGCTTCAAGGAGAATTACTTGAAATAATCCTTGCTTTCAGTTCTCTTATAGTTTCAAACCATATCCCATTTCTCTCAGATTTTTTTTAAAAAAACAAACAAACATCTGATCAATGTCTTTGTGGAAATGCCGGGGCCATATTTATTTTGCTGGAAAGGGTTATCAGGATGTGTATTCACATTTGCTAAAGAAACTAAAAAGCTTCCAAAATAGAAGAAATGTATTTATTTACTTACAAAAGTATTTGTAAAAATAATAAAGACATCCCACCTTTATTATTTTTACTAATAACTCCCAGTAACGAACATATCCAACATACCTTCCTCCTCCTATTTTCTCTGGGAGATGAATTTATAATAATAACAATAACAGAGTTAGAAGGGAGCTTGGAGGTCTTCTAGTCCAACCCCATGCTTAGGCAGGAAACCCTACACTATTTCAGACAGAGTTTGGTAGAGAGAGGATGACTGGCCGAAAATCACCCAAATGGCTTTCGTGGCTAAGGCGGAACACAATTTTTCATAGCTAGGTCTTTCAAAAGGAATCTGGTGGCACCTTTCCTGACTAATAATTGCATTTGTGAATTACAGATCACTTCGTTAGACACATAGAGTGGCTAAAGTACCTCAACTTACAATGGTGCAATGGTACCTCTTCTTACGAATTTAATTCGTTCTGTGACCAGGTTCTTTAAGTAGAAAAGTTTGTATGAAGAAGCAATTTTCCCCATAGGAATCAATGTAAAAGCAAATAATGCGTGTGATTGGGGAAACAACAGGGAGGGTGGAGGCCCTGTTTCCTCCCAGGAGATTCCTAGAGAGGCCCCATGGAGGCTTCTCCCTGCTTTTTCTGGCCCAGGAGATTCCTAGAGAGGCCCCACGGAGGCTTCTCCCTGCCTTTTCTGGTTACGGTTTCGGAGGCTAGGGTTTGTAAGTGGAAAATGGTTCTTGAGAAGAGGCAAACAAATCTTGAACACCCAGTTCTTAACTAGAAAAGTTCATAAGTAGAAGCATTCTTAGGTAGAGGTGCCACTGTATACGTCTTTTAATTAAAGTGTGTTAGTTAGAAAAGATGTTACAGACTTCTGATATTTGGCAATCCAGCATAGCTCTTGCCCTTTAATGGCTAGCTCATTGTAACTAATATGCCATTGGAAGGAAAAAAAGAAGGTAGGAAATTTCCATCTGCATGCCATTTCAGATGCACCTAGAGAATACTGTTCATTTGGACTCATTTAATTCTGGGTTTGAATTTGGATATGGATCTGAAACTGCAGAAGTCATCTTGACAGATGATATACAATGACTACCGCTTCATTAATTGTTTTGCAAGTACTGAGTACCTTTTTGAGGCCATTGCCAATGGTTCCTTTTTAGATTACTGGGTGGAGTTGGATCTTAAAGTCTTAGACCTGTGATGGTGAACCTATGGCACACATGCCACAGATGGCACACGGAGCCATATCTGAGGGCATGCAAGGTGTTGCCCTGTGTCAGCTCCAGTGCACATGTGCATGCTGGCCGGCTGATTTTTGGCCTTCAGGACTGTGGGTGAGGCTGTTTTTCAACCTCCCCAGACTTCAAGCAAGCCCCTAGAGCCTTTGGAGGGCAAAAAATGGTCCCAACCGGCCTACCGGAAGTTCGGAAATGAACTTCCCTTTTTTCGGTATCCACAGGCTCTGGAGGCTTTCCTGAAGCCTGGGGAGGATGAAAAACAGACCAACGGGCCTACTGGAGATCCAGAGGCTTCAGTGAGGCCTGCACGCATGAGCAAAGGGACAATGTGTATATGTGTGTGGGTTGTGTGTGCATGCACAGGGGGAGAACATTCCATTATGGGTGTGGGCATGCACATGCATGTTATTGTGTGAGCGCCCTTTTGGCACCTAAGCAAAAAAAGGTTTGCCATCACTGTCCTAGACCAGTGTTTTTCAACCAGTGTGCCGTGGCACACTAGTGTGCCGCGAGACATGGTCAGGTGTGCCGCGAAGCTCAGAGAGAAAGAAAGCAAGAGAGAGAGAAAGAAAGAGAGAAAGAAAGCAAGAGAGAGAGAGCAAGAGAGAGAAATAAAGCAAGAGAGAGAGAGAAAGAGAGGGAGGGAAGGAGAGAGAGAGAAATACATAGAGGGAGGTAGGAAGGGAGAGAGAAAGAGAGCAAAAAAGAGAGGAAGGAAGGAAGAGAAAGAAAGAGGGATGGAGAGAGAGAGAGAGAGAAAGAGGAAGGGAGAGAAAGAGGGAGGGAGAAAGAAATAGAGTGAAGGGGAGGAAGAGAGAGAGAGAGAATTTTTTTGTCCAAACTTTTTTAGCGCCCCCCCGCTCAATGTGCCCCAGGGTTTCGTAAATGTAAAAAATGTGCCGCGACTCAAAAAAGGTTGAAAATCACTGTCCTAGACATTCCTATCACGTTATGTCTAGATTCTAGAAGGACTATAGGTTGACCGATAGAAAATAGTTTTATTGAGTTCTGATACTGAAGAGATAGGAGACTGGTGGACAGTGAAGGGCTACCAAAATTTTTACTACCACACTGTGGGTGTGGTTTATGCGTTTTCTTTCAACATCTTTCAGTGCAAATTGGGTGCCCTGGGGTGGAGCTCCATTTTCACTACCTCACTGCGTCCCCCCCCCCCAATTCGGGCAGTAGCCCACCCCTGCTGGTGGAGTGACTTCAGTTCTTTATTAGGTTACAGGAAGTAAATTCCAGCAGCAGTATACAAAAAGCAGGGGGTTTAAATAGGGAGCCAATCTGGG
The DNA here is from genome assembly GCF_031021105.1 of Erythrolamprus reginae. Taxonomy (NCBI): domain Eukaryota; kingdom Metazoa; phylum Chordata; class Lepidosauria; order Squamata; family Dipsadidae; genus Erythrolamprus; species Erythrolamprus reginae. Next base: position 324,937,872 of record NC_091950.1, on the reverse strand, counting down.
AGCCATCAGAATTTTCCTATTTAACTTCCCTGTTGCTCTCAGATAAACAATGATTTGATTTACCAAATATATTTCTGTCCTCTTGAAGGGATATCCTACAGAGTTTCACTTTGTTTACTATAGTATTTTATATATACAGGAAATGACAATGGTTGCTATTGGTCATAAATCTTGAAGGGCACATCTGATAGTAACTGAATGTTGTCCAAGTCTAATCATGACCTTGATAGGAAGGAACAAGCTAGGATTAAATTCCTACAAGGCAGAAACACTGCTATCCAGTAGAAAGTTTATTTTGAAGTGAATGCAATCCAGCCAACTCTGAAACATCAGATTTGTGACTGAGACTATTCCTTTCACTTCCCCCAGCTTTAAGTATTGATAACCTCGAGAGTGGTTTATTTGCAAAGCCTTATATGAGAAATTACCCTTGACATGTGTCCAGAAGCTGCAGCCAGTGTAATATACAGTACTATGGTTAGATTGCAGAAAATGGCAATTTACATATAGTGTATTGTATTTTGAAGAAGTTGTATTGGCTCTCAGTTTGTCATCAAGCAATATTTAAGGTACTGTACTTGTTGTAATATGACAAAGCTGTATGTGACAAGCGCTCCATTATTGTACTTCCCCATCAAAAATGCTTTAGTGGGGGTGCCCTCTCGTGGGCATCACATCTTTCAGTGATTATTTATGTGACAATTTGTGTGAGGGAAGGTGTGATTCATGTGCTCCGGTTTTGGAATTTTCTTTCTGTTCAGGTATGGTTAGTAATAAGTCTTACCACTTTTCGCATCAGCTTACAAGCCGTTTTGTTAAGTAGTACATTTGTATGTGCTCGACTCGCTGCCTATAGACAGTTTTAAAGAATTTATGATTTAAAATATATGTTCTCACATGCTTCTATTGAACATTCATTATAGTACTTAGAACTAGTTTTAAATTAAGGATTTTTAATTAAGTGATTTTTTAAAAATGTTAATCTGAATTGCTTCCCTGTTTTGAGATTCTTAAAAACAGTGAAAATGAAAGATATAACATGTATGAACTTTGGTTTTTCTTTTCAAAAAACAAAACCAAACCTATTTGGCCCCCACATTTCCTCCATTTATGTTCACACCACCAATATTTAGTTTACAAAAAGCATAAGGGTTTAACTTTCAGATTCAGAAGGACAAAACAAAAGCAAGATTTAAAATCATCTGAAGATTACATTTCAAAGCAACTGTGTATTCAAGCTATTAATGCCATGCTTTCTTATATATATCTTTCTTATATATGTGTGTGTTTAAGTATTAAGTGTTTAAGTATTAAGTATTAAAGTGTTTTTAAGTATTGGATTTGTAGTATTTCTTGTTGTGAGCCGCTCCGAGTCTACGGAGAGGGGCGGCATACAAATCTAATAAATGAATGAATGAATGAATGAATAAATAAATAAATGTGTGTGTGTGTGTGTGTGTGTGTGTATACATACACATAGAAACATAGAAACATAGAAGACTGACGGCAGAAAAAGACCTCATGATCCATCTAGTCTGCCCTTATGCTATTTTCTGTATTTTATCTTAGGATGGATATATGTTTATCCCAGGCATGTTTAAATTCAGTTACTGTGGATTTATCAACCACGTCTGCTGGAAGTTTGTTCCAAGGATCTACTACTCTTTCAGTAAAATAATATTTTCTCATGTTGCTTTTGATCTTTCCCCCAACTAATTTCAGATTGTGTCCCCTTGTTCTTGTATTCACTTTCCTATTAAAAACACTTCCCTCCTGAACCTTATTTAACCCTTTGACATATTTAAATGTTTCGATCATGCCCCCCCTTTTCCTTCTGTCCACGAGCCATACTTTGGAGACCACTGCTTCAAGTGATACAGTTCACATGGCATGGTAGTTAAAATCAACAAGTCATATACAGCGGTACTTCTACTTAAGAACTTAATTGGTTCCATGACAAGGTTCTTAACTAGAAAAGTTTATAAGTAGAAGCAATTTTTCCAATAGGATTTAATGTAATGCGTGCAAACCCAAATAATGCATGCAAACCCATTAGGAAAGAAATAAAAGCTTGGAATTTGGGTGGGAGGAGGAGGAGGAGGAGGAGTAAGACGAGGAGGAGGACAGTTGCTGCCAAAAGAAGAAGGTGAGGTGAGGGGAATCAGAAAAATTCAAAACTTTAAGCTTAAAAAAACCAAAGAGGGACTCTGAGCCGAGTTGATCTGGATGGGGCAAGGCACCCACTTTTGCCTTTCTGTGCCCAGATGCTCTGGGAGGCAACCTTGCGCTGGGTGTATGGGAGGCAGCGCGAGGGAGTCAGCACAGCAAAGTGGTTTTTCCCCCTCTTGAAGTGTCCAGAGAAACACGCCATTCATTCTGGACTGCCAAAGCCTCTTTAAGCGCCACCGAAAGGCTCCTCTGGCAGCCCAGAAAAGCCTGAGGTGGCCGGGATTAAAAGGGGGAATGGTAGGAAACTGGCCGGGCCTTCGTGCTGCTCTCAAATTTCCTGGGAATTTTTTCTGGGCTCTCAAGTTTCCTGGGAAATGGTTCTTGAGAAGAAGCAAAAATATCTTGAATGCCCAGTTCTTATCTAGAAAAGTTCTTAAGTAGAGGCGTTCTTAGGTAGAGGTACCACTATATAGTTAAAAGAAAATGTCAAATCTGTCCTCTGTAAAGAAATGTTCTTTTCTTCAGGTTTTTTTCATTATTTGTCCCATATTTTATATTTCCTGTCACACTTGTATCCCCTGTTAAATAGTTCAGACATGGGGGGCAGGATGCTGTCACTCTGCAGTCTTCTAAGTACATGGAGTAGATTAAATGGTCAGGGGAGAAGCAAAGGTCAATATTATTTTGTGCATGGCTGAATTGAAATTTGAATCCACCTTTTCTTGGTTCTGATCTCATTTTAGTTTTGCAATTTATGCTGGTGGAATCAGAGAGGAAGCACATTTAACAGTCTAATGTTAAATTCTTAAGAATGATTAGGTAGCATTCACTGAATATTCTTGTTCACCCCTTAGTCAGAGTCTCTCCCTCCCTCCCTTTCTCTGTCTTTCTCTCTCTCCCCTCTCTCCCCTTCCTCCCTCCTTCCCTGTTAAAATGCATTACTTTTTTTGCCTTTAGTGAAAGAAATTCCTTTTGATCTTTAAATAGCTGCACAAGGTGAAATGGCAGGGTAATGCTAAAAATATATTATGGAGACATGAATAGTGACTCTGTGGCTAAGGTTATGTTAAGAGTTGAACTTTGAGTGGGGCTTAAATCTCTCTGTATCATACGATGCTGATCAAATTTACCCTTCAAATTTAGCAAAGGAGAGTTCAGGGAACAGTTGCTTTTGCCATGCCATTATATTCTTGCACTGCTGCTTTTGTGAAGGAAACATTTTTCCAGTGACTCCATTTAAAACTCCCAGTTTGTCCCATTTCATACCACTACAAGGAGATGGTCCTTTTTGGGTAAAGGATAAAGCTGTGACTGGAAGTGATACACAGCCTACAACTTATCTGTGCATTATCCAAACCTACATTTATTTGTTTATTTGGAACAGGAGTTCCTCAAATTCCACAACTCATCAATCCTCTCATAAAGTTTCATATTGTTCATCACCCTCCAAACAATTATGAAAATTACCATTTTAACTAATAGTACGAATAACAACAATAATAGCAACATTGACCTATTGGGTAGTCCCTGTCGGGATTGGAATGACCCCCTTACCTTAGACAAGGCGCTCAACCCGTGAGGAGTGAGCCGGGAGCTTCCGGAGGTGATGAATATTGAAGTACAGACAAGCATGTTCGAATGAACAATTAGTTTTTATTATAAAAGTATAAAAACAATAAAAGTCTGAAGAGACATAAAAAGCACATCCTCTGGCTAAGGATGCATGGAGAAAAGATGTCTCCTAATTAAGGACCGCCCTTCTTCTTCAAGAAGAGACAGGATGTGAGCAAACAGGTTACATCACACAGGAGGAGCTACCTTACTAGACAGAATTAACTCTCTAACTACTGGATGTTTCTCAATGTCGTTGGGGGCTGGCAATTTCCAGCGCGACAGTCCCATCAATCTTTGGGGGGGGCAATATTGATAATTCTGGAAACCCTAATTTAGAACATTTATATGGCTACATATCAGCTTGCACTGGGTTGCATAACAATGATGGACATCTGTCATATACTGTGTGGAAATGAAAGAACATCAGCCTGACAACCAAATCTGGATGAATTTGCTCTATTGCTTTTCCTGCAACAACCTAGGGTTGTGAAAGTTGGACCTTGAAAAAGCAAGGCAGAAAGAAAATCAACTTGTTTGAAGAAGGTTCCTGTGTATTCCTTGGACAGCCAAGGTGACTAACAAGCAACTACTGGAACGTGTAACACTAGACATGTCACTGGAAGGCAAAATCACAAAACTGCATTTCACTTATTTTGGCCATATCTGGCAGGGCCATTTGCTGGAGAAAGCAATTCTGTTTGGAAGAGTTAGTGGTAAAAAGAAGCCAGGAAGTCAAAGAACAATGTCTGGATACCACCAAAGTTGACACCAACCAGAGCACAGAAAAACTAAAAAAAAAAAGTAGTCCAAGTAGTCCAAAAGTATTACTGTCATTAAACCAACTGATATCCAGATTTTTCTACATTTGGTGAAACTCAGCAGGATTAGTTGGCATTTTGTGGGGTACATAGTGATGTAGAAAGATCCCCTAAATCAAGAATGGTCAAAGTTACAAGCCACAGTAACTGGAAGATGTTGTGAGATGTGGTCCATAGAATTGCCAATTCTAAGAGATGACTGATTGGATAACATCATCATCACTGCCATGGCTACCTAACTTAGACAACAACATGACTCTTGGTGGAATATAAGAAATAATTAAATGAAAATATGAAGAGAATGATATGTATCTCCCTAAGTCCATTGGTATTGGGTGGCATAGAAGTTGAATGAATAAATAAATACATACATAAATGAATGAATGAATGAATAATAGTATACTATTAAAATTAATTAAATTGATTGTTTATGAGAATAAATGCAAGATTAAATCCAAGTATATTTCTCTCTTATAACGTACATTGCTAATATATTGAATAAGGTAAAAGGCATTTCTAAATACTACATTTCTATCTGAATGGAGGACTGCCTAAAGACATTTGGGGTGAGGTAAAATGAGGACATTTACATCCCAGTCTTCATTTCTGCACGGTGGTGGGAATTAGGTCAGTTTGCAAAGAATTAATTCCATCAACATTCCTAGTTCTTAGACTCCAGACCCAGCAATGGAAAGGTAAGCAGATATGATAGAGATTTTTGAAGAATTTGTCCTAAGGGAACTTTAAGCTTTCTCAGATAAAGAATCTGTTTAAAGTGAGCACCCTGCCAGGTTCAAACAGAGCAGGGAAATTATAATCAGAGGCATTTGATGTGTAGAGCACTAAATATTTGTGTGAAGTGGCTGCCCCATTATCCTTGTACCTTTAACCAAGGGAGGACTTCTCCCTCTGAAATTGCTCTTACCAAAATAAAGTAGCCATAGATATTGTTTGGGGAATTGGTCTCTTTTGTGTGCTTCTTCTTCCAGTAATGAAACTCATGAGCACAGAGGATAATGACAGTAACCTCATCTGTCAAGCGCTGTAATCTCAGCCACTAGCTTTATACTGCATTGTTCTGTATTTTCCATTCAAATTATCCGTTGTTATGCAGAAGTATGCCCATTACCTGCAACTGACAAACGTAAGAAAGATTTAAGTAAATCAGTGCGGAGGGCAGCAACATAGTCTTGGGCAGTAGCTCTTAAAACACAGAGCAGTAAATCATACAACAATTTCACACTGGGCATGAAAAATGACAGGCCGAATGGAAAGTTACTTGGGGCTATTATTGGAAAAGCAGCATCAAACACTGTAGCTGAGTGAAACAAAGTCACTGCTTTTTTTTTTTTAGTGCTGTTGCTTTAGCTTGAACTTTGGAGACTTTGCTTGACTGAAGGAAAATTCTCCAGCTCTGTCAACCTGATTGGATCTACTTCAAGGTGCCCACAAAAACTGCCTTCCTGCTTTTGGGCTGTCTGCTTTGGGGAAGCATACAGTAAATGGAGACCTTGCTTAGAATAGGGCAGTGTTACATAATTTATGAAAAGTCCATGTTTATCAATGATTCCCAGCTTTGTAGTAAAAAATAAACTAATATACTGTATATGGACCTTGGGGGTTGGGAGGAGGGAGAGAGAGGGGGGGGGGAGAGAGAGAGAGAGAGAGAGAAAGATGTTGTGGTTAGCTCTGGCCCAGCTCCTGCCCCAAGGACTGTGGATGTGGGGGAGACATCCACATGCAGCAGGCTGTTTTGCCCTCGGTGGAATCTGATGATGAAGGCTCCTCTGACCAAGAAGACATGAGTGACAGGGAGGAGGAGAGTGTGGCAGACAGCTCAGAAGGAGATCAGTTATCTAGCTCGCCTTGGATTCAGAACAAGAGTGTTCTTGGATTCAGAACAGCCACGCATGCGGAGAGCGATGCATAGGCAACAACAACTGAGAGATTATTATCAAAGAAAATGAGGCCACCTGTGGTTGGGTGGGGCTGTGGTAATTAGTGAGGCTGCTATAAATAGCAGCCTGTGGGTTTGGCCATTGTGGAGGATTATCTGATCGTGGTGTTTCGTGACTGCTTTACTGACTTTGACTTTTTGTGTGCTGATTTTTCCCTGCTTTGAAACTAAACCAGAGCAAAGTGTGTTTCACTTTGTGAAAGAAGAAGGACTGTGAATTGCCTCACAGCTGCAAGCTAAGTATCACAGAACTGATAAGGGACTTGTACAAATTACCAGTTTGTTTGGAGACGAGTGCTCTTTGCTATACCAAAAGAGGGCTTAGTTTAAGTGAATTTTCATTATAAAGAATATTGTTTTGAATTTTCAAACGTGTGTGTATCTGAAATTTGGACCTGTGAATTTTTGGGAGGAGTATACCAGAGAGCCTGACAGAACAGAAAGAGAAAGAAAGAAAGAAAGTAGAAAGAAAGAAAGAAAGAAAGAAAGAACAATTTTTATATGAGATGTCAAGTAGAGATCATCGTGTGGACGTATTAATATGAACTCATATTTTCGTCCCAGGACACATGTCATAATCTTCTGCAGTTTATTTTTGCAGAAGTCTGGAAAGACTTAGGTCATTACTTGCATCCTTGGATAACTGGCAAGGAACATCTGAATAGACTGAGTATAACATCTGTTTTCTTCTCCCTTGAAAAGTGCAGGGTTTTGAGATATTAACTAATGAAATTGCTACTCCAGGCTCCGCAATGATATTTTGGATTTGATAATTTTAGGCTTTTTAAAAAACTGTAAAATTGACAAGAGATCATGATAGTTAGCATTCATAAAATATGATATTTTTTAAAAAAATAATGTGTTTGTTTATAACTAAAACAGTGAATACTGTAGTTGCCTACTGTTCATCAGGGATTTACTGCTGCCTATCACTGTCATTAAACCAACTGATATCCAGATTTTTCTACATTTGGTGAAACACAGCAGGATTAGTTGTCCAGAAAAGATGGAGTGGCTGTGGGTTTTGCCTCCCAAGGACAATTCCATCTGTCCGTCCATTACCCTGGGGGGGGGGGGAAACTACTGACCCCCTCAGAGAGGGTTCGCAACTTGGGCGTCCTCCTCGATCCACAGCTGACATTGGAACATCATCTTTCGGCTGTGACGAGGAGGGCGTTTGCCCAGGTTCGCCTGGTGCACCAGTTGCGTCCCTATTTGGACAGGGAGTTATTGCTCACGGTCACTCATGCCCTCATCACCTCGAGGTTCGATTACTGCAATGCTCTCTACATGGGGCTGCCTTTGAAAAGTGTTCGGAAACTTCAGATCGTGCAGAATGCAGCCGCGAGAGCCATCGTGGGGTTTCTAAGATTCGCCCACGTTTCTTCAACACTCCGTGGCTTGCATTGGCTGCCGATCAGTTTCCGGTCACAATTCAAAGTGTTGGTCATGACCTTTAAAGCCCTACATGGCATTGGACCAGATTACCTCCGGAACCGCCTGCTACTGCACAAATCCCAGCGACCGATAAGGTCCCACAGAGTTGGCCTTCTCTGGGTTCCATCGACTAAACAATGTCGTTTGGCGGGCCCCAGGGGAAGAGCCTTCTCTGTGGCGGCCCCAGCCCTCTGGAACCAACTCCCTCCGGAGATTAGAACTGCCCCCACCCTCCCTGTCTTTTGTAAACTACTCAAGACTCACTTATACCGCCAGGCATGCGGGAGTTGAGATGTTCCTTCCCCCTAGGCCATTACAAGTTATGCATGGTATGTTTGTGTGTATGTTTGGTTTTATAATAAGGGTTTTTAGTTGTTTTTATTATTGGATTGTTACATGTTGTTTTTATCATTGTTGTTAGCCGCCCCGAGTCTATGGAGAGGGGCGGCATACAAATCCAATAAATTATTATTATTATTATTATTATTATTATTATTATTATTATTATTATTATTATTTTGTGGGGTACATAGTGATGTAGAAAGATCCCCTAGATCAAGAGTGGTCAAAGTTACAAGCCACGGTGTTTCTATTGTACTATTTGGATTGCTGTGATCAGTGTGATCCAGACACTGCCAAAGGAATTAGTGCTATTAGATGATTATTGCTATTAGCTTTAAATACCCTGAACTGCTGCTTTCAAGCCCAGCTTGTCTTGGAGCCTTTAAACAGGAAAAGTTGCATTCTATTCATATGTAGCATGTAGGTTCCAGCAGAAGACTGCCCCAGTCATGCTCTGTACGAAGAGATGGAAACTAAGACAAATATAGGAGGTCAGTTGTTACCATAGAACATGCAATCTACTTAATTTGGAATCCTGAAGGACGTATGTGGACAACCAAGTGGGTGTTTAATGTATATTTTTTCAGTTCTCTTTATGACAAGAAAGGTGTGCTAACATAAATTGTGCTGCTCCATGGGCCAAGCTTTAATCTGCTTTAGAATTTTGATGCAGGACAAATTTGAAATTATTGGATTCACTAACTTCATTTCCCACACGCTTGAATCAGTGGCGGCTTGCTTCTGGTTCAGTCCTAAGAACTGTTAGTGCCGGCGGTGGGAGGCTCCGCCCACCCAGGACGCTTCTGCGTATGCACAGAAGCAATGTGTGGGCACGCGCACGTACGAACTGGTAGTAAAGGGTTTTAGAACCCACTACTACCTTGAATGTTATGAGTTTCTCACCTGCCAATAGAAAAAGCATTCACAAATGATTGTCCTTCACATAATCATCTACTTACATTTATCCAACTCTGCCCATCCTATATGAATGAGAGCAATTGGTTGTTTGGCCTCCCAGCAATTTCATTCTTTCTTTTTCAAAGAATCTCATTGCTCATTCTTTCTTTTTCAAAGAATCTAAGGTCAAAGGACATACCGTGCTAAGTAGAAATTGTGCAGCTGATTTGGTCAAATTAATGTTAATTAGAGTAATTAGAGTTAGGCCAGATAGAGACAACTCTACAAAAGATTTTTGGGGAAAGAACCTTTCTTCTTCAACACTGATATTGCTGGAGCAATATTTTTAACTGAAAAAAAAAATAATTTCATATTTTTAAACGAAAAACTCATGCAATAATAAGTATTGTCACATTCCTTGTATTCTTCCAATCCTTCTACTCTTTTGGTTTTTGTTAACATATTTTTAAGAAATATAAGATGAGCATCCTATTTTGAAAAGCTTCCTTGGGGGAATAAATATGTTTATTGTGGCCAATGAATGAATGGTTTAATATAAACCATGGTTTAAGTCAGTTTGCTTGCATTCTACTTATTTGTTTCTTGCTCAAGATATACAAGGTTGTCTGTTTCCTGCTGTGGAAATACAAGGTTCTTATTTGCCTGTGAAAACTACCTTACTTGGGACATCACAGGCAGTCTGGCACATTTAGTTTTCCTTCTTTATGTCCAGATAGTGCCAGTGATGATGATGTGTGACTCGAGCATCCATCTTCTTCAGTGTTTCTGTAATACTTCATTGATTGGAAGACTATTGGGTAGTAACTACCCAAACGGCAATGTGTATTTGTGCGTGCATCATTTCTCATGATTGTCATCATGAGTGACAGTGCAGAAATGTGAATGATGCCATTTGTTCCAGTTTAATGTTCTCTATAATGAACTATACTTCATGATAATAATAGTTGGAAACATTGATTTTGTTTTCTGTTACTTATCACGATCTCAAACACATTGGTTTGCATTATTGACTTTCTCAGCTAGTTTCAGGCATCGTCTCTTTAGAAGATGTGCAAAATCAATGCTGGTGTGAAAAGGATGTGCTCTGTTAGATCTCTATATGGGTTTGTACCACCACGAAAATCACTGAATGTGTCATGTTGTAGAATTGCTGAGTGGGTCTGCTAACAGAGGGCAATGCTAGTGTTGCTTATTGGCCAAGGGATGTAGAAACTCAATTATTTCTCTGGGTAAAACCTCTTGAATGGTTGTATGAATTTTTAAAAAGATAATTAGCTTTTCAGATTGTTAAACCAGTGTATCATCTTAGAGGTTGCAATGGGACATTGATCAGATTGAAACCCCCTGATCTCTCTGCAAGAGCTTAAAGATTTGGCTGTTCCTGTTAACTTGAAGCTCCAATGGAGGAGTTTCAGATTGGTTGGTAGATTAATAACAGTTCCCCCATTCCCATTCATCCTACTCCCTCATACTCCATCTTTTAGTTAAGACTGAGTACAGTGGTACCTCTACCTAACAACGCCTCTACTTAAGAACTTTGCTAAATAAGAACTGTGTGTTCAAGATTTCTCCCCCTCTCCTTAAGAACCATTTACTACTTAAGAACCTAAGCCCAGAAAAATTTCCCAGGAAATTTGAGAGTGGCACGAAGGCCCAGCCAGTTTCCTGTCATTCCCCCTGGGTTTCTCTCTCTGGCGCAGTGTATGGGAGGCAGCCTCGTGCCGGGTATATGGGTGGCGCGTGCTCCTCCTCGCCGCCTCAAAGACCCTCTTTTTTTTAAGCCTTAAAGTTTTGGATTTTTTTGATTCCCCTCACCTCACCTTCTTCCTTTGGCAGCGACTGTCCTCCTCCTCTTCTTCCTCTTCCTCCTCCCACTCAAATTCTGAGCTTTTATTTCTTTCTTAATGGGTTCGCACACATTATTTGCTTTTACATTGATTCCTATGGGACAAATTGCTTCTACTTACAAACTTTTCTACTTAAGATCCTGGTCACAGAACGAATTAAGTTCTTAAGTAGTGATATTTGTAATTGTTTTTTTTAGATAGATAGATAGATTTTTATTGGCCAAGTGTGATTGGACACACAAGGAATTTGTCTTGGTGCATATGCTCTCAGCGTACATAAAATAAAATATACATTTGTCAAGAATCATGTGGTACAACACTTAATGATTGTCATAGGGGTCAAATAAGCAATGAAGAAGCAATATTAATAAAAATCCTAGGACATAAGCAACAAGTTACAGTCATACAGTCAACATGGGAGGAAATGGGTTTATATTGTCTATAATGTTATTTATATTGTCTATAGGTTTTGTATAGTTTTATCTTTTTAATATTGTGAGTCAGCCAGACTTACTCTGTGGTAATATTAGTGGCCAATAAATTTAATAAACAAACAAACAAACATTTAGGAATACAGACCAGAACTCCCTATTTCTATTATTGAAGTCCAGTTTTCAAGGCTGGGTTATGTTAAAACGGCTTTTGTTATTATTCCCTGCTTGTGCTCAAGATCATAATTTGAGTTTTTGCAGGCAGTAACAATTCATCAGCTCGTTAAGGTAAGTCAGGTAAAAAACGGATACAGCAAGGATTGCAAGAATTTATTAAATGGTTACAGAGTAAAATCCTAAAAATCTGGTGGTTTATTTCTACCTTTCTCTTATAGCAAATAAAAATCAGGGTGGGATTATTCTGGATTCCCCCCCCCCCCCATACTTTCTACTTTCTTGGGAAACTCTCTCTTTAATGGTTCATTCTTCCTTCCCCATTTCCAATCCCCAGTCAACAGTCCTTCACATTATTAGATAAAATAATGCTTACTCAATGAGTAAGCATACAAGTAAATAGATTTATATCCATGTGTTATTCTTCTTATTTGCACGGGGATCAATAAAAATCCTATTTCAATCCAAAATTTGTGCCATTCAAATCAATGTTTCATTCACCCAGAAATGAGTAGTGGAATTTGTCTTTCAAACAATATTCAAGTTTGGAATTCTTCCTATGGATTTAGACGTCAGTGAATTTACCTTAAAAGGTTTGTGTCGGCTAACCTAATTCCAATTAAGAGGAAATTAAACACAACTAAAATAATCAGGCTTAAACACTATGTAAATTCTTCTATTCTAAAATAAGAATAAACAAATAAAAGCACTTTCTATTTTAGGCCTTTGCTACCTGTCCTACTTATTGTATGAACTAGAACTATTGTACTATTGTATGAACCATTTTACTAGAAATGGTTTTAAAAAATAAAAGATCCAAAGTTAGTTTCCTTTCTATCATTTTATTCTGCATCGAAACAGAAAAAGCTTTTCTGCACCAATGGGATCAACAGGAGAACTTTTTAAAGTTATATTTTAGTTAAATCAAGCATAGGAAGTAATAATTATTTGCGATCAAAGACATTGACATTTTAAAATTATATCCTTATTTGATTGTTTCACATGAACAATTCAGATGAAAAAGCATTTATCCTGTAAAGGTTTGAAATGGATAAATATCTCTCAGACCATTATATCACATTTTGAATTAGTATGACTACACATGATAGGGTTTTTTTAAAAAGGGAATAAGAGATTTTTTAAAAAAAAGTTAGCCACAGAGTTTATTGCCAAAAGGAGTTCCTAATATGACAAAGCATAATTGAATGAGTTAAGTATTTAATGAAGATTCTGAGTAAATAAAAGAATCAGTCATTCAAAGAAACAAGCAATTTGATTTTGCACATAACTAAAGAAGTCATTTTATGTGCTTTTGGGAAATAAGAGATGGACGGAAATGTCTACCAAAGATACTAAATGTGGGAAAAACATACATATGGTGACTTTTATATTGCTTGAATCTGGTTCGCTCTAAGTGGATTACAAAATATGTACAATCAACAAACACAATAAGAGAATAGAACAGAACAGAACAGAATAGAATTTTATTGGCCAAGCGTGACTCGACACACAAGGAATTTGTTTTGGTAGCCATGCTCTCAATGCACATAAAAGAAAAGTTTGTCAAGAATCATAAGGTACAATATTTAATGAAAGTCAATGCAAAATGCCCATGGTGCCATTTTTCACTGAGAATAACATTAAGAAGTAATTCCAGCTCAGCTCCCAAAAGCACTTTGACAGCCAGATCATATATTTTCAACATGAGTGAAAGAGGTATTCTTACCTCTGAAGGAAAGCTGTCCCAAAAGAACTCATCTTCAAAGAATCTGCCCTCTGAGTGTCCTTTAGCAGATTTCTTGATTTTGGAGGTAGAGGCAGATACCATCAGTAGGTATTCTCTGTTTGCTTGTGTTGGATGAACAAATTCTAACCAGCCTAGTCTGGCTTGAAAATAACTAGTTCCCAAATCTTATAGAACTGTCTATCATTTGTCCTTTTCGTGGCTATTCAAATAATGTGACTTAACTGAAAAAGAGTCCAAGCACCTGTTCTGTCTCAACCACCCATAATTACAGGGTAATTAGTCCAGGAAGACACACACTACACGATAAAAGGAAAACCCAAAAGTTTTTATAAACAGAAAAACAGAAACAGCTCCCTTTTTAAATGTCAAAGGGATTTTCTGGTACACACAAGGCACAGTCCAATTGCTCACCCAATAATTGGGAAATTGAGTCCAATTCTAAAGTCCAGAAAGTCCACACACACAATCCTGAACAGCAAAAACCACAATCTTGACGAAACAATGAACCAGATAAACTGCCATGAGGCTAACACACCACTTTTATCTGTAGCACTAATTACAGCAGCCCCACCCAACCACAGGTGGCCTCATTTTCTCTTGTAATAATCCTTCAGTTGTTGTCTCCTATGCATAACTCTACGCATGCGTGGATGTGTCATTAATTCTTGTTCAGAATCCAGGGATGATACACATGATTGATCTCCTCCTGGGCTGTCTGCCAAACTCCCCTCTTCCCTGTCACTCACGCTTCCTTGGTCAGAGGAGACAGATTCTACTGGAAGCAAAACAGGCTTGCGGCATGTGGATGTATCCCCCACCTCCAACTCCACATTGCTTGGGGAAGGAGCTGGGCCAGAGCTAACCACAACAGCACCTATTTGAAAACTTATCTTGGTTGGTAAGCCACTCCTACCCAGGCACCTGGTTGAGGAAGGCTGCTATACAGTGGGAGATCAGTGGTCTTGTAAGTCTTCCATTTTCTAATTATTGCTCCCAGAGTTGATTTCTTCATACCAAGCTTCTTGCCTATTGCCATTTCAGTCTTCCCAGTCTGGTGCAGGGCTACAATTTTGTTTTTGGCGTCCTTCGACAGCTTTTTGGTCTTCACCATAGTGGAGTTTGGATTGTGACTGTTTGAGGTGGTGGACAGGTGTCTTTTATACTGATAACAAGTTCAAACAGGTACCATTACTACAGGTAATGAGTGGAGGACAGAGGAGCCTCTTAAAGAAGTTTCAGGTCTATGAGAGCCAGAAATCTTGCTTGTTTGTAGGTGACCAAATACTTATTTTCCACCATAATTTGCAAATAAATTCGTAAAAAATCAATGTGATTTTCTGGATGTGTTTTTGTCATTTTGTCTCTCATAGTTGAGGTCTACCTATGATGTCAATTACAGGCCTCTCTCATCTTTTTAAGTGGGAGAACTTGCACAATTGGTGTCTAATTAAATAATCCCCCCTCCACTGTATGTTGTTAGAAAGAGGACATCCCTTGGCTAACACTTGGGTTGGTTTAGACTCTTAGCAACTAACATGGACTGTTTTGGGACTGCACGACATCCTAAATAAACAAAGACTCAGCAGCCCTAGAAAAAAAAATAGGACTCATCTACAGCATACAGTGTAAAGACTGCAGCAGCCACTTTGTAGGACAAACAGGCAGAAGACTAACAGAACACCTCCATGAATATCAACTAGAGTGAGAAGACATGATAGATTTTTAAATTTTTTACAATGGACCAATTTAACCATAGTTTCCACTGAGAAACTGTGACTGTCCTAAACCAAGCCAAATCCAAAAATGTAGAGAATCCCTGGAAATTTGGCATTTTGACATATCAGCCATCAATAGGCATATAGAACTAAACAACATTTACATACCATGCAGAAAAGACAACCAACAAGCCGAAAAGGGAAGAAAAGGACCACTATGTATCAGATATCAAATACAACCAAGAGAATCCAGAAATATTTCACAAGAAGAGTCCTTCACTCCTCTGCTTGCAACAGAATATCTTATTCCACTAGACTTGAAATTTTGAGCTTAGATAGCTTAGAACAGTGATGGCGAACCATTTTTGGCCAAAAGGGTGGGCATACATGCAAAAGTGTGTGCATTTGTGCCCACACCCATAATGCAATGCATGCACACAACTCTCGCCTTCTCCTCTGCACATGTGCACAACCCCCAGCACTGCCCCTCCATGCATGCGCACAGGCATAACTGGAGCCTTTGGACTCTTCCTAGGTAGGCCCATTGGGCTGTTTTTTGGCCTCCCCAGGGTTTAGGGGGCTTTCCTGAAGTCTGGGGAGAGTGAAAATGCCAGAAAAGAAGGCTGAAAATCAGCTGACCAGCGTGCACATGTGCGCTAGAGCTGACATAAAAATGCCTTGCGTGCCCTCAGATATGGCTCTGAGTGCCATCACTGGCCTAGAACTTCATCATCTTTGATCTGACCTAAATGTAGTTCACAAAATCATTTACCACAATGCCCTATTTGTCAATTCAGCTTCGACAGCAACAATACACGAGCACACAATCGATTCAAACGTAATGGAAACCGCTCCAAACTCAATTGTAGAAAATACGACTTCAGCAGCAGAGTAATCAGTGCCTGAAATGTACTACCCGACTGGTTTCTTCCCGAAACCCCAAAAACTTTAACCTTAAACTAACAATCCTGGGCCTAGATAGCCTAGAACTGCGGCGCCTAAAACACGATTTGAGTATTGCCCACAAGATCATATGCTGCAACGTCCTACCGGTCAATGACTACTTCAGCTTCAACAGCAACAACAGAAGAGCACGCAACAGATTCAAACTTTAATACGAACCGCTCTAAACTTGACTGTAAAAAATATGATTTCAACAATCGAGTTATCGAAGCGTGGAACTCATTACCGGACTCAATCATCTCAATTCCTAACCCCCAACATTTCTCCCTTAGACTCTCCACGATTGACCTCTCCAGGTTCCTAAGAGGCCAGTAAGGGGCGTACATAAGTGCACTGGTGTGCCTTTCGTCCCCTGTCTAATTGTCTTCCTTTCTCTCGCTTTTCATATATATTTTCTTCCTTTCATATATCCTCTCCTATAAGCTCACTTTTACCCTTATAGATATTATTACATGTCTATTTTTCTTCCTATGTATTTATGTATTGGACAAATGAATAAATAAATAATAAATAAAAATAAACTATCTGCAGTCAACCTCACCCAATTCCTAAGTGATCTGTAAGGGACTTGCATAGGCACACCATTATGCCTACCATCCCTATTCTACTGTCTTATTGCCTAATTTACCTGTATCTACCTTGCTAATGTTTATGTTTATACCAATACCTACTACCTTGTACATGCTTGACAAAATAAAATAAAATAAATCAGCAGATATTTTTCTATATGTGTATTAAAGTACTTTATCAGCAGTATTGAAAATACTGTACATCTTCAATTTTGTGCATCATTACTTCCAATGTCTCACTTACCAGGAGGACTTCTGAAAATTTTGCCCAGTTTTCAAATGTCTTAAACATAAATCAGTGGGCCCTTAAAATAACTCCATCATTCATGTCTGCCCATGCTGTCCAGATTCCTCATTTCTACTCCCAGCTTATTTCTCTTCAGTTGCATAAATTGAAAACAACAACGACTTGGCTTGTTCTATTTGCTATTCAGTTTAGGTTGTTTAAATTTTCATGTCACGGTCATATTTGTGATATACACCAGAAGCTGATCTGAACTGAATCCTGAAATCCTTACTGAGCTAAAACCAATTTGTATAGAAATTGCTGTATAAAGCTAAAAGAGAGTTTACAATCTACAGAAGCTGCAAGAAGGATTATATAGCTATTTGGCTCAAAAGTGATTGAATGTGAGAAATAACACATGAGCAATATCCATAGTTTAAGTGGAAATAGCTAGAATGTTGTTATTTGTTATTTATTCATGATAGCGTATTTCCAATCATATTCTCAAAATTGTTAACAGAGTCACAATGCACAAATTACTATTAATTTGTGAGAAATATATTTAACAGAAATCCAAGAATTGTACAATGAGAACCCTTCATATTCATTGAAGGGACAACGATGAATAACTGAAATTGGAGGTTTTCTTCCTTTGTGATTGGCAGTTCATATAGTTTTGTCCCATGTCAGTTGTTAAAATATTTAAATGGTTTAAAAAACTATTTGTCCAGATTAGAATAACTAGTATGATCCATAGAGACAAATTTTTGTCAGCAATATGAAAACATGAAAAGCACACAGCAAACAAAAGTACATATGGCTCTTCAAGGCTTCTTAAGAATTTTTATTATAAATTCATATTGGGATATCACTTCTAAAACTGAAGATTGAGAGAAAAGAAATGGTAAAAAGAAGACAAATGTTTAGAAAAGGTACCATAGATGCCTGCAGTAAACTGGGATTATATCAAAGCGTTGACACATACATGGTAACATTATATCTTAAATCCTGCCCTTACAGGCTTGATCCTGAAATATGATGCTACTTGATAACTCATAGTTTTGTGTTATGACACACGACATACTCCCCTCTGAGGATGTCTATGACAGCCCCTGTTGTCACTAAAAGAACACATCTGCCATTACTTCAAGAAGGATAAGGAAACAGTAAAAAAGGAGGTCCTCAAGGGTTCTAGCCAGTATTTCCTAACCTCAGCAATTTAAAGATGTACGATTTCCTTATCCTAGCTGCGGAATTCTGTAAATTTATTTTTATTTATTTATTTTGTCCAATATACAATGAGGGTTTTACTGGGTATATATATATACACATAGTGCAATACATGATGAAGGTTATAGAGGAGATACTCATAGTAAAATATATCTAAGAAAGAATAGAAAAGAAGATATAGTAATAGAACATATCAATGAAAGAATAGAAGAAGAGATATAGGAATAGAAGAAAGGTATAGGAGATATAGGAGAGCAATAGGACAGGGGACGGAAGGCACTCTAGTGCACTTGTACTCACCCCTTACTGACCTCTTAGGAATCTGGATAGGTCAACCATAGATAATCTAAGGGTAAATTGTTGGGGGTTTGGGGATGACATTATGGAGTCCGGTAATGAGTTCCATGCTTCGACAACTCAGTTACTGAAGTCATATTTTTTACAGACAAGTGTGGAGTGGTTAATATTAAGTTTAAATCTGTTATGATTTTTTAAGGCTTGTCAGGAGAAGTGATGGAGATTCAATTTTTCTGAGTGATATACTAAAATCTCCCTTGGTCCACAGGTAAATTCGTATCACTAATGAAATACAAAAAGGCTTTATCCAGTACAGAAGATAGCATTTTATTGCATTCGCTGTGCTGCATTTTTGAAGAAGCGTAACCCTTACAAATAAGAGATTTATATAAGGACATAACAATAGGGGAAAAGCTGATTTAGAAAATTCTGGGGAGGAAGAGAGAGCGCAGCATTCTCCCCATTTACATCCTGTTGGTCTTTTCTAAGTTATTCTCAGTTTGATATGTTTTTAAAAAATCTACAGCATATGCCTAGGTATTTTTATACTGATGTTTATATTCTTGTATCTTTTGTCAAAACAGACAATAGTTCTCTAGTTTGTGAATATTCTAAACAAATCTAGATGCCATCTGCCAAACAGATTTCTGTAGCACAGTTCTTATTATTCCTTATGGCAGAGTTTTTCCAAATAATGAAACCAACTAAAATGGATTCTTTTTCTTCTAAATCAACTTATGTATATTCTTGCCCGCATACCTCAACTTCAAACAGCATAAATAGATATCCATAAAGCAAGTGTTAGTGTTGGTCCCTTTCCTGCATTAAACAGTATATAAAAGAATGAACATGAAAAAGTGGGAGATACATTTTTTCTAATACAAGAGAATATGTGTAACTCAGGGTTGAACTGTTAGTCTTGATGCTCTCTGAGCTTGGCTGTTTGCTTGGAGATATTTCATTATCTAAGTGGGTAACATCAGTGCTACTGTAATGAGTATGGTGTGTACTCTCCATTTATAAACAGCATTTATAAACAGTAGCTGGTACCAGTGTTGGTCGGGATGTGGTTTTCTCCTTAATAGTTCCTTGATTATTTTATAGTTTTATGCATGGTTGTTTGTCTGGTATTAATCCCTGCTTATCTGGGTGTAGGAAGACAGACCAGATAAACACAGAATCAGAACCAATGCAATGCAGAGAACACCTCAAAAACCTAAATAAGGACT
Source organism: Erythrolamprus reginae (assembly GCF_031021105.1). Taxonomy (NCBI): domain Eukaryota; kingdom Metazoa; phylum Chordata; class Lepidosauria; order Squamata; family Dipsadidae; genus Erythrolamprus; species Erythrolamprus reginae. The sequence continues at coordinate 324,918,189 of NC_091950.1, read as the reverse complement.
AAACCATTACTATCATCCTGGCAGACAAAGGCCAGACCACAGCTATCATGGACAGAACACAATACACACAAAAATCCAAAGAATTACTGGAGGACAAATAAATCTACATCCAAGTAAACACCACTCTATATAGGAACTGAACAATTTGATCAAGAGATTCCTGGATGATTTAATTAAGAAAGGTCAATTCACGCACACAAAAAGAACATTGGCAGATGAAAAGCAGTGGGCCCATTCACACACACTACTATGGATGCCCAATACACAAGCCCAACATACTGTATCTCTTCATCCAACATACTACAGAGCCAAAAACTTACAAAAAAACTTTGCTATCTCACAAAATCCTTCAGGATTGGGTGGCATAAAAGTCAAATTAATCAATCAATCAATCAATCAATCAATTAATCAATCAATTAATTAATTAATTATTATTAATAATAATAATCATAATCATTATTAATTAGATTTATATGCTGCCCCTCTCCGAGGAATTGAGGTGGTTTACAACATATAAAAAGATAGTATATTTTTATTTTATTTTATTTATTTATTTTGTTCAATACAAATTGAAAGTTAAGGAGAATAAAAATGTGTAGTAGTAAATATCAGGGAAGGGATAGAAGAAGAGATATGAGAATAGAATACATCAATGAAGAGTAGAGGAAGGATATATGGATGAGAGAAAAGATATATAAAATATAGGAGAGACAATTGGACAGGGGACGGAAGGCACACTAGTGCACTTATGCTCGCCCCTTACTGACCTCTAAGGAATCTGGAGAAGTCAACCGTGGAAAGTCTAAGGGAAAAATGTTGGGGGTTGGGGGTTGACACCACGGATTCTGGTAATGAGTTCCACGCTTCATCAACTTGATTGCTAAAGTCATATTTTTACAGTCACGTTTGGAGCGGTTGATATTAAATTTGAACCTGTTGCGTGCTCTTGTGTTATTGCGGTTGAAGCTGAAGTAGCTGTTGACAGGCAGGATGTTGCAGCAAATGATATATTGAGATACAATTAATTTAAATTAAAAGTTACATTTAAAAAATGAAAGAACCTATTAAAATATACACATATCAATTCAAACAAACCCACTATACATTCATTGGCCAGGGGGCAGAACCTAATGACCCCAAGCTTGGCGGTATAGGTGAGTCTTTAGACTCTTTCGAAAGACAAGGAGGGTGGAGGCAATACGAATCTTCAGGGGGGAGCTGATTCCTGAGTACAGTGCTTCCCGAAAATCAAAGGCCTAAAAATAGAATAAGATGAAATTATATTCCATTTGAAGTCATGGTACTGTTAATATCCGAAGATTCAGAAATAATGAAAGAATACATGGTAACAGTACTACACCCTGCATCAAATCTGGTGAAGTAGTAAGATAAGATCAAAATACTCAGAATCATGGATCTCGTCATTTTCTCTCTCATTATCTAATTTCAGTTTGATGAACAAATATATCAACACAACAGAGTAACACCCATAGGATCACCATCCTCAGAACTCAGCAGCAACTGTAATTTAGAATATAGAAACCATATTACAGTTACATATACAATCAAAGGTATGTATCTAGAAGACACATTTGTCATAATGAAAAAGGAACAACTATAGAAGACACATAAAATAATCAACATGTTCAAAACAGGGGTGGTTTCTAACTTACCCCATTGCAAATTTGCTTCCTCCTACACCACGTGGCTGAGATGCACAGTGGCAAAAAATCATTTTTTTAAAAAAAGCCCAAAACAAGATGGTAACCACACGAACAGTGCCAGAAACTCTGCATCTGCGCATGTGCAGAAGAGAAAAAAACCCACCAAAAAAATCCCCCCCCCAAAAAAAATTAAAGAAAAAAAAGATGGCAGTGTCCACGGACCAGAACCAGTTCTGTGATATCATTGTGACATCACCAGCGGGTCGCTACCAGTTCAGGTGAACTGATCCAAACTGGGAGTAACTCACCTCTGGTTCAAAGGAATAAATTCACAGGAGAAGAAAACAACAGCACACTACCCTTCCTGGATGTCAGCAACAGCAGCAGAGGAAATGATGGAAAATTAGAAATGCAGTATTAAAAAGCAATCCGTACTAAATATTGGTAGGTATTCGGTTACTAAAATAACAGCCCAACTTCCAATTAAGAGGAGCTGTGTAAGCATATTCAAAGTGTTGGTTATGACCTATAAAGCCCTACATGGCTTAGGACCAGATTATTTATGGGATCATCTTCTGCCTCTTGTATCCCAGTGACCCAGGGACTCTCTGGTCCCACAGAGTCGGCCTTCTCTGGGTGCCGTCAGCCAGGCAATGCCATCTGGTAGGGCCTAGGGGTAGAGGCTTCTCTGTGGTGGCTCCAGCCCTTTGGAATCAACTCCCTCCAGAGATTCGTACCACCTCCACCCTCCAGGCCTTCCACAAGGTTTTGAAGACTCATCTTTACCGGAAGGCCTGGGGGCGTTGAGTGACAATATGAATGTGTAATTTAATAGGAGATAATAGAGGGAACAAATAGAATTTAAACCTGAACTGTTCTTATTAGGAATAATTAACCAAAAGATAAAGAAATAATTCCAACACATCATTTTACACATAGTAACTTGTTCTGTCAGGCTCTCTGGTAGAATCCTCCCAAAAATTCACAGGTACAAATTTCAGACACACGCACGTTTGAACATTCAAAACAATGTTCTTTATAATGAAAATTCACTTAAACTAAGCCCTCTTTTGGTATAGCAAAGAGCACTCGTCTCCAAACAAACTGGTAATTTGTACAAGTCCCTTATCAGTTCTGTGATACTTAGCTTGCAGCTGTGAGGCAATTCACAGTCTTTCTTCTTTCACAAAGTGACACACACTTTGCTCTGGTTTAGTTTCAAAGCGGGGGAAAATCAGCACACAAAAAGTCAAAGTCAGTAAAGTAGTCACGAAACACAACGATCAGATAATCCTCCACAATGGCCAAAACCACAGGCTGCTATTTATAGCAGCCTCACTAATTACCACAGCCCCACCCAACCACAGGTGGCCTCATTTTCTTTTATAATAATCTCTCAGTTGTTGTTGCCTATGCATCGCTCTCCTCATGCATGGCTGTATCATTAACTCTTGTTCTGAATCCAAGGAGGAGCTAGATAATTGATCTCCTTCTGAGCTGTCTGCCACACTCTCCTCCTCCCTGTCACTCATGTCTTCTTGGTCAGAGGAGCCTTCATCAGCAAATTCCACCGGGGGGGGGCAAAACAGTCCTGCAGCATGTGGATGTCTCCCCCACATCCACAGTCCTTGGGGCAGGAGCAGGGCCAGAGCTAACCACAACAGTAACTGTAGCAAGAATTGTATATGCTGAATGTTGGAAACTTCAATTAAACCAATCAATGAAAGGATACTGGAATGTGCAGAGTGGCATAAGCTCACATTAGAAATGAAATGAAAGGTACGGAAGAAACAGAATTTTATGAGATGAGGTATAAGTGGCATAATTGGTTAGAACAGAGAAATAAAGATGTATAGAAATAAATGTAAATAACCGTATGAAACATATGACACAGTACTGTTAAAAATGTTTATTGATATGTAACTTGAAAAAATTAAAAAAGTAGCAAAATCTAAGGAATAAGAACATGTAGTATTTAACCCAGCAGTACATTCAGTGTTGGCAACCAGATCTCCCAAGATCCCCACAGGACCATTCAGTTCCTTTCTAAAATTAAATTTTAATTGATTAAAGTCATCATTTTGCCATGAAACTAAATTTCAATATTTATTCAGTTGAGCTTCTTATATCTGTAATTCGGGCAAGCTAAATCCATATCCTATACCAAATCAAATCACAAGATGCTGTATTTTTAAAGCACTTTTTTTTACAAAGCAATCAAGTTTGATTTATAATCAGCAAAATCACATCACTTCTCTCACTTGCTTGTAAGTTGTAAATGACCTTTTGTCATAAATCTTTTTAACTGTTGTGGTTAGCTCTGGCCCAGCTCCTGCCCCAAGGACTGTGGATGTGGGGGAGACATCCACATGCTGCAGGCCTGTTTTGCCCCCGGTGGAATCTGATGATGAAGGCTCCTCTGACCAAGAAGACATGAGTGACAGGTTTAGGTTTAGGTTTAGGTTTATTGGATTTATATGCCGCCCCTCTCCGCAAACTCGGGGCGGCTCACAACAATAATAAAAAACAGTACAGTACATAATACCAAATCCAAAAGGAGGGAGGAGGAGAGTGGGGCAGACAGCTTAGAAGGAGATCAATTATCTAGCTCCTCCTTGGATTCAGAACAAGAGTTAATGATACAGCCACGCATGAGGAGAGCGATGCATAGGCAGCAACAACTGAGAGATTATTATCAAAGAAAATGAAGCCACCTGTGGTTGGGTGGGGCTGTGGTAATTAGTGAGGCTTCTATAAATAGCAGTCTGTGGGTTTGGCCATTGTGGAGGATTATCTGATCGTTGTGTTTCGTGACTACTTTACTGACTTTGACTTTTTGTGTGCTGATTTTTCCCCGCTTTGAAACTAAACCAGAGCAAAGTGTGCGTCACTTTGTGAAAGAAGAAAGTCTGTGAATTGCCTCACAGCTGCAAGCTAAGTATCACAGAACTGATAAGGGACTTGTACAAATTACCAGTTTGGTTGGAGATGAGTGCTCTTTGCTATACCAAAAGAGGGCTTAGTTTAAGTGAATTTTCATTATAAAGAACATTGTTTTGAATGTTCAAACGTGCGTGTGTCTGAAATTTGTACCTGTGAATTTTTGGGAGGATTCTACCAGAGAGCCTGACAGAACAAGTTACTATGTGTAAAATGATGTGTTGGAATTATTTCTTTATCTTTTGGTTAATTATTCCTAATAAGAACAGTTCAGGTTTAAATTCTATTTGTTCCCTCTATTATCTCCTGTAGCCATCTGATAATATGATAAAAACTCCCTTCCTTACTTTTGCATTTCCAGCAACTTGCTTTCATATTTGTATACATTTTTGCCAATCTCACTGGCATTAAATGCCACCTATAAAGCATTTTATATTGATTTTAAAAAATGTGATAATGTTAATTTATAGTTCTTGTTCCACATTCTTTCCCATTTCTCTAAATTTATATTATGGTCTATATTTTGTGCCCATGCAATCATCAAGCCTTTCACAATGTGCTCTTCCATTTCTACTTCCAATAAGTGTCTATATGCTTTTGTTATAAATTTTTCTTCATTCCCCATCAGTATTGTATCTATTTTTGTGGTATCCTCTGAATTCCATATTCTTCCATATCTTTTCTATACCTTGATTGTGTCTGTAAATATGGCCACCAATCTATGATTATACCCTGTTCTTTTCTTGATTTAATTTAAGTTTCCCTGGCTATCTAATAATTCTTTATATCTTATCTTTTTAAAATCTAATGTATTCAGACATATCCATTGTTGAAACCCAATTTGGAAATTTTGCATAATATTTCTTTTTAACTTTTCCCCATGTCCGTATTAGATTCCGTTGCTTTTTATGATCCTTGTTTATCTTCCTGCAACTTTTTATTATTTACACATGCATTTACTTATTTTATGTATTCAACAAATTTATATGGCTGCCCAACTCACACAAGGGTGATTCTGGGATTAAAAATCCACAACATCAAAATCATAAAACCCTTAACCTCCTATCCCCATGGCAGAATCAAATCCAGGAGCTTGATTAGCTTCTTCTCCTTTCAGAATGCCCAAGTCTACTGACAAAAGGCCTTTCGGAAAAGCAACAAGGTGGGGGTTAATCATACCTCCTGGGGAATGATGTTCCCCACAGAACGTGCCACCACTGAAAAGGCCCTTTTTCATAAACCCTCCATGAACATCCTTAATAGGTGGAGTCAGGCAGAAATCTTCCTTTTGAGGCCATTAGAATTATAAGAATCAATGGATTTTAATCAATGAATAAAAGACTAATTGCATTTTCACACCTAAGTGCAGCTTTTGCTTCCCCTGCAGAGGTTTTTCTAGATTCGTAGTGGGGAAATTCATTCAAATAGAACAGAGTAGTTTTGTGACTGATTTTCAGGCAGCATTCCACAATGAATGTCTTCAAACGTTTTAGAATATCTCCTTCTAAGATAACTTATGAATACATGTGCTCAATTGTTCAGAAGATATGGAAATCTACAAACAGTAATAGCTATTAAAATGGAAGAAAAGAAGAATGAAATAAAAATAGATCTCTTGCAACAGCCTTTCTTCCATTGAAAATGATCAGGGGTGATGAATCCCAATTTTTCACAGAACAGCAGTTTAAAGACTCCTTTCTTATAATTTCAATTTATTTTTGTCAGTCAGGAGAAGAAAGAAAATTCAGGCAAAATGCCATGAGAAATACAATGTCTTGCCTGGATTTACACCTTGTACTTCATTTCATCTTCATAAAAATTATTTTGGATTCAACTAGAGAATATGTTGAAAGACCATGCAGTTTTCTAGCTGCAAAAATGAAAATAATAAAGAAGTTAAAATTAAGTCTATAGCCTACATCCACACACTCTTAAAGAGAAATTAAATTCATTTAGTCTGAGTTATTTCCAGAATTAAGGCAATGTTCTTGATCTAAGCTATTTCTCCAATAAGAAATGGCAGGTCTAGATTTGTACTTCTCTCTTTTCTGCAATGTGACTTGTAATAGCTGGCAATGATGGACACTGCATGATTTGGTGATATTCCCCCTGGAAAATTCCTGTCCATAAACCAATTAATGAATTATAGGCATGATGGTCATCCATATATGTAATTTTTTCATCTGTGACAGCTGCAATATTGATCATATTTTTCACTGTAACGTTAATGACAATCTTCATTGAATAATTAATTGCAATGTAATTTAATATGAGCTACCCATGGTCTGGAGGTTGAGAAATATTCTTCATCTCATTTAACTGTTTCACTACACAAAACCTAATTCCATTTTGCAAAATCTAAGAGAGGTCAATAGGAAGAACAGAACTGCCAGGGAATAGGGGTGGAAGAAGAGAAGAAAACAGATGGAAGCCGTTGTGTTGAAGGCTGTATATAGAGTTTAGCTGAACTTTCATGGTCTGTGGGCAGAACACAGATTTATGTATGTATGTATGTATGTATGTATGTATGTATGTATGTATGTATGTATTTATTTATTTATTTATTTGATTTGTATGCCGCCCCTCTCTGCAGACTCGGGGCGGCTAACAACAATGATAAAAAACAACATGTAACAATCCAATTTAATAAAACAACTAAAAACCCTTATTATAAAAACCAAACATACACACAAACATACCATACATAACTTCTAATGGCCTAGGGGAAGGAATATCCTAACTCCCCCATGCCTGGCGACAAAGGTGGGTCTTGAGTAATTTGCAAAAGACAAGGAGGGTGGGGGCCGTTCTAATCTCTGGGGGGAGTTGATTCCAGAGAGCCGGGGCTGCCACAGAGAAGGCTCTTCCCCTGGGGCCTGCCAAACGACATTGTTTGGTCGACGGGACCCGGAGAAGGCCAACTCTGTGGGACCTTATTGGCCGCTGCGATTCATGCGGTAGAAGGCGGTTCCGGATATATTCTGGCCCAATGCCATGTAGGGCTTTAAAGGTCATTACCAACACTTTGAATTGTGACCGGAAACCAATCGTCAGCCAGTGCAGCCAGTGCAGATAGATCAAAACATCTTTATATCCCCAAACCATTCTGTAAAACATGTGACTCACTAAGTTCAACTAAAGTTATCTGCTTTTATCTCTTCTCTTTGGAAATATTCTATATTTGAAAAAGTGTCCAGTTCGAAAACAATGATCAGTTAATAAGGTTCAGAGGAACATGAAGTTACTGCTCAACAGGCAGAATCTCTGCAGCAGACTGAGTAGCTACACGAATCATTTGATCACATTTTCTCCACCATGCTGATTCTAATTCTATTTAAATTACAACCATTATTTCTATATCGGTATTTGTTTAGCAATATAAATGTTAGGGGAATCTATCAGGTTGTTTTTGTTGTTGTTATTGTTCTTTATTAGTGGGAGTGCGGTACATTTGTCTGCCCTAAATCCTAGACATATATACCACATCCCTAATAATGAATGATGCAATTTAGCCAAGGCATACATTGGCCAGGGAATTTCTGCAAAGGGAACAAACTGGGCATAACTATCAAAATAGATCCCTGTGCCTGTGGCAAAAATAGCCATAATTGACTTAGCAGGATACAAATCATACAGGCTGTGTGATCTGATTTGAGATCAACACGTTTCTCCCTAGACTGTCCTTGTCCAACTCAAAGCAGGCAAATATGTTTGAAAGCTTCTTTAAAATTAAATGAAGGTGGTTTGGGAACAAGGTATGAGCTTTGCACAAAGGGGAAGCATTCCTGAGTTGCTGGTCTGTTTTCCTTTCTACTTTTCTTTTCAACTACACACCGAACCGCTTTTGTCTTGGATGATGATAATACTCTGACAAATCATATGCTATCAGTTAAAGAAAAATGAAAACACCAGAGTTCTCTAAAAATTCAGGTTTGCCAGACTAAGCTATAATACAGGAAGCTATTTGCCTTGGACGGGAAATGAACACTCGGACACCAAGCTGGGTAAAATGGGTCACTATATTAAATATTAACAGAAAGACCTGCAGGGGTCACTGAATGGGGCGGAGTTTCCTGAACACAACATACTTGGGCAACTGAAATGGGCGTTACTCCATGCCTGGTCAGGGTGAGCCGCGCCCTGCCTACTCCCGACCCGAAAGCCACGCCCAGCATGTGGGAGGGCTCGCCTTGCATGACCCGGAACCGGAAATGATGTAGGTGAGCCCCAAGGGCACCCCCTTCACACCTCTCTGTCCGTGGAGGAAGCTTGAGTTGTGCAATGGGGGTGCCAATCATCTTACAAAAGATACCCAAAGGAGAACACACAGTTGCTACTGATACCCTTTCCGCCCCGTTTCTGCCACAGCAGGGGGTCAGATCTCTATCTTGGCCCCCTGCTCCCCGCCTAAGCCTGCCCCAGCTCACGCAGGCACCACTGCAGGTCTGTGTAAAAATTGCCACTCCTGACGTCTTCCTAAATTGACCCAGTGAAAGCTAGGGGGGGGGGTAAAAACACATGCCCGTGTGTCAGATCACTTTGCCTCCCCCTGCCATGTTAACCCATATCCTGGTCCCGTCAACAGCTATTGGTGTGACGGCGACTCCGCATCCCCTCCATGTGGGGGTATCAGAACCACACACCACAGCCGTAGGCCCCGTACGACCGGTGGTTCACCATGACATGACATCACTGTGCCAAGTCCTTCACCGACACCAGGTCGTTGCCACCAGTGTGCAACACCAACAATCTGTTCCATATGCTCTGCAAGCCCCGGGGGACTGCCATGACTTGACGCCACTGAGCCAAGTCCTTCACCATCACCAGGTTGTTGCCACCCATGTGCAACACCAACAATCTGTTCCATATGCTCTGCAAGCCCCGGGGGACTGCCATGACTTGCCGCCACTGAGCCAAGTCCTTCACCACCACCAGGTCGTTGCCACCCATGTGCAACACCAACAATCTGTTCCATATGCTCTGCAAGCCCCGGGGGACTGCCATGACTTGACGCCACTGAGCCAAGTCCTTCACCATCACCAGGTCGTTGCCACCCATGTGCAACGCCAACAATCTGGGTCCGGCCCATCACTGCTCCCGACTTTTCACAACGGAAGAGACCCGTCTCAAACGAAGACCTCCGAGCTCAAGCCTTTCCGCTGAAGCCCCAGCGACTCAGCAACCTCCACATTCCTGAAGATAATGTTGCAGCTCAACGTTCAGCCACCAAGCCACGCTGTGGCTGCAGTTCACTACTGTGGGCAACGGAAGGGCAGCTCCTTCGCACTTCGCACGTAACAAAGTGGAGCAGGGCCAGGACCTAGAGAAACGATAAGGATACAAAGACAGTGTTAGCCACCCGATCCCAAAAACACTTGTACTCAGGTGCTCTGAATATACTTCATGAAAACCACTGACTTCCATCCACCACCGGATTCATTACTTTGCTGAGAACTTGTTGAAAACTGCATTCAGTATTGCTGAGGGAATCCCACCCGATATCCTGCCAATCCTCCTGTGGCGAACTGTCTTATGGTACAAAGGGCACCATTCCCTGGCTTCCTCGCTTTACTTGCACTGAGTCTATCATACCCCGGCATATATCCTTGTTTGATATACCCGGCAGTGATCAAACCACCATCTGCGTTACTGGTCAGCCACCGTGCATAACCAACGCGGCTGCCGCAGCCCCCATTTAACATCGGTTTGCTGGCCCAGGGAACCTTGCATGATCCACTACTATGCGATCATGACAGCACTTTGCAGACATACCATGTCCCCAAAGGCCCTTTTTTATGGCTGCCATGTGAAACAGCCTCGCCTCGTTGGGTGAGGATCTGGGTCTCATCCAATGCCCACTGCCCCTGAAACTGGGTAATGTATAGCGGCTTACTAATGTCTCCCCAATCTGAGTCCTTTCCTTGGACCATCTCCTGATCATTCCCCTTATCTTCAAATAGTTTGACACCGAGGTCTTTTGTTAGGAGAGCTAAGTCCACCTGTTGCCCCTATATGATGGCATGTAACCATGTGGTGCAACCTGCACTCCTTTGCTTGAGTGATGGTGCCGTCCACCAATTCTGGGTACCCTGCGCCCCAGCCTATGCCATGTGGCTGCCAACCGCCTGCCCATGCACACATACTCCCTGTTAACAGACTGGGCCTCCTGTTGCTGGCTCGCTTCACTCCACTGATGGGCCAGCTGTACATCATAGTTGCAGTCCCATGTTCCTGTATTCCTCTCAGGAAATCATAATACTCTTCCTCCAGCATTAAAATGCCAGGGAGATTAGCCAATATGCTCCGTGGCCTTGCCTGCTCACCCAGGGAGTAAAATAATTGCAATAAATTTATGAAGATAAGCAAAGGCCCATGCCAATGCTTTCTTTACCGTTAGGGTATGGATTAGCTTTACCAACATGACTTCATCAATATAACCATAATATTAATGGTACCATCCTGACACCCCGACTTCAATATTGTTTATGATAATAACATTTTCTGAATTATTCATTAAAAACAATTAATATAATGCTTAATACTTATATTAAGCTTAAAATCAACTCAAGCGTGAATTTGATTCAGATGACCTCAATGCTTAGCGTTCTTGCAAACCCCCCATTCCGGTAAGTGACTATACCATTTCTTATGAACAAACTAAAGGGGCTGAGATAAGCCGACTAATTTATTTATTTATTTATTCGATGTTTATGCCGCCCTTCTCCTTAGACTCATGGCGGCTTACCACATGTTAGCAATAGCACTTTTAACAGAGCTAGGCTATTGCCCCCACAATCCGGTTCCTCATTGTTTTACTCATGAGAGGATTAGCCAGAATTTGGGAGATTTCCAACCTTCAGCATGGTAATGACATGGGGATCTGCAGGCTGTAGTTATGGTATTAATAGTATCTTTCCGTTTTGCTTGTACAGAAAAGGGGGGCCTGCTACCAACTGCACCAGTACTGTTGTAGCCTTCAGTACAATAACTTCACATTTGGAAATGTGGCAAAATTCAGAATATTAGTAGCACCATTCAGGGAGACATAATGACTTCTATGCGCAACTGCTCCAGGATCCGGCACATCATGAAAAAATAAAATAATAATAATAATAATAATAATAATAATAATAATAATAATAATAATAAAATACCCCAGGAGCAAGCACATAAAACCCTGTTACCAAGTAACCCTTTAGTGCAATACATCACTAGTTAAGTATGGCCATAAAATTAACAAAGATAATTCCTCAGGGCATATTTGACCAGGAGGATTGCCATTAAGCCAACTTGGAAGTGAAGAGGAAAACATACAAAAATAAACCTCCGGCCTGATAACATGTATATAATCTCAACAAAAAGCTTTAATAAGCAAATTTTACTATGTAAGGTGTAGAACATAGCTCACTATGTTACACATGCTATAACAGTTTATATTAACACTGTCAACCCTTATTAAAGCGTGAGGGCAATTATTTATTTATTTATTTTAAATTGAGGGTAAGGGAGCTGCATGAGGCTATATTTACTTACCGCCCAATAACCTAATTGCTATTTTCAATGTGGTAAAGAAACATATGCCACACCTGTCTGCCAAACCGCTTCTTAGGTCCCCATTCCACAGTGCTTCAAAGAAAAGCCAAGATATATTTCTGCACAGTGCTCTCGGCAGGAGATCCTTACATAGGAAGAAACAAATCCTTTGTATTCAGCAGCGCTGTTCCAAATGAAGTGCAGAGATTTATAATGTTTGATAAAAGTGTAATAAAGATTAACGGCCTCCCAAGTAGCAGAAAACCCTCATCATTTGTTGTAATGTTTCTTCTAAACCTGCTTATGAGCAGAAGCCAAGGTTTTAACTGCAAAGTTGCTGTCAGAAGCCAGCTAAGTCCCTTGAAGCCATGATGGACAAAAGGGGCCAAGGTCTATAGTAATGCTACAGTCTTTTGATCACTACAAGCCATTCTCACTGACAAAGCAGTCTTTCCATAGGTCCAGTTGCTCCAACACCACCTAACCTGGTTTCATGGCTACTATCCCTGATTGTTATTGTCCCTCTTGTGATAAAATGCCCTAGGAGGGCGCCATTATCCACCGGGTATGAAAGAACTGTTATCAAATGTTAGTGAAACCGGGCTGATGAAAAGCATTTCCAAATATGAAATTTTTAATCCCCATACCATTTCTATGTCCACCACATTATGGTTCAATTATATATCTCGTTCTAACCAATGCTCATAACCTGGTGGCCCATTTAGCCTACCCCAATGTTTAACTAGCGTACAGGAGCCTTATTTCTCCAAATGTGTGTACGCTAAAGATTGCCTTAAAGGGATGCTCACATTGCCCTGTGGAATTGGTGGGGCGGGCAGAGGGGGGGGATTTTGCCCCCCCACTGTAATATCACAACCCATGTGTTGTGTCCCCCCAGTAAATCAGCTTAATTTCAAATTAATTCATTTTAAGCTCACTCAATTCAAATATAGTAACTTAATAAATTAAACCATTCTGATAATTCATTAAGCACAATCCATTCCCATATACTGACTTAATAACCTAAATCATTTTTCCAAATCATTTTATGTTCAACCAATTCCCATACAATTGTTTCAATAACTTAGCTCATTTTAATTCATTCCTCTTATGATCAATTCATTCAAGTATACTAGCTTAAATTAAATTAGATCATTTTGAATTCATTCATTTTAAGTTCGATCAATTCAAGTCTATTGACTTAAATCCATTAATTCATTTTAATAATTCAATTCGAGCTCAATCAATTTCACTATACTGACATAATAAATAAATCTTTTTACCAATCAGTTTATGCTAAACCCCTTCAAGTATACAGTTTAAATAAATTAAATCATTTTAACATTCATTTTTAGCAATAATAATTTTATGGCATACTTGTTATGACTGACCATCTAAAATAGCACCAAACAAATGATAGTTTATTCCATACCTCATCAAATAATCTCCCTAATGAAGTAAATAGACTGAAGAGAAATCATGACTTGCCCAGAGTTGCCCCCGTGAGATGGGCAATATATAGAATGTAATGTAATATAAACAGACAAAAAATGTTTATTTTAGATTATTCTTTTTTCTTTTGGTGTGGATAAAGATAACAGCATTGCTGATAACCATGATGGACACTGGTTAGATGCCACGAAGTAAATGGCAGAGCCTTAACCATACGTGTGTTGTAAAGACCACAAGGGCTTCTTCCATCCTTACCAAGGGAAGCGCCAATCTCTCCTTTCGCACAACACCACGGCCACTACCGGTCCATTGAATCGGAATGCACTGGAAGCAAACCACCACTCGCGTGGATCAGCGTCCAATTGAGACGCATCAAGTGAAGGGAGGGGGGGGCGCTGGCATGCTCGATTCAGGCCTTGCCCCCCCCCATACAAAAGCAAAGCCAGGCGCGACGTGCCATGCCGGGGACGGTGTGTGTGCGAGAGGCTCGCCATGTGGCACCCCCCCGGCGTCGCCCTGTGTGCGAAACCCCCGAACTTGACAACAAACCACGTGGGGGAAGCCTCCCCGCTGCTGCCGCTCACTCCCCAGCGCTCATCCTGGCCGCCCGGCACCGGCAAGCTCCGAGACCGTCGCCAGCCGGGCCGTCAGACACCAGGATCCAAGCCAGGGAAGCCCCTGCGCGCCCCGCTGCCACTTACACAAGGTGTGGGGGGGAGCCGGAGCCGTCGGCCCCCGCAAGCCATCCGACCACCTTCCCCCTCTCCCTCAGCAAAGCAAACCTGAGCTGCCCCTGGCGATCGTTAGCGATCCCAGGGGCTCCAAAAAGGCACCGTCCTCAGCTTCTTCCTAGCTGCATCGAGGAGAAAAGGCTCGCTGGTCCGTTTGTTGGCGAGCCCGGGGCAAGAGAAGCCGGGGGGGGGGGCAAGCAAGCCCTGATAAAGGGCACACGCCCCGCCCCTTGGATTACCCAGAATGCCCGAGCGGCCACTGATTGCTCTGGGGCGTTCCCGCGCTATCGCAGGGAACGCCCCCAGCTGATGGGGGAGCCAAGTTGGTTCCCGCCATTGGCAACTTTCGGCCAGGCGTTATTTCGCCTGGCCTCTCATTTTACAAAATTTCTATTGTTGACGGTGGTAGTGGTGGAGGAGTGAATTGTATTTATTTTTATTTGCTTTGGTACTGACACATCTGAAGTAATGATTACAAGAGACTGTGTATAATCCTGTCCATTTGGGTATCTTGAATTTCATGGGGAATTACAATCTTCTTGTCTCTTGTACGGTACGATAATTTGTTCACATTAGGCATCACATTCAATAAGGCATCCTTACTGAAAAATAGCTAATATTATTCAAAGTTGGCTTTGGTTCCACATCGGAGATTGTTTATCATGTTGTCAGATACACTAATCAAGTTTCACATTGTTCTTGCAACAGGGACACTCCTGGTGCAAATTGGAACACATTATCTCTACTTATTGTTCTTGTGAGGATAAAATCAGACGATCTCTTTAGGTGTCACTCTGAAAGTGGGATATAAAAGTGTCAAATGAATATGTGAAAACCAAAAGGAGTTCCAAGATGCTAGCTGATTTTCAGTGCCTTTTATAAAAAGGACTTTTCGGCACAGACAACACAGTACGCCATTCTGTTCATCTGTGAATTTTTGTCACACAAGATTGCAATCTGGCATTTGGTTAAATTTGGCATCTAGAGAATATCAGCTTTCATATTGTTAAAAACACGTTTCTCTCCTTGGAGGGAAAGGGAGTGAGACAAAGAAAAAGAGGGCAAATGAGCTTGACAAGGTGGTGATCTTATTTCTTGCTCAATAAACCAGATTGCTTAAAAGCTGAAATCTTATGAAGGGAATATAATAATGGAAATAAACATTGCAATTTCACATTATTTCTGTCAGCTTGCCACCAACCTCATGCCTTAACAATTGCATTGGAACTATGATTTCTCAGTCAGCATGAACTCTGCAGCCCCAACATTTTCAAAGGGCACCAGGTAGAAGAAAGGCCAATTGACATAATCATGTGCCTTACTGAATACACAGAGAAATACACACAAAGTGTGTGTGTGTGTATGTCATTTGAATCATTTTATAAAGATTTTATTTTCTGAAGTATTGAAAGTTACAGATTCTTGATACCTTTTAGGATACTTTATTTATTTTATTTATTCATTTGTCCAATACACAAATACATAGGAAGAAAAATAGACATGTAGTAATATATATAAGGGTAAAAGTGAACTTAGAGGAGAGGATATATGAAAGAAAGAAAATATATATGATAAGTGAGAGAAAGGAAAGACAATTGGACAGGGGACAAAAGGCACACAAAGACTCACCAAGTGAGTCAGTAGGAATTGTTCAGTTATCTAAAACATCTGAAATTGAAATTATTTGCTTGATGCAAAATTTTCTCAAAGGACCATCGTGGATATTGAGTAATGGTCTAATTACCTTTTGTTATTTAATGTCCATAAGTGTTATCTCTGCTATTTGATTTTGTTTCATTTTATACTACAGGACCACCAGCCCATAATGGCTAGTGGGATTCTAACATCATTTTGGTAACCCTATTTCAAAATATACCAAGCAACTTGTGGCAACTTCTAATTTTTTTTTAAAAAAAGTTGTCTCTGGAAGATTAGTCTCATGCTTAAAAAAATACTTTAAAATCCATAAGTATTGAACCACACCTCAGACATAAGTTGTCGCTGATATGGTTCATTTTTATTAAAAATATGGTATCTTTGCCAGGAAAATTTTTTATATGGCACATTTGTTCTCACAACAAACTTGAGAAGGAGTACATTATTATCCTCCTTCCCTTTACTATAATAGTAATCTTTTTAGATATGATAAAAAGGTGTGCAAAGAATATGTGATGAAGGTAGAACAGGAACATGCTTACTGAATCTATTCTGTGGCCAACACTTGTGAAAATATAGTCCCAATTATATTTAGACACATAAACTCTGTTGAAATGACACAAGCATATTGAAATTCCAAATTGATTGTAATTATAATTTGGTCATAAGAAACATGATACAGGCAAATATTTGAAAAATTGATTAGAACAGCCATAGTTAGTGTATAGAATAATATTTGAGGCAGACAATCAACTGCCTTATTTTTTCTGAAAAAATGCTAAAATTTAAGAGCTAATGCTGGACCAGAACTAGCATGCAAATAATCTGTTTTCATTAGCTTCTAATGTTCTTAACATTCTTGACAGCATGATCCAAGTCTACCCTTACAAATGTATTTAGCTGAACCCTTTCCCCATGGAATTATACTTCAGCCTAAATAGCAATAGCACTTAGACTTCTATACTACTTCACAGTGCTTGACAGCCTTCTCTAGGTGGTTTACAGAGAGTTAGCATATTGGCTCCAACAATCTGGGTTCTCATTTTACCGAATTCAGAAGAATGGAAGGTTGAGTCAATCTTGAGCCTGGTGAGATTCGAACCGCCAAATCAAGGTTATTAAATAGATATGATGTAAAAGAATAAAGCCATCTGTTACTTTCCTTGTAGCTCTCATGCCATTGATCTTTTGAATCCACAGGTCACAAAGAGTAGCAGAAATATTCACAGGCAGGATGGAATCTCCAATCTTGAAATCCCATCACTTACTTGATGTATTTTATTGGTAGCCCCTTCCTCTAATTTCAGTCAAAGAAATCAGCTGGGCTTATTCCAGTTAGTAGTGACATTTAATTTCTATCCCAAATGTTCTAATATTTTAGAAGTTGCCACCTAGTTTCCAACCATTAGGGAATCAGTGCTGTTGCTTGGACTGCTACTCATGTTTGTGTAGCTTCCTTCCACCATGGACCTCAAAGCTACATGTTCAGAGCTATTGTTTTCTACACAATCATTTATGTGAACTATAAAAGGGATTACTCAAGGCCTCTTGATGAACTTCAGTCTTCTTCAGAGAATGAGTCCTTTTCCTAGGTTCTAGACCAGTGGTTCCCAACCTTTTGCTGGCCATGTCCCACCTAAGCATTTCTAAAATTCTGCCCCCGTGACATATTATTCTTACTATTCAAAAAGTGAACTCTTATTCATGTGGAGGAAGTCTAAAATGCCATTAACTTAGCTTAAACAAGTTTCCAATTGCCCTAATTAAAAATCAAATTGCCTCCCTGTGGGGTATGGGCTCTACATTGGGAACCACTGCTCGAGATCTTTTTTTTAAATTTGTCAAGTACGTATTTATAATATACATCGATAAAACATTGTTTATATACATAAGATGGGTACTGATAAGAGGGGACAATTGGACAGGGATGGTAGAGTTGAGAGGTCAGTGTCTATGAGTTCATAGTTGGCTTTTTAAAAGTTGTACTTGTATGTCCCATTATTAAGGTGATTCTTGCAGTGGTGTAGATTGAGGCTGAAGCCTATCATGCTGTGGTCACTGTTAGAAATGGGTTCTTTTATTTGTAGTCCATAATTTTTTTGCTTTGCAGAATATGAGGTCAAGGCAGTTGTTGAGTCTAGTATTGTTTGTTACTAGTTGGTTGAGTCATAGATTGGTAACAGTGTTGTATAGCGCTGTATGGATGGGTTCAGTCATGCATTTGTTTAGGATCCAGTTAATCTTCGGCATTCCAGTGTGATTTAACTCCCAGATTAGGAGTAATCAATAGGATTCCCTAGCAGTCATCTTTTTTTCCTTAAAATCATCATTTTCAAGATGTTGTCTATTCAAGCTTTGATTTTGATACTTTATGATCATTGATAGTTGCATATGGACACATGCCCAGTTGAGATGGCAACTAAAAATTATTCCTAAATAAATTAAAGAAATAAACAAGAGTATCTTGAGATTTTATTGCAATGTAATTTTTAATTTTTCATTGTAGTATTTCTTCTTATAGCTCTTAACATAATACACCAGTCTGTGTCTATGTATCTAGCTCACTTTCTTTTTCACTTTAGTTCTACCTCACCAAGCGATGTCCAGGCAGTTGGGACATCTTTTGCAGAGGGCCAGGAGGCACTGGAGAGGGATTTCAAAATATATGATGAAAAATTAGTTTTGTCAGGAGGAAGTGGCAAGAATGTCTCTTTGAGGAGATCTGGAACAGGCTTATCAGTCTTAGAATGATAAAATGGATAGAGGTGATAAAAACCAATGACTTTTTGAACTTTAAAGGAGAAGAAGATGGAAAACATAGTAATTAATACAAGAGACACAAGAGAAGACAAATCATCTTTTTCAATATAACACATGAGATTTTAGAACAATTTAAGGTGGTAGTTACAGTCTATCAAGCCTTTCATGGCAGAGGACCTGGTTCCTTTAGGGATCCCCTATTTCCAATACATTATGTCTTGTCCAGGAAGATGAGGCAGAATGGATATATTCCAGAACACACACCACAACAAACGTTAACTGTCAAGATTTAAGCACATTACTTTATACTGTGCATATTTAACCCTGAGTAAGGATTTTTAAATCCCGAGGATTTCCTAGTATTACTCTTCTTTCCAGAGTTCCTGGAGTGGGCAGCCGTGCTACATACAAACAATCATTAACAAAAACAATTATTTTACCATTTCAAGCCATATCTTTCTTCATTGCCTAAATGCATCAAACTATGTTCTCCTCTGCTGAAAGAAGAAAGAAGGACCATGAATCCTTCAATGATGGAGCACCCACAAGTTCTGAAGGCAAGTCGTGCCACTGGTTAATTGTGCTCACTGTTATGAAATTTCTCTTTAGTTGTAGGTTGCTTCTCTCCTTGATTAGTTTCCATTAATTGTTTCTTGTCTTACCTTCTGGTGCTCTGAAGTCCTAAACCATAACCAGCTTTTCAACCTGCCATTATTCAGATGTGCTGAATCACAGTTCCCAAAATTCCAGCATGATACAACAGCCTCTTTATTGTGAATGATGGAAGTTGTTGTCCTACACATTTGAAGAATGTATGTGTTAGGTGCTTTATATAATAAGCAGTTTCATAAACTCTTTTAATTCTTTCCCAGAAGTGATTATGCAAGATTTTTATTAGCTCTGGATAGACGTTGCTTTTATTGTATTGTATTTGATTAAATTCTAGAGCTAAGCATGAAAAAACACAGGACCTTTGTTGGCCTATGTAAGGCCTTGATGACAAAAGTTTATATATTGTATGCATTGCATGTCTTTGTTTGACTATGACCTTAGGCTGTGAAAAGATTTCCAGCTGTTATTTCTCAGTTTATGAGCTATTTTCTTACATTTATCTCCATTTTGACTCTTTCATTGGAATAACTGTTCAAAACACTGATTGGCTTTGGCTGCAGGATATTTTCACAAATAGTTTTGATGTATTTGTTCTGTTTAGCTTCTCCTGAGGCCTTATTAAATTTTCCATGAGAAGCGCCTTCCCTCTTTGGTCAGCAGAAACACAAATAACAAAGGGCACGCTTATTGACTGGGTTCCTGAGAACAAGCAAAAAGATTTATGTAAGTGTTTCTTTCACTTTTGACAAAGGAAATGATAGCAGAAGAATGCATTCTGCCTATCATCTTTGAATGAAATGAAGCAGAAAGAACATTTCCAGAAGCTCTGATGCATTGCAAGCAAAATAATACTATAAGGGAGATATCCCTCAAACTATGTATTGATTGCTAAGTGGCTCCAAATTGTAGGGCATCTATTGCATCAAAAGTAGAATATGTTCAAGATGCTGGTTGTATAAAGCCGTCATGGCATAGACAGCTGGATTCCTGAAATAATAGTAGTATATCAATAATATCAATAATATCAATAACAACAATAATAATATGCTCAGCTGTTGCAAAAAAAATCATGCAGACTGATTACAAATTACAACACAACTCTGTTGCACAAATGATCCATGGAATTTATGCAAAAACTATAACATCCATAGGAACACAAGCCTGAAAAAGTAACTGAAAATCAGTTGGTCAAGATCTTGTGGGATTTTTGCATCCAACGGGGTAAGGCACTGGCGTATAATACACCAGACATTACAGTGGTTATCATTGACATAGCAAAACCAGGGGATAGCAAGGTCAATGAAAAGGAACACAAAAAACTTGCAAAATACCAGGATTTAAAAACCGAAATTCAATAATTATGGCGCAGACCAGCAGTGGCAATTCCAATGGTGATTGGAACACCGGTTGCTGTCCCAAAAGCACAAAAATTACATTTAAAACAGCTCAAAATCGACAAAATCACCACCAATCAAATGCAGAAAGCTGACTGCTTGATTCTGTACATATACTGTACTTTGAAAATATATTACAATGTCCTAAGCCCCTAGGTGGGGCTAGACTAGTAATTAATGCCAAATCCAGTGAAACAACTGGCCACTATGATACAATTGTAGATAATGATGATGTTGATGATGATGATAATAGTAATAATAATAATACTTTTCATGAAATCATAGCATTAAAAGCAAGCACGAAAGTTCTCAGGTCCAATCGATCAATGCAAGACTCCTAGTATTGTGGATAAGTATCCATCCAGCCTCTAATACATTGTGATTCCATGGGCCAATGATCAACAGTTAAAAGTAGTATACACTTTTATACATGTTCTTCTGATTGTCATCCATCAGCTGGATTCAGATGCACAAAATTGTTCTTATTGGCTGACATGTAGCTGTGACTAAGATCACCTTTCACTAATGTCTCGGATGATTTGCCAGAAGTGTGTAAATGTTTCTCTTCAGGCAATTTTACAAGTAGAGAGTCACCTGTCATTGGATACTTGGTAGTAGGTAGGGAAAATTATTTTAAGGATTCCCAAGAGTCTTTTTAAAAAGAACAAAACAAAATCAACTTGCATATTTTCCTTTGCTTTTAAAGTTTATGCCTACTCTAGCCCTTCTATTTATTAGATATAATGTATACTTTGAATTGAATTGGATGTGACAGTAATGGATACACACTCACTGTCTTTCAAAGTTGGACATCTAAAATAATTCCTGACTCCCATTAACTAAGAGTTAACTCAACTCTTCCCTTGCAAATTTCCAGGAAATCATTCCTGAGTATCTATATCTCTATCCAAACACAACATTGCACAAATGCACACACAGGCATACAAAATGTCAGGAAAATATCAGATAGACACAAGCTTTAAATTAAAGTAAAACCAGACAATTTTTCCATGCTACTTTGCTATTCTTTGTCAGTAGGGGGCAATGATTGGTTTATTTCTGTTTACTGCAAATTGTGGTTTCTAGCTAATACAGTTGTTTATTTATTTAGTTCATTTATACTGGGTACATTATCCTAGGTCAGGGAGGTCAAACTCAACTTCATTGAGGACCGCACCAGGGCTGTGGTTGACCTCGGGGGGAAGGCTGGCTGGGTGTGACTGGGTAAATATGGTCAAGTGGGTGGGCATGGCCAGCCTGATGCCACTCCCCAAATTGTTGGCATGTTTCCTCTTTGCATTGGGCAGACCAAACCAAAGTTACGCTGGCCTGATCTTTCCTCTTCACATTGTATAAACTGGGATGGCCCGTTGGGCCAGATCTGACCACATTGTGGGTCTGATGCAGCCTGTGGCCCTTGACTTTGACACCCCTATCTTAGGTGGTGATGATCTTAAAATGTACAAAAGCTGGGAAAATTTCAAAAGCAGAACCAATCATTCAATATAATCAAGAAATAAATGTCCCCCCTAGAATTATAATTGTAGCCAATTCTCTGATCAACCCCTGCACTTCCCTAGCCTGCTGACAAAGTTTCACCATTGGTCTACTGTCAATTTGAATTCACTACTTCTGTGAATTTAAACCTGGAAGCAGAAGACAAGTTTGGTTACTTTCAGATATTTATGGTTTTCTCATTCATGGCAATGGTTTTTAACTGACTTGATTTCCATATGTTGAAGCTGTACTTCCTCCAAGCCTATTTCTGCAGTTGCTGTAGGGCAGTGGTTCTCAACCTTTCTAATGCCGTGACCCCTTAATATTGTTCCTCATGTTGTGGTGACCCCCAACTATACGTCTAGAGCCAATTCTTCCAACAGAGCTTTAAGCTGATTTGTAGGAAGGTCAGAGGGACACCCCCACTGTAAATGCCTGATTGGTCAGATTGTAAAAATATGTCCCAAGCAGTAATGGGTAGCTAAATTTTTTACTGCCACATTGTGGGTGTGGCTTATTTTGTGGGTGTGGCTTAATGGTCATGTGACTGGGTAAGAATGGCTTGCCGGCCATGTGACCAGGTGGGAGTTGCTTGAACAATCATCATTAGTCAAGTGAACTGTTAAGTCCTCGACTTACAACCTTGTCAGTTATAAGTGTCACTCACTGGGGTGACAATTTGCTTCACGTTTCCCGTGCTCTCCTTCCTGGTCAGCCCCTCGCCTCAGGCTGGGTAGCTAGGCAAACGGGTGCTGCCAGAAGCATAAATGCTGCCAGCGCCGCTTCCGTCCACGCCTTCTGCTTGCACCTCAGGTGGGATGTGGCTGCGTGAGGCTGGAAGGGAGCCGGGCAGGAGAGAGGGAAGCTCATCTGAGGCCAGGAAGGAGGAAAGAGGAAAAAAGCAAGGGGTGCAGATACAGCAGCAGCAGGGAAAAAAAGGAGAGCTGAGCCAAGCCGAGCCCAGTAATCCAGGAAGTGACAGCCACCGATCAGCTGGAGCTGTGCACGCATCTTCATTTCCACTGGTGGAACTGGGTTCCACCCTGTCCTGCCTGCTGCCCACCCCTGGTTCCATGGCACCAGAATAGAAGCTTTAGTTCTTAACGCCATGGGAAATTTGTCTTAGGTGACCCCTGTGAAATGGTTGTTTGACCCCCAAAGGGGTTCTGACCCCCAGGTTGAGAACCACTGCTCTAAAGGAAGGTTTTGGGTATCCTGGCCTTTTATCTTTTAAAAACATTCACTCTGCCAGAATGAAACTGAAGTTCAGCAGTTCAGCTAAGTACTGTATATGGCTAATTTTAAAAATTCCATTTCAAATACACTTTAACACATTTGAAAAGCAGTTTAATTGCATTATGTGTGAGATGAAGTCTAAACTCAGCTCAGCATATGGTGATGGACTTCACAACCTGGTTCTTCTTTACATTTCTTTACATTATTTTACTAGGAAACAAAAGAGCAGTTGCAAAATATTCCAGGCAAAACAGCGCATTATCTTGCACTGCAAATGAATTTACTGACCCCTCACATCCTGGACACAAACGGTTTCAACTCCTATCCTCAAAGCATCACTACAGAGCAGTGCACACTAAGACAACTAGACATAAGAATAGTTTCCCCCCGAACGCCATCACTCTGCTAAACAAATAATTCCCTCAACACTGTCAAACTTTTTACTAAGTCTGCACTTCTATTTTTTCTATTTTTCTCTCATCATTCCTATCATCCTTTTCCTCCTACTTAGAGCTGTATGACTGTAACTTGTTGCTTCTATCCTAAGATTTTGATTAATATTGTTTCTTCATTTCTTATTTGACCCCCTATGACAATCATTAAGTGTTGTACCACATGTTTCTTGACAAATCTATATTTTCTTTTATGTACACTGAGAGCATATGCACCAAGACAAATTCCTTGTATGTCCAGTCACACTTGGCCAATAAAGAATTCTATCTATTCTATCGATCTATCTATTCTATGTCAATTCTAAATTGATGTTCTGCTGTCAATGTCAGTGTGGCAACAGGCACAGCCCTTGCCAGTCTCATTGAACTTGGGAAACTAAGGAAGGCTTGACCTGGATAGTACTAGAATGGGAGACATCTGTAGACTCGATTAGAACAATGTTTCTCAGCCTTAGAAACTCCAAAATGTGTGGGCTTTAGCTCTCAGAATTGTTGGAATTGTCAAGGTTGAGAAACACATGGGTCACAAGAATCAAAGCAACATCCCAGAAGAAGCCAAGGGCAAGCCAACTTTGGGAACACATGATGGAAATGTCCATAAAGACACCATCAGTCAGGCTTGATTTGAGGCAACTTTACTGTCATCTACAGGATAGGTTAGATGAGAATGTGAGAATGACATCATAATAACACAATCAAAGCTCTGCCTTTTTATGGTGCGTGTAGGATCAATGCATAAACAAAAGGGAATGGAATGAATTTACAGTTCCCCGCTTTTTAATCTCCTGACACTGCTGATTGTCAAGCTATTGCTGTTTTTTCTTGTTGTTATTATTATTATTATTGTTGTTGTTGTTGTTGTTATACTATTACTATTATTATTACTATTACTATTATTATTTACAAAAGAACAGTAATAGACATCAAACAAGATTTATATGCTGGATTTTGTATCACAATATCACAAGTCGAACACTTCTCAAACATCTAGGACGTGTGATGTATTTTCGTATGATGTGTGCAGATCCAAGTACAGTGGCCTTTTGCAACTGACAGATTGTGATTTTGTCAATGTTTATTGTTTTCAAATGCTGGCTATGGTCTTTTGGCACAGCACCCAGTGTGCTGATTACTACTGGGACCACCTGTACTGGTTTATGCCAGAGGCATTTTAGTTCGATTTTAAGATCCTGGTATCTGCTATGTTTTTCTTGTGGTTTTTCATCAATTCGACTGTCATCTGGTATGGCGACATCAATGATCCACGTCCCCTTCTTTTCCACAACCATAAGGTCTGGTATATTGTGTTCCAAAACCCTGTCTAAAGTCCCAAAGTATTTTGGCATGTTTGTTTTCAACTACTTTGAAAACTACTACTACTGCTGCTACTACTACTACTATTATTACTACTACTACTACTACTATTATTACTACTACTTCTTCTTCTTCGGAGAGGGGAGGCATGCAAATCTAAATAATAATAATAATAATAATAATAATAATAATAATAATAATAATATTTTTTATCATCATCATCATCATTTCCTCTGTCACTATGTCTGTGGTGGTGCAGTAGGTAAAATATAGGCCAACTCTGCTGACTGCTGACTGTCAGCAGTTCGGCAGTTCGAGTCTCACCTGCTC
Source organism: Erythrolamprus reginae (assembly GCF_031021105.1). Lineage (NCBI taxonomy): Eukaryota > Metazoa > Chordata > Lepidosauria > Squamata > Dipsadidae > Erythrolamprus > Erythrolamprus reginae. The sequence continues at coordinate 324,892,618 of NC_091950.1, read as the reverse complement.
AAGGTTGATTCAGCCCTCCACCCTTTTGATGTGGGTAAAATGAGGATCCAGATAGTTGGAGGGTGATATGCTGACTCTGCAAACTGCTTAGTGAGGGCTGTAAAGCACTGTGAAGTGATATACAGTGATCCCCCGAGTTTCGCGATCTTGATCTTTGCGAAACGCTATATCACGATTTTTCCACCCGATGACGTCACTCCCTTCCTTTCTCATCTTTCTTTCTCTCTCTCTTTCTCTATCTTGCTTCTTCCTCTCTCACACTCTCTTCCTCCCTCTCTCATCTCTTTCTTTCCTTCTCTCTCTTTCTCTATCTCTCCCCCTCTTGCTCTCGAGCGGCAAGCGAGCAGCCGGGCGGGCAAACGGGCAAGCGGCAAGCGATCTTGGGGTTTCCCCTTTGCCTGGGCGGCGGGAAGACCCAGGGAAGGTTCCTTCGGCCACCCAACAGCTGATCTGCTCCGCAGCGCTGCAGCAGCGCGGAACGGGGAAACCCCATCTTCGGCTCCTCGCTGCTGCCGCGCTGCAGAGCAGATCAGCTGTTGGGCGGCCGAAGGAACCTTCCCTGGGTCTTCCCCGCCGCCCACACGCAAACTCCACCATCTGCGCATGTGCGGCCATGGAAAAAGGCCGCACATGCATGCGCAGATGGTGTTTTTACTTCCGCACCACTACATCCCGAAAAATCGATTATTGCGAGGGGTCTTGGAATGGAACCCTCGCGATAATCGGGGGATCACTGTATACATTTAAGTCCTATTGGTATTATTATTATTATTTATTAGATTTGTATGCCGTCCCTCTCCGCAGACTCGGGGCGGCTCACAACAGTGATAAAACAATATACAATGACAAATCTAATATTAATAGTATTGCCATGGCTGTTACTATTACTATAACAGTTGAACTTGGGTGGTTCTGAAAAAATTATAGTAAGGGAAGTGGCAAGTCACTTTATTAAGGAAGAAAAGGAGTGCATTTGACCTTCAAAAGTGCACAGTACATAAACAAATACACAGATGAGACACAGCATTGTTGTTCAAGAACAAGCTTCTAGCCAAGCAAAACACGAATAAATGCAATCTTCAAGAGCAAAATATTTTGTGAACACAGCTTCCCTATATCGCTAGAGGTTCAAGTATCTCTTAACTCCTCACTCCCCCCACCATCAGAAACTGGGAGATTGAAAGCAGGACCTGGCAGATAAAGGGTGTCTGCCTTTTTGGCAGGCATGCTTTGTCAAAAGGTAATGAATCCAATTTCATTAAGATACACTTTAAAAATGCAGTTTTTTCTGCAGCCAGGGCTATGGTGCCATGCAGTTATCACCAATGACTTAAATTTGGATTTGATAAAGGAGATAAACTTAACTGGAATATAGGAAATTAATATACTCTTCTCTGTGATTAAAACACAAAATCAGAGACTCTAAATATACAAGACATTTATTTAATGGCCATGTGGAATAAATACTCTCAGAAGCCAGTTGTTTTTTTTAAAAAAAAACCATCTAGCTCTTTAAACTCTAGAACTGTGTGCTTGCTTATGAGTCACATTTATGGTTTTAGACAGTTTTTTTTTCCGTCTGCCCATTTGGGGAAAAAAAATAGGATATAGAAGAGTAACTTATCTCAGTAAAGAATCTTTTTCTTTCTTTCCACAGTCAGAAATTTACCTGATTTTTAATGAATCAAATAAACCTGCTTTCTCCTTAGAGAAAATGGCTTAAAATCCATTAAGCACAGACATTCCAGACATGTTTTTGAAGTGTCTCTTGCAGGTTAATGTATTAGCTAATAAATCTTTGTAAGAGTGTAGTGTGGAATAACAATAGACTCCTTCAACTCAATTCTAAACATATTTACATGGAAGTCAGTCCCATACATTTCAAGAGGACACAACTTAGGCCAACCAGTAGCACTTGAGTTTATTGCTTTTCCCCCCCCTACTGTGTTTTTAACTTTGAAATTACTAATGGTCATTTCAAATTATTTTACAAGTTTGTGAACTATCCGGAGGTCAACTTTGAAGGACCTTTGAGGGATGTGTGAGCAGGAAATGAGCACAATTTAAATACCATTTAATTAAAAACTTAATGAACATTAATGGAATGTAGGAAATTTAATGAACAAAGACAACATGGTGAAAACTATTGGAAGAGCTTGGAGATCGGCTTTAAGGAGTTGTTTGTAAACCTGGAGCTTCAGATTACTTACTTCACTGTTCTATACCTATAAAAATGGCAGCCCTATTTTGGTCTTCAAACTATCCAAACAGCCATTTGTAGCTGAATTCAATGACAGGATGCTTACCACATAAGAAGGAGAAAACTATATTTTCTAATGTTAATATTGCTTTCAAATCCTGTCTGTCTGTCTGTCTGTCTGTCTGTCTGTCTGTCTGTCTGTCTGTCTGTCTGTCTGTCTGTCTGTCTGTCTGTCTGTCTCTCTCTCTCTCTCTATCTATCTATCTATCTATTTATCGGTATCTATCTGTCTATCTATCTATCTATCTATCTATCTATCTATCTATCTATCTATCTATCTATCTATCTATCTATCTATCTATCTATCTATCATCTATCTGTCTGTCTATTTAAATTTATATACCGCCCAACTCCAGTGGACTCTGGGTGGCTCACAATAGTAACAACAATTAAAAAGCAGTGAAAGGTTACAATATCAACCTTTATTGTAAAAAAGGCTACAATATCAACAACAGTAAAAATATAAAAACATAATAATAGCCCATAAAAACCATACATACTCTCAATCATTCATGGTCCCAGGCCCGATTTAATTCAATTCAATTTGTGATATATGAGAGTATCAAATAATTTATGTTGTATATCTGGATGTATATCTGGGGGGTGTTCTCCCTTTTGGGTGGAGGAATTAAATTCAAAGCAGAAAGAAATTCTTGTTTGGGATGTATGGATGAACCTATATGAAGACTTCTTAAATTTAAGAGACAGAACATGAGCATACTTCAGATATGGTAGGTATACATTAGGATTGTTGCATTATGTAGCATTGGGAGGTGGACTAAGTGCAAACTTTGGAGGCACATTCCAATTAACCTAACCAGAATTAATGAAAAGTGGCAAATACATTCTGTATTGCCCGATTCTGCTGTGTTGGTAAATATGTTTTAGGACAACTGCATGACAGCTCTGCCATCTTTGCCACACTTTGCTAAGCTTTCTGGCATCCTGACAAAAACAGAGGGGTGTGGGAGGGTTGTTAGAAGAAATTGGGGAAGCTGTGCGGGTGGAGAGAAGAGGAATGTAAAAGGAGAGGGAAGATATTGACAGGAACCAGAGATGCTAAAAGCCAGATTCCACTGTCTCAAGGATGCCTGCCCTGGGAAAGAATGTGAAACATCCGCAAGACACACCTACAATCAAAGCAGTTCTCAAAACATCATCAACCAGGATGCTATTGGAAACTGACAAGCATAGAGTTTAGAGTTCACTATTCCTTTTGTATCTAGGACAAACAAGAGTTCACTGTTTGCTTGCCAGGAGCAGAACTGATTTTTTTCAGTTTCTTGAGAAAAAGCTTGATAAAGTTCGAATGCAAGGCAAATGAGATACAAATTGTCGCATACATCAATTTTTTAAATTATTTTGTGCACCTTTTTCTCAGCCAATGGTCAGAAGAGGTAAAGGGACAGGAAAAGAATTCTTCATCATCCCAAGTGGTGATGAAAAGTGCCAAATACAGGCAGTGTTATCTAATTCTGCTGTGCTGGTAAATATGCTTTAGGAAGACAGCTACAATTCTCTTGTTTAGAATAAGAGTCCATAAACTTAACTGGACTTACATCTAAATAGACAGCTGTATGATTACACTGCAAAAGGATAACTTAGAAAACATAGAAAACATAGAAGACTGACGGCAGAAAAAGACCTCATGATCCATCTAGTCTGCCCTTATACTATTTCCTGTATTTTATCTTAGGATGGATATATTTTTATCCCAGGTGTGTTTAAATTCAGTGATTGTGGATTTACCAACCATGTCTGCTGGAAGTTTGTTCCAAGGATCTACTACTCTTTCAGTAAAATAATATTTTCTCATGTTGCTTTTGATCTTTCCCCCAACTAACTTCAGATTGTGTCCCCTTGTTCTTGTGTTCACTTTCCTATTAAAAACACTTCCCCCCTGGACCTTATTTAACCCTTTAACATATTTAAATGTTTCGATCATGTCCCCCCTTTTCCTTCTGTCCTCCAGACTATACAGATTGAGTTCATTAAGTCTTTCCTGATACGTTTTATGCTTAAGACCTTCCACCATTCTTGTAGCCCGTCTTTGGACCCGTTCAATTTTGTCAATATCTTTTTGTAGGTGAGGTCTCCAGAACTGAACACAGTACTCCAAATGTGGAGGGGGGAGTGTTGGAAGATAGTTTTGTAATAAAAATGGCAAGCTTATTGTTTAAATCACTGCCAGAAAGCTGCAAACTTATACATTTTTACCTGTGAATAACTTACCCTAAATCTGAGATTCCAAAGCTGTCTTGAATCTCAGTGATCTGACAACATCAGCTGTTTCAACAACTGAATCAATTTATTTCTGGTTCAGCAACAGTGTATCTCAATCCAGAACTAAGCTTTTTAAAAAAAAGAAAAAAGAAAAAAGAAAAAGGAAGAATTTTGGCGCTAGCTTGTGAATAGTTCATTTCTTCATTTGAAGGAATTGTTGCCCTCCTCACTACTCTTGTATTTTAGATTGTCCAAAGGGAAAGGTCACTTGAAGCCTTTTCATCTCCCCTTCAAAAGAAGCGCTGAGAAATTTTATATGCAATCAAGTAAACCTACTTGACATGAAAAAGATGTTTGTGGGGATTGGATATGCAAACAATTTTATTTCTTGTTTGCATGGAATGAAATAAGGATACCTTGGAAGTGTTCGAGAGGATTGAAGATATTAAATTGTATTTATTTGTCACACCTGGCCCAGCGAAGTCCCTAGGAAAGAAAGATCTTCAACTCCATTTGGTTTAAGTGATAGGTTTTTTTTACTAAGGATTAGAGATTGCAGCAAAAGCAAGCCTAGGTCTTAGAATTCCCACACAAAGTTACAATTTTCCCCCCTGAAGCAGCTGGCTTTAGATTTTGCCGTTATCACAGTGCCTCCAAACATAGTTGGCTGCACAAGTTCATATTTTCAGCAATGGAGATTCTCCTCATTCGCTACATACCAGGAACAAACCACTAAATTCATTTCCTTGTTAATCTGTTGAGTGAAGTTTCCCTTGTCCTATTTTCAGCAATAGTTCCATCCAGAGAACATCTTGGTTGCTAAGGGTCTACCTTAACCTCATTCCCCATCCAGAGGGGGGGGGGAGATGATATTTATTTATTTATGTATTTAATCGATTCCTAGGCCACCCTTCTCCTGAGACTCAAGTTTTCTCAGAGTCTGTAAATCTTTCACCCATTTTTCAAGTCTAGCCCGCTAGCTTTTTTCTTTTTATCATAGCTACATTGCTGTCAGGTCTCTAGTTTTGGTCGATAAAGGTAAATGTTTCTTTTGATCAGTTTGTTTGTTTGTTTATTTATTTATTCAATTTTTATGCCGCCCTTCTCCTTAGACTCAGGGCGGCTTACAACATGTTAGCAATAGCACTTTTTAACAAAGCCAGCATATTGCCCCCACAATCCGGGTCCTCACTTTACCCACCTCAGAAGGATGGAAGGCTGAGTCAACCTTGAGCCCGTGATGAGATTTGAACCGCTGACCTTCAGATCTACAGTCAGCTTCAGTGGCCTGCAGTACAGCACTCTACCTGCTGCGCCGCCCCGGCTCTTGTATCTGACTCTAAGGAGCAGTGTTCATCCCCATTTTTTATCCAAGGGAGTCAGTGTTATCCAAAGACATGTGGGCACTGCAGCATGACTATATACAGCGGTGGGCTACGAGCTGGAACGCTAAATTGTGCTCGCCGCCGTGGCTCGTAAGTTCTTGCGGGGCCAGGGGGATTTTGCTGGTGCACCTGTGGAGGTAGCAAAATTGCGCATGGAGCCACAGGTACAACCTCGGCGAAACACGGGTGCATCTGCGTCTCTGTGTGTGATTTTGCTACCTCCACAGGTGCAGCAGCAAAATCACACTGGCCCCGCAAGAACTTAGGAGCTGTGGCGGCAAGTGCAATTTAGTGTTCCAGCTCTTAGCCCACCGCTGACTATATGCCAGTGTGCACAGAATGCTGTTATCTTCACGCTCACTTTTTATCTACTCACATTTACATGCTTTTGAACTGCTAGGCTGGCAGGAGCTGGGTAAATAATGGTTGCTCACCCCATTACAAGGCATTTGGGTCTTGAACCGGGCCAGTCAGCTTTCCATCTGACAGGCTCAGCATTTTTCACTGAGCAATCGTGCCCCCACTTTTGGTCAATAGCACAACAGGCCCTGAAAAGCAAAGTTTTGGGAAACTCTGTTGTTCAGGGCTGTTTACTCTGGTAGTGTGGTAAGAATCCCATGCAGGAGGAAATCACTTAATACCCAGTTCAGATGTGATGACTTCTGGGATCATTATAGCATTTTATGATTCTGATTACACAGTCTGTTTAAAAAGGCATTTATAATACATGAAAGCATTTATGCATGCCACCAATTTTCTGAGTGTATGTGTGTTCTGTCAACTGTCAGGCTTCCAAATAAACTGTGACTAAACAAAAGTATTGCCAGTGGATCTGCCAACAAAATTGGCAGAAGATTTGCTCATATATAGCCCACCTTCCTTACTGAAAAGAAATGCAATCAGAGCTTTTGGATATTGAAAGACATAAACCATTTTTACTATGTACCAAGTTAATTCCACTTTAGTAGGGCTACTCCACAATAAATATTGTTGATGAAAGTTGCGGCATCAAGTCGTGGTGCTATGAAGAAGAGGGAAGTTGCAAAAGTCTTAGACTATTAAGTCTAAAACACGTGTTTGATCTACTCTGTATCTCTCTGTGCATTCATAAGATGCTCAAAGCCATTTTAGACTGAAAAGGAATGAAGCACATCTCTAAAATTTGCAGCACTTCAAAAAGCGTACTCAAAAATTAACTCTATGGGTTTTGTCAACATGCTCGCCCTTTGTTTTACCCATGGTGCTAATCTAGATTCTGCACTTTGTTGCAAAATCTCTCCCCAGATGGCTGCTCAAATTGCTACTTAATGCTATGCCTTCATCTGCCCTGGGATGTAGGAAGAATCTACCCTTTCTTTCTTTCCAAAAGAGATCTTGCCTTTCTACCCTCTTTCGGGACATTCCATTTGACAAGAAGCTTTGGTGGGCAATTGGAGAGGGCAGGAGGAAAATAATACGAAAGCAAGCACTATGAATAGTAGTAGAGGAGTCAAGTTTGGGGCTTTTATTATCTTGAACACAGTATTTTATTGTCAACAATTGTATAAGTGCTCCAGGCAAGAGTCCTTGTTATCTGGAACAGTATTTTAATTTAAAAAAAACTTCTGCAGAACTGAAATTTAACCTCTTTTCTTTTGCCAGTCAGTGATTTATTTTGGAAAAAAAAACCCTGCCTAAGTGCTCAGACAAGAGCCTTTCTTATCCTTCCTACAATAGTATGTTATTTCCGAAATAAAATTGCAGCTGCAGAGCTGGAATTACACTCTTTTCTTATCCTGCAATTTTATTTCATATCCAAAAAAAGTATTTATATTTATTTTATTTTCAAAAACTGGCAAACTGCTCCAGCCAAGAGCCTTTCTTTCCTGAGAAGTATTTTATTTTACAGAACTTCTTAAGTGCTCTGGGCAGGTTCCTTTCAGATAACTGAACCAATAGTTTATTTTCAATATATTGTACTAATATGCTCTCCCAAATCGAAGCAGAAACATAATGAAAACTGTGTTCAGTTTGTCATATTCTGTATAATGCAGGGGAGTTATAAAGCCACCTATAAAAGGAGCCCGGATGCTTTTTGTCAAATATGTCCCTTTAACTTCTCATTAACCACGATGACATTCATGGTTATAAAGGGGCAGAAAAATTCAAGTATAGGACAAGTCTAAGTTATTTAAAATTCTTTTGAAAATTTAGTCCAATCCATGTAGTCAGTAACAGTCAGTGCATTGAAGACAGAAATACAGTATTTGTTCACTTTTTCATTTTGTTATGAATAGTATGCCCATGTTACACCAACACTCCGCAGTCTGCATTGGTTGCCGATCAATTTCTGGTCACAATTCAAAGTGTTGGTTATGACCTATAAAGCCCTTCATGGCATTGGACCAGAGTACCTCTGGAACCGCCTGCTACAGCACGAATCCCAGCGACCGGTTAGGTCCCACAGAGTTGGCCTTCTCCGGGTCCCGTGGACTAAACAATGTCGTTTGGCGGAACCCAGGAGAAGAGCCTTCTCTGTGGTGGCCCCGACCCTCTGGAACCAGCTTCCCCCAGATATCAGAGTTGCCCCCACCCTCCTTGCCTTTCGCAAGCTCCTTAAAACCCACCTCTGTCGGCTTATAGAATTTATACATGGTATGCTTGTTTGTATGATTGGTCTCTTAAATTGGGGTTTTTAAGATTATTTTTAATATTAGATTTCTTTACATTGTCTTTTTTATTGTTGTTAGCCGCCCCGAGTCTTCAGAGAGGGGCGGCATACAAATCAAATCAAATCAAATCAAATCAAATCAAATCAAATCAAATCAAATCAAATCAAATCAAATAAATAAATAAATAAATAAATAAATAAATAAATAAATACTTTTGATAAATTAGCACGCAGAATTTTCTCAGACTGTGAAATTGTGAAATAAATATGTCTTCCAAAATACAAAAGCTTATCTCTTGGATCAGAAAAAGGATCGGCAATCCCATCCAAAATCAGCCATTAAATTAAATTTTGGCTATTAAACAAAGCACTTCTGAGGATACTTAGAATTTTTATTTTTTGGGTTTGCATACAGGGGAAGATTGCACTCAGCCATTATTTAAATATATTTCTTGGTTTGGGGTTAATGCCAAACACTACTTCAATCCCAGTTAAAAATTCCTATTTTGGGTGTATCTGTTTAGGGCTCTAGAGGTAGCCAATGTACATTCTGTGGGCAGAAAGAACAGAGGAAGGAAGGGAGGGTACTGTTTTTGATCCTCTTATCTTGGGAAGTTTGAGTCTGGTTTAATATAATTCTAATTTCCTAACTCCAAAATCAAATGTACTTTACATTTTTTTAAAAATCACATATTGGGAAATTACACCTGGTTATTTATTATTTATTTATTTATTATTTGGATTTGTATGCCGCCCCTCTCCGAAGACTCGGGGCGGCTCACAACAAGTGAAAACAAATCATAAATAATCCAATTAATTAAAATATTTAAAGATTTAAAAAACCCCATATACTAACAGACACACACACAAGCAAGCATACCATGTATAAATTAAACGTGCCCAGGGGGAGATGTTTAATTTCCCCATGCCTGACGGCAAAGGTGGGTTTTGAGGAGTTTACGGAAGGCAGGAAGAGTAGGGGCAGTTCTGATCTCTGGGGGGAGTTGGGTCCAGAGAGCCGGTGCCGCCATAGAGAAGGCTCTTCCCCTGGGGCCCGCCAACCGACATTGTTTAGTTGACGGGACCCAGAGAAGGCCCACTCTGTGGGACCTAATCGGTCGCTGGGATTCGTGCGGCAGGAGGCGGCCTCGGAGATATTCTGGTCCGATGCCATGAAGGGCTTTAAAGGTCATAACCAACACTTTGAATTGTGACTGGAAACTGATCGGCAGCCAATGCAGACTGCGGAGTGATGGTGAAACATGGGCATACCTGGGTAAGCCCATGACTGCTCTCGCAGCTGCATTCTGCACGATCTGAAGTTTCCGAACACTTTTCAAAGGTAGCCCCATGTAGAGAGCATTACAGTAGTCGAACCTCGAGGTGATGAGGGCATGAGTGACTGTGAGCAATGAGTCCCGGTCCAGATAGGGCCGCAACTGGTGCACCAGGCGAACCTGGGCAAACGCCCCCCTCGCCACAGCTGAGAGATGGTTTTCTAATGTGAGCTGTGGATTGAGGAGGACGCCCAAGTTGCGGACCCTCTCTGAGGGGGTCAGTAATCCCCCCCAGGGTAATGGACGGACAGATGGAATTGTCCTTGGGAGGCAAAACCCACAGCCACTCCGTCTTATCCGGGTTGAGCTTGAGTCTGTTGACACCCATCCAGGCCCCAACAGCCTCCAGGCACCGGCACATCACTTCCACCACTTCGTTGACTGGGCATGGGGTGGAAATGTAAAGCTGGGTATCATATTGATGATACCTCACCCCATGTCCTTGGATGATCTCACCCAGCGGTTTCATGTAGATGTTAAATAGCAAGGGGGAGAGGACCGACCCCTGAGGCACCCCACAAGGGAGAGACCTCGGAGCCGACCTCTGACCCCCCACTAACACCGACTGCGACTGGCCAGAGAGGTAGGAGGAGAACCACTGAAGAACAGTGCCTCCCACCCACCAACCCCTCCAACCGGTGCAGAAGGATACCATGGTCGATGGTATTGAAAGCCGCTGAGAGATCGAGGAGCACCAGGACAGAGGATAAACCCCTGTCCCGGGCCCGCCAGAGATCATCCATCAACGCGACCAAAGCGGTTTCTGTGCTGTAACCAGGCCTGAAACCCGACTGCTGGGGACCTAGATAATCGGCTTCTTCCAAGGACCGCTGGAGCTGGAGTGCCACCACCTTCTCGACAACCTTCCCTATAAAGGGAAGGTTGGAGACTGGACAATAGTTGTTATGTACGGCTCGGTCCAGGGAAGGCTTCTTGAGGAGGGGGCGCACGAGCACTTCTTTATAGAGTGTTGGAAAAACTCCCCTCCCCCAAGGAAGCGTTGGTAATCTCCTGGGCCCAGCTCCGTGTCACCTCCCTGCTGGCCGAGACCAACCAGGAGGGACATGGATCCAGTAGACAGGTGGCGGAACTCACAGCTCCAATGGCCTTGTCCACTTCATCAGGTGTCACCAGATCAAACTCTTCCCAGACAGGTGGACAAGTACGTGCCCCAGTCACCTCGACTGACTCATTGTCAGTCGACTCTGTTTTACAATTGGAGTCGAGGTCGGCCCGGATCTGAGCGACTTTATCAGCGAAAAACGTGTTAAACTCCTCGGCGCTACTCTGCAAGGGCTCCCCAACTCCCCCCTGGTTAAGAAGGGAGCGGGTCACCCTAAACAGAGCGGCCGGGCGGGATTCCGCTGATGCAATCAAGGCGGCATGGTACGCGCATCTTGCCGCCTTGAGCGCCACTTTGTAAGTCTTAATAAAAGCTCTTACAAGTGTTCGATCAGATTCAGACCTACTCTTCCTCCATCGCTTCTCTAGACGTCTCTTTTGGCGTTTCAACTCCTGGAGCTCCTCGTTGAACCATGGGGCTCTACGGGGTCTAGCGCCACGGAGAGGTCGCAAAGGCGCAATCTGGTCAAGAACCGGCTTGTGGGCATCAGGAGGTATTTGCCAGACCATACTGGTAAATACAGCGAAACATTACAAAGAATAGAAACACACAGGATTATCTTAGCATGTGGAGCTCAGGAGATCATGGACCAGAAAATGATGAGTGGTGAAGATCATCCAGTAATGTGTCTGAACCTTTCAATATGACCCATGTATCCTAGCAGAAATCCTTGTGATTTCCAAGATTACATCTCTAAGAATATTTTGGACATCTTCCCAAATTCCCAATCTGCCTTGTATAGCACTACCATTGTTATAAAATTATTAAGTTCTTACAGAACTGGCATGTATTTGACGTGAAAACAAACCAGACTTGTGGAGAACCGCACCCAGGTTTTGTGGCCTTTGGCAGTGAAAGTTAAAAATATTATGCAGAACGCCAGTCAAGTGTCTGGGCATCATGTTAGAATTGCTGAAATAACTTGGTTTAATGGATTTTTAAAATATCTACATGCATATATGTAGGTCAGATGTCAGTGGTAAAGAAAGAGACCCTGAATATATTCTCTAGAAGGAATGTAAAATAAACAAATAAAAATAAACTTGGAAATTAAAAAATTCAGACCAGAGGGGAAAAAATTATATAGTTTATTTCCTGGCACTTCATCTGGATCAGTGAGGGTGAACCTGTGGCAAGGGTGCCACAGGTGGCATACGGAGCCATATCTGCTGGCACGTGAGCTGTTGCCCTAGCTCAGCTCCAATGTGCATGTGTGTGACAACCAGCTGATTTTTGGCTCACACAGAGGCTCTGGGAGGCCATTTTTGGCTTCCAGAGAGCCTCCAAGGGGATGGGTGTTCTGCCGGCTTGTGCCACCCGCCCTTAATTACAGGTTAATTAATCCAAGCAGACACACACATACGATAGAATGCAATTAAATGTTATTTATCAACAGAGGAGAAGAAAAAACTTCCTTTTAAACTTCAAAGGGATCTCTTGTACAAACAAGGCACACTTTAAAGACAATCCAAGAACGAAGTCTAATAATAAATCCAATTACTAACCCAGTAACTGGGAATTGGCTCACAGCTACTGTTGTCCACACGAGGATAAACACTCATAATGAATTATAGTCCAGATTCCAGGAATTCAAACAAAGTCTTGAATGTAATCAGGAAACAGCAAGTCACGGTCTTCATGAACTACGATCAGATAATCTTCCACAACGGATAAGCCAGCACGCTGCTATTTGATCAGCAGCTCTAATTACTGGAGCCCCACCCAAACACAGGTGGCCTCTCTTATCTCCTGTAACATGTCTTAAGTTGTTCTCTCCTATGCATAGCTCTACGCATGCGTAGGTCTGTCATACTGTCCTCCTCTGAATCCAACGAAGATAAGGAAGATTGATCTCCTCCCGGGCTGTCAGCCAAGCCTCCCTCTTCCATCACACCCACACTTCCTTCGTCATCGGATACTTCACTAGCTGACTCTGTCGGGAGCAAAACAGGCCTGTGACATGTGGATGTTTTCCCCACCTCCACATTCTTTGGGGCAGGAGCTGGGCAAGAGCTAACCACAACAATGGGGGAGGGTGATTTTACCTTCTCCAGCCTCCAGGGAAGCCCCTGGAGCCTGGGGAGGGAGAAACATGAGCCTATTGGGCCCACCAGAAGTTGGGAAACAGGCTGTTTCCAGCCTCCAGGGTGCCTCCAGGGGTTGGGGGAAGCTGTTTTCACCTCCCCAGGCATTTAATTATGGGTGTGGGCACTCACTCATGCACATAGTGTGCGCCTATGCTCTTTTGGCACCCAAGGAAAAAAAAGGTTTGCCATCACTGATCTAGATAATGATTCTGAGCTTTTATTCACCTGATCATAATGCAAAACTTATAAGCACTTTCTGTGAGAAAATTTCAATAGGGCTAAAAGATATGTGCATGACACAGACTTCAAAAAGTCCAACAATTCACAATATGCAGTGGGATGGGTGTGGCAACAGAAAAGGTTATGGAGACTGCTGGCATTGTTTTTTTCTCTTATGTTCCCTTATTCCTTCGGCAAAGAATTCACACACAATTTCAAAATAATTAAATATCAAGTGTTAAAAGGTTCATAGTTATTCATTATTAAGTCTCTGTATTTTACTTCTGGTGCTGGAACTCAATCATTGTGATCAAAGGACTGTATTGACAAAAGTGGATCCTTTTCTAATCCTACACATTTAACAAGTGGGAATTTGCAAATATTGGTTTTGGTGACTAAAAACAGTGAGAATCTAAAAGTGATGATAATTCCAAGGATTTCCTTCAGATGAGATTTGCTTTCCCTCAGCTTTTTGTTAACAATGAACATAATGAAAATTAAATAAAGATGTAATACTGATAATTGTAACACAACCTACTGTGTCGTAAATCTTGGGAAAAGGTGCTCTACTGTAAAAAACAGCTTAATTCAACAAATGGAGTCATGTTTCTTACCCTGGAGCTGAGTGGCCAATATTTTTTAAAAAAATAATGACAATTTTAAAAAATATTTTTATTAAGGATTTATCAGTACTGGAAGATAATACAAACTGACATCCGAAAAAAAAGAACAATGGAAAAAGAACAATGGAGAAAGAAAAGTCAGGAAGAAAGAAAGGAGGGAAGAAAGAAAGAGAAGAAAGAAAGAAAAACCAGGAAGAAAAAAAGAAAGAAACTTTACAAAAAGTATAAGCAAATTTAATATTCCTGTATATGTAATCCACTTCTTCTTCTTCATTCACAAATTGAAAATTTGTAAATAAATAAATAAATAAATGATGATGATGACCCCCTAATCAATGACTCTGTATTATATTTGGTTAGGGATGTGGGTTTGGACTGACAACAATCCCCAGTGAAGGTGACATTTGGTGGTACAGTAGAATATGAAACTATTAAAGTTTATTGTAACTCCCAAATAAAATCCATTATCTAAAGAAGCAGAGGATTCTGTCTTGCTCTTTTGTCAGAGACTAAACACCCATTTGCCTGGAATACAATAAGTCTTAATTGTCTCTGCTGAGCAGGAAATATGAGTGATAAAAAGTGTTCCTTACTTTAGAATATTGTTTGCTTTTGAACAGAGGCACTTGGTATTAAAGAAAAGGAAAATAAAGGATGAGAAGCCATTAGTGCTAGACATCACTCATATTAACATCTATCTTTTATCCGAGAACCATCACATCTCATTTTAGATCGTTGGAAAGCAATAAATGGCAACATCAGCAAAATCTCTTTAGTAATTAAATGTCAAGCAAAAGCAAAAAATTTTCAATGCAAATAATAAAAAATATAGCTGTATCTCTTGAAATTAGAAATTTTAGAAGTTTGTGCCCCCCCATGCTTTAATGTTAATTAAAAAATAGTCAGGTTTTCCCATGCCTGCTGAATATACTGGAAACTCCAGAATTTAAAATCTGTCTAGCATGTGGTGAGAAGAGATAGCTGTGAATGAGATTCCCTTTGATTGTTTCATGAACTTCTTGGTTTTGTCATCATTGCTCCTCATCCTTGCTAATCCAATTGTGTTTTGCTACTGTCATGTGCAGTGACACCTATTTGCCTGAAAATTTAGTTTATAAATCGAGCACTTTCAAAATGTATTATTCCCTTAGTTGAAATTGCCCAAAAGATGTTGTGGTTAGCTCTGGCACAGCTCCTGCCCCAAGGACTGTGGATGTGGGGGAGACATCCACATGCCGCAGGCCTGTTTTGCTCCCGGTGGAATCTGCTGAGGAAGGCTCCTCTGACCAAGAAGACATGAGTGACAGGGAGGAGGAGAGTGTGGCAGACAGCTCAGAAGGAGATCAATTATCTAGCTCCTCCTTGGATTTGGAACAAGAGTTAATGATACAGCCACACATGCGGAGAGCGATGCATATGCAGCAACAACTGAGAGATTATTATCAAAGAAAATGAGGCCACCTGTGGTTGGGTGGGGCTGTGGTAATTAGTGAGGCTGCTATAAATAGCAGCTTGTGGGTTTGGCCATTGTGGAGGATTATCTGATCATTGTGTTTCGTGCCTGCTTTGCTGACTTTGACCTTTGTGTGCTGATTTTTCCCCGCTTTGAAACTAAACCAGAGCATAGTGTGTTTCACTTTGTGAAAGAAGGACTGTGAATTGCCTCACAGCTGCAAGCTAAGTATCACAGAACTGATAAGGGACTTGTACAAATTACCAGTTTGTTTGGAGACGAGTGCTCTTTGCTATACAAAAAGAGTGCTTAGTTTATTTGAATTTTTGGTATAAAGAACATTGTTTTGAATTTTAAACATGTGTGTGTCTGAAATTTGTATCTGTGAATTTTTGGGAGGATTCTACCAGAGAGCTCGACAGAACAAAAGGTATGCATTTATATAGGATTTGTGCATTGGCATTCAACCTGAATGCTCCATGAAACCTCTTTGAAAATTCTAAATAGCTACTAAACAGCCTGTTGGATTATCATTTCAGAAATATTTCCTTAATTTTAAACAGAGAACAGAATGAGCACAGGTGCGCAAAAAGGCCAAGAGCAACTTCTGATTTCCTGCTGGCTTCCCCATTTACTTCCCTGGTAAGAACCTGGCACCAAGCACTGGAAATCACATAACTGAAGCTGATCACAAAAATGTGGTCATGCAGCAGCATCATTGAAGCAGTCACAACTGTGTCAAATTCCAGTTACAGTCATGGATCTTGGATTTTGGATGCATTTCTTAAATTGGCCCATTTGAAGGAGTGATTCAAACATTGTTGCTTTGTGATACATCATATGGCCTAAGTGAAAGTTACAATTAAAGAGCCGCAAGAGATTTACTGGTATATATGAAAGATAATTTATTGGCAGTGTCATACCAACAGTGGACTTCTGGCCATTGAGATTACTGCTTCATCATAGATTATTTTTGCTATCTCTTACATATTTAATTTAAATGAGGTCAAATAAATCTTTGGTGTTGATATATTTCTTGAATATTGCAAGCAGGTAATATGCAATTTACCTACTGATGTCAGATGTCATACTTTTATTACATTACTGTGTCATTTGTATGAAGTATTGATGCATGTATCATTTTGATTTCATAATGATTTGTTACAGTACCTTTTATTGTCTGTTTTTGTTACTGATATGACAGGGTTGCCTTCACCCAAAACATCATAGAGTGGATATCCAAGTTCCTCATGTGCTAAGACCAGACCATTAGCAGCTGATTCATGTGCTAAGACCAGACCATTAGCAGCAACTGTTTCTTGATAATTCAGAAGATGTATACATTGCTTCATATTGTTTAGTACAATCCCCTGCAGCCTCAGTATTGCCTTCTGTACAATTACCCTGCACAGTTGCTGCCTCTTGCCATGATTGCTCAGTGCCATTAGTTACTGCTGCAGCTTCTGGGTTTCCCTGCATGCTTGCTTGCCATACCTTTGCATTAGGATTTAAGCTGGCACCTTTCGAGATTACCTGCATCTTGCTACAGAGAAGCACAAGCCAGAGAATAAGGAAGTTGAATTTCCAAAATCTAGCCTTCTGTAGTCTCTCTAGCATCAAGGAGTAGTTTTAGTACCATTCCCCACCGCCGCCGGCCATGTGATCCTCCTCCTCCTCTTCCTGCTCCTATGGCACACCAGGGCGGGAAAGCACCATCCCTTCGTTCAACCTTTTGCTTCTTTCCCGGCCCGGAAACACCCGCCGCCGCCCCCTCCCCACGAAGAATCCGCTTCACACCAGTGCCCGCGCGCACACAAAGGGGGGACTATTTGCTGTGTCAGCCCCCCTCAAGCCGGGGGGGGGGGGGGGCTTCCAAGAATGGTGGAAGGTCTTAAGCATAAAACGTATCAGGAAAGACTTAATGAACTCAATTGGTATAGTCTGGAGGACAGAAGGAAAAGGGGGGACATGATCAAGACATTTAAATATGTCAAAAGGTTAAATAAGGTCCAGGAAAGAAGTATTTTTAATAGGAAAGTGAACACAAGAACAAGGGGACACAATCTGAAGTTAGTTGGGGGAAAGATCAAAAGCAACATGAGAAAATATTATTTTACTGAAAGAGTAGTAGATCCTTGGAACAAACTTCCAGCAGACATGGTTGGTAAATCCACAGTCACTGAATTTAAACATGCCTGGGATAAACATATATCCATCCTAAGATAAAATAGAGAAAATAATATAAGGGCAGACTAGATGGATCATGAGGTCTTTTTCTGCCGTCAGTCTTCTATGTTTCTATGTTTCTGATGTGTTAGTATTTTAATACAGTTGTAGTGCTACAACTTTTAATAAGTTGTATTTTAATAATGAAAAGTGGGGATTTAATGTTTCTTATTTTCTCTTGACAGCTTGTACTTTCTAAGAATTAATTTTTAGTTTGGAAAAAAACTAAAACAGATTTGGTTCTGTTCAGATAGCTCATGACATGGAACTCATGTATTGTGAAGTCTTACCCGACCAAGATTTTCTTTTCTTCAATAAGAATCTAAAACAAAAAATGAATTTGTGTCAGATCATTCAATTGTATTTTTTATCATCAGCTTATGATTTGTTTTCCCCCCTATGCTTTATGATTTATACTTGGAATAGAGCACTGTTGGCTTGGATGCTGTGGCTGGCATTGAAACTGCCATTCCAAAAATAAATGCTTGCCTCTGTTTGACCAATGCCAAAGGTTCTCAGCATAATACGAAGAGGCATATTTTACAGTAGCAAATAAAGATCAGCTAAAGAAAACATGTTGGCCTTTGCCAGTTGGACAGGAATTGTTCTGCTTTTACTAGGTAATCGCATTCTTACTAGGTACTCCAACAGATGGAGGAATTAAGGGCTACACAACAGGCTGGGGAGATGTTTGCAGCCAGTTGACCACAAAGTGCCTGCTTCTGCTCTAAGCACTCCTAGTAGTAAATATGACTATGGTACTAACTTATTCCCACGTAACCTAATTCAACATATACAATATCTGTGAATTTAGTGAATCGGAAACAGAGTAGAAGGACCTTGTTCACACTGATTTTCACTGCCTTATCTAGACAAGTTACAATGGTCACACCTCCTCAGCCAGAGGGTAAGGTTTAAACAATTTTAAATTGCTGTTCATGGAAACACTTATCAATTCTTGAAAGGAAGGTGTGAGCCTGTTGAGGCAATGAAGAGAGAAGAAGAAGGTGGGAAACCCTTTGAAAGAATCAGAGTTACTTAGAATGCTTCTTCACACTCTGATATTATTACAAACGGAAAGAGGTAAATTCATATAGAGGTTATCCAGATCTGTGTCCTTTCCCATTTTGTTCAAGAGCTCAGACCATAATCAGGAAATAAATCTAGTTGTCGCCACTGTGACAGCTTTTTAAGTCTAAGTCCTGAACAACTTAATTGGGGGGAATGATCCAGTCTGAAGATTCATAGTCTGCATGACATCCTTCTGCAATAAATTCTTTCAGGAAAGGCCATGAATAAAATGAATATATTTTTGGAATAGTGATGGATTTTAGAATATGCCATGTTAAGGCATTGTGTACCTTCCTATTCTTCCTTGTTGTAAGAGAAGAAAATTGGTGTTGGAACATTTTAAGCATGCCATAAAACATCTTAATTCTAGAGACCTCTTTTTAAATGCAGGTGACCTACTTTAGCAGGCGCCCAAAGTATATCGAATTCTAATGATAACAGGAAACAAACTGATGGCAAAAATAAATCCTGAAAAGTTCTGTCCCATATGCAATTTTGTATTGCATGATAAAAATATGTTAAGATATTTTTATTCCAAAATTAATAACTAGGATATTTTCTTCTTTTTTTCCCTAAGAGCTCATTGCTTAGGAATTGTCCTTTCATCTCTGCTCCACATTGCCAATCTTTTAAGGGAACTGGGATGAAGAAGTCACTAGTGGCCCAGAATAATCTAAAAGGGTTTTGTTGATGGGCTTGAACTAGATTTCGTTGCCCAAGTCCAGTACTTTAATCATTACATCCCACTGGTTTTCACAAGATTTCTAAAATATGTTTAGAACCACAGAGATGATTAAACTTCTGTCCTGTTGAGATGTTCAGAAGGATTGTCCCAAAGGCTGCTAAATAGAAATTAGAAAGAAGACTTTTCCCAACATAGGTAGGCAATGATGAAAAGTTTTGTCTGTTGAATATATGTATGTCCTGGAGTTATTGACATCTCATCTTTGAAGCTGGATGAGATGTCCAGTATGCTGAAAATTACTTCAGGATAAGAAATCCAGTGTGTTCAGTTAAGCATACCAATTAGTGTTCAGTAATAAAATGACAAATAAAATAATAATGTGTGCAGCACGAAGCCTATGCAAATACAAAGTGATCCCAAATTAGTGAGGAATTGGGGAGCAGATGGGCAGGGAGGAGGAATATTGAGTTAGATCATTCCATATGCGTTTAAAAAAGAGTGGTGGTGGACTCATCTTTAAGGAATATGTATTTATCATGAAATAATAATGAATTCAGTGAATACATATTTACCTTTCAGCTCTATTAACATCCCTTTATGTATTCAGTGGAACTCAGATCTAAATATTTCATACTAGACCTTCCATTTCAGAAAAAAATTCTATAACAATGCTGTAGTATAATATTCTGTTATTCCAAGTCAAGTTGTTAGATAGCGGAGGAGAGAAGATATGTACATAGGAGCAATTCAACACTTTATTCAGTACTAGCTGGATTCCAATACGAACTGCTGGCTGGCTGCAGGGCTTGCTGGCAGCCAGGCCAGCCACTGACAGCAATTCATCTCTCCCGCTGTTATATTAGCCAATCAGCAGTGGCTATGCAAATCTCCACTACGTCCGTCCATCTGTAACACAAATCTCTTTTGAGTTGGTTTTTGATAAATAAATAAAGTTTGTCTGACTTCCATTTCCAGAATTCCCCAGCCAGCCAAGGAATTCTGGGAGTGGATGTCTGCCCATCATAAAATGCTAAAGTTGAGAAACATTGATCTACAGCATAGAAAGCCACTTTCAAATAGGAAAGACAACCTGTTTATTTCTTTTCCATTATTTATGGTCTTGAGTCCTTGTCATATATAACCAACAGTGTCGAAACTGCTTTCTCTTTATTGTTGGATATAAGCAGGCCAAATGGGTGGTTTGTAGCCAGCATGCACTGAAACATAAATAGAAAAGTAAGACTACAGAGGTTTAGCTTCAGGCTGTGTTCAAGAAGGGTGGGATCTCGAGTTGTTTGAAGTCACTGGTAAATTTGCGTTGTACATTAATACAGCAGGACTGTTTCAAGATTTCATCTTTGCTGGATGGGAGAAGACCTATGAGATGCCACATGTGGTGGAGAAGGGTGTGTGAGTGGCAGGGGAGATGCAGCACAAGCCCATTGAGGCCCAGGGTGGTTGTACAAAGGCGTGCAGGTAGCCAGCAAGGTGCAGTGTGAGAACAAGGATGCTTTTCCCATTAACATTGCTTGTGGGAAACCAGAAAGAAAGTCACAAAATGCAATTGTATGATCACAGGATGCTGCAAGTATTATAAATGAGAGCTGGTTGTCAGCATCCAGGTTGATATTGATACTGGGACAGTCAGAACTTCAGGGACCCGTACAATTAGTGCTATTGTAATTTTGATGCTAGAGGGCAGTGATGACAAAGCTTTGGCACATGGATCCATATCCATATTGCAAACTCAGGTCTGGTGTGCAAGTGCTTGCCAATCAGCTCATTTTGAACTTTCTAGGCCAACTGGAAGTTGGGAAACAGGTTGTTTCAGGACTCTGAAAGGGGTGGGGAAGGCCTATTTTTCATTCTCTCCAAGCTCCAGAGCCGTTCTAAAGCTTGGGGAGAGCAAAAAAACAGGACTTCCGGTCAAACCAAAAGTTGGCAAATGGGCTTCCGGAAGGTCTCCAGGGCGGGAGGTCATTTTCGCCCTCCCCAGGTTCTGAAGCCTGGGGAGAGCGAAAAACAGGTGTGCCATTGCATTGCCAGGAGCAGGGGGAGGGTCACATGCGCATATCTGGGGGTGCATAGAATTATAGGTGCAAGCACTTGCATGCACGGGGGGCACATGGAATTATGGGTGCAGGAACACCCCCCCCATTCTTCCCCCTTTTGGCCAAAAACAGAGTTCAACATCACTGCTATAGGGCTTTGCACACCAAAATACCAAGATTATTTTCCCCATACCATCATTCTGGTAAACAACTAATTCCCACAACACTATCTCATGACATAGGGCATAAAGAGGGTTGTATTAATGTTATTCTTTCCCATTACCTATTCTTTAGCATCTTATGACTATTGCTTTGTTTTCTATTGCTTATGATTTGTGTTGATTGCTTTTATTTGGTATTTTTAAACTATCACTGAGTATTGTATTTTATTATCTATGATGATTGTATTTTATGATCATGATCATGATTTATCACTTGTTCCTTGTATGTACACTGAGAGCTTATGCACTGGAGACAAATTCCTTGTGTGTCCAATTACACTTGGTCAATAAGGAATTCTATTCTATGCTATTCTAAAAATGGCTGCTGAATAAGAGCTTCTATTTGTGTTATTTAGACCTGAAGCCAGATTGAAGTGGGTCTAGGCAACTAGTTTCTTACAAATATCCTTTTAGCTGAATGATCACAATTTTTTCTAGCACCTTGACCCACGGGTGATATTTATAACCAGATGATACTTGTCCAAACCATCAGTTAGAATTGTGACTGACTTGGAATAGATAGAATTAAAATTCATAAGGCATTTGTTCTTAATAATAATAATAATTTATTGGATTTGTATGCCGCCCCTCTCCGCAGACTCGGGGCGGCTAACAACAATAATAAACACAACATGTACAATCCAATAATAAAAACAACTAAAAAGCCCTATTATAAAACCAAACATACACACAAACATACCATGCATAACTTGTAATGGCCTAGGGGGAAGAGCGATCTCAACTCCCCCATGCCTGGCGGTATAAATGAGTCTTGAGTAGTTTGCGAAAGACAGGGAGGGTGGGGGCAGTTCTAATCTCCGGGGGGAGTTGGTTCCAGAGGGCTGGGGCCGCCTCAGAGAAGGCTCTTCCCCTGGGGCCCGTCAAACGACATTGTTTAGTCGATGGGACCCGGAGAAAGCCAACTCTGTGGGACCTTATCGGTCGCTGGGATTTGTGCTGTAGCAGGCGGTTCCGGAGGTAATCTGGTCCATTGCCATGTAGGGCTTTAAAGGTCATAACCAACACTTTGAATTATGACCGGAAACTGATCAGCAGCCAATGCAAGCCATGGAGTGTTGAAGAAACGTGGGCGAATCTTGGAAGCCCCATGATGGCTCTCGCGGCTGCATTCTGCACGATCTGAAGTTTCCGAACACTTTTCAGAGGTAGCCCCATGTAGAGAGAGTTGCAGTAATCGAACCTCGAAGTAATGAGGGCATGAGTGACTGTGAGCAATGACTCTCTGTCCAAATAGGACCACAACTGGTGCACCAGGCGAACCTGGGCAAACGCCCTCCTCGCCACAGCCGAAAGATGATGTTCCAATGATGATCAAAAGATGATGTTCAGCTGTGGATTGAGGAGGACGCCCAAGTTGCGAACCCTCTCTGAGAAGGTCAGTAGTTCCCCCCCCCAGGGTAATGGACGGACAGATGGAATTGTCCTTGGGAGGCAAGACCCACAGCCACTCCGCCTTGTCTGGGTTGAGTTTGAGTTTATTGACACCCATCCAGGCCCCAACAGCCTCCAGGCACCGGCACATCACTTCCACTGCTTCGTTGACTGGACATGGGGTGGAGATGTATAACTGGGTATACAATGATCCTGAAGTTTTCCCAATGTTGCAGGAAGTATAAAAAGAGCAGAGTTTACATTATGAAATACATTTCATCCTTTGCTAGTTTTCTCCACTCTGAAATGCCTACCCTAAGAAAGTTTGCAGAACAGCAAAGAACTAAAAAATTAAATTGGTTTCTACAAACATTAGGCTCTATCAACCATGAACTAACCACTTAATCATTTAAAATGAAGATCAGAAAGCCACATTCATAACAGCCATTTTGCACCTGTAGCTAAGAAGAGTCAAAAATTTACTGAGTAAATCAATAACGTATCACTTTGCTCCAAGGCCTCTGTCTACTGGTCCCTGAAATTCTCTTTTTGCTAAGATTTAGTTGGATAAAAGTAGATAGATCCCTATTACAAGCAGCATTAAATGTGTATTTAGGAAAATGGCAATCTTTGTTTGGAAAAGAATTTAGGAATGGAAGGATAACGAGAACACAGTTTTCTCTTTGAGGCATGCAAATATTTTAATTCCCCCCACCACTATTTTCAGAAAACAGAAATATTAATAGTATCTAGAGACAGTCCTCAAGACAGATATACGGTAGTTTCTGGATTTTATCATTGATCATTTGATCATTGATGGTTAAAAGTACCTTCTTCTTGTGCCATATCCACCATTGGATGTTGGCAATCATGCTGGCAATCCTATTTTTATCAACAGCCGCACAAAAACGTGCTGTTGAGTTTTTTTCCAAAAAAGATTTTGAAGATATAATGTTCTTTTTCTGCCTGGATCTCATTTGCCTTCAGTCTTTCCTTGGATGATTAAGTGAAATATGCCATATTTTTCTGGGTGTTGCATCACAAAATATTCTTTCACTTTTTAATAGTTTCCCTTGGCTTTTCTAGGCATCTTAAAGCTTAAAAATAAATAAATAAAAGGAAAGTCGTACCATCGATCAGAAAATACTTAATTTGAAATCTGTTGATGAAATGTGTAAAAACATGATTTGGCTTTATAAAAATGTTTAAGCAATCCTCATACAAAAATGCTCATTGCTCCAAGTCATCCATGTCCTTTTAAAAAGAAATAATATTAATTTTTTTGGTCTTTCCACATATGTCTTGAGCATTTGCTTTCTTAATTTTCATAATAATTTTTTTTTAAAAAAAATTACAGTCCATTGTCATTTCCTTTTTCAATACATCTCTCGCATTTCTTTTCTTCTTACTATCTGTCTTTATTCTTTTCCCCCTCTTATTTTATCCCTATTTTAATTCCAACAATCAAAGATGTGGTCATTTCCTGATTTATATATTTCTAATATTAACATATTTTACTTCACTTATTTCCTGAACATTAATCCAAAATCAACTTATAATTTCTTTATCCTTTATCCTTTTTTCCACATCATTACTCCAAGCAAAATATAAATCAAAATTACCTATTTCAATCGTTATATTTTCTTCTATTTTTCAATCTCCGTCTTTTCTTATATTATTTTAAAACTTCATTTCTACATGTTATTCATACATTCATAGTCTATGTGTGTGTGTAGAGGTCTTGGCATATTCAGATCTTTTAATAATAATAATAATTAATAATAATTTATTAGATTTGTATGCCGCCCCTCTCCGAAGACTCGGGGCAGGTCACAACAATAATAAAAACAATGTTACAGTGGAACAAATCTAATATTAAAATAGAAAAAAACACATATAAAACCCCATCATTTAAAACCAAACAACACATACATACCAAACATAAAATATAAAAGTCTGGGGGAGGTGTCTCAGTTCCCCCATGCCTGGTGATATAGGTGGGTCTTGAGTAATTTACGAAAGACAAGGAGGGTGGGGGCAGTTCTAATCTCTGGGGGGAGTTGATTCCACAGGGTCGGGGCCACCACAGAGAAGGCTCTTCCCCTGGGGCCCGCCAAACAACATTGTTTGGTTGATGGGACCCGGAGAAGGCCAACTCTGTGGGACCTTATCGGTCGCTGGGATTCGTGCTGTAGCAGGCGGTTCCGGAGGTACTCTGGTCCAATGCCATGTAGGGCTTTAAAGGTCATAACCAACACTTTGAATTGTGACCGGAAACTGATCGGCAGCCAGTGCAGGCCACGGAGTGTTGTAGAAACGTGGGCAAATCTGAGAAGCCCCACTATGGCTCTCGCGGCCGCATTCTGCACGATCTGAACTTTCCAAACACTTTTCAAAGGTAGCCCCATGTAGAGAGCGTTGCAGTAAGTGTAAGGTTGGTAGACTCCTGGTGACGTTTCAACGAGGTCCCACTCATCATCTTCAGGCTATTGTCTTTGGATTTGTGCTCGAGCTTTCATTTCTACATGTTTCTTCTATCATCAAACTTATTTATTTATTTATTTATTTTGTCCAATACACAATGAGGGATTTAGTGGGTATATATATATATATACACATAGTAAAATACATGATGAAGGTTATAGAGGAGATACTCATAGTAAAATATATCTAAGAAATAATAGAAAAGAAGATATAGTAATAGAACATATCAATGAAAGAATACATTCAAAAATATTATTTTTCTTCCCCCCCATACAAAACATATTTAAAAGTTACATATTTTCTGTGATGAACAGTTCTATGGATGAACAAATACTTTAACCTTTCTAATATTTTGGGTTGTGATTGTTGTTTCTGTTTGTAACAATCACAAGGCTTCTTGGAGCAGTTGTCTGTGCTGTTGAAAATGAAGGTATTTCATTCTTACAAAGCAGGGGAAGGCTATAGAATTTATTCTACATGCTTCAGGCTAGCAATTTCAACTGTGAGAAACATTGTTAAGAAATTGAAGTGACATAGAACTGTTGAAGGGAAGGCAGGATCTGCTGAAACAAGAAAAATCTGATAGAAACCTCTCTGAAACTGGTCGGAATAGTAAAAAGAAACCCAACGACAATGCCAAATA
Source organism: Erythrolamprus reginae (assembly GCF_031021105.1). Classification (NCBI taxonomy): domain Eukaryota; kingdom Metazoa; phylum Chordata; class Lepidosauria; order Squamata; family Dipsadidae; genus Erythrolamprus; species Erythrolamprus reginae. The sequence continues at coordinate 324,866,485 of NC_091950.1, read as the reverse complement.
TGCTGAAATTCTAGCTGTTCCTGAATTAATTGTCTGCAACCTCACAGTGGAATGTTGTTTAAGTAATTATATAAAGGGGAGAGGAATATATCTAAATAAAACAATGAATATTGTTAACAGAAGTTGAAAAAGATGGGAATACAGAATCAATACAGATCAATACACAAATCTAATCACACTCCAAATAAACTTAATTATTTATAGCAACATAAGCTAAAGGTTCTGTAATGGATTTCATAATTCCCAGATTTTAAAATTATTGAAAACTATGGGGAAATCTAAAATAAGAAGTGCACGTGAAGAAATTTAAGAATATTTTTCAGCTAGAAGAGTTCTGCTAGGAAGAATGAAAAAAAAATCCAAATTCAAGAATAGAAGGATATTAAGCCAGCTACAAGAAACTTTGGAAGCTGTTATTTCTGTCAAAAGACGCATTACAAAATCCTTACTGAAAGGTTATTTAAACTTTGGCACCTGCCATATGTACTATGTTCTTATCTTCAGTCTATAAATAACTGCATTATATAATAAGTATGCATTCAAATTGTAAAAATAAAGTATGTGCTTAACTTTGTATCATGTGGAGGCTATGTCAACTTCTGTTATTTAATTTCTCGATAAAATATAAAATGTTGAAACTTTTGCAGGTAACTGCAAATATATCTGTGGTTAAAACCAGTGCTGAATATTATGTGGATCCCTTTTCATTTATTTTATTTTTATTTTTATTTATTTATTTTGTCCAATACACAATGAGGGTTTTAGTGGGTATATATCTATATACACATAGTAAAATACATGATGAAGGTTATAGAGGAGATACTCATAGTAAAATATATCTAAGAAATAATAGAAAAGAAGATATAGTAATAGAACTTATCAATGAAAGAATAGAAGAAGAGATATAGGAATAGAAGAAAGGGAAAGGAGATATAGGAGAGCAATAGGACAGGGGACGGAAGGCACTCTAGTGCACTTGTACTTGCCCCTTACTGACCTCTTAGGAATCTGGATAGGTCAACCGTAGATAATCTAAGGGTAAAGTGTTGGGGGTTTGGGGATGACACTATGGAGTCCGGTAATGAGTCCCACGCTTCGACAACTCAGTTACTGAAGTCATATTTTTTACAGTCAAGTTTGGAGCAGTTAATATTAAGTTTAAATCTGTTGTGTGCTCTTGTGTTGTTGTGGTTGAAGCTGAAGTAGTCGCCGACAGGCAGGACGTTGCAGCATATGATCTTGTGGGCAATACTTAGATCTTGTTCAAGGTGTCTTAGTTCTAAACTTTCTAGGCCCAGGATTAAAAGTCTAGTCTCATAGGGTATTCTATTTTGAGTGGAGGAGTGAAGGGCTCTTCTGGTGAAGTATCTTTGGACATTTTCAAGCGTGTTAATGTCTGAGATGCGATATGGGTTCCAAACAGATGAGCTGTATTTGAGGATGGGTCTGGCAAAAGTTTTTTAAGCTCTGGTAAGTAGTGTGAGATTGCCAGAGCAGAAGCTACGTAGAATTAGGTTTACAACTCTTGAAGCCTTCTTGGCTATATTGTTGCAGTGGGCTTTGGCACTTAAATCTTTTATTATTAGTATACCAAGGTCTTTAACCGAGTGGGGATTATCTGTGATAATTTGATTATTCAATTCGTATTTGGAGTTCAGATTCTTCTTCCCAATGTGTAGGACAGAGCATTTGCTAGTTGAGATTTGGAGTTGCCCTGTGTTATGCTTGAAATTATACATTAATTTTACAATAAGATCATTTCATTTTAAGAACACACAGACACACAAATATATTCTGTAACTATACTCATTTCCACAAACTATATAGTGCTATAAAGTGTATATAGTGCTGCTCCACTGATATGTAATGAGAAAGGTGCAAGGTCAGATTCAGGTTTAGCATACTCCTACTTGCTATTCAGTATGATTCTTAGTTTTATCTGGCTAAATTGGAAACTTCTCTTCAAAAACCTGTTGCTAAAAAGAAGCTGAAGGATGACCTTACTTTGAAGTCAAGAAAGCTGTGAAGGACGGAAAAAGGTATTTGCTTCATTCTTCTCACAGCAGAGAATGGTAACTGTTTACCATTCATTGTGAGTTTTTTGGGGGGGCAGTCACAGAGTTTTAAAAGTGAGAATTCAAGAGGAAGAACATTGCATAATACTCAAGAGTATCACTTCCTATTGATCTCTCCATTCTCTGTCGAGCTACTCTTCTGGTGGTGACATCCAGGGTTTCGTGCACTTTAGATTGCTACTGTTTAAAGATGACTTTTGAAAATGCTTAGAAAGAACTCGAAAAGAAGAATGACATCAGGTGGAATTGGTATTGTCATAAGACATTTCGGTGTTGCCGGAACAGAAAAAAAGAAGTAGAATCCAATTCTCACTTGTGGTCTGGCAGTAGTAGAATTGATGAATTTCCACACGTTAGTGATAGAATGGGTAAAGAGATAAAATGTTTCTTGCTGTTTCTCTCTGATTTCTTCTCCCCCCCCATATATGTATGTATGTATGTATGTATGTATGTATGTATGTATGTATGTATATATATATATATATATATATATTTATTAGATTTGTATGCCGCCCCTCTCCGTAGACTCGGGCGGCTCACCGCATACAATAAGACAATGCACAACAAATCTAATAAATTTTTAAAAAACCATTATTAAACCAGTCATACACACAGTCACACCATACATAAATTATATAGGTCCAGGGGAGGGAGGGGGAATGCCTCACTTCCCCCATGCCTGATGGCAGAGGTGAGTTTTAAGGAGTTTACGGAAGGCAAGGAGGGTGGGGGCAGTTCTAATCTCCGGGGGGAGCTGGTTCCAGAGGGCTGGGGCCACCACAGAGAAGGCTCTTCCCCTGGGACCCGCCAAGAAAATGGCTGCCTGAAAAATGGCAGAGGTTTAAGATATCCAAAGCACCCCTTAAAAGTCCCCAAATCCAGGCAATATTTTAGTTTCCTTTTTCTTTTCAATGGTGGATTAACCTTTAACCATCCAATTTCCTTCCATTCGTACTGGAAACTCTAATGTATGCTGGGATGGGCTACTGCCGCAGTAGGGGTGTGTGTGACGTAGTGGGGTAGCAAAAAATGTAGCTCCACCCCAGAGCACCGAATTTGCACTGAAAGATGTTGAAAGAAAATGCAGGACATCCTGCATAAGCCACGCCCACAGTGTGGTAGTAAACATTGCTGGAGAGACGGAGTAACGACACGGACACAAGAGCTGGATTTAAATTGGGTCATTTTTATTAACATAAATTTGCATAATTTATTCAATACTTTGCATAAATTAGCATAATCAACTATGACCCGGAAATGGACCTGCAGGGTCAAACAAATACTTCCGGGGCGGAAATGACGTTATGCCAAAAACATTCCTGGGCAACTCATGGGCGTATCTCGATGCAAGTCCAGGTGAGGGGCCAGACCATCACCTGCGACCCTGCCATGCTGTGCATGAGGGGGGTCCCACCGGCTAACCCGAATCCGGGAATTAAAGGTGCAGGACCCAAAGACAGGTTCCCCCCAGCTGCTCAGGCAGAAACTCCCTCCATGAGCTTGCGGAGAACCTGTCAATCATCCCCAAAGATGCCCAAGGGAGAACGCGCGGTTGCTAAACCACCCCAGTTTTCCACCCCTAACCTGCCTACCCAAATGACCAAAGGTAAGCCAATTAACCTAATAAATGCAAGCACCCCCTAACTGCACATCCATCACCTCAGTGTGGAATGGGCGAAAAAACAGCTCGGCTAAGAGGCAGAACTGCAAAAAATTCCCATTCGGCCCCCTAAGGGCGACCCCTAAGCACACTGCAAAATAGTGGAGGGCGGGCGGGTGTCTGCTTGAGGCTCTGCAGTCCGGGCGAAAAGGGAGAGCCCCGGGCCTGCTCGCCCTTATATAGGGCAAGCAGGCCCCGCCCGGACCAATCAGGAGCCTGGCCAATTAGGCCTGACCTCCCGAGCGAAGTCTCGCATCGCGAGACTTTGCCCGGGATCCAAAATGGCGGCCGCCATGAGGGACCGTGTCTCCCGGTCCCTCCAGCAAAGCCTGCCGCCGGGTAAGTCCGGCGCTGCCATTTTGGTAGACCTTCACTGAATGTATGTATGTATATATGTATGTATGTATTTATGTGTTTATGTATTTATTTATTTGTCGAACAAGTATAGGATTGTGGTTTGTATAAGCATAACATAAGTAGGAAGTAATGATAAAAGAAGACAATAAAACAATACGACAGGGACGATAGGCACTATGGTGCGCTTATGCATGCCCCTTACAAACCTCTTAAAAAGGGGGAGAGGTCAACTATAGACAATCTGAGGTTAAAGATTTTGGGGTTTGGGGAAGAAACCACAGAGTCAGGTAATGCGTTCCAGGCGTTGATCACTCTATTGCTGAAGTCGTATTTTCTGCAATCTATTTTGGAAAAGTTTACATTTAGTTTGAATCTATTACATGCTCGTGTGTTGTTGCAGTTGAGTAGACCCACAGCCTGTGGGTCCAAGCAAAGCAGGTGAGATATTTATAGAGTTCACAGCTGAAACATATTGACCAACCCTTCCATAGCAAACTACAGCAAAGAGATTTGTCTTTGTCGAAATTGGATAGCCCTCTCTCAACAGAGGGGGAAGGGATACAACATCATCTATCTCCAGTCTAGAACACAGTCCTTTCAGCAGTTCCAAGAAAGCTCTACACCCATTTGCACTACTCAGGTGACCCTGAGGACATAGCTGAACCTCCAAGTGGCCTCACAAGTCTCTAAAAAAATGCAAATTACCTGCTGTCTGCAAGGAACATAAATATTTCCATTCCCCACTGTCCAGCCAGAGCCAAAGAAGCTTCTTGGATGACAAGCAAAACATCTTTAAAGAAAAACAAAAAAGTCCAATTGCCTCTTGAAAAAGCATCTACGTGACTTGGAGAAGCTCCATATGCACACAACAAACAGAGGACTACAGCTACATGTTAACTAATCCAATCTTGAGCAAAGTTATGTCCCTCTAGTGATCTCTTGTGACATCTGCTACGCTTGAGTGTAAAATCTAGTACAGCTACCAATAAATAGCTCCCTTGACACAATTAATTGCAAAGCTGATTATGTATTAATATATACAAATTACAAAGTTAAGCACAATGTCAAAAAATAAAAAATGCCATCAAGAATTTATTATCCTCCCATTTGTATATAATTAGAAAGACTGGAAAGAAGGATTGTACTGTTTTTGAATGGCCTTCGAAAAGAATTGGAATAGGAGACTATATTATCTAAAAAAAAAACCCATTAAAACTTCATTTTATGCATTTACATCTCTATTATCTACATTTGTATCATTCTTTGTTTTTCAATAGGTGTTGCAGGTATGAATTTGACATGAATATTTTCCATAAATATAGCAAGTGTGCAGATTCACAAATTACGTGACAATAAATTTACGTATATACTAATTTGTACACAAGAGGAGTATGATGCTGTGAAAGAATGGCATGTGTGTGTACGAGTACAAGTGCACTAGAGTGCCTTTCGTCCTCTGTCCTATTGCTCTCCTGTATCTCCTATACCTTTCTTCTATTCCTATATCTCTTCTTCTATTCTTTCATTGATATGTTCTATTACTATATCTTCTTTTCTATTATTTCTTAGATATATTTTACTATGAGTATCTGCTCTATAACCTTCGTCATGTATTTTACTATGTGTATATAGATATATACCCACTAAAACCCTCATTGTGTATTGGACAAAATAAATAAATAAATAAAATTAATAAATATATGTGTGTGTATCTGTATCTGTGTGTGTGTATATATAATGTATGTATAATATGGTCACTTGAGTAACAGAATACAACTCCAAATGAGAATCACAATATCTAAAAAAATCAGAAAAAAGTAGCCAACAACAGAGCCAGCCATACAGAGCACACCAACATATGTCTATCTCCTAGGCTGGTTTCATCTAATATTATGGGCCCCATGCCTGAAGCACAGCCAGGTTTTATAATCCTTCCTGGGTAGTTATATTAAACTTTTGGTAGAGCTTTAAGATGTTGTACATCATACAGAATTATATAGTGGAAACCACTTGCTATGTTATCAGAAGGTCATCACAAAGAATAGAATAGAATAGAGTAGAGTAGAGTAGAGTAGAGTAGAGTAGAGTAGAGTAGAAGAGAAGAGAAGAGAACATAATTTTTTATTGGCCAAGTGTTGGACACACAAGGAATTTGTCATTGGTGCATATGCTTTATACATACATAAAATACATTGAAATAACATGTCAAGGAAAAATAAGCATATAAATATCCTGAACCAGAATTTCTCCTTTGTCTTTTTGTCCTGAAGGAGAGAGAGAGAGGTTGTGGATTAGAGAGAAGGAGAAGGAGAAGAGAAAGAAAAATGAAAAAATGTTATTTATTATTCAGAAAATTGAGTCATGTAGATTTAGGAATGGATAAATCAGACTAATTCGTATTATATGTTTGTATCTGTTTTGCATGTGTTCATTTAAAAATACATTCTTTCTTTTAAATGTTTGAACTATTAAATGAAATCTATTCTTAAATAATTACCCACTAAGTAACATTATTGTTATATTATTCTGAAATAATGCATTCTCATTTGCATTTTGATAGAGTTTTGAAGCTGATAATTGCATCACAAAATCTAGGAAAATACCTAATCTGAAGAATAAATGTATTTCAATGTGCATTATTTTAGGAAAATCAAATCAAGCTGATTTGCTTAAAAAGTGAACTGGATGAAATCCTTAAGAATGTCTAAGAGAAGTGCCTTAAACATTTATCTATTTCATAAATACTAGATATAATCTTATTCACTTCAATACTCTATGCTTTGAGTACACATTAATCAATATAAAGTTAGCAACCAGCAACTGGAAATGCAATTGCATATTCCAGTTATTAAAATAAAAGATGTTCAGAAGAAATTACATTCCAAAATTTTACACATAAAGAATTTTGCAATAGCAAACTTACAATGCGTTCCTGGACTTCTGAGATTAAGCGTATCAAATGGAATATGAGTTATAAAATGACAAGGATCCTATACTGTTCACAGTTGCCCTAAAGAAAAGAAAACTTCTAGAGAGATACTCTGCAGTTATATTGAAATATACAGTTATGTTGTTTAATTTGCAAATACAAACAGCCAAATCTTAAGGAATATGTCCCCCGCCCCACTAATAGTCGGTAAAACAATTATCAGTTTGAAAATGAGAAGGCAAGATGACATCAGGAGTAAGCAGAATGCTGTCATTCAGTTTAAATTTACTGGAATCATTTATACCTATTTCAGTCTGAAAGACACCCATAGCAGTTTAGGGGGGGAAGGATTATTTGTTTACTTTGTTCTAGTCATTTTTAATGTCTTATGGATTCTTTGGTGTCCAATGGTATCCAATGGTAAGGGAAATGGATTGTACCAGAAGGCCCAGATAACACCATCACCCCCTGAGAAGGAATGTAAATCTGACATTAAAAAAAGATCACTCAGTCCTGAGAAAGAACAAAGTACACAAAAATCAAAATATGATTTTGTTTGGTATAAGTCAGGGTGGCGAGAAAACCTGATTGGCTTTCAAGAAGTTGTTGAAAACAAAGTACAACAAAGAATGATCTTTGCTTCTAGAGTTGTTAACCTGATCCTACGCAGCTTCTGCTCAAGCAATCTCACACTACTCACAAGAGCCTACAAAACTTTTGCCAGACCCATCCTAGACTACTGCTCATCTGTCTGGAACCCATACCACATCTCAGACATCAACACCCTTGAAAATGTCCAAAGATATTTCACCAGAAGAGCCCTTCACTCCTCCACTCGAAACAGAATATCCTACAAAAATAGACTAACAATCCTGGGCCTAGAAAGCTTAGAACTACAGCGCCTATAACACGATTTGAGTATTGCCCACAAGATCATATGCTGCAAAGTCCTACCGGTCAATGACTACTTCAGCTTCAACCGCAATAACACAAGAGCACGCAACAGATTCAAACTTAATACGATCCACTCCAAACTTTACTGTAAAAAATATGATTTCAACAATCGAGTTATCGAAGCGTGGAACTCATTACCGGGCTCAATTGTGTCAACCCCTAACCCTCAACATTTCTCCCTTAGACTCTCCACGATTGACCTCTCCAGGTTCCTAAGAGGCCAGTAAGGGGAGCAGTTGAGTGCACTGGTGTGCCTTTCGTCCCTTGTCCAATTGTCTCTCCTTTCTTTCACCTATCATATATATTCTCTTCCTTTCATATATCCTCTCCTCTAAGTTCACTTTATCCTTATATATATTACTACATGTCTATTTTTCTTCCTATGTATTTGTGTATTGGACAAATGAATAAATAAATAAATAAATGAATGAATAAATAAATAAATAAACAAAGATCATTCCTAGAATTTTTGCCATCCTTGTTTCTTGACCTGGCTTACCTTGAACTGCTGCCAACAATCTTGAAAGAAGAAAGCAGAGACTGATATCAAATATGCTATCTCATTAAGGGATATTTACTTATTGGGATCTTCAAGTACAGGGAGTTGGTTGATTCAGCATTTGTTTTGCCATATACAGCTATCCCTGGCATCACTACTGTATTTATGGAGAAATGTGTGGCTCAACTGTACAAGGGGAAATGACATTACCCAGAATCTCAAGCTTTTTTTTTAATGGATGAAATAAATCACCCATTAAATTATGCCTGATTTGCATGAAATACTATATGTACCTAGTTCTCTGCATGAACTTGTGGAAAGATATTGTTTTAATTCCACGGTCCTTTATAGTTGATATTTGTATTAAATTTTCTCATACTATAATTCTTCCTGTTTTTCTATTACATTCAAGGAACCCTCCTGGGTATATTTTAACATCTGCACATTACTACTGCTGGGAATGAAAGATGAGCATGGTATTGCCTGGACTGGGAGAGAGGAATGAACGGAAGTGTTTTTTCCACTGGGGATGCAACTGCAGTCTTTTTTGAGACAAGACATATCCAGGACAGGGGGAGAACAAGGCCCCTTTTAAAATTTAATATATTTTGTATATGGCAAGTTCCAAATTAAATCACTGAATTTCCAGTTAAAACAAGAAGCAGGTGCAGAAGGATGGGAAAAAAACCCTGAAAAGGTGCCATTGTTCAGAAAAGATGGCCTTGGGCTATGCACTATGTACTAATGGACTGATCTGGAATAACGTAGCTTCCTAAGTTCTGTTCTTTAAGCCATAACGATCCTCTCTATGGCTTAAAAAACAGAACATAGGAAGCTGTGTTTTGCTGTTTAAAATTCTTGGGACTGTAACTCTTTTATAAACAGAACACTATTTTTATTCCACATAAGAAGCTCTTCATCTACAAAGAAAAGTTAACTCGGAGAATGGATTTAATCCATTTTAAGGACATATCTGTAAGAATTCCATCCCAATATCTATTGTTAGCAACTTTGAGTCTTTCACTCCCATGGCACTTCATTGTGGCATGAATGTGAAGTAGTTGCTTTTCATTAAAAAAAAAATCACAAAAATCTATCTGAAAAAAAGAGTGTGTGCTTTTAGAATATTAGTGACAATATCTATTGTATTACAGAATATATCCAAAAATGACTTTCATACATATTTCAAAATTAAGTTGTTTGACAAGACAAATATTAACCAAATAAAATCATTGGAAGTCAACCCTAATTTTCAAATATTATATCTAAATTAATTAAAATGAATGATATTTTCATCCTTATTTATTTATAAACCCTACGGAATTCAGCTAATAACCATGTTACTAACAATACTGCAGGGACACTTATTCTTAAAGAAAAATATAAATTAATTTATTATATTTTTATAAGTTTTAATATTCGTTAAACTATAGTTTTATACATTGCATAAAGCTCAGGATATCTACACCCTCAAGGAACAAATGCTGAAAATATGGTGCTAGTGACAATATGTATAACAGTTTGCTGCTAACTTCCCCATATGTCCGAACTTCTGTGATGGTCACAGAATGAAAATGAAATGCAAAAGGAGGATACAAAAAAGCTTACAAACATCTAGTTATTAGGAACCATGACCAGAAAAAATTCTTAATCCCAGGCAAACTGGTAAGTGGATTGATAATAATAATAATAATAATAATAATAATAATAATAATAATAATAATAATGTATTAGATTTGTATGCTGCCCCTTTCCAAGGACTTGGGGCGGCTCACAACAACAATAACAACAACAGCAAGTCTTCGGAGAGGGGCGGCACACAAATCTAATAAATTATTATTATTATTATTATTATTATTATTATTATTATTATTATTATTATTATTATTATTATAGTACAAATCTAATAGTTAAAACTAAAATTAAACCCCACTATCATTAAAAAACAATCAATACTACACAATCATACCATACTCAAGTCTTACTAGTCAGAAGGGGGCGCATTAGTCTCCCCATGCCTGGCAACATAAATGGTTCTTCAGAGTCTTGCGGAAGGTGAGGAGGGTGGGGGCAGTTAGAATTTCCGGGAGGAGTTGATTCCAGAGGGCCGGGGCCGCCACAGAGAAAGCTCTTCCCCTCGGTCCCACCAAACAACATTGTTTAGTCAAAGGGACCCGGAGAAGGCCAACTCTGTGGGACCTAATCGTCTGCTGGGATTCATGTGGCAGAAGGCGGTCCAGTAGGTATCTAACTGTTTAGAAAAGAAATAGAATATAATTATTTATTGGCCAAGTGTGATTGGACACACAATGAATTTGTCTTTGGTGCATATGCTCTCAGTGTACATAAAACAAAAGATACATTTGTCAAGAATCATGAGGTACAACACTTAATGATTGTCATATGTTGTGATTCCGTCTGAGGCTCCTCAGGGAATGGCTGAACCTCTGCCAGCTCCATGCTCAGAGGGGGAGGATGAGGAACAGGAGGAGGAGGCCCAGGCAGACGGGGAGGAGGAATATCAGGCCGAGGGAGAGGGAGAACAGCCTGAGTCCCCCGGGATGGAGCTCTCCCCAGCAAGCAGCCTGGAGTCCTTAGCTGAGGATGCACAAGCCATAATTGATCTAAGGCAGAGAAGAGCAACCCAGCGAAGGGGACAATTAGCCAGGTATTTCCAGCACTAAATAGGCAACAGCTGGGTTTGGGTGTGGTTCTCCCCAGAAAGGCTGAAAAGGCAGGCCCACCCTTCCTGTAATTGTGGAGTATTATCTTTGGGAGTCCTGCGATCTGGCTGTGCTCTTTGGCGTCTCTGATTCTGGCTTGTGGCCTTGAAAGCTGAAACCTTGGGGGGAGGCGTGGGTCTTATTCTCTACAGAGGTGTGTGTGCCAGCAAGAAGTTTGTTGTATTGTCTGGCCATCATGACTCTGCTGTGAAGCCTCCTAACAACCCTGTTTGTAAGAACAGTTTTGTCTATGTGTTTGTTTTCCCAACTATAAAGTACCTTTGTTTTTATCAGCGTGTCTGGCTGCTTTTTTCAGTTGGTGTTGAAGTCTGGGGGCACCCAGACAGAACAGTCATAGGGGTCAAATAAGCAATAAGGAAACAATCAATATTAATAAAAATCTTAAGGATACAAGCAACAAGTTACAGTCATACAGTCCTAAGTGGGAGGAAAAGGATGATAAGGATGATGAGAAAAAACGTAGTAATAGTAGTGCAGACTTAGTAAATAGTTTGACAGTACTGAGGGAATTATTTGTTTAGCAGAGTTATGGCATTTGGGAATGAAAATATATAATGAAAAGCAGGAGAAATCCAGCAGGTTCTGACTGGTTCTGAAGAACCGGTAGCGGAAATTAGGAGTAGTTTGGAGAACCGGCAAATACCACCTCTGATGGTCCCAGAGTGGGATGGGAATGGGTATTTTGCAGTATCCTTCCCCTGCCACACCCACCAAGTCACACCCACAGAACTAGTAAGGAAAAAATTTGAACTTCACCCCTGATGAAAAGGAATATAAACCAAAATGGCACATGCTTTCAAAATGGATCAAGAAGCAACAATGGATATAATATATTAACATGTGTTGTTTTTCTGCTCAATACTTTCCATGAAAAAGTCAGTTATTGTCCCAAAATAATGTATATTTGGAGAGTTGTATTTTTTCCAAAGTCTATAAGATGGTTTCATTAGAAAAAAATATAGATTATGGCACATGGTTGTAAATTTATATTGAGGAAAATTGTTTACATTGTGAAGAATTATGAATGATACTGAATGTGCTATTTTCCAGCAGGATTTCAAAAACAAAACAAAAACATTGATGGAATGGACTAATACATAAAAGTGTATATTAGTGATACAGATCAGATCCAGCCAGAGCTGAATATGGCTGCTTAGAAACCACTGTTGACATCAAAATGCATTTAGTAGTAACCATCAAAATGTATTTAGTAGTAGCCACTTGTCCCTGGGATTGAATTTATATGCAGTTCCCAGTGGTCTCTGCAAGGAGTAGTGGTAGTATGGTAAATAAGTCAAGAAGGCAGAATCACAGTTTAAGCTCCCATCATTTTCTATGTGTTGAGGACACTGGGACCAACATTAAGAGGGGCTGATTTTGCATCTTAATGCTGTTTTCTCCAAATTCTTTCACTTCAGTTTATGTTTATGTTTATTTAGATTTGTATGCCGCCCCTCTCCGCAGACTCGGGGCGGCTCACAACAAAGTGCAAAAGACAATTCACAACAAATCTAAATTTCTACTAAAAACATTTAAAAACCCCATTTCTAAACACACATACAGTACATACACACATACCATTCATAAATTGTATATGCCCGGGGGAGATGTCTCAGTTCCCCCATGCCTGGTGACACAGGTGGGTCTTAAGGAGCTTGCGAAAGGCAAGGAGAGTAGGGGCAGTTCTAATCTCCGGGGGGAGTTGGTTCCAGAGGGTCGGGGCCGCCACAGAGAAGGCTCTTCCCCTGGGGCCCGCCAACCGACATTGTTTAGTTGACGGGACCCGGAGAAGGCCCACTCTGTGGGACCTAATTGGTTGCTGGGATTCGTGCGGCAGCAGGCGGTCTCAGAAATATTCTGGTCCAGTGCCATGAAGGACTTTAAAGGTCATAACCAACACTTTGAATTGTGACCGGAAGTTGATCAGCAGCCAATGCAGACTGCGGAGTGTTGGTGAAACATGGGCATACATAGGTAGGAGCATGACTGCTCTCGCAGCTGCAGTCTGCACGATCTGAAGTTTCCGAACACCTTTCAAAGGTAACCCCATGTAGAGAGCATTACAGTAGTCAAACCTCGAGGTGATGAGGGCATGAGTGACTGTGAGTAGTGAGTCCCGATCCAGATAGGGCCGCAACTGGTGCACCAGGCGAACCTGGGCAAACGCCCCCCTCGCCACAGCTGAAAGATGGTTCTCTAATGTGAGCTGTGGATCGAGGAGGACGCCCAAGTTGTGGACCCTCTCCGAGGGGGTCAATAATTCCCCCCCCAGGGTAATGGAAGGACAGATGGAATTGTCCTTGGGAGGCAAAACCCACAGCCACTCCGTCTTATCCGGGTTGAGTTTGAGTCTGTTGATACCCATCCAGGCCCCAACAGCCTCCAGGCACCGGCACATCACTTCCACTGCTTCATTGACTGGACATGGGGTGGAGATGTAAAGCTGGGTATCATCAGTGTACTGATGATACCTCACCCCATGCCCTTGGATGATCTCACCCAGCGGTTTCATGTAGATATTAAATAGCAGGGGGGAGAGGACTGACCCCTGAGGCACCCCACAAGGGAGAGACCTCAGAGTCGACCTCTGACCCCCCACTAACACCGACTGCGACCGACTGGAGAAGTAGGAGGAGAACCACTGGAGAACAGTGTCCCGCACCCCCAACCCCTCCAGCCGGTGCAGAAGGATACCATGGTCGATGGTATCGAAAGCCGCTGAGAGGTCAAGAAGCACCAGGACAGAGGATAAACCCCTGTCCCGGGCCCGCCAGAGATCATCCATCAATGCGACCAAAGCAGTTTCCGTGCTGTAACCGGGCCTGAAACCCGACTGCTGGGGACCTAGATAATCGGCTTCTTCCAAGGACCGTTGGAGCTGGAGTGCCACCACCTTCTCAACCACCTTCCCCATAAAGGGAAGGTTGGAGACTGGCTGGTAGTTGTTAAGTACGGCTGGGTCCAGGGAAGGCTTCTTGAGGAGGGGGCACACGAGCGCTTCTTTATAGGATGATGGAAAGGATCCCCTCCCCAAGGAAGCGTTGATAATCTCCTGGACCCAGCTCCGTGTCACCTCTCAGCTGGCTGAAACCAGCCAGGAGGGACACGGATCCAGTAAACAGGTGGCGGAACTCACAGCTCCAATGGCCTTGTCCACTTCATCAAGTGTCACCAGATCAAACTGTTCCCAGACAGATGGACAAGTACGGGCCCGTCACTTCAACTGACTCGTTGTCAGCCGACTCTGTTTTCCAATTCGAGTCGAGGTCCGCCCGGATCTGAGCGATTTTATCAGCGAAAAACGTGTTAAAATCCTCGGCACTACTCTTATGCAAACTTTATGTTGTCCTAGAGATATTATATATGCCTAGTGAATTGTTTCTGGATGGGAAAAAACTACTTTTCTCTCTCTTCTTAGATCAACTGACTCAGTATTTATGTTTCTTTTTTCTTTTTAGGTAAAAATCATTTTGAATGCGATTTTAATATAACACATCATTTCTAAAAGTGCAATGATTTCTTTCTTAAATTCACCAGCTTCTAACAGCAAATGAACTTTTCCATGTGAAAGCAAACGTGACATTTAAGATGTTGGCACCTATCTATGATAATTGGTTATAATTCTTTCTTTAAAAACGTTTTGCATACTCATGCAGAAAAGGAGAAAAGCCAAACTTGAGTTTCATAGTAGGCTTACAAATTTCTTGCAGCAGCTTACTGGTAATTTCCTATGAACAATCATTACATTAACAAAAGGGTCATCTCTTTACAGTTGAATTAATACAACACTGTTCTATTAGAGTCTATTAGAGTTGGGTGTCTTACACATTGAAATAAATAAATAGAAATTACAAACAGTTGAATGTGGAATATCATTTTGATGAATCAAGTCTGAAGATGCAGAGGAGATAATTTGAATTCTGAATGATGTTTTGAATTCTACTCACCAGGCTCGGTTAATTGCGCATTTTGGGGTAGGCTTGCTTCTTTGTCTGGATCACATCTTAGTTTTGGCATCCCACTGTGCATTTAGGCCCAAAAAGCATTCATAAGAAAAGGACCGATTTGGGATGGGGGAAGTGGCAGGTGTAGAAAGTAAGACAGAGAGTCACGACACATATTCAAGCTGCATTGTCAAGACAAGAAGAAATAAAATCTATTTTAACTGTGTAACATTTGGAATGATGCAGGTAACATTTGAAATGATGCAAGCAGACACCCTCAACTCCTTGAACTATAAATATGAAGAAAAGGTGCAATATTTTATTTATTTATTTATTTTTATTTATTAGATTTGTATGCCGCCTCTCTCCGCAGACTCGGGGCGGCTCACAACAACAATAAAACAATGTACAACAAATCTAATAATCTAAAAATCACTAAAAACCTCTTATTAAAAGCAATATTATCATACTTGCAGGATTTTGTTAATACCACTAGACAGAACAGATCAGGAAATCAACTACACTAAAGCTGAAACAATTTTTACTGCCTATAATAATACCATTTGGGGTTTTAAGATTATATTAGGGACTCTTCATTGAATCAAATGAATTGAAGTGTTGAATCAGGTTCAGAGGTTAGTACCCATGGAAGCATCCAGTTTGGATGTGGGCATGTTCACAGAATCCAGCTCACACCTGTAAATACATTAGAAGGGGCCCTTGTTTTCATTCACTAAAAGGAACAGATCTGTTAAGTGTTGAGGAGTGTGCAGAGTAACCCTTGAATTACCAAGGATGCAGAGGAAATGTGGAGGAGGCAGATATCCAGCTGATAGCCCAGAGATACAAGTAGTAATTCAAATAACCAGATACATTAAGTATATAAATATTATTTACTTTGGCAAATAGCTTAGTCAAGAACAATCCTAGTCATACACAGTAGCTCTCAATATATATACAATATTATAAGCCTCTCTCAATATATTAAACAACGCTATAAGCCTTACTTACATTAAACCGTCATTTGAACACACAGTTCTACAGCATAGTCACACAGACAAACCAGCAGAGAATAATGAGAGAGAGAGAGAGAAAGAGAGAGAGAGAGAGAGAGAGAGAGAGAGAGAGAGAGAGAGAGAGAGAGAGAGAGAGAGAGAGAGAGAGGCGCTTCTGGCTCCCTCTTATGGCTAACTGCAACACTAACTCTTAAAGCTATAGTGTGGTAATTCATTTAAACACACATTGATAATTTGTTTATATATTGCCAAACCCAGTCAGTTATGGACATAATACTAACAAGATCCAGTCAACAGCTTTGTCTAGCTTCAGTTGAGCATCATTAGTTTCAAGTTCTCACCTGTAGATACAAAATTCTTCCTTGGAGAGACTTGCAACATGGTGATGTCTGGAGCAGGCTATGTTACAGTGCTTTAAAATGATTCCAAAAAGGTACTTCAGAGTTTGCAGAAGTATGAACCTGTCCTTTAAAGAAGCTACAAGATGGCAGACAAAGACATGGCTACTTTAAGGAACTGCAGATAGATGCTAGCTTTGTATTCCTGCACATTATGAACCACTTGTTTTGTAAGTGAAACCAAAGCTTTAATTGGAACTCCTCTAATATCCAATAGCTGTAACAAAAGAACTGTACAAGCACCTTAATTCAAGATTTGTGCAAGCACCCTTAATTCAAGATTCGTGATTCCAATCTATTTAAACTGAATTCAATTGCATGTTCCCTATTTCTCCTATAAGATTGTTCCTTGTGACTAAGGGGTGGTACCATTGGAAGTGAAAGTTCAGCCAGAAGTAAATATTGTGAAAGAATTTTAAAAAGTGTATAAAAGCAGCAGGAGTGAATTTCACCACACTATTGCTATCAAAAGTAATAATCTGATGAAATCCAGATGATACAATAACCTCTGAAGGAGAAAAAGCAATTGCCAGATAAAAGTACACATAAATGTCCAATATAGCTTCTGTTCTCATAAATATTGTGAATGCATGTTAGCAAGTCACTTTACACACTATTCTTAGGGGAGTTTTAATCAGCACATGTTGTGCAGTGGTCCATATAGAATGCATTTAGCTTGGGGATAGTTCAGGTGATTAAGGCTTTTTCTGCTGATATGCTCTCCCAGACAGTTGTATAGAGAAAGAAGGGAAGATACAATCATCTAAAGATATGAAAGCAATTAAACCAGAATTATGCTGGATTTGAGAGACAATGAGTATGTACTCCTAAGTAAATTAATTTTACTTAGAAAATATCACTAACTACAATGGAAACTTCCTCCCATATTAGGGGATGCTGCTTTGGATTCTAGTAGAAGGATGAGAAGTCATCATTCTCCCCAAAATACAAGTCATAGAGCCCAACTTTTGAATATGCCAACCTTCATGTGATCATATATTAATAACACTATTTTGTTCTGTCGGGCTCTCTGGTAGAATCCTCCCAAAAATTCACAGGTACAAATTTCAGACACACACAAGTTTGAAATTCAAAACAATGTTCTTTATAATGAAAATTCACTTAAACCAAGCCCTCTTTTGGTATAGCAAAGAGCACTCATCTCCAAACAAACTGGTAATTTGTACAAGTCCCTTATCAGTTCTGTGATACTTAGCTTGCAGCTGTGAGGCAATTCATAGGTCCTTCTTCTTTCACAAAGTGAAACACACTTTGCTCTGGTTTAGTTTCAAAGTGGGGAAAAATCAGCACACAAAAAGTGAAAGTCAGTAAAGCAGTCACGAAACACAATGATCAGATAATCCTCCACAATGACCAAACCACAGGCTGTTATTTATAGCAGCCTCACTAATTACCACCATCCCCACCCAACCACAGGTGGCCTCATTTTCTTTGATAATAATCTCTCAATTGTTGTTGCCTATGCATCGCTCTCCTCATGGGTGGCTGTATCATTAACTCTTGTTCTGAATCCAAGAAGGAGCTAGATAATTGATCTCCTTCTGAGCTGTCTGCCACACTCTCCTCCTCCCTGTCACTCATGTCTTCTTGGTCAGAGGAGCCTTCATCAGCAGATTCCCACCCGGGGGCAAAACAGGCCTGCAGCATGTGGATGTCTCCCCCACATCCACAGTCCTTGGGGCAGGAGCAGGGCCAGAGCTAACCACAACATATTTTAAACACGTGGACCAGAAGAAAGTTTCTTCTGTGACAGTCTCATTGCAATGAAATAAAATCCTACCACTTAAGTTCTGCCCTTTCAAAGCTCAGGAAGGGGCTATAGTTGTTCAGTTGGGCATCGTCACATGCTACTGTCTTTATGAAATTTCAAAGATTTTAAGTGGGTGGTTTTTACATGTCCTATGACATTTTGTTTACAAACGGCTTGGAATTTGTGAATTGGATAGGATATAAATCAGGTCGTTAGATATATACGCTGTCCAATTTGACAGGTGCATCTCAGTGAGTTGTAATTTCTGGAAATATGTAAGCAAGGAATTAAAAATACACTGCAATATAATATGATAAGCATTTTGAACAGAAAGAAAACAACAATGGGATAACAGAAATATTAATGAGAATCGAATTAACTGAAGTGAATCGCAATCAAGTTCTTGAATTTGACTAGGGAGCCATTCCATAGACTTTCTGGGAGAAGAACTGGGGTATTAAGGCTTTGCAGATTGGACAGAAAGATCAGGGACATTCAAATCTTAGAGCAAATGTTGTTCCATGGGGCAAGGGCTGAAAAAGAGAAGGCACTTTTCCTGGGCTCCAATCAGAGTGCATTGTTTTCTAGAATGAACCTGAAGCTCTGCTACATATCATGGATTGCCACAGGTAAATCAAGATAAGTGGCTCTGAAAATAACCAAACCAAATGACACAAAGGGGTGTGTGGACTCTACCCAGTATCTTGAATTGCACCCAGAAATTGCAATGCAGTGGTGCTACCTGGGTGACCCAAGATATGTCCAAAACTAATTTTAATTGTTTGCATTATGGGCTAAGTCTATTACTCTGTGGCTTTTTAGTATTATTTTTTTATTGAGAGGGTTTTTTTTAACAGTAACCTCAAATGGGAAGTGACAGACCATGAGGAAAGCATATGTTATGTAAATACACATGAAATAAATAAAATTGTGTAAGTGTATATATGTGTATATACGTCTACACCAGGGTGATTTGACACAAAATATGTAACCCTTCCCTGGTGCAGAGCTGAAGGGATTGGATACTGTAGCCTAGAGGTTAATTATCTGCCTTACAAGGCAAAGGTTGCAAGTTCAAGTCCCAATGAGGGTATGGCTAGCTGATGAGGCCAAAAAATAAGGCTGAAATAGATCTATCCTAGTCTCCCTTAATTTTCAAATTCAGCAAAAAACATGTTTTCCAAGCCCTAAGTCTCTGCAGGTGTTTTTTTCATTGCTCTACTTGCTCCAGATGTTTCTTTCCAGCCTAACCAGGTGCTAATGAAGAGCCGGGGTGGCCGCAGCAGGTAGAGTGCTGTACTGCAGGCCACTGAAGCTGACTGTAGATCTGAAGGTCAGCGGTTTCAAATCTCATCACCGGCTCAAGGTTGACTCAGCCTTCCATCCTTCCAAGGTGGGTAAAATGAGGACCCGGATTGTGGGGGCAATATGCTGGCTCTGTTAAGAAGTGCTATTGCTAACATGTTGTAAGCCGCCCTGAGTCTAAGGAGAAGGGCGGCAATAAAAATTGAATAAATAAATAAATAAAATAAATAAATAAATAATGATGTTCCCAGCTCTTACCCTCTTGCAAGCACTTTCATTACTCTCTGTATAAGGTTTTTTAGCCCTAACCAGGGGATAAAATAATGTGCTGAAGCTGACCAGACTAAGGATGCTAGCCAGATAAATGTCTGGTAGGCAGATTCTCCCCCCTCTATTTTTCTCCCACTAAGGTGTGTCTTATACTCCGGTGGGTCTTATACTCTGGAAAATATGGTAAATTGACTGGCAAGTTATCCTGTCTAGGTATAATTTTCTGAAAAAGAGCTTAAGTAGGTGAAAGAATTCTCATAATAATTGATTTCATCCTTTGGATTAAGAAAGAGTCAAAATTACACCTGTTGGTATGTTCCAGGGATGGGCTGCTGCCCGAATGGGGACGACGACACAGTGGGGTAGCGAAAATGGAGCTCCACCCCAGAGCACCCAATTTGCACTGAAAGATGTTGAAAGAAAATGCAGGGCATCCTGCATAAGCCACGCCCACAGTGTGGTAGTAAAAAAATTGGTAGACCTTCACTGGTGTGTTCATATAGTAGTAAACGTTTATCATTAAAGGATTCATAATATATTGGATTAATTATGTTTATTTTGTTTTGTAAAGGAAACAAGTAAGAGCAAGATAAATCATTTTGCTTGACCTAGCCCATTGAAGAGATAATTTCTAAACTCTGCAGTATTTTTCTTTGAGTAGCAGAATGATTGAAGGAAAACAGCATTTCCAAAGCAAAAGAAGTGAAGGTGGCTACAGGTTGCCTCCACAGTGAGCTGAAGTTGAGGTCACATCATGTCACTCAAAATGGAGAGTCATAGCAAGTGCTCATACCCATAATCCAATTCTTGGGGAGGACAAAAACAGCTTCTGCCACCCCCCAGAGGCCTTCTGGAGGCCAGAAACAGCTTATTTGTCAACTTCTGGTGGGCCCAGTAGGCTCGTGTTTTGCCCTCACCAGGCTCCTGGAGCCGGGGGAGGGTAAAAATGCCCTCGGCTATCCCCCCCGGAGGCACTCTGGAAGCCAAAAACTCCCTCCCAGAGCTTCTGTGCGAGCCAAAAATCACACGTACACATTGGCGTTGAGCTAGGGCAACAGGTCGTGTGCCCGTAGATATGGCTCTGTGTGCCATCTGTGGCACCCGTGTCATAGGTTTGCCATCCCTGTCTTAGAGTATTAACCTTTCTGGTTTGCAAAGACATAATGTATTGATAGAGGACTGTATTAGATAATAGGAGGGGTTGCTTCCATCTCCTTTTATGTGGTGCAAAACCTGTTTGGAAACTGGTGTGACCTTCATTAATTATTTCATGACTTGCAGGTGAAATAGTTTTGAAATGGAATATCATTGAAAGAAGCTGTTGGAGAAAGGCTCACTTACTTACAATTGATGTCCAGCTCTTTGGGGAGCGGGAATAAATGATGCGTCTCTGAAACCTTCATGCTGTCTAATTTTTCAAAGCCATATTAAAGTACCATATGTTCCTTAATCTTGATATGCTTTTGTCACGAGGACAGGAAAGGTGGAACAGCACAATGGACCTTGATTCCAGTTGAAAATACCAGTTGGGCTGATGTGTGCAGGATAGAGAGACCCCACTGTGGTATTATTGGATCAAAAGGATTGTACTTGGATTACTACAAAGATAAGCCTGTCTGACTAATCTGATAGTATTCTTTTTAAGGTGAGAAAACAAAAGGGTGAACAGAAGGGGGCTACAAATATTATTTATCCAGGCTGTGATGTCTTCAGAAAATGGTACCTCTTTATAAAATGAGTCAGCAGGTATATCTGTGTGGAATGAAGGTGAAAATGCTTGAATGGATCAGGAAGTGGCTTAGGTATTGATCACAGAATGTGCCTGTGAACAACAATAAACAAAAAGATGGATGACAAGCAGAGCGATCCATCTAATGACAAATGAATCAAAGTTTTGGGGAGCATTTTATATTAGATTGCACATTTGGAACATTTGGAAAAAGAAATAGAAAGCCCTAAAGGCAAGAACTGCCATATACATTGATTTTGAAAAATGTTGTCATAAACATAGGTAATATATAATCCTATACATTTGCACAAGGGGGGAGAGAGAAAGAGAGACAGAGAAAGTGAAAGTGAAGGAGAGGCAGGGAGGGAGGGAGGGAGGGAGGGAGAGAGAGAGAGAGAGAGAGAGAGAATACAGTATACAGCTACAATATAAATTTGCAGAAAAGTTAGCCTTTTTATTTTATTTTATTTATTTCCTATTGTCTTAGCCACCAAGAGGCTTTGCTAGATGGATATCTGTTTCAAGAAAGAAAAGACAAATGATGGTACCAACTAGTGATATGGTTAAGCCATGACATTTTGCTGATGCCTTTATATAATTTGTATTTGAATCTTCTCCAGTTGTGATTAAGGTTCACTTCTTTCATCATCCTCGCTGATATCAGGTTGGTCAGCAGGCCCAGCCAAAGGGGTTCTAGAACAATGGTGGACTGCTTCCTCCAAAATCTGCAACTTGCCAAATGGTAGAGCTAGCTGATCACCAGTAAGCAAGAGGATCTGATAGCCTGGTCATGCTGTTCACATGGTAAAGAGATGGCAGATGCAATCAGAATGGTTGGTGAATATTATTTTGCCATCATTTTATTGAATGGGAGGAGTCAAATGTCTGCAGTGATTGCTAAGGTCAAGCAGCCTTCAATCATTTGCAGTACAGCTTGTTCTTGTGGTGGATGCGGAGTAAGCACACAGACACAGAACTGGGATATATGGGTCACATTTATTGAATAACCCAGGACCTGCAGAAGTAAAACGAAGCCGGCGGAAATAACCCTTCAAACATTTCTGGGCAACTATAGGGCGAAGCCCCCTGCTGAGCAAGGGAAGGTCCCCTTGGCCTTGAACTTGGCCTTGAACTTGAACAGCAAGACAGGCTGGCGACAGCAGCAGAAAGGGGAGGTGGGCGGCACTCCATCCCCTTTATACTGGGGGTGATGCCGCCTCCCTAAAGCACATCATGTCCCCGCGACGAGCGCTGGGCATGCTGGGGGCTGCGCACTAACTACATGCACCGGCAGACCCCTCCTCCCCAAATTGCTGCCAGAGTCCTTTGTTCTCCCGCCACCACCGCAAATGCAGCCAGCCTGAAAGCGGCCAACGGTCCCTTCTTGAAAGTACCTTTGAAATTAACTCATGCCTCTTTGGAGGCTTACGTTATGACCATCATATAATTTGCACCTCAGAATGGAGGGCTATTGTGCTATCCATTTTCCTTCATTCCAGTTAGGGAAGCTTGAAGAACTTGAAGATGAACTTAAAGTCACAGGTTTCCCAGTTCTGTCCTAAAACAGATTTCGACAGAGAAAACAGCTAGCATTATGTAATATATATCACTTTATCTGTGACTGAAATGCTTCCTCTATGAACAAATTCAGATCACTTGGAAAGCATTCATTTCCTGGGTTCTCTTTTTTGGCTATGGCTTATCCAGCCATTTATACTCTTGCTGGCAACGTAATATGTCAGTGACCTGCCAATCTTGCAAATAAACCTCTACAATGTCACAATTTTAATCTAAGAATCGCCACAGGGCCTGATCCCCAATGTATGAACATGGATACTACTGTGGGTATCCAAAACTGCCAAAAAGGACAGCAATATAAGAAGCCTTTTTACTTCCAAGAAATGCAGTATTGCATGACAGTGCGCCAGGCGAAGAAAAAAAAATGCACACCAAAGGACACACAGATTGACACTATATCTAGTCTTTTAAATGTGGAGTAGATATTATTGCGCAGCAAATTATTTTTATGTAACCAATTAATAATGGAGGAAACAATACAATATGAGAGAGCGGCCCAAGGGAAGAAATTGTTAGCATATTTTATTCATTTGTTCTTTTCCAGCTAAATTGATGGGATAGTCTCTGATGTCTTTCCAGATTCTGTATAGATGATGGAGCAGCAAACAAGTTGCATTTAAATAATGAGCAAATCCACCAATTAGTCAAAGCCTAATCTTCATGCCTTAAAAATGATGAAGTGCACTTAATGTGGTCTTGCCAATTTGAAAAGACGTTTTAAAAATGTGTGTGTGTGAGGGGTGGGTGGAGGGTGGAGGATGGGGTGGGGAGGAATGACCAAAGACATTGATCTAAAATTTTAGTTACAGATTTAATTGTCCATTAATCTAGTGGAGTCTTTCCTGAGTCTCTGACAGTAAGGTTCATTTATCAACGTGATGTCACTGATAGTCTCTTCTCACAGAAGCAAGCAATACACCTTTAAGAAACGAGGATGTTATATTTACTGTACAACTATATACATATCTGTTGAAGAGTCAACACCCGTACTTCAGTAATCTATCAGACTACTTGCAAAGATGAAAAAGTGATGAATGAAACACAACGGATATGTTCATAGGGAAAGCATTTCAGCCACAGATCAAGTGATATGTTACATAATGCTAGTGATGAATAACAACATGGGGACATGATCGAAACATTTAAATATGTTAAAGGGTTAAAATAAGATCCAGAGGGAAGTTTTTTTTAAATAAATCTTTTTATTAATTTTCATAAAAGGACGTACAGACTTACAAACATTAAACATATAGTGTGGGGAGGTATCTTCCCCGCTTATCTCAAAAGTATAAATGCAGATATAGAAAAAAGAATACATAATTGAATACATAATTGAATACTAATAAACAAAAAATAGCTAATAAAAAAGAAGTAATGACAAGTAATTTGATAAAATCAAGCATTCTTCTCATCTTACTACTATTGTATATATAGACTAATTCTAACACTATTCTTTAGAAAAAAGTAAATCTCAACCATTACATACATATTTGTTTCTTTACATATTTTGACTTTAATTTTCTTTTATTTTTTTCTTGTCTATCCATATATAAACTTTGTTCCATGTTTCATAAAATTTTGTTTCTTCTTGATCATTTAAGCTCCGGGAGTTGAAACGCCAAAAGAGACGTCTAGAGAAGCGATGGAGGAAGAGTAGGTCTGAATCTGATCGAACACTTGTAAGAGCTTTTATTAAGACTTACAAAGTGGCGCTCAAGGCGGCAAGATGCGCGTACCATGCCGCCTTGATTGCATCAGCGGAATTCCGCCCGGCCGCTCTGTTTAGGGTGACCCGCTCCCTTCTTAATCAGGAGGGAGTTGGGGAGCCCTTGCAGAGTAGCGCCGAGGAGTTTAACACATTTTTCGCTGATAAAGTCGCTCAGATCCGGCCCGACCTCGACTCCAATTGTAAAACAGAGTCGACTGACAATGAGTCAGTCGAGGTGACTGGGGCACGTACTTGTCCACCTGTCTGGGAAGAGTTTGATCTGGTGACACCTGATGAAGTGGACAAGGTCATTGGAGCTGTGAGTTCCGCCACCTGCCTACTGGATCCGTGTCCCTCCTGGTTGGTCTCGGCCAGCAGGGAGGTGACACGGAGCTGGGCCCAGGAGATCACCAACGCTTCCTTGGGGAGGGGAGTTTTTCCAACACTCTATAAAGAAGCGCTTGTGCGCCCCCTCCTCAAGAAGCCTTCCCTGGACCCAGCCGTACTTAACAACTATCGTCCAGTCTCCAACCTTCCCTTTATGGGGAAGGTTGTTGAGAAGGTGGTGGCACTCCAGCTCCAGCGGTCCTTGGAAGAAGCCGATTATCTAGGTCCCCAGCAGTCGGGTTTCAGGCCCGGTTACAGCACGGAAACCGCTTTGGTCGCGTTGATGGATGATCTCTGGCGGGCCCGGGACAGGGGTTTATCCTCTGTCCTGGTGCTCCTCGATCTCTCAGCGGCTTTCGATACCATCGACCATGGTATCCTTCTGCACCGGTTGGAGGGGTTGGGGGTGGGAGGCACTGTGCTTCAGTGGTTCTCCTCCTACCTCTCTGGCCGGTCGCAGTCGGTGTTAGTGGGGGGTCAGAGGTCGGCTCCGAGGTCTCTCCCTTGTGGAGTGCCTCAGGGGTCGGTCCTCTCCCCCTTGCTATTTAACATCTACATGAAACCGCTGGGTGAGATCATCCAAGGACATGGGGTGAGGTATCATCAATATGCCGATGATACCCAGCTTTACATCTCCACCCCATGCCCAGTCAACGAAGCGGTGGAAGTGATGTGCCGGTGCCTGGAGGCTGTTGGGGCCTGGATGGGTGTCAACAGACTCAAACTCAACCCGGATAAGACGGAGTGGCTGTGGGTTCTGCCTCCCAAGGACAATCCCATCTGTCCGTCCATTACCCTGGGGGGGGGAATTACTGACCCCCTCAGAGAGGGTCTGCAACTTGGGCGTCCTCCTCGATCCACAGCTCACATTAGAAAACCATCTCTCAGCTGTGGCGAGGGGGGCATTTGCCCAGGTTCGCCTGGTGCACCAGTTGCGGCCCTATCTGGACCGGGACTCATTGCTCACAGTCACTCATGCCCTCATCACCTCGAGGTTCGACTACTGTAATGCTCTCTACATGGGGCTACCTTTGAAAAGTGTTCAGAAACTTCAGATCGTGCAGAATGCAGCTGCGAGAGCAGTCATGGGCTTACCCAGGTATGCCCATGTTTCACCATCACTCCGCAGTCTGCATTGGCTGCCGATCAGTTTCCGGTCACAATTCAAAGTGTTGGTTATGACCTTTAAAGCCCTTCATGGCATCGGACCAGAATATCTCCGAGACCGCCTTCTGCCGCACGAATCCCAGCGACCGATTAGGTCCCACAGAGTGGGCCTCCTCCGGGTCCCGTCAACTAAACAATGTCGGTTGGCGGGCCCCAGGGGGAGAGCCTTCTCTGTGGCGGCACCGACTCTCTGGAACCAACTCCCCCCGGAGATCAAAACTACCCCTACTCTTCCTGCCTTCCGTAAACTCCTCAAAACCCACCTTTGCCGTCAGGCATGGGGGAACTAAACATCTCCCCCTGGGCACATTTAATTTATACATGGTATGCCTGTGTGTGTGTCTGTTAGTATATGGGGTTTTTTAAATCCTTAAATATTTTAATTAATTGAATTATTTATGATTTGTTTTACACTTGTTGTGAGCCGCCCCGAGTCTTCGGAGAGGGGCGGCATACAAATCCAAATAATAAAATAAATAAAATAAATAAAAAGCGTCTTGTCATCATATCCATTTCCGCGCAGTCTAATATTTTTGTAATAACTTCTTCCTCTTTGGGAATATTTTCCCCTTTCCAATTTTGCGCGAACATAATTCTTGCCGCAGTTAAAATATGTATAATTAAATATAAAATTTCTTGCTTATAAACCTGGTTAGTAATTCCTAACAAACAAAACTCTGGGGTGATTTCTATATTTTGCATAACTATTTCTTTTATAATTTTCTTTATCATTTTCCAATACATTTTAGCTTTACCACATGTCCACCATTGGTGGTAGTAGGTCCCTATTTCTTTCTTGCATTTCCAACATAATGGAGAGGTCTTGGGAAACATTTTTGCTATTCTATATGGTGGGAGATGCCATCTATAGAACATTTTAATTTGGTTTTCTTTTAAAGACACTGATTTTGTCATTTTCCAATTATGTATCCAAACTTTCTCCCATGTATCTATGTCTATATCTTTGCCTATATTTTTGCACCAAGCTATCATGTTATCTTTTAAGGTTAATTCAATGTTCTTATGGGCAATCAAATATTTATATATTTTCCCAATTGTTCTATTTTGGTTGATAGTAATTAAGTTACTCAGTAAATTTTTGTTTTTATTAAAAATATAAAGCATACTGTCCTTCTGGTATCTAGATCTAATCTGTGCATAATGCCACCAATCAATTATTATTCCTTGTTCTTGTAATTTAATTCTAGATTTTAACTTCATTTGGTCATCTAGCAAATCTTTATATCTTATTATTTTTGTGTCCTTAATAGAATTTGGATGTATGATTGCTTCTAGAGGGGCCACCCATTCAGGGATGGCTAAAAAATGGTTTTTCCTTATATGTTTCCATACCTCCAATAAGTATTTTCTTAATGTGTGTCTTTTAAAGTGTGAATGATTTTTATCTTTGTCATACCATACAAAGGCATGCCAGCCAAGCATAAGGTCATAACCTTCTAATTTTAATGTTCTTTTATCTTCCAAAGTTATCCAGTCTTTAATCCATGTTAAGGCGGCTGCCTGATAATATAATTTCCAATTTGGGAGGGCAAAGCCTCCCCTCTCTTTTATGTCCTCTAGCATATTTATTTTTATTCTTGCCTTTTTACCTTGCCATAAATTTTTTTTAACCATGTTTGTTAAATTTTTGAAAAAATTACCCCCTGGGTTTATTGGGATTACCTGAAACAAAAACAAGATTTGGCAATTCTTCCCAGAAAAGATATTTTTAAATTATTCCATATTTCTAAATCTTTTTTTATTTCCTTAATTAGTTTTATATAGTTATCATTTTTTAATGTTATTGTTTTGGAAGTTAGCCATATTCCCAAATATTTAACTTTTTTAACTATCTTAATTCCAGAAATGCGTTCCAAATTACTTTCTTGAGTTTTATTCATATTTTTTTGTTATGAATTGTGTTTTATTTATATTTATTTTTAGACCTGCTACCTTACCATATTGTTCTATTATCTGAATTAATCTTGGGGCTGTTACAATCGGATCTTCAATAATAAAAGTCAAGTCATCTGCAAAGGCTTGAACTTTATATATCTCTTTTCCAACAGTTAAGCCTTTTATCCTTGAATCTGCTCTAATCTTTATTAATAGAGTTTCTAAAGACATAATGAACAGTAGGGGTGAAATGGGACATCCTTGTCGAACTCCTTTGTTTATTTTAAAAGCTTCCAATTGATCATTATTTAATATAATTTTAGTTGTTTGCTCTGAGTAAATGGCATCTATTAAATTAACAAATTTAGGACCAAATCTCATTTTATTTAGTTGCATTTTTATAAATATCCAATTGACGTTGTCAAAAGCTTTTTGAGCATCTAAAAACATTAATGCTAATGTTTTTTCTGGATGTTGTTCATAATATTCTAATACATTCATAATTGTTCTAAGATTGTTTCTAATCTGTCTACCTGGCAAGAAACCATTCTGGTCTTGATGGATTTTACTATTTATAATTGTTTTTAACCTATCTGCATATATTGCAGTAAATATTTTATAATCAACATTTAGTAACGATATTGGTCTATAGTTTTTAATTTTTTCCATTGCTGTATCTGGTTTGTGGATTAAGGTTATTAAAGATTCAGACCATGATTTAGGGATTTTACCATCTAGCCTGCATTCGTTAAAATTTTGTAACATATTCTTTCTTATTGTCTCATTTTCTATTTTATACCACTCTGCTGGAATAGCATCTGGTCCAGTAGCTTTATTATTTTTCTGCCTTTTAATAATTGTAAGGAGTTCTTCCATTGTTATAGGGCTTTCCATCCTCTCCTGTTGTTCTTCTGTTAATTGAGATAACTCCGAGCTTTCTAAATATTTAAATACTTCATCTTCCTCAATATTGTCATTTTTGTACAATTCTTTAAAAAAGTTTTGTACAATATTTGCTTTCCCTTCTGTATCATATTTTATTGTTCCATCTTTATCTTCTAATTTTTTAATTAATTTAGATTGTCTCTGTTTCCTTAATTTATATGCTAGCCACCTACCTGGTTTATTAGCATGTTCAAAATAGTATTGCTTAGTTCTTTTTATTTTTTCTACCATTTGATTCTGTTCTTCCAGTCTAATTTTATGTTTAATAATATTTATTTTTTTCCTAAGTCTTTATCTTTTATATTTTGTTGTGATATCAATTCTAACTGTTTTAATTCCTTTATTAATTGTTCATATTTATTTTTCTTTTCCTTGTTATATTTTGCTGTATAAGATATTGTTAATCCTCTTATGTATGCTTTAGTTGCATCCCATAAATTTTGGGGAGTAGTGTCTGTGTTTTTATTAATTTCAAAAAATATTTTTAATTCTTTCTCAATCCAATCTTTATATTCCTTCTCTTTCAGAATATTTCTATTCATTTGCCAATTATAACGCTTTTTACTATTTGTCATATAAACTATGACAGGATTATGGTCCGCCCATGTATTAACGTCTATCTCAACCTCTTTTATATATTCTGCTGTTATTTTCGGGGCCCATACCATGTCTATTCTCGTCCAAATTTTATGGGGATTTGAATAAAAAGTATACTGCCTTTTTTGGGTATATCTTTCCCTCCAAATATCATTCAATAGTAGTTCTGTTTTCATTTTTTGAAAAGTGGAGGGTAGTAAATTCTTTTTTTCTTTTTATTATTTTTTCCCCCTCCCGAGTGGTCTAATTGTCTATTTGAAATAGCATTAAAATCTCCAATAATTAACATATTTTCCACATTTAATTCAATAATTTTTTGATGCAGTTTTTTATAAAATGTCATTTGATCTTCATTTGGGGCATATATAGAAACAATAGTAAGAGGTCTAGGTTCAATACTAACTTGGACAATCAAAATTCTGCCTTCATCATCACTAAATAATTGTTTGGAATTTATAGAGTTCTCGACATACATCACTACTCCTCTTTTTCTTTGGTCTGCTAATGCAGCACACATGTTTCCAATTTTGGTATTTAATAATAAATTCCGATTACTTTTTTTTTATATGTACTTCTTGTAATATTACAATTTGAGCCTTTTGATTCTTAATTTTAGAAAACATTTGCTTTCTTTTTTTTGGTTCATTTAGTCCATTAACATTTACAGAAAAGATTTTTAAATCACTCAATGTGATCATTTGTTGTATTTTTTGGTTTCGCACTGCGGTTGCTTTCTTCTAGCGCCTTGGTCCTGTTCTTGCTCTTGTGATGCAGCCCCCATGGCTGCCGCCTGCAGTGCTGTCAATTCTTTTGTTATCTGCTCCATTTGGCTTATTCCACTATATTCGTAAAAGTCTCTTGCTTGATCTAGGTTTTCCAATTTATATCTTGTAGATTTCCATGTCAATGACAGTCCTTGTGGAATAAGCCAGCGAAAAGTTATATTCTCTTTGATCAAAATTTTAGTCAAGAAGTGATAGTCTCTTCTGTTCTCTCTGACGCTTCTTGGAACCTGTTTCAATATTTTTATATCTTTGCCTTTAAATTGCGGTTGTCCAGTTCTTGCCCAGTGTAGAATATCGTCTCTCAGAGTTCTTCTTACAAATTTGATATGAATCTCTCTTGGAAGATTATGGCGACGTATGTAGCTATTAGAAATTCTGTAAACTTCATCGATTTCTTTTATTATTTCTGCAGGATCCATTTGTAGGATTCCTCCAATAATTTTGGCCATAGTGGCCTTTAAATCTTCATCTTTCTCTTCTGTAATATTTTGAAACCGTAGCCCATATGAAGCGCGTTGCATTTCCAAGTGTGTAATCGATTCATCATATCTTCTATAACGCAGGTTCGCTCTGTCATCAAGATAATCCATTCTTTTCTCGATTTTCTCAGTTTTTTCTTCGACTGCTTTCATTCGGTCTTCACTCTCCTTCAAAGTTTGTTTAATCTCCTTCATCTGGTCCTTCATCTCTCCCGTATCTGCCTTCATCTCAGCCATCTCTGTTTTTATGGCTTCTCTCTGCTGGGATGCATCATTTTGTGATTGAAGCATGAAGTCTTTCAGTGCGTTCAGTGTATCTTGTATTGTATTAAGTGTGGATTGTTGTGGCTTTTCTTTCTCCTTCTCCTTGGTAGACATAGTTACAGACAAGACCTGGTGTGCTGGGGAAGAATGAGGTGATCCTTGAGGTGATGATGCAGCAGACGTTTGTTTCTTGATTGTTTTAGTAAAGGTTGAAGTACTCGACATTCTTAAATTTACCGTTAATATTATTTTATGTTAGCGATATGTAAAGAATCACTATAAATTCCAAACCTATTCAGTCAATTTCTAAAACAGATTCCCTTAAAAAAAAGCACTTAAATTGAAAGTATAGTCAATATATAGTTTTAAACAAATATCACCTTATGTTGTCTTATTACTCTAAATTAAATGCTTGTAAAGAGAAAAGGAAAAAATAACCGTCAGTACAATTTAACGTAGACTTAGAGATATAGAAAAAAAAATACAATTTGGCACAACAGAAAAAGGAGAATAAAAGTACAGGAGAGAGGGAGAGAATGAGAGAAATATATATAAAATAAGAAAGAAAGAAAGAAAAAGAAAAGAGAATGAAGAAAGAATAAAGGGAGGAAAGCGATCTAAAAAGAAGAGGGGTTTTTAATTTGGTTAAGATGGAGCAGAGGACCAAGGATTATTAACAATGCATATATTATTCCAGAAGTAGGTATAAAAAAAAAAGGAAATTTAAAAATTAAGGATATAGAGAAAACAAGGAGCAAAATTCAACTATTTAATATTCTGAAGTAGTTTTGTTGATTGAAGATCTGTTCTATTTAGAAAAAAAAATTTGTAATGTTAATTTGAAGAAGTTCCGATAATTTCAGCAGTAGTAGGAATAAACTTTAGTTTTTTCAAAGTTTATACAGTCTCAATTTTCAAAGTGGTTTTAATATAGTTATCTGGTGTTAAGATGGAGTCAATCCGTCTCTCGTAGCCTAGAAGAGAATAAACAGCCTCTCTGCTACGAATCCGACGAAACAGCCAGTAATCCAAATGAAGTAATCCAAATGTGGACGATCAAATAATCCAAAAATTTATAATCCAAAAAGGAAAGGGGGGGGGAAAAAAGCGGAGTCTCTCGGCAGGGCTCTGCCCAGAGACTCCTTTCACACACACCCCGAGGTCGCCCAATCGCGATTGGATCGAGTCCGGATGGCTCGATCCTAGAACAGGGGACTTTCCCCTGTCCGAGGAGCTCCCGCCGAAGCTCCAGGGGCAGCGGTCCATCCTGCAGCTCGGGAGCAGGGAGAACCAGCCCTCCAGCACGGAGGACACGACCATTGCGATCCCACCAAACCACCGGGGAAGCAAGAAAGAACTGGAAAAGTGAAAGCAGTTTACAGCGTTTTTCATCGAAAAAGGAATACATTAAAGAAGTAAAACTAAGGTAAAATTTTTTTTTTCTACGTTTCATGTTCAAACAACAAGATTGCAGTAAAAGAAAGTGAAAAGTTAAAGAATTTCTTGAAAAAAGGCGAAAGAGAAAGTTGTTTAAAACATTGTATCCAGGCGCGAATCAAAAGCCGGATCTCATTTCCAACACTTTCACTTATTGCTTTGACTTTGAACTTGGACTGTTAAATGTTTGAAAAAACAGAGAAAACTTGCAAAAGAATTAAAATGAGACTTTAAAAGATCAAATAGAAACAAAGTGAAACTATATGGCTAAATGTGTTTCCTCTTCCCTCTTTGAGATAATTTGTTACTAAAACACCAGAAAATGAATCCCGGGCTCTGATTTATGCAGCGGAAGGATTAAGGCTGCACAAAACCTATTGCAAATTTTTAATAAAAGAAGTTGAAATAAATCGAGACAAACACACAAGAAGGATTTCCCCCCCCCCCCAGAAGGAAGTGTTTTTAATAGGAAAGTGAACACAAGAACAAGGGGACACAATCTGAAGTTAGTTAGGGGAAAGATCAAAAGCAACATGAGAAAATATTATTTTCTTGAAAGAGTAGTATATCCTTGGAACAAACTTCCAGCAGACATGGTAGATAAATCCACAGTAACTGAATTTAAACATGCCTGGGATAAACATATATCCATCCTAAGATAAAATACAGAAAATGGTATAAGGGCAGACTAGATGGACCATGAGGTCTTTTTCTGCTGTCAGACTTCTATGTTTCTATGTAAACCTTGGAGATTGGCAGACAACATTGTTTTGCTGATTTTCTTCCCAATTTAGATAAAGTCGTCAAAATGGGTAGGGACATGGGAATAAAATAGACCCTGGTCCATGAATGCTGCCATGATATTGACTATGAAATGCCAACTTCATAGCAAACTTGAAAACATCTCCAAATATTGCTCAGTTGAACTGCTGAGCATTAGCCAATGTTGGTTAACATTCTAAGCATCCACAATGGGTTTTAACATTTTATGGTGTCTATCTTTTGATCAGAAAGGTTTTCTGCGTAAGACAGAATGGCTGATTATTATGATACAGTCATACCTCGTCTTACGAACCTAATTGGTTCCAGGGGGGAGGTTCGTAAGACGAAAGGTTCGTAAGACGAAACATTGTTTCCCATAGGAAACAATGTAAAGTCAATTAATCCGTACAACCAAACCCCCCCCCCCACAAAAAAACAGCGTTCGGTGACTGCTGGGAAGCCGTGCGGCTATTTTAAAAGGTGACAGCTGGCCTGGGGGGCTTCCCAGCAACCTCCCGAACCCTGAACCAGGAAGTTCGGCAAAAGTTCGGGGTTTGGGAGGTTGCTGGGAAGCCCCCCAGGCCGGCTGTCACCTTTTAAAACAGCCGCGCGGCTTCCCAGCAGCTTCCTGAAGCCGAACGCCAAACCCGAACTTCCGCGTTCGGCGTTCGGCGACTGCTGGGAAGCCGCGCGGCTGTTTTAAAAGGTGACAGCCGGCCTGGGGGCTTCCCAGCAACCTCCCGAACCCCGAACCCGGAAGTTTGGCAAAAGTTCGGGGTTCGGGAGGTTGCTGGGAAGCCCCCCAGGCCGGCTGTCACCTTTTAAAACAGCCGTGCGGCTTCCCAGCAGCTTCCCGAAGCCGAACGCCAAACCCGAACTTCTGCGTTCGGCGTTCAGCGACTGCTGGGAAGCTGCGCAGCTGTTTTAAAAGGTGACAGCTGGCCTGGGGGGCTTCCCAGCAACCTCCTGAACCGAACCCGGGGTTCAGAAAAATTTTGCCTCTTCTTACGAACTTTTTTCGAGTTACGAACCGGCGTTTGGGAGGCTGCTGGGAAGCCCCGCCGCCCGGCTGTCACCTTTTAAAACAGCTGTGCGGCTTCCCAGCAGTCTCCGAACGCCGGTTCGTAACTCGAAAAAAGTTCGTAAGAAGAGGCAAAATTTTTCTGAACCCTGGGTTCATATCACGAGTTGTTCGTAAGACGAGGGGTTCGTATCTTGAGGTACCACTGTATATGTAAATACTTGATTTGTGAGTCATACTGGTACATACATACACAATACATACAGCTATTGTGAATGGATGAATAGATGTTGAGGAGAGGAATATGGGAGAAAATAAAAAGGGAAAGATCATAGGATATATTGCTTAGGGGGGGGAAAACCACATTTTGCATTTATAAAGTACATTTTATCCATCTTTCTGCAGGTAGCCATGCTCACATCAATAGAATGATTCATTCATTTTGCGTGAGTGAAGTCATGTGCAGTTGTAGGTAGAGCAGAAGAAATTTGGTAAGCCACAGGTGATAAATTATTAAAAGGCAAATGCTTACAAGAAAATGTTGCATGGAACGTAGTGTGTTATATTGATCTAAAGGTTGGTTTCTAAACTCCCTTTTTTGCATACAAGCACTTACACTTCAAAAAATATATTCAAAGGAGTCTGATACAATTAGTGTTTTGTCAATAATAACTGATGGCTGCTATCAATTTATTTTTGAGCTTCTTTGAACAGCCTAGGAAGAGAAGATATTATTAGTATTTATCAAACAAATTTCCCTAATAATCAGAGTCCCCTGCAAAGAAGAATTGGAAGACTAATTATTTAAAATAGAGTTCTTCAGTGTCTCACAGCAGTGAAGTGTAAATAAGAAAAAAACGTTTATTTTTTAAATTTATTTATTCATTTATTTTCTCAAGTACATATTGGTAGTGTACAAATATAATAATGTTTATATACATGATACTAGTAAGAGAGAAACATTGGGACAGGGGATGGTAGGCACGCTGGTACACTTATGCATGCCCCTTACAGGCACATACACACACAAAATAAGAAAGCAAATATAAAAATAAATAAATAAGCAAAATAGTAAGCAAGCATCTTTTAAATTAAAAAAAGTGATTAAAAACAGAAAACAAAAATTATTCACCAAAAGACTTTCCAAAAATAAAGAACTTCGACAGGTTATAGAAAGTTGTTAATAAAGAGCCGAGCTTCTTTGGAAAAGAATTGCAGAGCTTAGATGCACTGTCCACAAAATATATTCTCATTAGAAAGGTAATGGTTTTTCTTCCCCAGTCGTGTCTGACTCTGGCCTGCTCGTTTCTGTTTCCTAGCTGAAGAAGCCAGCATAGTCTGGAGGCATCTGGCCAGCATGGTTATATATGCCAAAGATGCATGGAATGAAGGTACTGAAATGGGAAGGTAGAGAGTAGATCCATTAATCTACCTGCCTTTGAATGTTTTTGAACCTATAGATTAGTGATGGAGAATTTTTTTTCCCTCAGGTGCTGAAAGAGCGTGGGCTTAAGCTACTGCACACACGCACATGCCCACACTCATAATTCAATGCCTGGAGACAACAAAAATAGCTTCCCCCACTCCCTGGAGGCCCCTGGAGGCCGGAAATGGCCTGTTTCTCAACTTCTGGTTGGGCCCAGTAGGTTTGTGTTTCGCCTTCCCCATGTTCCAAAGGCTTCCCTGGAGCTGGGGGAGGGTAAAAAACGCCCTCCCCCATCCCTCAGAGGCTCTCTGGAAGCCAGAAAAACTTTCCCAGAGCCTCTGTGCAATCCAAAAATTAGCTGGCTGGCACACACATGCACGTTGGAGCTGAGCTAGAGCAACAGCTCGCGTGCCAGCAGATATGGCTCTGCATGCCACCTGTGGCACCCATGCCATAGGTTCACCATGGTCAGGAGCTGAGGCCAGGTCAGGAGCAGATGGTCAGGAGTCGAGGCAAGGAACAGGAGCTCACCTGTTTACATGGTGCTCAGGTTTCGAACCTGGGTTGCCAGTGTGCCCTCTTGCCTCCCTAATCCTAGTGAAATAGATTTCAGATATTGCAAGGACAAATAAAATGAACATGATCTCTTTAGGGCCCGTAAACATGATCTCTTTAGACAGGCATGGTTTTACAAGATAAACAGCTCTATCCTAAATTAGACATTGGTGGTTCCTCCTCCTCCTCCTCCTCCTCCTCCTCCTCCTCCTCCTCCTCCTCCTCCTCCTTCTCATCCTCCTCGTCTTCCTCCTCTTCTTCCCCCTCCTCCTCCTCTTCTTCCTCGTCCTCCTCCTTTTCCTCCTCCTCCTCCTTCTCCTCCTCCTCTTCCTCCTCCTCTTCCTCCTCCTCTTCCTCCTCCTCCTCCTTCTCCTCCTCTTCCTCCTCTTCCTCCTTCTCCTCTTCCTCCTTCTCCTCTTCCTCCTCTTCCTCCTCCTCCTCCTCTTCTTCTTCCTCCTCCTCCTCTTCTCCCTCTTGTCCACTCATCTTTCAAGCAACTCTAGGCTGCTCTCAGTGTAGATACAAATATCATGAAAATGGCAAGGCAATCGATCTAGGTTTAGTGCAAATAGTGGCTTAATTATGTTTAAGCTATTTCATTCTGTTTTCCTATTCTTGCTTCAAGAGCCTCGGTGGTGCATTGGTTAGAGTGCAGTACTGCAAGCTACTTCTGCTGATCACCGGCTACCAGCAGTTGGCAGGTCAAAACTCAGTAGGCTCAAGGTTGACTCAGCCTTCCATCTTTCCAAGATCAGTAAAATAAGGACCCAGATTGTTAGAGGCAATATGCTTAGTCTCTGTAAACCACTTAGAGAGGGCTGCAAAGCACTGTGAAGCGGTATATAAGTCTAAATGCTATTCCTATTGATAAAATTACAATTTCTTATACTGGATTTTTGTTGTTCTCGAATGCAACTAAAGTAGCACTATGAGATACATAGGAAAAGAGCCTCCACGCATCCCTCCCCCCAAGAGAAGAGGAAGTTGATACATTGAAAGTTATATGTAGTTAGCACAGCATCTATTGTCACGGTAAGTACATTGCATTTTTTACCCATTCTGATTTTCCTTCAATGGCTTGAAAGAGCACACTCTCTACAATCCACATATGTATAATGTTCTGGGCAGGTGTTTGAATTAATAAAAGTTTGGGTCCTTCTTGTCTCATTATTTATGACAGTTCTTCCAAACTCTGTTCTTGATTGGCCACTGGCAATAGTAAAGGTCTCGAGGCATGGGAATCAGGATTCTTGTTTGTTTGAATGCTACTCACTGGATGGTTTTTTGTGTGCTTGTTATGTTCTCATTCACAACTGCTGTCTTGGAATATTTTAAGTTATTCTGAGTACTGAAATCCAGACATTTTAAAGTTCCGAAATTGAGAAACACTGTAGCTCATAAAGCTTCCAGCCTGTTTTGTTTTCTTCTGGTTTAGTGATTTCCACTTGTATAATTCTGACTAAAAACCCCAGTCATGAGATGCAAGTTACATCTTGACCCTTAATTATTGACCTAATTTTTGACCTGCTTTCAGATACCTATCTTAACCTTGAAAGGCCAAAGAAGGAATTCTTATTTTTAGCCTTTCCTCTTGAAATTTGGCCTGGACTCCACTCTTAGATTCAACCTTGTCAGCTAAGTCCCTAACATTTGCTAATGCACAGATTGTGAAAAAAAATAAATCTTGATGATGAAGGTTTTCATCTTCACCCAGATGGGGAAAATGCAATTAGCCTATCATATAATGAAGAGAAATCTGACCGAGCGGTGACAGGGTTTCTAAGCATTGTTGCTGAGTCATCTATTCTCACACCTGAATACCCAGATGGCAAACTGCTCATATCACAGGCTTCACAGGAAGATATTCTACCATTCCAGTCCAAGAAGACAGCATTGCTTCCTCATTCACCTCAGACTGAAAATGGCAATTTGAGGAAAAATAAATGCCACATTGGACCTTTAGACGAACTGATGGGGTGTATGAGGTGTCCAGGGAGGGGAAATGTTCTTTTACGGCAGCTCATTTAGGGCAGCTATTAGGGCAGCTCATTCACCTTTGGTCCCTACCTGTCACTCAGTTCTCACCTGTGGCTCCTAGCAGCTGTAGCATGTGCAACGGCCACATCCTGGGCAACAGCTTCAACAGGCTGGCCAAACAAGGTTAAGAGTAGCCAATGGGTCTGTTGTGGTTAGCTCTGGCCCAGCTCCTGCCCCAAGGACTGTGGATGTGGGGGAGACATCCACATGCTGCAGGCCTGTTTTGCCCCCAATGGAATCTGCTGATGAAGGCTCCTCTGACCAAGAAGACATGAGTGACAGGGAGGAGGAGAGTGTGGCAGACAGCTCATTCTACTAGAATAAGTCATGAAGGCAGTCTCTGCAAGCGATGCGATATGCTAAGAGCACTGAAAGATACAAAAGATGCCCTAGTCAACCACTAGGAGAAGGGAAACTCTTACTGCAAACCTCTACTGCCTTGTGGCTATATCCATCATTGAAAAAGGCTTCCAGAGTAAACCTTGAGGCAAAATCCAGAGCCAGAGTCCCGAAAGTAGTTCTGTTAAGGAGTGTGCAGAAAGACCCTTGAGTTTAGTTGTTTTTCCATTTAAAAAACCAGGTTTGCTTGTGCTCTTGAAAGTTTATTACACCTATTACTTTCATGTCCTGTAAAACAAAAATTGTGGGGACCAAAAATATAATTCATCTATTGCCAAATTTTGGTGGTCCTGATGGGGTTATGGGGTTTCAAAAATGGGGCCTGGGGGAAAGCTCCATTTCCTTCAGAAGATGTGGATGTCAAATACTTCCTTAGAGTTGTGCTTTTCAAACTTGGCAACTCTTCAAGTATGGCATGTTTGCTGGCTGGGGAATTCTGGGAGTCAAAGTCCATACATGTTAAAGTTGCCATGTTTGGTAAAACACTGTCTTAGAGGATACGCTGGGAACACTTTTCAAGAAAAAAAGAATGGACTTTATTACTGTCTCTCCTTTTCCCTAAAATAATAATAGAATTTTGGGAACACAATTTTAGTATGAAATTTTAGTATGAGTCTGCGGAGATGGGCGGCATACAAATCTAATAAAAATCTAATGAATAATATAGTGCTGCATTTTACCCTCTATAATTTTAAGAAATTTTGTTTTTGATCTGGCATTGAGGGTTTGAATAAATGGCATGTTTTGCTATGGTGACTGTCAATATCAATAGCATTTAGACTTATATACCATTTTACAATGCTTTTACATGCCTCTCTAAGTGGTTTACAGAATCAGTGTTTTGCCCACAACAATCTGGGTTCTCATTTTACCCACCTCGGAAGGATGGAAGGCTGAGTCAACCTTGAGCCTGGTGAGATTTGAACTAGTGAACTACAGCCGGCAGTCAGCAGAAGCAGCTTGCAGGACTGCACTCTAACCACTGCACCACCGAGGCTCAAACTAGCAGACTACAGTCTTTACCAATAATTTTTTTTAAAAAAAAACCCATTATTAGTTATGATTTATAATATGGCAATTTAATCACACATGACATATTTTTCCATTATTTGGGAAGGACTATCTTATCTACATTCAAATTTTCTACTTTCAAAGCCAGATATTCCCAGTTCCTTCACTCTGTTTTCATAGGGCTTAATTCTTAACTTGTGGGACCTTCTTCAGTGGTGGATTGCTGGCAGTTCAGACTGGTTCCCTGTACCCGTGGCGGGAATTTGTCCCCGCTAGCCAAACCAGCAGTGGGTGTAGAACAAGAAACATGAAATTTCACAATTTATCTTCCATAGCTTTACTATTATTTCTTACTATTGCACTCTAAGGAGTACATTATGACACCAAATTATATTATTATATAAAGTTGGGACAAAGCTGAAAATAAGGGGACCCTTTTTTGTGGTATTTGTCATCTTTGATTTTGTTGGAGAACATTAATTGAGTTTCCTCAGTGTTGTGGTTAGCTCTGGCCCAGCTCCTGCCCCAAGGACTGTGGATGTGGGGGAGACATCCACATGCTGCAGGCCTGTTTTGCCCCCGGTGGAATCTGCTGATGAAGGCTCCTCTGACCAAGAAGACATGAGTGACAGGGAGGAGGAGAGTGTGGCAGACAGCTCAGAAGGAGATCAATTATCTAGCTCCTCCTTGGATTCAGAACAAGAGTTAATGATACAGCCACGCATGAGGAGAGCGATGAATAGGCAACAACAACTGAGAGATTATTATCAAAGAAAATGAGGCCACCTGTGGTTGGGTGGGGCTGTGGTAATTAGTGAGGCTGCTATAAAGAGCAGCCTGTGGGTTTGGCCATTGTGGAGGATTATCTGATCGTTATATTTCCTGACTGCTTTACTGACTTTGACCTTTTGTGTGCTGATTTTCCCCCGCTTTGAAACTAAACCAGAGCAAAGTGTGTTCCACTTTGTGAAAAAAGAAGGAC
This sequence comes from Erythrolamprus reginae, assembly GCF_031021105.1. Classification (NCBI taxonomy): domain Eukaryota; kingdom Metazoa; phylum Chordata; class Lepidosauria; order Squamata; family Dipsadidae; genus Erythrolamprus; species Erythrolamprus reginae. The sequence goes on along the minus strand of NC_091950.1, from coordinate 324,825,398 downwards.
TGTGAATTGCCTCACAGCTGCAAGCTAAGTATCACAGAACTGATAAGGGACTTGTACAAATTACCAGTTTGTTTGGAGACAAGTGCTCTTTGCTATACAAAAAGAGTGCTTAGTTTCAGTGAATTTTCATTATAAAGAACATTGTTTTGAATTTTCAAACGTGTGTGTATCTGAAATTGTATCTGTGCATTTTTGGGAGGATTCTACCAGAGAGCTCGACAGAACACTAAGCCTTTCCCTTTCTCACTCATATCCCTACTCAATTAGGATGCAGTTTCCAATAACTTTATTAAGAACCTGTAGAGCCTTGTGAAGCACTGAGGGAGAGGGGGAGGGAGCGGGAGAGGAAGGATAATGTTTATTTGAGCAAAACCACAAATGCATGGACAAATTGGGTTATATAGACAGTATGAGTACAGGGAGTACAGAAAAGGGGGCCATATTGACTATCACAAGTATTTGCTCAATTTCCCTCATTCCTGGACAAAACTAGGAACTTTTCTCCTTTTGGTTATGGCAGTTAGTGCTTTAGCTCTTGAGAAGTACTGCTGATTACAATAAAAGTGGTTATTGCTTGGCTCTGGTGTGAACTGCAGCCTGGTCACTGCAAGAGCAACTTGACTATTGTTGTTATTCTGAAATAAGGCTGACTTACTTAATGTTATGCTGGGCTTCACGGTACGAGCCCCAATTAAGTCAGAAGTGTAACTTCAAACACACACACTGTTGTAAAGTAAACAAAGAGTCAGTTTATCAAAACAAAAATATTGTACACACGCACTTTAATCAGCCAAAGTACTCTCCCACAAACCGCAAGCCTTGAATGCTATAAAAAGCAAAAACAAAAGCAGAGCAGATAAAGACAGCTGTGAAGACATCACAGCCACCACCACCCCCTTCAAGAGTCCACAAACTGTACTTAACTGTGAAATATCCAAAAAGTCTTTGTAAATTCTGGAGCAGTCCAAAACTCAAACAACACTCGCCCCTCTTCAAATGGATAATCTCCCACGCATGCTCTCAGAGACACTGGCAATTTATCAGCATCCCCATTAGCCTAATTGCCCCAGCCACAGGTGTTCTCCCTTATCTTCTATAATACTTGTGCAGTTGTTCCCTTCCCATCATAAACCTGCACCTGCGAGCATCTATGAATCGCTCTTCCTCCAAGTCTAATGATGATGACTCACTAATGGGGTCATTAGCTAATGGGCTGCCTGTAACTATCTCATCATCTGATTCTGCTTCACTCCCAGAGTCTGCCCTGTCCGAAGGGCAGAATCTTCACTGTCCAAAGCTGTTGGCATTAAAACTGTTTTCTGAGAACGTGAGGATTCTCCCAAACCAACACCCAAACCACAGTCCTCGGAGCAGGAGCTGGCCCAGAGCCAACCATGACACTTAAGAGAAGATGTCTAAGTAAAGTTCCAGAATTAGCTCTATGCATTTACTTCCACAATTTCACTCTGATTTCAGATGTCCAGTAAGCATCATTTGTTTGAAGTATTTTATACAAGTACTTGTTACTGAAATGCCCAAAATTACAATTCCATTAAAAATAATATAGAAAAAAAGAAGAAGAAACAAATAGTAGACAGAACTAAAGTCTGGAGAAGAGCAACACAATTTGCTACCTCAGAATTACAGGGTTCTATGTGTATGTAGAATATATATACACACATAGAACCGTGTAATTCTGAGGTAAAGAAATATTGCTTCAAAATACTGCTTCCGATATATCAACATTGGGGTTTGATGGGCCATGGAACAAAGGTCATTTTCAGGACCACCTCTGAGAAAGCTTGCTGACACATTGTCACTAAGTAGCTGTCTATAAGGGTATATGGAAGTTATAGTTATAGTTTATTAGATTTGTATGCCGCCCCTCTCCGAAGACTCAGTGTCAGAGAATAGTCCCTGACATCTTCATAAACTCAAAGGTATAACATATTCTATCAATTTCAAAATGCATCAATGAAAGGTTAATTCGTTCACAATGGTTCAAACTTTTACATGTTGGAAAATGGTGTTTTGCCTAGCAGCCAGCTTCAAAGCACAGAAAACAGGGTGTTCAAGATTTGTCTTTTAGGAATGCACAGTGATGTAACAACCCTCCCCCCACATACACCCAAGCTTAAGTATGAATTTGACATGAGAAAAATATGACAAAATGACAAAATATTAATTTTATTGATTGCTGAGGCAGCAGAAGTAGGATTTATTTTCTTACAGAAAATAGCTAGACAGGAATGCCCTAAAACTTATGAAAGGATTCTGAAATATCTGGACTTCAAGAAACTGAAGAGATGTTGGAAGTCAGTTGACACATGCATAGCATTTTTAGAAGCATTGCTATACAGTATTACAGAAGAGTGAATTTTTACACATTTTGATGTGCTGTCTACATACCAATAGTGCAATAGCAAACATCAATTAGAGGTATGCTGTTGAACTTTAGATTTGCTGAAGGGTTTAAAAATTCAGCACAGGTTACATTTTATTTTACCATTCATTTTATTGCTCAATGGATGGGAACTTTTGCAAATCCAGGAGAGAAGCTTTTATCTGTATCTTTAATATTTATCCTATTGTTTTTGGTCTGAAGATGCTATACTTTCAATTTAGTCACATGCTATTCAATTGCTATGCCATGCAAAATTATCAGTAGCATCAGGCTTCTGGAATGCATGTTACAAGTTAAGAATAAAATAAAGGGTGGTTTCCAACATAGTGGCACAAGGATCCCAAAATGTCACCATGTGTGTGGCAACATCAGTATGCCAATGCCAACTTTATGTACTGAATTTATATCCTGATGACTGTCACAAATATGGAAATGACAGCATTAGTATGATGATGTTGTCATGCATATTTCATTATTCACACTTAACCATACTTGCCCCCATGGGATAACACTGTACTCAACATCACATACATTTTGCATGAATGAAAAATGAAAATCTAGATAACTGCTTCATAAAGAACTAGAATGTAGATTCTTCTCACTAATGATCACATTGAAGGCCAGGATCTCTCCAGGATTTTGAGTAGCTTCGTATCTTCCCAAATGTTCTTTTTTAGTCTGGAAAGGTAAAGAGGCAATCTTCCTCCTCCTCCCCCCCTCCTCCTCCCCCCCCTCCTCCTTCTCTTCTTCTTTCCTCTTCTTCATCAATATCATCATCATAATCATCACCACAATAACAACAGAGTTGGAAGGGACTTTGGAGGTCTTCTAGTCCAACCCCCTGCTTAGGCAGGAAACCCTACACTATTTCAGACAAATGATTACTCAAAATCTTCTTCAAAACCTCCAGTGTTGGCGCATTCACAACTTCTGGAGGCAAGCTGTTCCACTGATTAATTGTTCTATCTGTCCTGTCAGGAAATGTCTCCTTAGTTCTAAGTTACTTCTCTCTTGTTTAGTTTCTACCATTTGCTTCTTGTTCTACACTCAGGTGCTTTGAAGCAGTGATTTTCAACCTTTTTTGAGCTGCGGCACATTTTTTACATTTACATTTTGGTTGGTGGGGCACACCACCAACCAAAATGACACAAAATGACACTCTAACACAGTAGATATTATACATATAGTTAATAATATAGTTTCTAAATGTATTTATACTCACTTAGTGTGAAACCTGGGCCTGTTTCGAGGAACACAAAAGGGATATCCTGGCAGGAATGGTAGAAAGACACAACCAGCTGAGGCTTCATCTAGTGGTGGCAACATTTACCTCCAGTCCTGACCAGGATTAGAAATCGGGACCATGGGGAGGACTAGCAGCTTCAACTACTCGCCGCAGCCACACAATGACAAGTGTGTGGCAGCCCGAGCGGGGACCTTCCTGGGTGTGGATGAGAGGCGGCCTGCTATTGGTTCATCGCTAGTGGTTGGGAACACTGCTATCATGTCTCCCTTGATCCTTCTTTTTTTATTAGACATACCCAGTTCCTGCAACCATTCTTCATATGTTTTAGCCTCCAGTCCCTTAATCATATTTGTTGCTCTTCTCTGCATTTTTTAAAGCATTTCAACATCCTTTTTGCATTGTGGCAATCAAAACTGAATGCAGTATTCCAAGTGTGGCCTTACCAAGGCAATATAAAGTGGTATTAACACTTCGAGTGATCTTGATTTTATCCCTCTGTTAATGCAGCCTAGAACTGTGTTGGCTTTTTTGGCAGCTGCTGCACACTGCTGGGTCATATTTAAATGGTTGTCCACTAGGACTCCAAGATCCCTCTCACAGTTACTACTGTTGAGCAACGTACCACATATACTTTACCTGTGTGTTTTGTTTTTCTTGCCTAAAATGTAAAACCTTACTTTTTTTACCATTTAATTTCATTTTGTTTGATAGTGCCCAATGTTCAAGTCTATCAATATCCTTCTGTATCTTGAGCCTCTCTTCTGGAGAGTTGGTTATTCCTACCACTTTGGTGTCACCTGCAAATTTGATGAGTTCACCATCTTTCCCCTTGTCCAAGTCATTGATGAAGATGTTGAAGAGTACTGGGTCTAAAACAGAGCCTTAGGGTACTCCACTGCATACATCCCTTCATGTAGATGCTATTCCATTCAGCACCACACGCTAGGTGTGGTTGGTTAGACAATTTTGAATCCATATGGTAGTGTTGCTGTCCATCCCATATTTTTCTACTTTATCTCGTAGTAGGTTACTTTGTCCTATGCCTTACTGAAGTCCAAATAAACTACATTGACAGCATTCCTCTGGCCCACTAATTTTGTCACTTTGTCAAAGAATGCAATAAGATTAGTCTGGCATGATCTGTTTTTGACAAACCCATGTTGGCTTTTGGTTATTACTTTGTTTGCTTCTAGGTTTGCAAGAGCAATCATGGGCTTCCCTAGGTATGCCCATGTTATACCAACACTCTGCAGTCTGCATTGGTTGCCGATCATTTTCTGGTCACAATTCAAAGTGTTGGTTATGACCTATAAAGCCCTTCATGACATCGGGCCAGAATACCTCCGGGACCATCTTCTGCCGCACGAATCCCAGCGACCGGTTAGGTCCCACAGAGTCGGCCTTCTCCGGGTCCTGTTGACTAAACAATGTCGTCTGGCGGGACCCAGGGGAAGAGCCTTCTCTGTGGCAGCCCCGACCCTCTGGAACCAGCTCCCCCCAGAGATTAGAATTGCCCCCACCCTCCTTGCCTTTCGCAAGCTCCTTAAAACCCACCTCTGTCGTCAGGCATGGGGGAATTGAGATATTCCTTTCCCCCCAGGCCTATACAAGTTATGCATGGTATGTTTGTGTGTATGTTTTGTTTATTAATAAGGGTTTTTTAAATGATATTTTAATTATTGGATTTGTAATATATTGTTTCTATTGTTGCTGTGAGCCGCCCCGAGTCTGTGGAGAGGGGCAGCATACAAATCTAAACAAACAAACAAACAAACAAACAAACAAACAAACAAACAAACAAACAAACAAACAAACAAGGTGTTTGTTGATTCATTGCTTGATTATCTTTTCCAAAATCTTCCCTGATATTGAGGTCAGGCTGATAGATCTGTAGTTTCCTGGATCTGTTTTCCCCCCCCTTTTTTTGAAGACAGGAACTGCATCAGTTCTTTTCCAGTCCTCTGGCAATTCCCCAGTGTGCCAGGATCTTTGAAAGATGTAGTTCAGTGGTTCTGAGATCTCGTCTGCCAGTTTCTTCAGAACCTTGGGGTGTAATCCATCTGGTCCTGGTGATTTGAATTCGTCTAGGAGAGACAGGCATTCCCTTACCATTTTCTTCTCTATTTTAACTTGTATTCCTAATATCTTTTTTGTTATGCTGTTTTTGATAGATTGGACTGGTTTTTTTCTTTGTGCAAAGACAGATGCAAAAAAAAAAGGTTTTAAATAGCTCTGCTTTCTCTCTGTTGCTTGTCACCTTCTTGTCACTTTCTCCCTGCAATGAACCAATTGTTTCCTTAACTATTTTCTTGTTTTTAATATGTTGGAAAAAGCTTTTTTTGGTTACTTTTTACTTCTGTCACAAGCCTTTGTTCATTGTGAGCCTTAGCCTTCCTCACTTTATCTTTACAGGCTCGGGCTATTTGCTGTTGTTCTGCCTTAGTTATTTCTCGTTCTTTCCACTTTTTATATTTGTCCTTTTTGTCTTTCAACAAAAGACAGACACGGGAAAATTGATTTGGCCAAGGTTTTAGGGAGCTAATTGCTGAAATCTGGAGTAGGCAAATTTATTTTTTCCTGGCAAGTTACATGTCAATACTGATGGCTGAAGCTTGAACTAAAATAGATGGTACTATTTATTCTCTTTTTCTGATACCATCTTTCTCCTGGTTAGTTAAGCAGCAGATTATCAAGGAACAGAGGAATCTCATAACAGTGCTTTGCAATTATAATGGGCTTTAGAAATAAGGCAAATGATTTATTGAGCTTAGGACAATGGCCACATTTGGCATAAAAGCTAGGAGATCCTTGTCTTAAGTGGAGAACACTGGGCTTTGCTGATTCTATTCTAGCAGAAAATTCCTGAATAGGACCAAGACTATCCATTGTCTTATACACAAATTGCATAACTTGCTTTGGTGGGAAAGAAGATAAGTGTGTGTTTCTTTTCTTTTCTTTGACTTGAGGGAGCAATTTTTACTTACAATAGTTACTATTTTATTAACGAGGTTTCAAAGTGGCTCCAATTGGTCCTGGATTGTGCCATCTAGGGAGGCCAATACTAGAAGCAGAATTGGCAGCAATAGCTTTCTGCTGGTAGAACTTTCTACAGATATGCTTATTTGTATGTGAGTGTGTATTTTATGTGTGTGTACATGCGTGTGGATTTTAATTACTTTGCTGAGCATTTGTTTTGACCCTGTTTTTATTTAATTTTATTGTTTATTGCCATGTTCCTATCTATTTAATTTCCATTCTCTAAAAATAAAATTCAAAGTAGCTTAGAAAAGAAAAGTGCTTTATAGGAAAGAAAACAAAAAGGAGCAAAAATTACAATAAACTGAATAAAACACTTTTGGGATTACCTATCTTAATGGCTATTGATTAAACTGTGCACTTCAGATAGCTGAACTAAAGCAAGAAGATCAGATTTAGAAGTAAAGGAAGGAAATCAACTGTTTTTAAAAATTCCCAGTGGGAATTTTCTATCCACATCTTGAGTGGATCATATCCATCAATCCAGGCCTTATATAGCAGTTGTTATTGGCTTTACATTTTTAGAAAACCTGGAACAATCACTAGGTGTTCAAGAAGATATAAACATAAATCACAGAGCTGAGCAGCTTCAACAAAGCAATACATTTCCACAGACACAAAAAAACCATTTATGAGAGATAACTTTCCTACTTTATTTCAAGCTGATGGATTGTCCAACAGAAATTATTTACCTAAGAACTCATACCTAAGCATATTTTTTACTCTCCAGGTGACACCGCTTTTAAAAATCTAACATGATTTCATCTAGAATATAAAAATAACATATGTGCAAGCTTTTTGTTTTGCTTTATTTTTATTTATTTTTGCTGACACCTAGTGCTCCTGAATGTGCTGACATTTCACGACTGGTAGCAGGATCAATCAATCCTAGGTAGCCTATAAATCTCTGTGGTCTAAAAACAGTGGAAGATATGTGTTTGGGTCTCTCTGTGTGTATGTGCGCACATGAATTTATGTAATCTGATTTTGGAGGGGGGAGTCATGCAATTTTTGTAATTGCTTTTGTTTACATTTTTTAAGGTTGGGTATCCATTCCCGATGCATTTGGGATTCGAGGCAATCTTCTTGTTTTATTCTGTCCCAGTAGTTTCTCTACAGTGGAACTTGTGATTTATTAGGGCTGTCTTTGAGGTCTTCCAAATTTGCGGAAATACAATGCTCTTAACTGCAAAGATGGAAGAAAGTTCAAAGGATTCATGAATAAAATTTTAGTGAATAATACTTCAAGCTTAAAGCGCAAACACCGAGTTGGCTAAATGCATATGCAAACATTATTTTTGCTTGTAGCAGATATAGAGATGGCTGCAGTGGGATTTGCCTAAATTTAGCATGGCTCGGGATTTCATTCTGAATGCTTGTGTGAAATACATTTACCAGGGGTTCATATAATGGGCTAGTGATAGCTGTGATTTAATTTATTTAACTTTATTTAACTGACGGTGGCTTTTATGCCAGCATTTTTCAATTAAAGTAAAATAAAACAGACTTCCAGGGAATCAGTGTAATCTATGACAGTGATTTTTAATAAAGATGCTACTTTCTTAGAATATAAGGCAAGTCTACAACCCTTTGGGACTCAGAGCCTCGGTGTGCAGTGGTCAGAGTGCAGTACTGCAAGCTACCTCTGCTGATCACTGGCTGCCAAAAGTTTGGCAGATCGAATCTCAATAGGCTCAAGGTTGATTCATCCTTCCATCCTTCCAAAGTCGGTAAAATGAGGACCCAGATTGTTGGGGACAATATGCTTAGTTTAGTTTAGTTAGTTAATTAGATTTGTATGCCGCCCCAACAATAATAAAAGCAATAAAACAGTGGAACAAATCTAATATTAAAAGAAAAAAATATATAAAACCCCAACAATTAAAACCATACAACACATACATACCATACATAAAATATAAAAGCCTGGGAGAGCTGGCAATATAGATGGGTCTTGAGTAATTTGCGAAAGACAAGGAGGGTGGGGGCCGTTCTAATCTCCAGGGGGGGAGTTGATTCCAGAGGGCCAGGGCCACCACAGAGAAGGCTCTTCCCCTGGGGCCCACCAAGCGACATTGTTTGGTCAATGGGACCCGGAGGAGGCCAACTTTGTGGGACCTTATTGGCCGCTGGGATTCGTGCGGTAGAAGGTGGTTCCGGAGATATTCTGGTCCAATGCCATGTAGGGCTTTAAAGGTCATTACCAACACTTTGAATTGTGACCGGAAACCGATCGGCAGCCAGTGCAGGCCACGGAGTGTTGTAAAAACGTGGGCGAATCTGGGAAGCCCCACGATAGCTCTTGTGGCCACATTCTGCACGATCTGAAGTTTCCGAACACTTTTCAAAGGTAACCCCATATATATAGCATTGCAGTAATTGAACCTCGAGGTGATAAGGGCATGAGTGACTGTGAGCAATGATTCCCTGTCCAAATAGGGCCGCAACTGGTGCACCAGGCGAACCTGGGCAAACGCACCTCCTCGCCACAGCCGAAATATGATGTTCCAATGTTAGCTGTGGATCGAGGAGGACGCCCAAGTTGCGAATTGTCAATAATCCACCCCCCAGGGTGATGGACAGACAGATGGAATTGTCTTTGGGAGGCAAAACCCACAGCCACTCCGTCTTGTCTGGATTGAGTTTGAGTCTGTTGACACCCTTCCAGGCCCCAACAGCCTCCAGTTTATTTGCAGTGGCACCTTTTCCAGGGTATTTTAGTTAAAATTCAACCTCCTCATCCTGACTTTGTGTATTACATTCATAAAAACAGGCTTCCTTAAGTACATCGGTATTTGGATTGGGAAAGTATTGCCATTATGAATTGGCTCTTTGTCCATTAAAGCATACAGGAGAGATAATCAGTCATCACTTCATCCATAGTGCTTACTGGGGAAAAAAGTTATGTTTCTTCACTGGGCTATGGCAGTATTTTTCAAACTTGGCAACTTTAAGATGTGTAGACGTGAAGTCCCAAATCCCCCAGCCAGCATGTTGGCTGGGGAATTCAATAGCTGAAGTTCACATATTTTAAAGTTGCCAAGTTTGAAAAGCATGGGGCTACAGTGTGCATATCTAATTGACCACATGGAGGTCCTATGACATATACATATTAAAACTCTTAGTAACAGCCTTTGCTGCAAATCATTGTAATCAACTACTATTCTTGCATGACTATTACCAACACCCAACTGTTTCCAGTGGATCTGATTATGCATTCATTATGTATCAGCATACCGAGTCAGTTAAGTAGGCAGCAAAAGGCTGAGGCAGTTGGAAAACACAGACCATCCTTTTACTCACTCCCTTACATCACTTTACTCTATGTTGGTGACCCTGGGACCTGGTAATACATACTGCAACCAATAACCATAACTCTATGATCTGTACAGAATACATGAATGATGGCAGCTAGGGTATAATTTATAACCATCTAAAGTGCTGTGTTATTATTATGTGACTGTTATAGTGGTTGTAGTATGACAGATTCTGATTAGGTAGTTAAGCATGGGGGTTATAGTCCTGAAAGTGATTTTGCATTAATAGTCTTGTTCAACAGAATATTAGTACCAATGTGCCAATGATTTATTTATTTTATTTTATTTATTTATTTTGTCCAATACACAAAGAGGGTTGAGTGGGTATATATCTATATACACATAGTAAAATACATGATGAAAGTTATAGAGGAGATACTCATAGTAAAATATATGTAAGAAATAATAGAAAAGAAGATATAGTAATAGAACATATCAATGAAAGAATAGAAGAAGAGATATACGGTAGTAATAGAAGAAAGGTATAGGAGATATAGGAGAGCAATAGGACAGGGGGAGGAAGGCACTCTAGTGCACTTGTACTCGCCCCTTACTGACCTCTTAGGAATCTGGATAGGTCAACCGTGAATAATCCAAGGGTAAAGTGTTGGGGGTTTGGGGATGACACTATGGTAATGAGTTCCACGCTTCGACAACTCGGTTACTGAAGTCATATTTTTTACAGTCAAGTTTGGAGCGGTTAATATTAAGTTTAAACCTGTTGTGTGCTCTTGTGTTGTTGTGGTTGAAGCTGAAGTAGTCGCTGACAGGCAGGACGTTGCAGCATATGATCTTGTGGGCAATACTTAGATCTTGTTTAAGGCGTCTTAGTTCTAAACCTTCTAGGCCCAGGACTGAAAGTCTAGTCTCATAGGGTATTCTATTTCGAGTGGAGGAGGATTTAGATATAAGAACTGCACGGTCTCAACTCCTCTACCATTACTGGAACTGGAAAAGTAATATACAGTATACCACCTTAAATAAATGGCTAGGTTGCTGCTTAAGGGTGAATCAACCTGCTCAGAAATTCTAAAACATCCAAGCTTATTTAAGGTCACTTTGAAATATAGGAATTTTTCCATTCTGAAAGTGGTGCCAGTTTCTCTATGACTCAACAATATTTGGGGGTTTTTTCCCCCCAGAAGCCTGAAGTGCTGAACTGATTTTGAATAGGTTTCTGCTTCAGGGGAAATGCTGGAATGGCAGCTTTGTAACGCTTCCTCTGGAGCTCTGAAGGAGATGGATTCCCTTGACAGGAAGTACAATTATCCCATTTCCAGTTCTCCACCATCAAACTAAGAGATGGCATTGTTGCTTCTATCAACTTCTATGAAACAAAACTGTGGTAAGTATGGAAGTAGGTCCTGGCTGTCTTCAAATTACGAGAGTTCCCCATTGGGAAAGTAGAGAGGATGGTGGCTGATGATATTGGATGATAAATGAGATACAGTGGTACCTCTACTTAAGAACGCCTCTACTTAAGAACTTTTCTAGATAAGAACCGGGTGTTCAAGAATTTTTTGCCTCTTCTTAAGAACCATTTTCTGCTTATGAACCTGAGCCTGGAAAAATTTCCCAGGAAATTTGAGAGTGGTATGAAGGCCCGGCCAGTTTTCTACCATTCCCCCTTTCATTCCGGCCATCTTGGGCTTTTCTCAGCTGCCAGAGGAGCCTTTCAGTGGCACTCCCCCTCTCACCTGCCTGGGTTTCTCTCTCTGGTGCAGTGTATAAAAGGCAGCCTCACGCCGGGTGTATGGGATGCGCGTGCTCCTCCTTGCCGCCTCAGAGTCCCTCTTTTTTTTTAAGCCTTAAAGTTTTGGATTTTTTTGATTCACCTCACCTCACCTTCTTCCTTCGGCAGCAACTGTCTTCCTCCTCTTCTTCTTCCTCCTCCTCCCACCCAAATTCTGAGCTTTTATATCTTTCCTAATGGGTTTGCATGCATTATTTGCTTTTACATAGATTCCTATGGGAAAAATTGCTTCTACTTACAAACTTTTCTACTTAAGAACCTGGTCACGGAACAAATTAAGTTCTTAAGTAGAGGTACCACTGTACTTACATAAAGCTATGAAGCTGTTGGAAATATAAGAAGGAAACACTCTAAAGTAGAAGTATACCAACACATACCAAATTGAATTAAGATATAATCCTAATAATTAAAAGTGGTTCTGCCATTACATCTCTTATAGGAGGTGTTTTTTTGTGAAGAAGATGCAGACACAGAAACCTGGCCTATTTTGCAACCAACATGAGCAAAATTGTTTGGCTTAGTGCAGTAGATGAATACAACTATAATATCACACGTGTCCCTCCATTCTCCTGCTTTTCTTCGGAATGAATATTATTGTTTAATAAATATTCTAATAAAACAAGATTTGACCCTTTTCCCCATGCCAAATTGACTTTATGGGGAAATCCAACTTTGAAAATTAGGAAAAAGATAGCGATATGGAAAAATGGCCAACTGATAGATGATGATAAATTTTTAATATACTCAATGTTAAAAACACAATCACCTATCAGATATACAACTCAATGGGAATATTTACAGCAATGTTTGTTTTTTTTAAAAAAATATTTATTTGTAGTTCAAAAGAAATATAAAATACAAAGAGGAAAAAACCTCAAGGAAAGGAAAAAATGAGGTGGAATAAAATAAAATTGGGAATGCAGTCAAACGAGAAGAGCTATGAAAGATAGCTCTTCCACTTTCTTTGGTGCAGATACAAATATAAAATATGATAAACATTTGAACTACTGTACTTTTCGGACTATAAGACACACCAGTTTATAACATGCACCAAGGTTTCAAAGACACAAATTGATAGAGTTAGAGACAAGTCATTGCAGGATGCTTAGATGTCTGATTGCCTTTGCAGTTATTGCTTTTTATAGCATTTTCTAAGCAGCAAAAGGTATAAGAAAGAAACAGCATTTTATTGGTCAATTCTCCTCACCAGTCCTTAAGAACAACCTCTTGATACAACCTAGATGAGATCATGTACCAGCCAGGGATAGTGTCCTACATCATCCTGTCTATGTGAACTAGGTGAGATCATGTAGGTATGAGAGGTCTGTTTGAGGTGGGCAATTTGCTACACACAATCTCCACATAGCCTCTACATCTGTATTTGGTGTATAAGATGCATCCCTGTTTCCGCCTTGGTTTTTTGGGGGGCGGGAGGAGTGCACCTGAAAAATATGGTAACTTAAGATAATTTGCAATTTTTCTGTTGTCAATAAACCAATCAAGCCATCAAATCCCAAAGTTAACATTTCATTTCTTTCCACTTCAGGCAAAAGGTTCAAGAGTGATTTTGAAGCAGAGATGAAGCCAGACATCTTTTCTGTAATCAAAGTAGTCAACTTTGCTATCTCTGCCAACTCCATTCTTCCTCTGTGGGTATTTGTGAGTCTTTCTACTGCTGTTCCCACAGCAGTCCCACTTTTTAATAATTACAAGTTACAACACTTATTGTTTTGATCAAAAAGTATTTTAATTTCTGAGACATGCAATATATAGTACTAGAAAACTTATTAATTTATTTAATTAAAAAACTATTCATTTTTATAGACATTTATTATCAATAAACCAATTAGTTGGGCAGATGTTAAGAAGTGAGTGGAATAATGAATTAGAGGTTTCTATATTATCTACACAACGGAAGAGTGTCTTAGCCTCTATAGTAAGTCCACTCTATATTGGACTTAAATAACAAAAATTAGTATTTAGAATGTGTACTGTTGTATATATTTATATAATTATATACAGTTCATGTTTGCATAGAAAAGGATTCTCAAAAACAATATTTTGTTGAAACATTAATAAGGATTAAACACCTGTGTTTACAACTTCTTATACTCAGCAAATTTGGGGAGATAGTAGTAGATGATATAAATATCATTGCATGACAAAAGCTAAAATATTCAGAGGATAATATTCTCTTGAACTATATATCTAGTACATAGAAGTTGACAACCAAGACAACCTAATTGGATTCTCCATGCCCTTGCTGATACTGAATGTTGGAAAAATAAATTTATGGCCCTTGCATTGAACAGATTGAAGATTAGATAACAGTTGCCACCTTTGCCTATAGACAAAGACTTTGTATGGATAAATATAATGAATATGGGACTCATTTATCCAGAATACAGTCGGTTAAAAAGACAGTTGTATAAGTGTATCAAAAATATCTACAGCTTGAATAATATTTGCATTAGATAAGTACAGGTAGACTAAGTCCAAAATGTCTGTTGCTAAGGGAGACAATTGTTAAGTGAGTTTTGTTTCATTTTATGACCTTTCTTGCCACAGTTGTTAGGTGAATCACTGCAGTTATTAACTTGGTAATACTGTTGTTAAGGGAATCCCCATTGATTTTGCTTGTCAGAAGGTCATAAAAGTTGATTACACGATGCAAAGACACTTTGACAACTATCACTGTTAGTTTTGTGTTTTGTTCTTTTTTATTTTTATTAACAATTAAAAAATTATGAAGAGAGAGAAAGAGAGAGAGAGATTGCACCAAATTTACTTCAGAAAATCTTTAAGGAATTGGGCAGTGCGTTAGTTGAATCACTTGATACTAAATTGACTAAATCGTTTGATACTCCATTGACAGCTTTTGAAAAAAGAATGGATGAAAGACTTGTACAGATGAAAGAGGAGATGAAAGGAGAAGTCAAGAAGATGGAAAACTCAGTAGAACAAGTGTCAGGAGATGTAAAACAAATTAATGGTAAAGTGGACATTCTGCAAAGTAAAACAGAAGTTATAAACTGAGAGCTGGAAAAAGAATTAGATAATTTTGACTACCATGGAACTTCAGATTTGTATGTAATAATTGTGCAAGATTATTGTGTATGCATAGGTGGAATTGGGCAATAGCTAGAATGGAGGAATGGTTTCTGAAGACGATGGAACTTGCTGAGATGGCCAAATTGACTTCTTTGATCAAATAAAAGACAATGATCAATATATCTTGCTGACTGGAAACCCCTTATAGACATTTTGGAGAAAACCAAAAACAGCAAATTTACCATTTAAGGTTTTGCTAATTGGACAGGATATATTATAAAAAAAAGAGAGATTGTGTTTAAACCTTAGAGAAAGAGATAATTTAAAGATCCGAAGCCATGTTGTACTTTCTTCTTTTTAAAACTATTTTTTTCTTTTCTTGCATTTTCAGCTTACTCTTTGGTTTCTTTCTTTTCTTACTTTATATTTGCTCCTTTAAAAAAACCTTTTAATAAAATTATTAAAAAGTAAGTTGCTGGAGTATAAACTATAATTTTAATTGTGTTGTTTTCCAAACAATGGTTAAGTCTAATCAGCTGGTTTAAGTTTAGATATATCACAGGGACAATATTAGCTTTATACAGAAGAAAATCATTCCATCTGCATTCACTGACATTTATGGGGTTGCAGAATGTGCTAAATAATTGTGTAGCATTGTGTCTGAATGAGAGCATTACATTGCATTTTGTTACTGAGAATTGTTCATTGTATAAATCTGGTGAATCCTGGGAGTTTTGGTGTACAAATACAATCAGTCCCAGGATGATGAAAAATGATCATATTTGTAAGGCTTATACCAAATATATTTGGGAAAGTCATGCCATATTGAGTTTTGAGAAGCTTCAGTTAAAAGATAGGGAGGGGATTTTGATTGCTTTCTCCACTATTTCCACAAAAGTGGGAGGAGAATCTGTAGCACATCCACCTGAGAAGTAGCATTCAATCCACCAGTTAATTAGCCAACATCTCCAGAATCAAAGCCAGGTGGCTACACAGATGGATCAGCTTGTTTTGACTATGAACCAATTAGTATTTCGGATATGACATCTCATTTGAAGGAATACATATAAATCTGGCTATAGTACAATTCATTTTGATTTAGGGGCGCTTTCAGATTACCAAAGATTGACAGTGATTCCTAGGCTCTGTCAATTTTCCCCGCAAGTTAATGTCTAACTTTGCTGCTCTTTTCACCCTGCTAACTCAGCTTATCAAGAGAAACATAGATTGTTCACTGAATCTGAAGGTTTGAAACATGTCTTCTGATGTTGTGATCTAACCTCTGCCCTTACAGGCTGCCCATCCTTCCTTCTATGACATGTTGCCTCCTTTCAGTGGGACTCCAAAGCCCAACAAGACATTGATCAACCGATATGGACTTTGATTTCTCAGCCCATTCTTCTTTAACCTGACTCTGATCCTGCTCATCCTCTGTGATATATATTAATATTTTGGTTTTGTCCTTATGGAACTTTCAACTTGCTAAAGGAGTTTGTTGCAAGCGACTGCCTTTAATAATTAACCAGGCATGAGGAATAAAGAAGGATGTTATTCAGCAGGATTCATATAAAGTGCCTCCGTGGGCAAGCTTTATAGAGGAACTCAGCAAAAAAAATTAACATTGGTTTCTATGTGCTTCAGATTCTGTTTCTTGGGATGGTCCTTATTATCCAAAACAATATAGCCATAACCTCATATAGTCTGATCTGGTTTTTTTAAAAAAACATCAAATAGTTAGCAGGGTTTCTATTGAGGGATGAAAAAACAGGTGGCAAGGACACCAAGTTTAAACAAGAATAGCATCCTTTACTGTCAGAAGGCAATCAATCAATTGAAAGTAACTTCTCTGCTAGTATATAATAAAAGTGCATTGCCAGCTGTGCCATCAGTCCAGTTAGAGTCATCCAAAGGAGAAACTGACACAGGGTAATTATGAACGATAAATATCCATACTTTAAAATGTAGTGAAACGAAAGGGGAGAATGGATGTACCTTCTGAAGTTTTGGTGCAGTGGTTCTCAACTTTTCTAATTCTGTGACCCCTTAATACAGTTCTTTGTGCTGTGGTCACCCCCAACCATAAGTCTAGCGTCAAATCTCCCAACAGAGCTTTAAGCTGATTGGAAGAAAGGTCAGAGGGACATCCCTAGTGTAAACGCCTGATTGGTCGGATTGTAAAAATATATTCCAAGGCGCCAGAATAGAAGCTTTAGCTCCTAACACCAAGGGAAATTTGTTTTTTCCTGTAGCGTTAGGCAACCCTATGAAATGGCTGTTCCATCCCCAAAGGGGTCCCGACCCCCAGGTTGAGAACCACTGTTTTAGAACAGTGTTTCCCAAACTTGGCAACTTGAAGATATTTGGACTTCAACTCCCAGAATTCCCCAGCCAGCGAATGCTGGCTGGGGAATTCTGGGAGTTGAAGTCCAGATATCTTCAAGTTACCAAGGTTGGGAAACACTATTTTAGAAGAACTTTGGGATATAATAAATGATTGCAATGAAATAATTAAAATATGACTGTTTCATAATAAAGGAACAAACTGGAAATGCCAAAGCTGTAGCTATTAAACACTCATGCTATTCCTTTCCTATTTCCCTTTTACAGAACATGCTTTTAGGTGCCAACCCTCCAGAAATGTTTGACTGAGAATTGACCATTCTTCAAAGTGCCCTTGCTAAGAATTAACAGTTGCCTTTGGTGTCCCATCTGATCCAGCAATAAAACACTTCACTATCAGTAGTTTCCCCAAAGCAAACAGTATCTCTTAAGCGGGAGGGGGGCGAGAAAAGGATTTTTTTTAAAAAAAAAACAACAACACACAAAAGAATATCGTGATTCAGTTGGCTGACACTTTAATCGGTTCCTTATTCTGCAGTGCCTTATACAGGGAGGAGAGTGGAAGACATATGTCACGTCCCACCTTTAACTGTGCATTTTCTAGTTTGTTGGGATTTATGTCAGAACCTTAATGGGATTTAAATGGAATTTTTATATGTGAATAATACTTGGCATTAATGCAAGAACTTGAGGTAGCGGTGCCATCAAGATGATTTGCATAAAGGTTTTAAAATATAAAAGTAAAATAGCTGGGCTATTGTAAAATGTCAGGCAAAATATGACACTTGGATAATAGAAAAGAGAAGAAACAAAAACCGTAGAGGCACGTGCTTTCCCAGGGGGTGAATTTTTCTGTATTAAGGTTCAGCAGGGGGCAGGGAGAAAGAAAAGCCCGGTAATACTGTTTGGGGGTCTTAGTCATTGGTGGATTAAATGGGTGCAGAGGGCAGTTCAACATGGTGAGTCTGGCAGCTTTTCTCTGAAAGTCTCCTTCCTGCCCCTTCCTTATTATATTATAAAAAAACATCCTCTGCATGGCTAATGTATTCCAGTCATTTGTTGGCACTATTGTACATTCAAAAAGATCTAATAACTCTGCTTTGTTATGAAAAGCAGGCTTTTGAGGGGCTGGGTGGTGGGGGAAAGCAACAGCTTGACCAAATGATCCCGTGAGAGTGCTTGATCCACGAAGATGAGACCAGGAATTACATTAAGGGGAAGCAAAGCAAAAACTTCTAGCCTGGTTTGAAGAAACCCTGTGAAAATTCTACCCATGTTTAAGACTTTGAATGAAGGAAGGGAGGGTTCCAAACAGATGGCCAGGCTCCTTGAAAAACCTATTTTTCTTGCATGTTGCACTCCGCTAGTGTAGTTTCATTTCCACTTACCCCTTCGAAGCATATGGAAAAAGAAGGTTTATAGCCTGTGGGTGCTGGGACTCGCTGCGTCAGAACTGAGAGCAGAACTAAGTGTAACAAAGCCTCCCGCTGTGTCTAAGGGGTAGTGGCCACATACATTATTTGTACTTGATGAGAGCCATGGGGAGGAGGGTGCACAGTAGTAAAACAGCATTTTTCCAAGCCCCGCTGGTTCATTTTGGTTAGAGGAAGTGAGGGAAGGCAGTTTTTCTTTGTCAATTATACCCACAGTTCTTTTATTTCCTTTTTTTCCCTCCCTCCTAATGCTTTTTCTAATTCCAACACAGGCTTCTTCAGCTATTGGTTTTAACCAGCTTTTCAGTTGTAGAATACTTGTGGAACACATTGCAGGGATTCACATTGGATATTTTTGTATGGGCTGAGCAGTTTTGCCATCATTGAAGGGGTCAGTTTCAAATGATCGGGGTTGATATTTAAAAGGATCGGCTAAATAAGTTGTTTTAGAGAGGGGAATGTTGGGAAGCTGGTAACTATCAACAATTTCTCCTCTGAAAGGGCTAAACATCAGAGAATGTGTGAAAGAGATATTAAAGATGTTGTGGTTCAGCCTGAGGCTGCTCAGGGACTGGCTGTGTCTCTGCTGGCTCCATGCCCGGAGGAGGATGACAGCGAAGAGGAGGGGGCTGAACAGTCGGACGGGGGAGAGGAAAGTCAGGAATGGGACGAAGGAGAACAGCATGAGAGCCCCGGGGGGGGGGGGCTCTCCCCAGCCAGTAGCTTGGAGTCATTAGGTGATGAAGCACAAGCCGTCATTGACATGCGACAGAGACATTCAGATCAAAGAAAGGAGCAATTAAAGAAGTATTATCAGCACTGAATTAGGAACAGCTGGGCTTGGGTGTGGTCCTCCTTAGCAGGGCTTAAAAGGCAGGCAAGCCCTTGAAGCCATGTGGAGTGTTATCAGTTGGAGTTACGGTGTCCTGCTTTGTTCTCGACGTCTCTGTTCCTGGCTTGTGGCCCAGCAGTTTGGAAGACCCGTGGGAGGTGTAGGTCTGCTATCTACAGCCTCGTCTTGGCAGCAAGAATCCTGTATTGCTGCATGGACTTTTGCCTTCGTGGATATATTTGAAGATACAGCGTTTTCCTGTTTGTAAGGACATTTTCTGTTACCTGTGTTTTTCTTGAATTTTATAAACTGCCTTTGTCTTTTACCGGTGTGTCTGGCTTCTCTTTTTGGGTTGGTCTTGGCTTCCGGAGTGACCCAGGCAGAACAAAAGAGAAGAGATATATGCAAATCCAGGTTACATTCTTTTGAAGCTATGTAAATTAAACGCATTTGTTTTGAAACCAGGATTTACTGCTTGAAATTTTATACTTGACTCATTTATGTACTGTTTTTAAAGCTGTATATTGATTTTTAGAGAAAGGGGTTTGAAAAATTAAACTAAGTTAAAGTAGAATAATATTAATTAAGCTATACAGTGTTTGTTGTTTTTGATTATTTGAGCCCTGGTGGCACAGTAATTAGAATGCAATATTGCAGGCTAATTCTGCTGACTGTCAGCAGTTCGATTCTCACCGGTTCAAGGTTGACTCAGCCTTCCCTTCTTCCGAGGTCAGTAAAATGAGGACCAAGATTGTTAGGGGAAATAATCTGACTCTGCAAACTTCTTAGAGAGAGCTGTAAAACCCTCTCTAAGCAGTGGTATATAAGTCTAAGAGCTATTGTTGTTATGTACCACCCAGTCATTTTCAACTCCTAGCAATCACATATATAGTTTGTTTGTTTATTTATTTATTTATTTATTCATTGATTCATTCATTCATTCATTCTATTTTTATGCCGCCCTTCTCCTTAGATTCAGGGGGGCTTACAACATGTTAGCAATAGCACTTTTTAACAGAGCTAGGCTATTGCCCCCACAATCCAGGTCCTCATTTTACCCACCTCGGAAGGATGGAAGACTCAGTACACTTTGAGCTGGTGATGAGATTTGAACCGCTGACCTTCAGATCTACAGTCAGCTTCAGTGGCCTGCAGTACAGCACTATACCTGCTGCGCCACCCCGGCTCTCCATATTAATCTATCCCTAACTTGTACTTTCAAATTCCCCAATGCAAATACTAGTTGCCACTGTAACTGAATAATGAAAGGGATAACTATCTGTAAACTACTGGTGAG
Organism: Erythrolamprus reginae; assembly: GCF_031021105.1. Lineage (NCBI taxonomy): Eukaryota > Metazoa > Chordata > Lepidosauria > Squamata > Dipsadidae > Erythrolamprus > Erythrolamprus reginae. Next base: position 324,804,689 of record NC_091950.1, on the reverse strand, counting down.
CACCCTAGAGTATGAATATAATTCCCCCATCTCTTTATTACAGCTCCAAAAGTTTATAGAAATATCTAAGTATCCTTCAATACATAGGAACCTAGTTATAGAATTCCATTTTATGGGAGTTTTGGGCATTTTGGGGCTTTTGAATGCATCTACACTTGGACAAACTGCAGCCTACACACAGTTCTCTGAAATGTAATCTGTAGATTTTAAGAAATCAAAACTGCACTGCTGAAATCCAGTGTTCATTGAGTCATTCCATTGCTTCATCTTTTTGGATTTAGCTTTGTCTCAGATACAGGAAATAAGAGTAATCTACAGCATATAGTATAAAAACTGTAACAGTCTGTCTGTCCATTATGTAGGACAGACAGACAGAAAACTAGCAGAGCTAACCCATGAACACCAACTAGATATCAGAAGACACGCTTAAAACATTTTAATATCACAATACACGGACAAACTCAACCATAGTTTTTACTGGGAAAGTGTGAGCATTCTAGATCAAGCTAATCCAAAACCTGAGTAAGTTTTAGAATCTTGATATTCAGACAAGTCAGCCATCAACAGGTACATAGAGACAAACAACATTTACACAATATTTTAAAAAGGAATTTAAAAAAGAAAAGAAACAGAAAGACCAGCAAACAACAGCCAGATAAGCGGGGATTAACACCAGACAAACAATCAAGCAATAAACACAACATAAGCAAGGTACTACCATGGAGAAAACAACATCTCACCAACCTTGATAGGTAAAGTTACTATATGAGCAGAGAAAACTCCACTCCCTTCTAGGGCTAAAAATGTTAGTTGGATTGTAAAATGTCTTCAAGCAAATAACCAAGCCCAGAGAGCACCAAGGAGTCCACAAATTGCATTTCCCTTAAGCTCTTTCTGATAATAGAAGTGAAGTGCTTATAAATTCTAATTGGGCTTTATCTTCTGATATACGAGAGCAATCATGGGCTTCCCTAGGTATGCCCATGTTACACCAACACTCCACAGTCTGCATTGGTTGCCGATCAGTTTCCGGTCACAATTCAAAGTGTTGGTTATGACCTTCACGGCATCGGATCAGAATATCTCCGCGACCGCCTTCTGCCGCATTAATCCCAGCGACCAGTTAGGTCCCACAGAGTTGGCTTTCTCCGGGGCCCGTCGACTAAACAATGTCATCTGGCGGGACCCAGGGGAAGAGTCTTCTCTGTGGCAGCCCCAACCCTCTGGAACCAGCTGCCTTTCGTAAACTTCTTAAAACTCACCTCTGCCGTCAGGCATGGGGAAATTGAGACATCTTCCACAGGCCTATATAATTTGTGTATGGTATGTTTGTGTGTATGTTTTGTTTTTAAATAAAGGGTTTTAGATATTTTTAAAATATATTAGATTTGTCATTGTAAATTGTTTTTATTATTGCTGTGAGCCGCCCCGAGTCTGCGGAGAGGGGTGCCATACAAATCTAATAAATAATAATAAAAATGATAATAATAATACATGACCAAAATTGAGGGACAATAGAAGGGGCGGTGTGTGTGTGTGACCATGCTAGCTGGTCAGTTATACTAATTTCTTTTTACTTGAGCTAACTGCTTCCTAAACTTTTGTGATTACAACAAAAATTCAGTTGTATCTATACTTTTATTTACAAATGTGAGAAAAAAGGATTTTGCACTAGAAATTAGACTTGAACACTATGGGTTTCCCCCTCTTCAACTTTGGAAGTGAAATAATTCCCCTCATCCTTTCCCTTCTGGTACACTTTTGTGACTGGCAAGTGAAAATAGATACAGATTTTGATGGGATTTTTTTCTAAAAGAAAAGCTTTTCAGGCTGATCAAACCAGTTGATGGGCTCTGAAGTGGCAGGATCTAATAAAGCCAAGGATGAGAGGCTAGTTTTGAAACCTAAAAACTACGCTGCTGTCAGCACAGTATAGACTTTAAAATCCAAAGGAGATTTAGCCTACTCAAATGATTTGTCTTCCCTGTCTTCAAAGAATGATGCCTTCTTTTTCATCTTCTTGCCTTGCTGTTAAACCACAGGGAATTATTGACTTTATAATGCACTTTAAATACATCGTCCAGCAGGAAGAGAACATGACTACACACTGAAGCTAGGAATTGAAGGTTTCTTCTTTTTGCATAGTTTCCCTGTTTAATTTAAGGCAGTTTTCAGCAGAGGAGAATTTAAAAAGTGATGATACGCAAGGGGACTTGTAATCGCTAGCCATTACAGTGCATTGTGAAATGTATGTTTTATTCAATTCAATTCAATTCAATTTATTAGATTTGTATGCCGCCCCTCTCCGAAGACTCGGGGCGGCTTACAACAATAATAAAAGCAATATTCCAGCGAAAACAAATCTAATATTAAAAAGCACATAAAACCCTATCATATTTAAAAAACAAACAACATATACATACCCAAACATAAATATAAAAAAGCCTGGGGGAAAGGTGTCTCAACTCCCCCATGCCTGGCGGTATGGAAGGGTCTTGAGTAATTTACGAAAGACAAGGAGTGTGGGGGCAGTTCTAATCTCCGGGGGGAGTTGATTCCAGAGGGCTGGGGCTGCCACAGAGAAGGCTCTTCCCCTGGTACCCACCAAACGACATTGTTTGGTCGACGGGACCCGGAGAAGGCCAACTCTGTGGGACCTTATTGGTCGCTGGGATTCGTGCGGTAGCAGGCAGTTCCGGAGGTACTCTGGTCCAATGTACACAGATTTATGTACACAGATAGACACATGCATATTGCTGTGGAGCAAACTTTCTTTTTTTAAAAAGCAAGAACTTTGTAATAAGATTGACGTCCACAACATCACTGAGAATGTTTTAAGTAAAGTATCAAAGATATGAAACTGCCAGGCCCAGAAGTGATGATGATATGTATGATGATTCAATGGATTTGATTTGTTATCTCTCTACTTTCCTACTTACAAATGCCTTAGTTCTTCACTGATTTGTTTCAGGATTTTTCAAGAAAATCCCACAACGTTGTTGCATTAGACCTAACATTTCATAAATGGTGAAAGCTTCCTGCTTTCTTCATCTGTATCTGTGTCTATATACCTCCTGAATATTTCAGTGTTGTACACCAAGCACCCCTAGGTTAGAACCTAGGGTGAAATCCAGCAGGTTCTGACAGGTTCTGAAAGGCTGGAAATTTTGGAAATTTTAAGAAGTTTGGAGAACTGGCAAATACTACCTCTGACTAGCTCCAGACTGGGGTGAGTATGGAGATTTTGCAGTATTCTTACCATGCCATGCCCACCAAGCCATACTCACCAAGCCACACCATACCCACCAAGCCACAACCACAAAACCAGTAGTAAAATATTTAGATTTCACCACTGGTTAGAACTATGCTACTTAGCCTATTTTGAAGTCAGTTTTCTTGATTTTTTGGGGGAGACATCAAATGCCCTCCCCCCAGTAAGAATTCATAACATTCCTTGAGTTTCCACGTGTCTCCAGACCTTTGGTGAGAACAGTAGTTATGAATTCTTAAAACTTAGCTAGATGGAAGCACTTAGTTAACCACAGTTGGTTTTGAAAAGCTATTATGGTTGGTTCTTGGGTAAGAAAGCCACAAAATCCCCATAAATCTATTGGTTTATAAAAAATAAAAATAAATAAACGACAGAAAGCAGTGACAACCAGTCTTCTGCACTGTTGTGAAAAAAATCACCATCACTTAAGTTTCATTAGAATGATTTTTTTTGGGAGGAGGGGGGGTTCTGTATTTTCTGTGCTCTGATAATTTGCACATGTAAAATAATCTCCCATCATTCGTCAATAGGTCAATTTGGAAATCCCCTTTCTTCTAGATTTGGACTTTTAGCCTGTTCCAAGGCTAGTGGCCAATAAGTTGCATTGGCTGCATTGACTGCTGATCTGTTTCTGGACACAATTCAAAGTATTGGTTATGACCTACTGTATATACTGAGTCCCATTGACTAAACAATGCTGTCTGGCGGGTCTAGGGGAAGAGCCTTCTCTGTGGCAGCCCCAACTCTCTGAAATCAGCTCCCTCCGGAGATTAGAACTGCCCCCACCCTCCTTGCCTTTCGTAAACTCCTTAAAACCCACCTCTGCCGTCAGGCATGGGGGAATTGAGGCACACCCCCCCCCCGGGCCTATACAATTTATGTATGGTATGTTTTTGTGAATGTTTTTTTAATAATGGGGTTTTTAAAAGTTTTTTAAATTTATTACATTTGTTATGAATTGTTTCATTGTATGCTGTGAGCCGCCCCGAGTCTCCGGAGAGGGGCGGCATACAAATCTAATAAATAAATAAATAAAATAAAGCCCTGCATGGCATAGGACCAGACTATCTCTGAGACCGCCTTCTGCCGCACGAATCCCAGTGACCGGTGAGGTCCCACAGAGTTGGTCTCCTTAGGGTCCCATCGACCAAACAATGTCAGCTGGTGGGACCTAGGGGAAGAGCCTTCTCTGTGGGGGCCCCAGCCCTCTGGAACCAGCTCCCCCTGGAGATTCGCACTGACCTCACCCACCTTGCCTTCCGAAAGAGCTTAAAAACTCATCTTTGCCGCCAAGCCTGGGGTTTCTAGATCTTCCCCCCAACCAATGAATGCTTTTAGTATGATTGTTGAATGAATGGTTAATGAAAGTTTTTTAAATTAGAATTTTTAAGATTGTTTTATAATGTATTATTAATTGGATTGCTTCTTATTGTTTCTCATATATGCTGTGAACCGCCCCGAGTCTTCGGAGAGGGGCGGCATACAAATCCAATTAAATAGAATATAAATATAAAAATAAGTTGGGCAGATTCCTTTTTTGGAATGTGTCTTTGACATTCCATGGCTGCTTTTCCTGACTGGCTTGACTTATTTTGGCAGCATTGTTGTTCTTGAGAAGACTTTGGGTCACTGGGTTTTTACTAAATGTACAAAAGATGAAAGAAGAACTACTTCCGTGTAATATACTGTCCACAGATTCACTTTATACTCCATGCTTGTACAACAAATGTCACCATCTCATTGGTTACAAATAGTATAATATTGTATGTAAAATATAAACTTTCTTTAGACAAAGATTCTTAGTGTGAGATGCTTTATTTTCTTTAACTAATTATGTGGGCGAATTAAAGACTTAAAAGAATGAGGCACTAATAACAGGGTTCAAATAAAATAATGCTGGCTAAGACGCCACACAGAGAGAATCTTGGTTTTTTTATTGTTTAATGGCATAATCAGCTACAAACTAAAATGTCTGCTACAAAGCTTTTTCTATGACCAAAAGAAGTAGCTGATTTTGCATTTTGTAGAGAAAAAGGAACCTTCCATTAAATACCTGGAACATCATGGAGTTTGCTTTTGTATAACTGTTTGAATGTTAATAACTAATTGTTGACAAGTTGTTAGGTTTTTTTTTTGGCAAACACTTGAAAATTTCCTGGGGGCTTTTATCTTACAAATTAGAGTACATATAAAACAAAAATTTAATTCTGTTTTTGAACTTGGCTCTATGAAGTGGAATACAATGGTTGTCAGCTTTAGGAGGACCACATATTGTCTGCAACTTCTACAACATTTAAATGAAGTTAGCAAAGTAACATTTATGAAGTGTTGATCAGAGACCCAGCTTCAGATCTTCTGTCTATAGAAATCCTAAAATATGATTTGTGTCCAATGGGTGGCTAGAAATTAGTGTTGTCATTTACCCACCAGGAAAGGTACTACATATTTCCTGATACCATTTTTGGAGACAGTTACACAATATCGCCCCTCTCCGAGTCTGCGGAGAGGGGCGGCATACAAATCTAATAAATAAATAAATAATAATAAATATCAGTGGAGGACTGCAAAAAATGTTACTACCACACGGTGGCTGTGGCTTATTTCATAAATAAGGCAATGGGTCCAGATGGCATCCACCCCAGAGTTCTTAAAGAACTCAGATCTGTCATCGCTACCCCCCTGACTGATTTGTTTAACCAATCCGTGTTAACAGGAGATGTTCCTGAGGATTGGAGAATGGCCAGTGTTGTGCCTATCCACAAGAAGGGCAGTAGAGAAGAAGCTAGTAACTACAGGCCAGTTAGCTTGACATCAGTGGTAGTTAAAATGATGGAGACTCTACTCAAAAAGAGGATAAATCAGCACCTAAAAAAACAATAACTTATTGGACCCAAATCAGCATGGCTTTACTGAAGGCAAATCATGTCAGACTAATCTCATTGATTTCTTTGACTATGTCCAAAAGGTGTTGGATGAAGGTGGTGCCGTGGATATTGCCTACCTGGACTTCAGCAAAGCCTTTGATACGGTTCCACATAAAGAGCTGATAGATAAATTAGTGAAGATTGGACTTAATCCCTGGATAGTTCAATGGATTTGCAGCTGGCTGAAGCGTAGACATCAGAGAGTTATTGTTAACGGCGAGTATTCTGAGCAGAGTCAGGTTACAAGCGGTGTGCCACAAGGGTCTGTTCTGGGTCCTATTCTTTTTAATATGTTTGTGAGTGACATAGGGGAAGGTTTGGTAGGGAACGTTTGCCTATTTGCCGATGACTCTAAAGTGTGCAATAGGGTTGATATTCCTGGAGGCGTCTGTAATATGGTAAATGATTTAGCTTTACTAGATAAATGGTCAAAGCAATGGAAACTGCAGTTTAATGTTTCCAAATGTAAAATAATGCACTTGGGGAAAAGGAATCCTCAATCTGAGTATTGTATTGGCAGTTCTGTGTTAGCAAATACTTCAGAAGAAAAGGATTTAGGGGTAGTGATTTCTGACAGTCTCAAAATGGGTGAACAGTGCAGTCAGGCGGTAGGGAAAGCAAGTAGGATGCTTGGCTGCATAGCTAGAGGTATAACAAGCAGGAAGAGGGAGATTATGATCCCGCTATATAGAATGCTGGTGAGACCACATTTGGAATACTGTGTTCAGTTCTGGAGACCTCACCTACAAAAAGATATTGACAAAATTGAACGGGTCCAAAGACGGGCTACAAGAATGGTGGAAGGTCTTAAGCATAAAACGTATCAGGAAAGACTTAATGAACTCAATCTGTATAGTCTGGAGGACAGAAGGAAAAGGGGGGACATGATCGAAACATTTAAATATATTAAAGGGTTAAATAAGGTCCAGGAGGGAAGTGTTTTTAATAGGAAAGTGAACACAAGAACAAGGGGACACAATCTGAAGTTAGTTGGGGGAAAGATCAAAAGCAACATGAGAAAATATTATTTTACTGAAAGAGTAGTAGATCCTTGGAACAAACTTCCAGCAGACGTGGTAGATAAATCCACAGTAACTGAATTTAAACATGCTTGGGATAAACATATATCCATCCTAAGATAAAATACAGAAAATAGTATAAGGGCAGACTAGATGGACCATGAGGTCTTTTTCTACCGTCAGACTTCTATGTTTCTATGTTTCTATGAGTGTGGATTTCTAGCCATGTGACCAGGTAGGAGTAGCTTGATGATCATGCTTGACCAACTTGACGCCACTCACATCAAGGGTTTGGGTTAGGGTGCCTGGCCTCACCTCAGAGATACAATTTCCCTTACTATTACTGTACATCCCAAACATACTATTTAATTATATGTATATATGCTATATTTCTACATATATATTACACACAGGCACACAAAAATATACATTATCTACTATATAAAGTGTATGTACACACACGTAAGCACAGCTCCTCTAAAATTATACATATTCAACCCCATTTACTGCGATAGGAAAAACAGACTTCTATGTTTCTATGTTTCTATACCCAGAGCCCAGAAGGGGGAAAAAAATAAAAATAAAAATTTGCTACCGGTTCTGCGTAACTGACCATAACCGTAGGAGCCCATCACTGCACAATATCCACATAATTCCAGAGTATATGGAGAAGGTTTTACCAGGCACCCCCACAGTAAACTGTGGCTCCGTGCATGATTTTGATCCACAGGTGCAGAAGCAAAATTGTGCTGGCCCTGCAAGCACTTACAAGCCATGGTGGCGAGCTCAATTTAGCGTTCCGGCTAGTAGCCCACCACTGGAAATAGGATAGTAGACGATAGTTCAGTGATGGTGAAACCTTTTTAGCTTGGGTGTCAAATGGGTGAATGCCGTGGCTGCACCCATAATGCAAGGCCCTCCCCCTTTGTGTGTGCACAATCCCCGCACTGCCACCTGCACATGTACACAATCCCCTTGTACTGCCCCTCCCATGCATGCACACAGGCTCAACTGAAGCATCAAGACTTTTGGTAGGCCCATTGGGCTGTTTTTTGCTCTCCCCAGAGTTCAGGAAAGCCTCCTGAATCCTGATGAGAGTGAAAAACAGCAAAATGGGCCAACCGGAAGTTCGGAAATGAATGTACACTGGAGCTGATATAGGGCAATGCCTCGCATGCCCTCAGTTATGGCTCCACATCCTACTGGTGGCACGCATGCCAAAGATTCACCATGACTGCTATAGTTCAATGAATAAGATTGTATCTATACACAGATCTATTAAAGCACATACATAAAGTTAAAATATTGGATTCTTTCTGATATCTGAAGTAAAGGATAACTTTTATATAGAAGATTACTAAGTCACGAGTATTCCCATTTTCCGTTTGTATCATTAAGTCTTTTCACAAGAGATTAATCAATGTTAACAATGCCCTTTACTGATTATTGCCTCTTTGCCATTTGACACAGAGTAACATTAGGGAAAGGACCTCCTGAAGCAAGAGAGAGAAACTCAAAGCTCAAAAAAATAAGCACCTACCAAAAGATCTCTTCTGCTGATGGTGGATGAAACACACATATGTGTGTTTGGTTTTCTATATTAAGGGGTTTTCTCCATATACTCTGGAATTATGTGGATATTGTACAGTGATGGGCTCCTATGGTTATGGTCAGTTACGCAGAACCGGTAGCAAATTTTTATTTTTATTTTTCCCCCCCTTCTGACTGTCAGGAAGTTCCTCCTTATCTCCATGTTGAATCTCTCCTTGGTCAGCTTCCAGCTGTTGTTCCTCGTCCGGTCCTCTGGTGCCCTGAAGAATAAAGTGATCCCCTCCTCTCTGTGACATCCCCTCGTATACTTGTAGACTGCTATCATGTCGGCTCTGGCCCTCCTTTTCTCTAGGCTATCCATGCCCAGTTCCCTCAGTCTCTCTTCGTAAGTCTTGGTTTCCAATCCCTTAATCATCTTGGTTGCTCTTTTTTGCACCTTCTCCAGAGTTTCAATGTCTCTTTTGAAGTTTAGCGCCATTAGCATAGCATCGGTTATTGTTGTTTCTTCTTTCCTTTTTTAAAACCATTCCCTCTCTTCTTCTGGACTCCCTTAATAGTTATTCAGCATATAGGTTAAATAAATAAGGAGAAAGACTGTATAGCCTTGCCTCACCCCAATCTGGATGCAGTCTCTTTTGTCCTGTTTTTTAATTTTTCATGAAGACAATGAAATGTTGTAATATCAAGGAGAGAAGTAACTTAGAACTAAGGAGAAATTTCCTGACAGTTAGAACAATTAATTAGTGGAACAGCTTGCCTTCCGAAGTTGTGAATGCTCCAACACTGGAAGTTTTAAAGAAGATATTGCATAACCATCTGTCTGACGGACATTCTACAGTTTACTTGGTCAACACAGTACAAGGCCTTTCTATAATCAACATGGGCAATATGGACTTCTTTTTGCTATGCTTTGGCTTTCTTAATTATCCAAAATGAGCAATAAAACCCCTTTCCTCAAAAACCAGTTTGAACTTCTGGCATATATTTACATATATTTACATATATTTACTGAATGATCCTAACCATTGTTTCGTCAACATGTGAAATTTTGGATATTGAGTGATAATTTGCATACTGCTGAGAATTGGGGATAGATATACAAACAAACACCTTGAACTAGTATAGAAGAAGAAAATAAATACGAAACTATAACTTATGTTGAGAACAAACTGCGACTGATGGTAGTTTTTGGTTACGCTGGTGAAGCAATTTACACATAAAAGGGGAAAAATCAAAATTTGACAGTCAGAAAGGGTTATGTTTGGTTGAGGCTATTATAGAAGAATTATGCCATTTTCTAGTATGTATTTGGCAACAAATAGCATTGTGTTTAGCTTTTAAATCAACAGGGTATAGCCTGCTACAAAATAAATGAGAGCTGCTTCCAGCATGCAGAGTAAACCGTTAGCAATTTATAATGCCGGGGAAGTGCCTTGAGCAGTGATCCTTGATATGAGAACTGAACTGTTACAAGCATGTCCTTTTTTCATCTCCCTACTTCTTCTAAAATAACCTTCTGGGTCTAGTTGCTTTGCAGCTCTTTTTTTATTGCTGCCTTGTGTTCTTTGTTTCATCAAGGGAAGCACTTGCTGCTAGTGCTATTCAGTAATTGTGTGTCTTAACAAGTTGTTTATGGTTCTTAGATTTGGAGATTCCTCAAAGGTACATGGTTTCTGATGATATTCAGCACATGTTCATGTTTGGTATCCATTTTCCTTTCTGAAGCTTTGGGTTTCCAGGGATAAGATACGTTCTGTTGTACTGAGCATTATAGGCTTTGTACAATTTCTTGTAATGTACTGAATTTCCTTTTTTTTAAAGAACTAAAAGCTTTATTTGTTATTGATGCGTTATGTTTCCCATCCAATCTTTTTTTATTTTTATTTTTCTCTCCAGTTTCCATATATACATCTATGCATTTACCATAAAACATATCAAACACACATAATTATACATTTTTATCCAATATATCATGAATCAATATCCTATTGTCGCATCTATTTTATGCTACTATTTATCAGTCTGTTTTTTCTAATTTATTTACACTCCCCTCCCTTTATCTACATCTCTCCCTTCTACCTTCTTTCTATAACCTTCTGGGTCTAGTTGCTTTGCAACTCTTATTTATGTATGTATGTATGTATGTATGTATGTATGTATGTATGTATGTATGTATGTATGTTGTGGTTCAGCCTGAGTCAGATGAAAGACCAGCTGCGTCTCTGCTGGCTCCATGCCCGGGGGAGGATGAAAGCGGAGAGGAAAGTGACAAGGAAGAAAGGCCTGGGAGCCCTGGGGAGGGGCTCTCTCAAGCCAGTAGCTTGGATTCTCTAGAGTCTCTGGAGTCATTGGATGACGAAGCACAAGCTGTCATTAGTATGCGACAGAGATGCATAGATCAAAGGAGGAATCAATTGAATAAATATTATCAGCATTGAATGAGGAACACCAGGCGGTTGGGTGTGGTCCTCATTAGCAGGGAAGGGTTTATTAGGGCAGGCAAACTCTTTCGGCAGTGTGGAGTGTTATCAGCGTGGAGTTGCTGTTATATGCATTGTCTCAGCGTTTCTGTTCCTGGCTCGTGGCCCAGCAGTCTTGAAGACCCGTGGGAGGTGTATGTCTGTTATCTCAACAGCCTCATCTTGGCATTAAGGATCCTGTGTTTCTGTATGAACAATTGCCTTCATGTATCTATTTGGAGTTCCAGTGTTTTCCTGATTTGTAAGGACATTTTCTGTTGGCTTCTTTTCTCTTTACCATTATAAAACTGTGTTTGGATTCTAGCGGTGTGTCTGGCTTATCTTTTTGGGTTGGTCATAGCTTCTGGAGTGACCTAGACAGAACAATTTATTTATCTATCTATCTATCTATCTATCTATCTATCTATCTATCTATCTATCTATCTATCTATCTATCTATCTATATGTTGCCCCTCTCCGAGGACTCATTTCAAAGTACATAACAGTATACATCTCAAAAATCCAATTAATATGACTAAAAGAACTTAAAAACTCCAATATAATTTAAAAAAAACATTCATCCCCATTCACTCCATAAATACAATAAAACACTCATTGGTCAGGGGGCTAGGATCTAATGGCCCCAGGCCTGGCAGCATAAATAGATCTTAAAATTTTTTGGAAGGCAAGGAGGGTGGGGCAGTATGAATCTCCAAGGGGAGCTGATTCCAGAGGGCCGGGCTAAGAAGGACCTGTCCCTCAATGAAGCATTGGTAAGCAGCTCCATGTCACCTCCCTGTTGGCCAAAACCAGCCAGGAGGGAAACAGGTCCAATAAGCAGGTGGCAGAACTCACAGCTCCAATGGCTTTATCCACTTCATCAGGTGTCACCAGGTCAAACTCACTCTAAACAGATGGACTAAAATGAGCCCCTGTCACCTCGACTGACTCATTGTCAGCCGGCACTGCATTCCAATTGGAGTCTAGGTCAGTCTGGATCTGAGCGATTTTATCTGTGAAAAACCTGTTAAAATCCTCATCACTACCCTGCAAGGATTCCTCAACTCCCCCCTGATTAAGGAGGGAGCGAGTCACCCTAAACAGGGTGACTGGGTGGTATTCTGCAAACAGAATCAGGCCGATATTGTATGCATGTCTTGTTGATCTGATAGCCACTTTGTAAATCTCCATATGAGCTTTTACAAGTGTTTGGTAAGATTTGGATCTGCTTTTCCTCCAACACTTCTCTAGACCTCTCTTCTGGCATTTCATCCCCCAGAGTTCATCAGTAAACAAAGGAGATCTTCAGGGTCTGTTGCCACAGAGAGGTCGCAAAGGCGCAATTTGGTCTAGAGCCTCCGTCGCAGTTGTATTCCAGGCCGCAGCAAGAGACTCTGCCAAACTGTGTACAAGCAAAACTGGCAAAACCCGTAGCGCCCTTTGAAAATCTTTTGGATCCATCAGGCATCAGTTCTACCTCCCTGCGGGGAAGGATTGGGGCCTTAAAATCAAGCCGCAGTAGAAAAGGGTCTGACCATGACAAAGGCAACATTTCTAAGCCCCTTAATCTCAGATCATTACTCAACTGCCCTGAGAGGAATACCATGTTGAGAGTGCCCCCCTCAGAATGGGTTCACAATTTGGGTGTCCTCCTAGTTTCACAGCTAAGATTAGACCAACATTTGACAGCTGTAGCTAGTGCACCAATTGTGACCCTACTTGGATCAGGACACTCTTCTCACAGTTACTCATGCCCTAGTCACCTCAGGTTAGATTGTTGCAATGCACTCTACAGTTGGTCCAGAATGCAGCCAAGGTACACCCAAATTACACCAATCCAGACTATCTTCAAGACTGCCTTCTACCACATTAAACTGATCTAAAACTTCCTTTATCTAGGATACAAAGAAGCTGTCCCAATGTGATAAAACCTGCTCTTCAGAAGGTTCTTAATCGCAAAATCATTAATACCAACCTTCTGAAATAGTTAAGGGAGAAAGTAGGTGACTCTAATGTCTGACAGTGATGAACTATGGCTTAGTCAGGATGATTTTCCCTAGATTCCTAGAGCTTTCAAACCTGCTGGATATCACTATTTTTAATTAATTTCTTCATGGAGATACGCTACTTTGTGTGGGTCAAACCCAGCAGTGGGTTGCCCCCAGTTTGGTCTGGTTCTGTGAACTGATAGCGGTGATGTCGGGAGGCTCCACCCACGAACCTGGGACACTTCTGCGCATATGCAGAAGCATTGTGCGTGCACATGCGCAAGCGTGCGAGCATGAACCAGTAGTAATGGGTTTTAGAATCCACTACTGGTCAAACCTATGGATAATCTTAGCCCTCTCCTTGATCCAGAGAGGAGATCTGAGATGCTGATCAATTCACTGGCTTCTCTTTTATCAGGCCACCATCTTGTCTATCACACAGCTATGTTCTATCTGCCATTGTTCCCCAGAAGTCTACATTGTTGATTGATTAGTGTTTCTCCTCATCTACAGTCATCCAAAGACTCTGAGGAAATGAAAACAGTCGACAGCTGGAAGTTGGCACCTTCCTCTCCCCCCCTTTTTGCATTCCACTCAAAAACCTGCTTTTTAAAAGATAATTATGAAATAATTCATGGGTACCCCTCAATAGCATTTGGAAGAAGGCATTTTTAAACATTGGATCTTGCTTCATGAGATATTTCTTGGAAGTGATCTTTGAAATTAAATGCCTTTCAGCCAGCTCCAATATTTGTGTCTTTAACATTCATATTTATCCAACAGAACATTTTTTTTAGAAAAACAACAACAAAACACAAGATAATTTAAGGATTGCTATTTTCATTCCAAATGTTAAAGGAAAAATCAGGAGAATCGGAGAAGCATGAAGTAGTGGCAATGATTGCTAAAACCTACATTTGTTTGTTATAGATTGTATCATACGTTTCATCATTATTACATTGCATTCTTTTTAATATTTTTAAAAAATCTGTCTATGCTAATATGTAGAAGCACCTGTACAAATACATACTTATGTAACAAATGAAGACATGTATCTGTCAAAGTAGTTTTTTAAAATTCCATGAAATTTTCTATTAACTGATCTCTCATTAAAAAGGCCACAAGACAATGCAAACTCCCAGAAAGAAAGACACACAAAACAAATTTCAGTCACTGGAGAGTTGGAATGCATCTATCAGGCTTTATTGTCCTGAGAGATCACTTGACTTTGAGAATTTTATGAATAACAGATTGCTCTTACCAGAGATTATCTCTGATATAGATTTGTAGTACAGTATATTGAAAGATACACTAGGTGTTCTATTCAGAGATAAATTCAATAATGTGCAAGAAAATCTGAATACGATGATCTCCTTTGCCAAAATACTCTCCAAATATTTTCTATAAATTTTAATCTTCAAATGTTCTTCCCTTTGGACAAGAAGTTATCATAATAATCCTTAACATTTATGCAGAATTTAAGAGCATTAGCAGTCTATTGTGTATGTTATTTTGGGCTCAGGTTACTTCTCAGCTGTTTACAACTGTTTAAGGACAGACTGGCTGTAGAAGGGGGGAAAACACAGAAGGGTGGAAGAGAGGAATTTCTCTAGTCTTTTTCTTCTTGCTATAACTCAAACCCCAATATTTCATTTGGAAGTATACTCCTTGCATAAAGGAATGGTTTGGTCCAGAGCATCCTTAGCATGTATATATTTGTGTGTATGTGTGTGTGGACAGATGGCTAGAAAGTCTGTGGAAATAAACCGCATCTATTTACCTTATATAGTGGTACCTCTACTTAAGAACGCCTCTATTTAAGAACTTTTCTAGATAAGAACCAGGTGTTCAAGATTTGTTTGCCTCTACTTAAGAACCTGAGGCCAGAAAAATTTTCCAGGAAATTTGAGAGTGATATGAAGACCCGGCCAGTTTCATGCCATTCCCCCTTTAATCCCGGCCATCTTGGGCTTTTCTGGGCTGCCAGAGGAGCCTTTTGGTGGTGCTTAAGGAGGCTTTGGCAGCCCAGAGTGAACAATGCATTTTCTTTCTCTGGGCGCTTGGAGAGGGAATAAGCCACTTCATTGTGGTGACTCCCTCGTGCTGCCTCCCATACACCCAGTGCGAGGGGGGACATGATCGAAACATTTAAATATGTTAAAGGGTTAAATAAGGTCCAGGAGGGAAGTGTTTTTAATAGGAAAGTGATCACAAGAACAAGGGGACACAATCTGAAGTTAGTTGGGGGAAAGATCAAAAGCAACATGAGAAAATATTATTTTACTGAAAGAGTAGTAGATCCTTGGAACAAACTTCCAGCAGACGTGGTAGATAAATCCACAGTAACTGAATTTAAACATGCCTGGGATAAACATATATACATCCTAAGATAAAATACAGAAAATAGTATAAGGGCAGACTAGATGGACCATGAGGTCTTTTTCTGCCATCAGTCTTCTATGTTTCTATGTTTCTATCTCCTCTATTTCACACACATGAAAATGATTGCGTTGTATTTAGAAGTATTCTGTCCTGTTTGTGCCATATGATAAAGAATGGGCTATTTTCTGTCAGGTTTTTAAAAAAGATATTTTGATTGCAGATGATTCTAAAGTCATACTTTTTTCCAGTGTTTGCCTCAATATCCAGGTCAAAACATTTGTTTGGTCTCTTCTCAGGAAAACAAGAGGCAATGTTCAGTGCTTTCAAGTTTCCTGTGAAGCAGACATGCAATTAGGCATTTATCTGTATCCTACTCATCAGCGTTTCCACCGAGGCATCTAATATGCTTAGGAGGGCAACCTTAAGCAAAGCATCTTGCTGAAGGCGAATTCCTTTTAACTACTCGAAAGTTCTCTCAGCTTGTCATTCACTGTTGGGTGAAAACTTGAGGATGTGATAATAAGGCTCCACAAGAAGTGACCTGCTACAGCAGTTTTCAGCAAACCCTTGGAATTTTTGCAATTTCCACAAGAAAAACACCCTTCTGTCTTTCTATTGTTTTCTAAAAGTCTGCTCAAGCTGCCACCTAACCAGCAGATTTTTCTGACACTCCTTATTAAGGGTTATGCAGCACATCAGTCTAGGCCTCCTTGGCCTATTATGCAGTCTGAAATTTTGCTGTCTAACAACCCTGTTCTCTGCCAGCAGAATTTCACAGCAACATTAGATGATGCTGGGTCAGTTGCTTTCATTCTGGGTAAAGGGAAAATATCCTACAAAAGATTCCACTTCAGTATACTAGCAGACTATCAATCCTAGGTCTTGAAAGCTTAGAACTACGACTCCTAAAACACGATCTAAGTATTGCCCACAAGATCATATGCTGCATCGTTCTACCTGTCAATTACTACTTCAGCTTCAACCACAACAACACAAGAGCACGCAACAGATTCAAACTTAATATTAACCGCTCCAAACTTGACTGTAAAAAATATGACTTCAACAACCGAGTTATCGAAGCGTGGAACTCATTACCTGACTCAGTAGTGTCAACCCCTAACCCCCAACATTTTTCCCTTAGACTATCCACGATTAACCTCTCCAGGTTCCTTTGAGGTCAGTAAGGGGCGTGCATAAGTGCACCAGTATGCCTTCCGTCCCCTGTCCAATTGTCTCTCATTATCTCATTTATCTTTTCTTCCTTTCAAATATGTTCACCTATACTTTTATAACTTTTCTTCTATTCTTTTCTTTATTTATATTACTACATACCTATTCTCTTCAATGTGTATTATGTATTGGACTAAATAAAAAATAAATAAAGTATAGCTTGTATTTCTCTAGCTTAGCATTAAGTTTTCGATATAAAAATAGACAGAGTTTCAGTATGTTTAAATAGAACATCTCAAGTGCTCAATCCTAATACATGGCAATCTTTATATATAACATACATCAATCCTAATATAGGCCAAATGCATATTCATTCCAAACTTCCCAATCTACAGGCTCAGCCAAGAGAACAATTTAAAACTGTCCTGCCCTGTATAAACTTTGATAACATTTGCTTAACTCCTTGATAGCTAATTTCTCCCCATTCACCTGCACAGCATTTGGTCAAGATGACCTATTCTTGTGCTAATTGAGCAAGCACTTCAATGCTATCATGTCAGATTAAGATGGTTAAATGTCACCATGACCTTCAAACCAAATCACAATTGTTCTCTGGATATAATTTGTGTAGTTTAAGCATTCATTGGAGATACCTACTTTGTTATGGGATCACACCAGCTTTGTATGTACAACCACATATTCACCTTGAAAAATGGCTGGTTAAAAGGTACCCAAGCTGCAAGAGAGCTTGTGAAATGAAGACCATCCTATGGTAGGAGACAGTGTTACCATGAATGGGTCAAGGCCTGGCCTGGCAAAAGGCAGCATCTTTGTGATCAGTTCAACAAAGCAAAGTGTAGAAAGCAGCATAAAGGTAATGTATGTTATCTTAAACTATTTATCAACAAATTCAAATGGAAATAAGCAGGTTCAGTATCTGCTGCATACTTTATAACCAGAAGAAAGTTAAGGCTCAGTTGGAACAGAAAATATAGCTTTTTATCAAACATGTTTCCCAGAATTTCCAATTATATGTATTATTTGGGAGGCTCATTTGTCCTTAAATTGTAGTATTGAGAGATTATGTGCTTGGTTATTGGTTAACACTCAGATTTTATTTCTATGGTTTTTTTACATGCAAAGTCTCTTGCTTGTTGAATTCATAGTGTAATGCTTGGTGTGGCATAACTTGGTATGTGTTTACAAAGAATGACTCTTCAGAAGCAAAAACTATACTGGCCTAAAAAAAAAAGCAGTGCATCAATGATATCCCCCCCCCCAAAAAAATAACATCAATAGGCATTTCCTGTCAATGCCATAGTTTTCTATTTACTGTCTTAATAATTGTAGGAAGTTGGGAAAGTAGGGTAAACCTAAACAAGAAAGAGATGGAAGGCAAGTTCTCTGGCAGCTTATCTCATAAATGGCAACTTAGCCCTGGTAGTAAGTGTTGTGTTTGGGCCTGGGCCAGCCGTTGCTCCCACAGATGGGAGAGACGCGGCACAAAGGAAGACATGGCAGACAGCCAGGAGGACGAGGCCACTGGGACGCAGGATTCAGTAGACAGCCCAGGGGATTTGGCAGACAGTCTTTCGTCCCTGGGTTCTTCTGCAGATCAATATATTGATCTGCGTAGCCGAAGAGCTATGCAAAGAAGGGATCATTTTAAGGAGTATTACAAGTCATTATAGGAGCACCTGGGCTGGGTGTGGTTCTTAAACTGAGGGCTGGGTGTGGTTCCCTTAATGAGGGCTAAAGGGATAAAAGGGAACAAAGGCCAAGGCAAACTGTGGCTGTTTATCTGTGTTATTTTGTGGTTCCTGCTCTGAAGTTTCTGTTCTATGCCGTTGGAGTTTTCAACCCAGCTTTCTCAGACAAGTGGGAGGTGAGAACTCTGGGACTTGCTGTTTGCTCCAAAGATTCAAAAGGACTCCTGAAACGTCTTTGCTCATTCCAGGTTGTCTTTGTTTGTTTTTTCCTGTGTTTTTGTATGTGGCTGAAGTAAGCCTTGCATTCTCATTGTTTTCAGACACTAAGAACTGTTTTGAGTAACCCTTTTTTGTTTATTTAATACAAGTTTGCTGATTAGCAGAGCATGTGTGTGTTTGATTTATTTTCCTTGGACTGTTACGCATTGCCTGAGCCAGTCAGGCAGAACAGTAAGAAAACCTACTAAAAACATTTTTGCAAAAAAAATATATGATTAAAATAAATAACAACTGGAGATGAGCTAGGGCAGGGATGTCAAACTCATACTGTCACAGCGGCATCATGTATCACAACTTTCCCTCCTTCGCTAAACTGGGCATAGCCAGTGCTTGGTGCATCTGACCCGCAGGCTGTGAGTTTAACACCCTTTAGCTAGGGGCTCAGAATATTTTATGTTGCTACTGGTTTTGGAAAATATACACACACTTCAGAACTTAAAATAATTTTCAACTGTTTCAAATGGTCACTACCACACTTTATCCTCCCTTTATTGAAACTGGATAACTATATTGTATTCCACACTGTTTTAACATCTTCTGGAGCAAGACCTGATATCAGCTATAAAAGCCCATACAGTAGAACCTCTGGTCACGAATGCTTCTGACTGTGACCAAATTGGGTTCCCCCCCCCAAAAAAAATCACTATTTTTTTTCCTGCTGCCAATTCCATGTCATTTTTTTTTTTGTAAGCACCAAATTTCCAAAATTAGTTTTGGGTTGTGACCAAATCAGTTTGTGATCAAAGTTATGGAATGAATTATGGTCTTGACCAGAGATTCTACTATAGTCAGAAATGACTGCTCTGTATCTAATTGGTGGGGGGGGGGGGGGGTGATTCTGCTTTCTCTAAGTTTGTGGGTTGGCAATTGTCACTAGTTTTTATTTCCTGGTCTCGTCCAGGATTATAGATTAGATTTATTTAACCTTTTACTTATTTGTTCATGAGCATGTTATTTCTTATTTCATCTTACTGTGTGCTCATAATTCTCTACTAAGGTTTTAAGCCATCTCGTAGTGGTTTGCTTGTGACCATTAAAAGAAAGCTATATATTAAACCATGAAAATTTTAGTATTAATTACCACCAATGGCACTTGTTTTATATTATAGGGCTGAGCAGCACTCAAAACAGCAAGCAAAAAAACTGAATATTGCATCTCCACAGAATAAAAATAGAAAGCTAGTGTAGTGGTTAAAGAGTAGGCTACTCTTTAGAAACTAGAAGGCTGTGAGTTCTAGTTTTGCCTTAGGTACAAAGCAGCTGAGTAATCACTTTCAGCCCTGGGAAGGAAACAATGACAATCCATTTCCAAAAAATCCTGTGAAAAAAATGTATCTTGTTGTGAGCCGCCCCGAGTCTTCGGAGAGGGGCGGCATACAAATCTAATAAATTATTATTATTATTATTTTAGGTATGCTGAGAGCATATGCACCAAGACAAATTCCTTGTGTGTCCAGTCACACTTGGCCAATGAAATTCTATTCTATTCTATTCTGGTGGACTTGAACCGGAAGCTGAAGATCCAAACCCTCACTGACTCTCAATTTCAGTAAATGGTATAAGCTAGTCACACACAGCCAAATATATCTTACAGGATTGTTATTTTGAAGATAAACATCCTATTTTGACATTATTAGTAATATTTACAAGATAGCCCTACTATCTAATTTTACCAACTATCATCTATTCTCAACCACTTCTACCAGTCTATTCAGATTTTTCAATATATGATATGTACGTATGCACTTATATTTATATATGATATGTACGTATGCACTTATATTTATATATGATATGTACGTATGCACTTATATTTATGTCTCCCTTTTTTGTCTCAAGACACACAGACAGACACACACACACAATCTTAAAGTGGTTTGATATTATTGGAATGTACATCCATTTCTATAATTAGCTATGTCAAATTGTTTGATCAATTAATTTTCCTCATTTCAAGAAGGTTACACTTAAGTATATGTTGATTATTCATTTTTGCCATTATGGCCTAAATAAAAGTAACAAATTACTTTCTGCCATCATTTTTGTTAATAAAGATACAAACAGCTGGGGTGAAAAAAATGAAGAGCGCCTTTAGAAAACATAATTAGCATTTTAATGTATCATGACGAAATTTTGAGGTGTTTTATTTCCGAGCTGATTAATACTACTGTTCTTTCATGTAAAAGAATGCAAATAAGATGACATTCTGATCTTGAAAGTTTTGTTTCCAATAATAGATTTTTTCCCCCTGTTCAGAGATTTCACTCCTTTCCTAGCTTTTGTGTAGAGCAACGGTCACACCCAGTGGCTGGATAGGTTAATCGCATACATGTATTCCCTATAGATCCATATAAGTTCACAGGCAGGAGTTACAATGCAGAATGTGCATTATACATAATGGTGATCAGCAATAGCTTCCTGAACCAATCAGAACATGGCAAGAATTTGCAAGGTATACAGTACTTTCTAAAGGCAATTAATTCATGAATGTGACATTAAATTTTAAGGATCACTTTAAAATTTAATGGGGAAATCAGTGAGTTTTGCTACCATTCCTTACATTAAACTAAACTGTAAGATTCTTTTAAAAATATAACCGTGTTAAAATTTAAGTCAAAAGATGAAAGGAACAAGAACGAATATTTAGAAGAAAAAGAGAAGAGAAAAAGAAGATAATAACAAAGATAAAAATGTAGAAAATAAAGGAAAAAAGGAATGTAAAGAAATGATTTTTGATTTTTTTAAAAAGATGGTATAGACCAGTGATTTTCAACCTTTTTTGAGCCGCGGCACATTTTTTACATTTACAAAACCATGAGGCACATTTGGGGGGGGGGGGGGGGGGGGCTAAAAAAAGTTTGGACAAAAAAATTCTCTCTCTTCCTTTCGCTCTATTTCTCTCTCCCTCTTTCTCTCCCTTCCTCTTTTTTGCTCTCTTTCTCTCTCCCTCCCTATCTCCCTCTATGTCTTTCTCTCTCCCACCTTCCCTCCGTCCCTCTCTCTCTTGCTTGCTTTCTTGCTCTCTCTCTTGCTTTCTTTCTCTCTTGTTCTCTTTCTCTCTTGCTTTCTTTCTTTCTTTCTCTCTCTCTCTCTCTTTCTTTCTTTCTTTCTTGCTCTCTCTCTTGCTTTCTTTCTCTCTTGTTATCTTTCTCTTGCTTTCTTTCTCTCTCTTGCTTGCTTTCTCTCTTGTTTTCTTTCTCTCTTGCTCTTTCTTTCTCTTTCTCTTGCTTTCTTTCTCTTGTTTTCTTTCTCTCTTTGAGCTACGCGGCACACCTGACCATGTCTCGCGGCACACTAGTGTGCCACGGCACACTGGTTGAAAAACACTGGTATAGACCAATGTTTCTCAACCTTGGCAACTTGACCATATGTGGACTTTAATTCCCAGAATTCCCCAATTAACATACTGACTGAGGAGTTCTGGGAATTGAAGTCCACATATCTTAAAGTTGTCAAGGTAGAGAAACAATGGTATAGACATTAATGTCAATTAAAATTTTACTCTATGGTTTACAGCATTGCTTATTTCTATTTTTTTGTAATAATAAAAATCATCCAGCATAATTTATTTTTTTCCTGTTTCATGCAAAAAGTCAGTAAGAGGTTTTATCTCTCATTGTTTTACTTCTACACGAATCATTCCAGTCTTCCAGTTTTGTGCACATAGCAGTTATCATAAACAGCGATGGGATTCATACAATTTCCCTACCGGTTTGCCCAGCTGCACCAAAAATGTGAGTGCATGTTTGCATATTCCTGATTTCTCATTCTTAATATGTGTTCAGGGTGAACATCCAGGTGATCTTCCTTTATAAAATAACATTAAGATGAAAAAAAAAGTAAAGGAAAACACCAATAATGAAATAATATGATGCTTAATGGGCTGGTTAAAAAAATGGCTTGGTAGTTTTTCTACAGACAAGTAGAACATCTCAGATCTTAGAAATTAAAGAGAAGATTTTATTAGTTTATCATCTAACAGTGTTTCCCAACCATGGCAATAAGCTGGCTGGGGAATTCTGGGAGTTGAAGTCCAAATATCTTCAAGTTGCCAAGGTTGGGAAACACTGGTCTAACACAGGGGTGGATTCTAATTTATCATGCTGCTGGTTTGCTTCCTCCTGTGCCTCGTGGCTGTGCCTTGTGACCAAGCATCATGGTCGCATCTCGTGGCTCCACATGGGCATGCGCAGTGCTGGAATTTTTTTTTTTAATTCAAAACAAGATGGTGATGCATGCACAGTGCAAGAAACTCAACTTCTGTGCAGGTGCAGAAGAAAAAAAAATTCCAAAAAAGAGAGATGGCAGTGTTCATGGACCAGCACTGACAGAACTGGTTCAGTGACATCATTGTGACATCACCAGGAGTTTGCTCCTGTTTCTATAGAACCGGTGCAAACCTGGAGGAACCCACCTCTGATCTAACATGAATGATTGATGAAGAGACCCTTCTGAAAGTAGGGGTATTTTCAGAAGGGTGTCCTCTACAGATATTACTATCCAGGAGGTTCCCAAATGAAGAGGACAGTTAGCTAGATAGTAAGGTTCAAAAAACATTTGTATACCTTAATAACACCCTATTGGAAAGTATTTAGCATACAATGCAAGTCTTTCTGCACAGTGTTTCATTTGATCTAAATATTATGTATGGTATGTGTTGTGGTTCGCTCTGGCCTAGCTCCTGCCCCAAGGAATGTGGAGGTGGATGCAGGGGAAACATCAACATGTCATAGGCCTGTTTTATTGCCGCCAGAGTCAGGTAGTGCAGTTTCCTACGATGACAAAGAAGGTGGGGGTGACTTGGAAGAGGGGGGGGCTTGGCACACAGCCCAGAAAGCCAATCTCCATTGTCTTCGGTCGATTCGGATGAGGAAGTGTTAGACCCACGCATGTGCAGAATTATGCATCGAAGTGACCAATTGAAGAAATATTACAGGAGATAAGAGAGGCCACCTGTGTTTGGGTGGGGCTCCAGTAATTAGAGCTGCTGATATAAATAGCAGTGTGCTGGCTTGGACATTGTGGAAGATTATCTGATCGTTGTTCTTCAGGACCGTGCCTTGCTGTTTCTGGACTTTCTTTGTTGATTTTTCACAACTTTGAAACCTAAGCAGAGCAAAGTGTGTGTGTTTCAATTCGTGGAAGAAGGAGGGCTGTGACGTTCCTTCACAGCTGCTAGCTAAGTACTTAAGGACTGATTAAGTGGATTGTACAGACTACCAGGTTGTTTTGGGACGAGTGCTCTTTGCAATACAAAAAGGGTGCTTTGTTTCTTTTGAATTTTTGTGATAAAGAACATTGTTTTTGAACTTTCAAGTGTTTATGTGTCTGAAATTTGTACCCTTGAATTTTCGGGAGACTCATACCATAGAGCCCGGCAGAACAGGTATGTGTGTTTTGTATGGTTTTTAAATGATGGGTTTTTTAGCTGTTTTTTAATATTAGATTTGTTTCCATTGTAACATTGTTATTATTGTTGTTGTGAGCTGCCCCAAGTCTTCAGAAGAGGGGCGGCATACAAATCTAATATATTATTATTATTATTATTATTATTATTATTATTATTATTATTATTCTGCATTATTTAGCAATTTAGCAGCCATATTTAGCCTCAACTGCAATTTTTGGACAATTTTGAAGAGTATCTTTACCTAGAATGCACATTGTGACAAAATCTTGGCTAATGGCTGCCAAATCCAACTGGCACAGGAATAACCACAGCTGCACATTCAGTATTATTTTGCAAAACTGCTTTGTGTATTGGCTATCATCTGAAAATCCAGCTGAGGATCAAGAAGTATTTTTAGCCTTTGGACTTAGTCTTTCAGGAAGAATACAGCCCCATCCAGCCACGTTTGGAGATCTTGCTGTTGAAAGGTAGGTAAATTAATGGGAAACATCTGTCACTCACAATGCCTATTAAGAGGAAAAGCTGATTTGATGAAGTAGAGCAGTGTTTCCCAACCTTAGCAACTTGAAGATATTTGGACTTCAACTCCCAGAATTCCCCAGCCAGCATTCGCTGGCTGGGGAATTCTGGGAGTTGAAGTCCAGATATCTTCAAGTTGCCAAGGTTGGAAAACACTGAAGTAGAGGGAAGAAAAAATTATTTTGATAATATTTAGAACAATTTGGGCCAGGATAACTAAAGGACTACTTTAACCAAAATCAACCACTCTACCTATTGATATAATCTTTAACATTTTTCTTATATATCCTAGATAATATTGAGAAATGTTATTTGAGGCTGTAGAAGAAGACTTTTTGTAACTGTATTTAATATTTACGAATTTGCTTTCAGGTGTAAAGAATGGCTGTATATAATGATTTTTCTAAAGTTAGTAAAGAGCTTCTTGTTTATGAAGGCATCCCATATTTAATTTGTCAATTCTATGTTTGCTTAATAAATGAGTTATCTGATTGCTCTATGTGATTTTTGCTGCTCTTTCTGTATTGTAAAGTGTAATTTTGTACTGTAAATTGAAATAATATTTGTAACTGTTGCATTATTGGCTTGTTTTAGATTCCCCTTAACTTCTGGGAAGCATGATATGATTGAGAGTTCCTTGGTACTCTTTTTTTTTCTTTGCAAACATTTCATTTCATCAAACTAGGTAACATCATCATTGCAGTGATATGACTATTTTAAAGTAAACAAATAAAAATAGTAAAAAATGCAGTTAATAAAAATCATAAATTTTGGCAACTTAGGTAGGAAACGTGAATTGCTTAATAGTTAGGTATAATCAAAAACATTTCATGATGGCCCATATACTGTAACTGAACATACTCAATTCTCTATTTTTTAATTAATTTAGTCAAATACATATTGGAAGTATACAAAGATATTACAATGTTTATAGACATGATACTAGTAAGAGAAACATTAAGAGAGGGGACAGTTGGCACGCGGATGCACTTATGTACGTCTCTTACTGACCTCTTAGGAATCAGGTGAGGTCAACAGTGGATAGTCTAAGGGTAAAGTTTTTGGGATTTGGTCAGAGTGTCAGGTAGTGAATTCCATGCATTAACCATTCAGTTACTAAAAGTTGTATATCCTGCAGTCGAGTTTGGAGCGGTTTTGTGTCTGTTGTGTGCTTGTGTGTTGTTGTGGTTGAAGCTGAAATAGTCACTGACGGGAAGGATGTTGTAGCAGACGATTTTATGGGCTATGCTTAGGTTGTGTTTAAGGTGACATAGTTCTAAGCTTTCTAAAACTAGAATTGTAAGTCTAGTTGCGTAGTGTATTCTGTTGCGAGTGGAGGATAATAACAATTTTTTATCTATTCAATTTTTATGCAACCCAGAATGAGTTAGAGTTAGATGGCATAAAAATTGAATGAATGGATTGATGGATGGATGAATTAACATTCTGAATAAACAATTAGGGAGAAATAATGTCCAAAAAGCTGTTTCTTAAACTGTATACTGGAATTACTTAGATTTGTATGCCGCCCCGAGTCTTCGGAGAGGGGCGGCATACAAATCTAAGTAATAATAATAATAATAATAATAATAATAATAATAATAATAATAACAACACTCACATTTCTTCACTCTCTTTTCTTTTGCAAATGTTTGTTACAAAACAGTACTTCCATGCTATAACTACTCAGAATCTAATCACTTCTAATGCCATTTTATTTGAGACTCTAATATTTCAGAAGAAGAAGAAGAAACTGAATCCAACTTAGCCTCCTACTCAGTGTGTCTTTGAGGTAGGAAGATGAACCTCAATTTAGAGTTCAATCCTACCACTTTAAGAGCTGACATTTTAAAGAGGATAGGGGTCAGCAGTGTGTCAGAACACAGAGTGATATAAGTAATTTCGAGGAAAGCACATGAGAAATCTTGAAAGGAGAAAGATGCCTCATTAAAAATCTACCAGCTCTCTAATCACAACTAGATGTAAATAACCTGTAGATATCTTGCTTCATATTACTTCCCAATACTCTATTGATTATGTTCCTTTTAGTCTGGCTTCACAATTTGTTGGTGGGATAAGTGCCAACAGAATCTGCCATAATGTTTTCACTCACACCATGCCATAAAGCTAACAATAAACCACAGGGGTTTTTCTTTAAAACAAAACAAAACAAGAGTTTTAAAAACTCTTTCAAAAAGAATTTGTTTAAAGCTCTTTTTGTTAGTGGGAGTATTAATAAAATACCAATATGAAACTAAAAATATGTGAAATTAGAAATAAAATAATTAATAGTTATTTTTATTCTGCCTTTATTATTATTTTTAATTAACTCAAAATTGCAAACATATCAAATTCCTCCTCCGGTTTTCCTCACAATGACCCTGTGAAATGAGATGGGCTGAGAGAGAGAGAGAGAGAGTGATTGGTCTAAAGTCAACCAAAGGCTTTCATTCTTTAGTTGGAACTAGAAATCACAGTCTCCTGATTTCTAGCTTGGTGCCTTTAGCACTAGACCAAACTGGCTATAATAAAATATTTTTTTTATTTACTTATGGACATTATAATTTGTACACCTCAGTGGAACTAATGTAGTTATTATATTGCTGATATAATAAGAACCATAATAAAATCAACAGTCCAATAAAAAGGCAGCTATCAATTCTGCCTGAATCGGATCCAGCAATCTTGATATGTAGAATGTACATCTTCACTGAATCTATCTATCTATCTATCTATCTATCTATCTATCTATCTATCTATCTATCTATCTATCTATCTATCTATCATCTATCTATCCATCCATCCATCCATCCATCCATCCATCTATCTATCTATCTATCTATTCCATTTTTATGCCACCTTTCTCCTTAGATTCAGGGCAGCTTGCAACATGTTAGTAATAACACTTTTTTAACAGAGCCAGCATATTGCCCCCACAATCTGGGTTTTACCCACCTCATTTTACCCACCTCGGAAGGATGGAAGGCTGAGTCAACCTTGAGCCGGTGATGAGATTTGAACTGTTGACCTGCAGATCTAGCAGTCAACTTTAGTGGCCTGCAGTCAGCGATGGGCTACCAAAATTTTTACTACCACACTGTAGGCGTGGCTTATGCATTTTGTTTCAACATCATTCAGTGCAAATTGGGTGCTCTGGGGTGGAGCTCCAAATTTTGCTACCAGAACTACGTTCCTGACCATTCCCATAGGAGCCCCTCACTGCCTGCAGTACTCCACTGCGCCACCTCAGCTCATTCAATAGATAGAAATAACAGAAGTAACTTCCACATTGCAGGACTCATTTGTGCCTGTACTTTGATGGCTCAAAATATTCACTTGTAAAACTATAGGAGAGTTGCTGGTTTGCCAGTGACATCATGCAGCTGCGAGAGCAATGATGGGCTTCCCTAGGTATGCCCATGTTACACCAGCAGTCTGCATTGGTTGCCAATCAGTTTCCAGTCACAATTCTAGGTTATGACCTATAAAGCCCTTCATGGCACCGGACCAAAATATATACGAGACCGCCTTCTGCCGCACGAATCCCAGCAGCAGAGTTGGCCTTCTCTGGGTCCCGTCGACTAAACAATGTCAGCTGGCGGGACCCAGGGGAAGAGCCTTCTCTGTGGTGGCCCCAACCCTCTGGAACCAACTCCCCCCAGGGATTAGAACTGCTCCCACCCTCCTTGTCTTTCATAAACTTCTTAAAACCCACCTCTGCTGTCAGGCATGGGGGAACTGAGACATCTCCCCCTTGCCCATGCTGTTTTGGTGTTAGATTGATTGTATGCGTGTTTTAATATTCTGGGGTTGTTTTTATGAATTTTTAGCTTAAAATTGTAATTGGATTGGTGGGTATTGGATTTGTTATTATGTATTGTTTTTATCTTGTTGTGAGCCGCCCCGAGTTTTCGGAGAGGGGCGGCATATAAATCCAATAAATCTAATCTAAATCTAATCTAATCCTCCCTTGCCTATGCAGTTTTATGTATGGTATGCTTTTGTGTATGTTTCTTATATAATGGGGTTTTTTAGGCTTTTAATGTGAAATTGTTAGTTTAGACTTAATATTAGATTTGTTATTACATATTGTTTTATCTCTGTTGTGAGCTGCCCCGAGTCTGCAGAGAGGGGCGGCATACAAATGTAATTAATAATAATAATAATAATAATAATAATAATAATAATAATAATAATCATCATCATCATCATCATCATGAAAGAGAGTGGGAGAAAGCAGTGAGAGCTACTGTTAACATTTAGTAATGCAGTCATTTATTTCAATTGTCATTTATTTCAATTGAAGACATGTGTTTGGAGAAAGTTGATCATGTCCATGGTATATGCCTGAGATTGGTACCATGGGTCCTCCAAAATACACATAATGCCATGGAGCTTGGCAAACTTGCAGAGTAACTTCAGTTCAATTTCTGCTACAAAGAAATTCAATGACAAAAGGTTCAGGATAAAGTGCTGGTTGGATGTTGGTTTTTATACTTTTATGAGCCATGGTGGTGCAGTAGTTAGAATGTAGTATTGGAAGCTACACCTGCTGCCTGCTGGCTGCCTGCAATTTGGCAGGACCAAAGTTTACTCAGTCTTCCATCATTCTGAGGTCAGTAAAATAAGGACCCATATTGTTGGGGGCAATATGGTGACTCTGTAAATCACTTAGAGAGGGCTGTAAAGCACTATGAAGCAGTATATAAGTCTAAGTGCTATTGCTATATTGTCTCACTGGAGATAGGTGAACTCCATGGGTAGAGAAAATAGGACTACTAATGTACCAGTGCAAAATGTCTGCTTGAGAATTTGAGAGGTGAGTCTAGAAATTGTGTGCACATCAGAGGGGGGTTCCTCCTGGTTGGTACTGAGTTGCCCCAACCAATAGTGACCCGCTGGTGATGTCACTGAACTGGATTGGCTGAGGCTGGTCCATGTGTGCCGCCATCTTTTTTTTTTAAAAAAAGTGAAATTGTTTGGAAGGTTTCTCCTCTTACCCTGCTTGAAAAAGGGCCCTTCCACCTGCCCCCAGGCTAATACTGACCTTTATTTCTTCACTCAAAGCATATCTGATCAGCTCCTCAGATGTGTTTTGGGCTGATTCCTGTTACTGAGCATGCGTGAAAGCTAAATTACATGAGCGTACGCGCACACACAAAATGTCACAATGGGAACCAATGGGGAAATAAGTAGTACTCAGATGTGCCTGGTGCAAATCTCTTAGATGCTGCAACAATGATGATTCTGAACATTCCTATTAAAAAATAGCTATTAGAAGCAATTCTAATTCTAATATAGAATCTTCAGGCTGAGAGCCTTGGTGGTACAGTGGTTAGAGTGCAGTACTGCAAGCTACTTCTGCTGATCACTGATTGGCAGCAGTTTGGCAGATCGAATCCTTGGAAAATCCATGGCAGATGTGAATGAATGAATGAATGAATGAATGAATTGGCTGACTGATTTTAATATGTATGGGATTTTAGTAGTATTTTTTTTAATTAATTAGATTTGTTGTTGTGTTGTTTTTGTATCCTGTGAGCGGCATACAAATCTAATAAATAACAAATAATAATAAATAATCTCAGTAGGCTCAAGGTTGACTCAGCTTTCTATCCTTCCAAGGTGGGTAAAATGAGGACCGAGATTTTTGGGGGCAATATATTTCCTATGAGCAATTGTATCCTCCCACCAGCTCCTTTCACTGCTAATGGTGCATTTTTGTTTTGTTCAAATAATTTTAATGTTACTCTTCATTCCCTTATGTCTAATGGAGGATTCCAACTCATTTTCTAGCTTTGAAATAAGAAACCAGTAGTTTTTTAGACCATGGCTAATGTTCTCCTTGGAGTGTTTCGATTGAATCATATTTTGGGGGTATCTAGATTAAATGCTATGGCAAGGTTGTAACATTAGGGTTTCTTTTCCTTATATGCAGCACTGCAGGACACCACAATTGGTAAATGCAACTGCCCTTCCTTCTGGAATTTGTGAAATTATCAATCTAAAAAACATCTCTTTTCTCAGTAGGTGGGAAGAATCTCTACACAGACTAATGTAGGCCATGCAGTCTGAGAGAAAGAGATGTCAGTGATATCACTATGAAGAGAACCTTCCATAATCTATTGGAAAAGATAAGTGGGGCACACACAATACATACACATGAATTTCCACCTATGACCAAGACTCACTTGTCCTTGCAAAATAAACTCCCGAAGGAATGGAAACTCCAGATAATGTTCCAATGATATCTACTTCAGAAGGGTGAGGATAGGAAAATATGCATACTAAAATGTTAAGCTTCCCATTTTTACTGAGCTATAACTGGTGTTGGATACTCAATACTGAAACTAGATTTAGCTAGAGAGGAAAGAAGTAATTAATGTGAAAAATAGCCTAGAGCAGGGATGGGTTGCTGCCAGTGCGGTAGGTGACTGTGCACCGGTAGCAGCCGCTAGATTGTGCAATTTGTGTGTGACCACTCTGGTGCTAGTCCTTCAGGTGCTGCCATCTTTTTTCTCTCTCTTTTTTTTTTTTGGTATTTTTGCTTCCTGCGTATGCAAGAGAAATCCTGGACTAGAGGCTACCAGCATATTGGTGACTCTTTGGTGAACAATATTGTTTTTTTGAAGCAGTGTAGATATAATAGTATAATAGGTACCAATCTATTATATTTCTCATTCATCAGCCCTTCATGGCACCGGACCAGATTATCTAAGGGACCACCTTCTGCTGCAAGAATCCCAGCGACCAGTTGGGTCCCATAGAGTGGGTCTTCTCCGGGTCCCGTCAACTAAACAATGCCGCTTGGCGGGACCCAGGGGAAGAGCCTTCTCTGTGGCGGCCCTGGCCCTCTGGAACCAACTCCCCCCAGAGATTAGAATTGCCCCCACCCTCCTTGCCTTTCGTAAGCTACTTAAAACTCACCTCTTTCCCCCTAGGCCTTTACAATTTTATGCATGGTATGTCTGTATGTATGTTTGGTTTTTATATTAATGGTTTTTTTAATTGTTTTTATTATTGGATTATTATTGTACGCTGTCTTATTGCTGTTAGCCGCCCCGAGTCTCTGGAGAGGGGCGGCATACAAATCCAATAAATAATAATAATAATAATAATAATAATAATAATAATAATAATAATAATAATAATAATAATATTGCAGCCATTAAGGAGAGACCTAACTTTCTGGTGCATTATCTCCTGACTCCATAGCATTACATTGTTGACATAATGTGCAATATGATTTGTAAATTGTTTCAAGTGTTTCATTGAAATCGCCCCGACAGATTTGCATCTATGCTACTCCCCCCAACACAACCAGGAGCTCAGTTTAGCTCTTATCACTCTGATGCGACTTTTAATTAATGCAATTGGGGCAGGTTTAAGTCTTTTGAGACTGAATGGATGGGTGCTGTGTTAATAGCTTTCATGTTTTTACTCAAACTTCTACAATACTACTTTTAGGAATGGGAGTTGCAAGACTATGGATACCACCTTCTCTGTACTAGCCTCTTTCTCTTGCCTTACTTACCTCTGGGGCATTATATCTCCATGGACATCCTGCTTCTGCTATCTAGCAGTATATTGCTAGTAAACCATAACACCAGCACCACTATGTCCTACTGGGGGTGGGGGGGTGGTCCTTTCCATGAGACACCAAATTTGTCAACTAGTTACGCATCCTTTTCGACACCTCAAAAATCTGCAATCAGAATCAGAAATCTGCAATCAGAGGCAGTAAACTTATACTATCCCACAGCAGGGCAAGTCAACAGATTTCATTTTCCTGCTAGTCTGGTATCAGAGATAAGTAAGTTGAAAGATAGGAATTTTAAAAAATAAATTAGATTTTGAAAGTCGGTTTCATTTTAAATCTGAGCAAGACACCCCCTGCATCAGATTACCCAGTTTCTCTGTAAGATTTTCTTGTCCCTGCTATTTATGCATTCAAAACAGCATATTTCGGGATGTTTTGATATTTTATTGCAATAAAGCCCCTTGAGGTATTGAGCTGAAACTTGTCAGAGTAAATGCCCTTTAAGGACAAAATCTACTATTCTTACTACTTCTATCAATTCTTGTTTTAAAAAATGCAATCAGTATCAGGCATTTTGAGTTCCTCATTAAAGCCTACGAATATTTTTACTTGAATCTCAAAAGTGGCTCAAATTGAATTGGGTTGCCCTTGAATCATAAATTCTGATCAAATCATTTTCTCAGATTTAAATGTAAACCAAATTGGGATGAATTGTAAAGGTCTGGTGTGCATACTACACTATCACCTAATGTCAGCTTGCTATTATATTCCTTCATGTACATATGTTCCATTGCTTTCGCATCTGATCTTGCTGGCTTCCTTCGCTTATGGGAATGTGGGTATAACTTCACAGATCTGACCTCTGAGTTATTGTGTTGCGATTGGTGCCAAAGACATAGCTAATATGAGGAACATTCTCACAGAATGAAATTGATGATTACAAGTGCTAGGACACAATCATAACACTTATCTGTCACACTGTAAACATCACAAAATTAACCTGCTTTTTGTCTTTTGGGCTATCTGTTTCAAAAAACTCAAAAATATTCTATTTTCATTATTGAAGAGTTCATAATAGGAGGTGTTTCTTTTTCACTGACAGATATCATGAAGATCACTGTATGAGGTTTTTTATAGATGAGATACAGAAATGGCATTTTCCAAAGTCTAAAGAAGGAAGCTTGCAGAAATTTGATACTGAGAATAAGTACTTTTGTTATGCATTTCTGCTTCAATATAAAATAGACGCCTTCCAATCAACTATATTAATTATAGTTCCTTTCACGTTTTTGGAGTGTGAAGAAAAGAACAGCTTACCTTCACTAAACATTCTGAAACAAGTCAACTTTGAGAAAATAAAAGAGCATATGTAATAAAAGGAGACATTTCTACATTTTGGGGGTTACAGGAGAAAATTGACTGCAGCTGCCATGATGTTCTCTGGCTGTATGTTTAATTGTAAGGTTTTTATTTGTCTTAGATTCCTTTAGTTTTGGTGTGTGATATTATCGGACACAGAATGGGGAATCATGGTGGCCTGAGTATAATGGGCCAAGGAAAAAAATTTGAATTCTGAGCTACTAGAATGAATTCATTCATTCATTCTAGTAGCTCACAATTGAAAAGAGATAAACACTACCCTACGGCGTTCCATCCTGTCCAGGCAGTAGCCCATCCCTGGTCCCACTATAAAAAGGGATGACTAACATACCATGGCTCTCAACCAGAAGTCTGGAATCTAGCCTCAACATCCACAGCTTCTTGGGATCCATTGGACTGAATTGGAACTTGTTGCTCTCCATGTAAAACCACCTAACTGCCATTGCTGTGCTTGCCTAACAACCTTATCCAGTTAATTCATTTTCAAAATTCACACAGGGCATTGATGAGTACTCTAATGAAAAGCTGCTGGATTAGAATAGAAGGAGGTGATCCTGCAAGCAGAAAAAAGCACTGGAATCTGCAAAGATGACAGAAGGGTATTATAGGCAGTCCTTGGTTTATGACCACAGTCGAGGCCCAATATTTTTGTGGCTAAGCAAAACAGTTGTTAAGCAAGCTTTGCCCCATTTTATGACCTTTCTTGCTCCCGTTGTTAAGATAATCTCTGCAACTGCTAAGTGAATCATTTGGTCATTCTACAGAGGAATCATTGAGTCTGTCATCTGCACCTCTATAACTGTCTGGTTTGGTGCTGCAACCCAACAGGACCGACACAGACTTCAGAGGATAAAATGCAGAAAAAACAATTGCTGCCAACCTGCCTTCCATTGAGGACCTGTATACTGCACGAGTCAAAAAGAGGGCGGGGAAAATATTTACTGACCCCTCACATCCTGGACATAAACTGTTTCAACTCCTACCCTCAAAACGTCGCTACAGAGCACTGCACACCAAGACAACTAGACACAAGAACAGTTTTTTTCCGAACGCCGTCACTCTACTAAACAAATAATTCCCTCAACACTGTCAGACTTTCTACTAAATCTGCACTTCTATTCTACTAGTTTTTCTCATCATTCCTATCACCCATTTCCTCCCATGTTGACTGTATGACTGTAACTTGTTGCTTATATCCTAAGATTTTTATTAATATAGCTTCTTCATTGCTTATTTGACCCCTATGACAATCATTAAGTGTTGTACTACATGATTCTTGACAAATGTATATCTTATTTTATGGACGCTGAGAGCATATGCACCAAGACAAATTCCTTGTGTGTACAATCACACTTGGCCAATAAAAATTCTATTCTATTCTATTCTATTCTATTCCATTCCATTCCATTCCATTCTATTCTAAACAAATCTGACTCCCTTTATTGACTTTGCTTGTCAGAAGCCTGCTGGGAAGTTCACAAATGGTGATCACATGACAGTGCAACTGGGACAGTTCAACTGTCACACATGGATACCAGTTGCCAAGCAACTGAATTTTGAACATGTGACCATGGGATGCTGTAACACTCATAACAGTCATAAGTCACTTTTATCAGTGCCATTTTAACATCAAATGATCACTAAAGGGGTGGCTGAAAGTCGAGAACTACTTGTTTTCACAAACTGATATGGGTTTGACTTGCAATAGGATAAATGTTTATCCTGACCATCCCTTTCCAAATTCAAGGAATTACATATGGAGACAGGGACAGAAATGTGCGAAGAAGCACAGTGAATACAAGTATGTAGTCAATCAGGCTAAACACACAGTCGACCAATTTCAAATAAGCGTTTGAAACCTTGTTCCTTTGAATCCATCAGTCCCATGCTCCCATTTTACAAAATGATCAGTGATGCGCACATGAATGCAAATTAGAGCCGGCGCCCATAGAAAGAATATCCTTTAGAAAAATGGCACCCACACAATGCAAAGCAACAGCCTCTGTTTTCACCAAGCAGAGAAACTGCATCTCCACGGACTGCTAAACTCATTGTTTCTAATGTAGCAGGCAATACATCTGGTTAGAAATCTGGGGAGATGCATTGCTCTCCTTTGTTCAGTTCTGATCTTCAGACAAAGAGCCACCCAGTACGTCTCCTCAAAAGAGACATTTTATTTGGATCATTTCTCTCCGCTCTGGTGTTCAGTTCATCACCATGGCACATGAGTGAATATGATCATAATGTCCTATAATTAGAAGTGCACGGAATACAACCTAACAATTATCCACAGTCACTTTCCAGATCTTGCAACAAGGAGACCTAATTTTAAATCATGGCTGTAGGATTTTCAGGTTTCCAAATATTTGCTCTTTCAATTAAGCAGATGGAGAGCCTGCTGGTAATGAGTGAGCAGGCTTCAGAACTTCTTTGGCAGCTAATTTCTGCCCAGGCTGAAACAAATTACGTGCAGCATTTCTTTATTAAGGTAAATAACACCATGTGCCACTTGGCAAAGTTCCTAACAACCAGAGCAAAAGGAAACCTGAGTAGTGTTTCAAGGTATCCTACCTAGTGGGAGATTTTTTGACACCACCGTAACAAATGTCGTGCTGCAGAAAGCTGGCAGCAGAAGGCGCGCTCTCTTATCTAAGTGCTCCGGAGGATATTTGCTGATAAATCCCACGAAAGGTTGATATACTTATGTGCATGCAGGGGATGAAATAACAGGCCTAGGGGCAATAAGGGTCT
Source organism: Erythrolamprus reginae (assembly GCF_031021105.1). NCBI lineage: Eukaryota > Metazoa > Chordata > Lepidosauria > Squamata > Dipsadidae > Erythrolamprus > Erythrolamprus reginae. Next base: position 324,768,337 of record NC_091950.1, on the reverse strand, counting down.
CATATCTTCTTTGTGGATTTTACAAATGCAGCATGAAGCTCGGTGTGATTCAACTTGAATGGAATTTTTAACACATGCATTTTACATGATAGTTCAGTGCGAGCTTTTTCAGTTATCTAATACTGGGGGGGATGTTGATTTATAAGGGTTTTTTTTAAAAAAATCTCATTTGCAATACCACAACACAGTTTTCTGAACTGTTTGCGGAATACTGTAGTTCTAGAATAGGATAATTTCAAGGCTATTTCACTTGTGTCCATTTGTAAGCCTTGGTGATGTTTTTCAGCAATTTTAAGATGAAGAAGTAGAAGAAGGAAGAGGAGGTGGAAGAAGTGGAAGAAGGAGAGGTGGTGGTGGTGGTTTTGGGTCAAGCTATTTTTTCTATAAAAGTCTGACTGATAGCAACAAACTCTATCGTGGTCCTCTAAGATTCATGGACAATATTTTTCTGAGATCAGACAATAGATCCAGAACCTTGCCCCAACACTGGAAGTTTTTAAGCATATGTTGGATAACCATCTGTTTGAAGTAGTGTAGGGTTTCCTGCCTAAGCAGGGGGTTGGACTAGAAGACCTCCAAGATCCCTTTCAACTTTGTTGTTGTTGCTGTTGCTGTTGCTGTTGCTGTTGCTGTTGCTGTTGCTATTGTTATCGTTATCGTTATCAATATTGTTATTAATATTGTTATTAATATTGTTATTATTATTATTAACAACCTTCAGGGCAGGATTAGACTGCAGAACTCCTTCCCATGCCTTTAACCTAACAGTTTCTGATGTCAGAACAATCAACGTAACAAAAGCCAATGAAGGAACAGGACAAGCTTGGCCAAGGGGCAGACTGAGAGTGGCATTAGGAACCAAGTCTCCTAGCCCTCCATGCTATCTGAAAGCTAAGGAGAGTTTAGACCAGGAATGTCCAACACTGAGAGAATATTGTTCTGTACCAGTGTCGAGCCCCCCCCCCCAAAATAAGATGAACATCACCGGATTTAATACTAAAAGTTTACTACAAATAAAAGTCTTAGCAGTTTTGAGCCTCTTCTAAAATAAAGTAAAATCTATTGAAGTCTTCACCACACTGCTAATAATGTTTTAGTAGCTGGCCAGAGTCCCAGGAATAGGCAAACACAACAATAATTACTAGATTATGGAGAGTTCCTTATAGACTTACAGAGGTTGTCTGGAAGCCCAGAGCTAATGAACACAGACAAGAATGTGGTTCTTTTAAAATCATAAGCCGAAGACAAGAGATGCAGCAAGAGTCTGGAACTAAATGGTGTTGCCCTCTGCACTGAAGTATCACATGATTTAGCCTTAAATAGCCTGAGGGCATGGCCCAATAGCCAACAGTGCTACTCATGAGGAAGCTTCCTTCTGAGTAACCACTCTTGTCTCCTATAGGCCCTGCTAGACCTAGCATCAAGAAAAGGATTCTCCTCTTCTGAGTCACTCATCTCAGGAGGTGCAGAAGGCCCTGGTTGCTCTTCAGCTTCTGACACCATGTCCTCTTCACTCTCAGACTTGGGTACCAGGAACACAGGCTGCTTGTATCTGGATCCATTGCTAGTTGTGCAGGACGCAAACGGACCACAATACATATGCACCAAAGACAAATTCCTTGTGTGTCCAATCACACTTGGCCAATAAATAATTCTATTCTATTCTATTGTCAACTTTAAGACTTGTATGGGAGCATGGCTACAAGTCTTAAAGTTAATAAAATTTAGAATAGTTTAGATTACAACTGGCAATGTTTGATCAAAATCTGTAGGAAAAAGGACCTTGCAAAGGGAGAAGGAAAATCTCTCTGCCATCATTTCCACTCTATTCATATGGGTTCCGCAAGCACAGGTTCTCTCAAAACCAACAATGTCTGAGCACTCCTGTGCTGATATACTGGAGAGATATTTTAGCTTGGATTAAGAGCTGTCTCTTTAAGAGATTGCATTATGGGGAATGTAGTCAGAGATTGCACTCTGGGTCCATGACATGTGACCATATTTGTGTGTTCTTATTGGCCATCGAGCTATACCTCTGGGTAATTGTGCCATGCCAACCAATGGTCATTTTAAGTCTGACTAAGTAATGCAGGTTATGTTTATTGTCTGGTATCCTCATATCCTAGATGTACAGCTGAGATGAGATTCATCAGATTATATAGTCATAATCTATCCCGTTACACGTAGGTGAAAAGAGATTCATTTCCACCCATTTTCCATCTGCTGTCCTTTGTAGACTTAAAATGACTATTGGTTGGCATGGCACAATTACCCAGCAGCAGAGGTATAGCTCAATGGCCAATAAGAACACACAGGTGTGGCCACATGTCATGGACTACATTACCCAGAGTGCAATCTCTGACTACATTCCTCCTAATGCAATCTCATAAAGAGACAGCTCTTAATCCAAACTAAAATATCCCTCTAGTCCAGTGATGGAGAACCTATGGCATGGGTGTCATAGGTCGCACATGGAGCCATATCTGCTGGCACGCAAGCCGTTGGCCTAGCTCAGCTCCAACGTACATGTGTGTGCCAGCCAGCTGATTTTTGGCTCACACAGAGACTCTGTGAGGGCAATTTTGGCTTCCAGAGAGCCTCCAAGGAGATGGGGGATGGCATTTTTACCCTTCCTGGCTTCAGGGAAGCCTTTGGAGCCTGGGGAGGGTGAAACATGAACCTACTAGGCCCTCCAAAGGTTGGGAAACAGGCCATTTCCAGCCTCCGGAGGGCCTTCAGGGAATGGGGAAAGCTGTTTTCACCATCCTCAGGCATTGAATTTGTTATGGTTCAGCCTGAGCCAGATCAAAGACCAGCTGCGTCTCTGCTGGCTCCATGCCCGGGGGAGTCTGAGAGCAGAGGGGAGAGTTCTGTACAGCTGGACAGTGGAGCCAGCAATCAAGAAAGTGAAAATGAAGCAAGGCCTGGGAGCCCAGGGGAAGGGCTATCTCAAGCAAGTAGCTTTGATTCTCTGGATTCCCTGGAGTCCCTGGATGACGAAGCACAAGCTATCATTAGTATGCGGCAGAGATATTGCGTAGATAATATCAGCATTGAATGAGGAACACCTGGGGGTTGGGTGTGGTCCTCATTAGCAGGGAAGGGTTTATAAGGCATGAGAACCATTTCGGCAGCGTGGAGTGTTATCAAAGAGGAGTTGGTGTTATCTGCATTTTCTCTCAGCGTTTTTGTTCCTGGCTCGTGGCCCAGCAGTCTTGAAGACCGGTGGGAGGTTTGGGTCTGTTAGCTCAACAGCCTCGTTTGGCATTAAGGATCCTGTTTTTCTGTATGAACAATTGCTTTCGTGTTTCTTTTGGAGTTCCAGTGCTTTCCTGACTTGTAAGGACATTTTCTGTTGGTTTCTTTGCTTTTTGCCATTATAAAACTGTGTTTGGATTCAACCGGTGTGTCTGACTTATCTTTTTGGGTTGGTCATAGCTTCCGGAGTGACCCAGACAGAACAGAATTAGGGCTGTGGACACTTGCACATGCGTGCATGCTCTTTTGGCACCCGAGGAAAAAAAGGTTTGCCATCACTGCTCTAGTCTATCAGCACAACTCCCAAAATAGGTCTTTGGATTGCCTTGCCTTTTCCTCCTATCATCCAGTACAAAATTTAAGATTGCAGTATAAGGAAAAACTTTATATTTGCTTTTATTTCTTTAAAGGTAAGCTAAATGAAACAGACAGATAACAAGATTCTCACTCTCATTCTTTATGCATGCACGCATATACACACACGAACCTTTTCCTTCTCTTCCCCCTGTACCATTTCTACTGCTGCCCAAGCAATATTTAATTGAAATAGCTTGTTAGTGAATGGTTGGATTTTTGCTTAAATCACAAATGCAACATGTGCATCACATCTGAGGCTGTCATCTGCAAATGCTTCCGCCACAATACATGCATTAATTTCCGATGCAGCGGATATAGCTTGGAAAGACTAGTGTTTATCTTGGAAAGAATAGTGTCATGTAGTGTTTCAAATAAGCAAATGCACACACACTTTTGTAATGAAGGCAAAACAGACGTTTGCAAGGTGACTTTTCATGCACATTTAAAAGTCCATTTTTAAAATACAGTCAGTAGATAAGTTTGTCATTGAAGAGGTGTGACATGTGTCTGAATTTCCAGGTATCAAAATATTCCAGGTACAGTAAATTTCAGGATGAGAGTCATTCTGGAGCATTCTCATGAAGCATTTCTGGACGTTTTCTAATGTACAGTGGTACCTCGGTTCTCGACCACAATTTGTTCTGGAAGTGTGGTTGAGAACCGATTTGGTTGAGAACTGAATCAATTTAAGATAAATTCCCCTCCTCAGTTGTCTCTCCCTCTAGCTTGCCTGCTTCTGTCTCCATCTCTCTCTGTGTGTGTGTGTAGCTTGCTGGCTTCCGGCTTCAGTTCTCTCGATCGCACGCTTCTGTCCCTGACTCTCTCTCTGTAGCTTGCTGGCTTCTGTCTTCAGCTCTCTCGAGTGTTCGAGTTCCAAATATTTGTTCGGATTTCAGGGCAAAAGTTTCTTGAATTTCCTGGTCGAATACCGATTTGTTCGAACTGAGAAGCATTCGAAAACCGAGGTACCCCTGTATTTATGTCTGAAATGTGGTGTGGGTTCCAGACTGATGAGCTGTATTTGAGGATTGGTCTGGCAAAAGTTTTGTATGCTGTGTTTAGTAGTCATTCTAGTGTAGTTGGTGATGGACTACTAGCCAGAATGCTAAATTGTGTTCGCCGCCACGGCTCGTAAGTGCTTGCAGGGCCAGCGCGATTTTGCTTCTGCACCTTTGGAGGTAGCAAAATCGCGCACGGAGCCACAGGTGCGCCCATGTTTCAGCGAGGTTTTTTGCTTTCGCACATGCCAAAAAATGGGCACACTTGCGGCTCCATACACGATTTTGCTACCTACACAGGTGCAGAAGCAAAATTGCGCTGGCCCTACAAGCACTTACGAGCTGCAGTGGCAAGTGCAATTTAGCGTTCTGGCTAGTAGCCCACCGCTGAGTGTAGTGTAGTGAAGTGAAGTATAGTGTAATGGTTAAGGCACCAGACTACAAACCATGATATTATGAGTGCTAGTCCTCCTTAGGTACAAAACCAGCTGGTTGAGCTAGATTTGATCTCTCTCTTTCTCTCCCCCCTACCTACCTCCCCCCACTCCAGAAGGAGGCAATGGCAATCCAGCTCTGTAGTGTTGCCAAGAAAAATGCAAGGACTTGCCCTGCCAATCACCAGGAAGAAAGACATGTAAGGACAATAAAAAATAATAATCAGGCTACTTATAAAAATTCTTCTCCACAATTTTTTTAAAAAAGGAAATGGCTTTAAAACAAAATAACTTGTCATATGACTTATGTATGTAAACATAAAATCAGCTATCTGACATATATCCAGTAGCAATTTTCTATAAATAGAAAAGCTGTAAATACAATTAAATTATTCATTGAAAATAGTAATGGCTTGTTATTGGGTGGCTGCTTCTCTCTCTCTCCCCCTGTGGGTGTATTTACTATATTACCTTGTATTATGATGATCAAAATTCACCATATTTATTCACCCTTTATTCAATATGCCATATATTAGGAGATTTGGGCAGAAATAACGCTTGACATGAATTTTAAGTCAAATTGCTGATATAAGCACATAAGAGTATCTTAAGACTATATTCCTATTTTATACAATACCTAGTGACACCATATTCAGGAGTCTCTGGAGAGGGGCGGCATACAAATCCAATAAATAAATAAATAAATAAATAAATAAATTCAGAATTTCACATTCCTGTCATATATTGCATATTTAATACATTTTAATTTGGAAATTAGCTGAATGGGACAACCGAGCCACAGGATTGGTCATGGAATTTTAAAAAGTTAAATAAAATAAAGAAATTTACTTCCACATCCAGAAGAAAAAGGGGTACCCGTTAAACTTCATGGTTTGTGTTAACATGTCGTGTGAATTCAAGCACTGGGATTTGTAAACTCTGGTTTACGGCTTTGCATGCTAGATGACTAACCTAGGGGTGGGATCCTTAACAAACAAAAGTTAAGGAAACATATAGGAATATAGAAGGTCAGTCAATAAGTGAATTTGGAGGATACATTAAAGTGACTGCATATCAACATGGCCAGCCGAGGGAGAAATATTAGAAAAGGAACAAGCTTTTTCTAAATGCTCAAGCAGAAAACTGATTCTGAAGATCAGGCATTACTGAGAGCTTCTCTAGGAGATAAATTTCTATTTGGAGATGGATTTACGTTTTCTTTTTTCTTTGGGGGTTTGATGTTGTTTGAGGAAAAAGCATTAAAAGTATTACACAGCAGTAAAAACAGAGCCAACACACTGTCAAATTCACACAACATCGTTTCAAAGGATTAAGAGTTTTACACCAAACAGAAGTAAGCACCTTGAAGGAAAGACAGTGAACCCCAAAGGAGTTTTTCCTCTGATTGAGAGATTCCTGGAAAATGGATACAGGTAGTCCTCAACTTACCAGCCACAACTGAGCCCAAAACTTCTAGTGTGACATTTGATCAGTGGGTTTTACAACCTTTCTTGCCACAACGCTTAAGTGAATCCCTGCAGTTGTTAAGTTAGTAACATGGTTGTTAAATCTGGCTTCCCCATTGACTTTGCTTTCCAAAAGGGCGCAAAAGGTGATCACGTGACCCCCACAACCATAATAAAAATGAATCCGTCTCCAAGTGCCTAAAGTTTGATCACATGACCAAGGAAATGCTGTAATGGTTGTTGTTGTATCCTTGTAAATAGTTTGGTTCCGTGTGGAAACGCTGTCTGAGCTGGAATCAGGAAGTCGCTCCTGATTGGCTCAGACGCGGCTGCTCTCTCTCTGGCGGGAACCGCAAATGTATAAAAGGAGCGGTTTCTCCCAGGTAGAGCAGACGGTATCCGCTGAATGTCACTTACCTTTTTGAGCTGAATAAAAGGAACCGTCTTATACCTAGCCCTGTCTCTGGGTTTATTTCACTGGCGACGACGGACGGAAGAACCACGCGTGCAAGATGAACAACCTTCAAATCGGCCGGGCTCCTGAGTTCTTCGATCCGGAGAAATCTTCCTGGGATGCCTACATAGCCAAGTTCGAGATTTTCCTCGAGGCCGCGGGAATAAGGGACGCCGATGCCGAACGAAAACGGGCCATCTTCCTGAACTACTGCGGTCCAGAAATCTTCGATATCGCCCAGACTCTCACCGAGCCGCTTCCAGCCAAATCCGTCGCTTGGGACGTCCTGCAAACCAAGCTCGCGAGCCATTTCAAGCCAACGAAACCAGCCGTCGTTTTCCGGCACCAATTTTCCAGAATGGCTCAGCTCGAATCGGAATCCATCAATCAATTCGCAACGCGACTTCGAACGGTGCTTGCAAAATGCAAGTTTGATAACCCGGAAGCTCGCCTCACCGATGCATTAATCTTCGGCATGAGAAATACCACGGTCAGGAACAAACTCCTCACCGAAGACGAGCCGTCTCTACAGGCAGTAATCAAGCTGGCACAAACTGCGGAGGTCGCCGACGCTGCTGCCAAAGAGCTGAAGGAACACGACAAACGAGAAGTCATCGCTAAGATCGACTCCACGTTTTCCCGCGCCGAGGCCCCAGACGACCTCAGCCCACCAGCTCTCAACGAGGACAGCTGTTTCCTGCTACAACAGGACCAGCCAAGACAACCCAGATACCCTCGCCCCGTCGCCCCCTGCACCGGCTGCCGAGGAAACCATCCGCGCCAACAATGCCCCTTCCGGGACGCCATTTGCCGCCGCTGCAACTGACGCGGCCACATCGCCGAAGCCTGCAGAGCATCTGTGCCTGAGGAAACCTTCTCCATTCCTCGTCCTCAGCATTTCCAGAATTAAACACCTCAACCGCGCGAAAACCGGTCCTTCCAGTTTTCCGGCCGCAAGAACTACTCGACCGCTAACCGCGACTACTCAAGAGGTAACAATCAATTTTCCGTGAATAACACGGCAACAAAAAATGGGGGCAAGATTGTAATTTCACTACTTTTGAACAACAAGCCATGCTCTATGGAACTTGATACGGGGTCTAAATACACCATTATGCCGTGGGAAAAGCTTATAATGTACATGCCTAGCCTCTCTAAATCTGAGCTATTACAAACCTCATTGGTAATTAGAGATTTTCAAGGGGGAATAATTCCTGTTCTAGGCCAAGTGAATGTACCTATCATGTTTAAGAATGTTAAATGTACCCTGCCTATGATTGTTGTTACAGGGGCTAGACACTCTCTCCTGGGGTTGGCTTGGATGGAACCTTTGGGAATTGAAATTTCTGGTATTTGTACTGTTAACTCTGATAGCATGCCTAACTTTTTACAAGAATTCCCAGAAGTGTTTAGCCCCACCTTGGGATCGTATAAAGGGCCCCCTATCTCGTTTTCTATTGACCCCAAGGTCCCGCCTGTCCGGCTCAAACCTTGCAGGGTACCCCTTCCGCTCCTCCCCAAACTTGACCTACAGCTGGATAAGCTCATAAGCCAAGGCATTTTAGTTCCTGTAGAGCAGGGGCCATGGGAAACACCCATAGTCACGCCTCTGAAACCAGATGGCTCCTTAAGGGTTTGCGCTGACTATAAATCTACGCTCAACAAAGCCCTCCAACATCACCCTTACCCCATTCCTGTGGTACAACAGCTCCTTCACTCCCTGGGGGAAGGGAAAAGGTTCGCAAAAATCGATTTAGCGCAAGCTTACCAGCAACTCCCTGTCGATGAACCGACAGCACGAGCACAGACAATTGTCACCCACAGGGGTGCCTTTAAATGTACCAGATTATAGTTGGAGTAAGCATAGCCCCAGGGATTTTTCAAAGCATAATGGAACGGTTGTTATCAGGGATTAAAGGGGCCATTCCCTATTTTGATGACATCTTAATTGCAGGGGAAAACCAAGAGCAGCTCAACAAAAGAATAAGGGAAGTACTTCAGAGGCTGCAGGACAAAAGGCTAAGAATCAAACCTGACAAATGTGTGTGGGGAACCAACAGTGTAGAATTCCTAGGATATAAAATCGATGGGGAAGGTATCCACCCCACCACTGAAAAATTGAGAGCCATTAGGGAAGCCCCAGAACCACAAAATAAGACAGAATTGCAAGCTTTTTTAGGCCTTCTTAACTTTTACTCCGTCTTTTTAAAACAGAAGGCAACAGCAGCAGAGCCTCTACACCGTTTGCTCCAGAAAGAAACCCCTTGGACATGGGGGAGAACTGAACACGAAGCCTTTGTACAAATAAAACAGTTGCTAACTTCTAAAAGTGTGGTAGTCCAGTATAGTACTTCACTACCCATCAGGCTTACGTGCGATGCTTCCCCATATGGCGTGGGAGGGGTCTTGGCACACGTTTTGCCTAATAATACAGAGGCCCCAATTGCCTTCTTTTCCAGAACTATGACCAATACTGAGAGAAATTACAGCCAACTAGATAAGGAGGCTCTAGCATTAGTGGCTGGGGTGAAGAAATTTCATAATTACCTTTTTGGCAGGAGTTTTGAATTGGTTACCGACCACAAGCCTTTACTAGGCCTCTTAGCCCCCAACAAACCAACTCCCCCATTTATGTCTCCAAGGTTAATCAGATGGGCCCTTTTCCTCTCAGGATATCAGTACGAACTCATTCATAAAGGGGGTAAAAACATCAACCACGCAGATGGTCTCAGTAGGTGCCCCATGGCAGAGTTAGTAGAGGACCTTGCCCCATCTGCTGATGTCCTAATGATAGAACTCGAAGACAACCCACTAACCACTGCAAGGGAGGTGGCTGCACACACGCAGCAAGACCCAATCCTAAAAAAGGTGGTAAACTGTGTACTTAAGGGGTGGCAGAATGACTCTGTGGAACCTGAATTGTGTGATTTCAAAACCAAAAGACTGGAATTGTCATATGTGAGAGGTTGCCTGTTGTGGGGTGATAGAGTAATCATTCCTGAAAGTCTAAAGATCAAAGTACTCAAAATGTTGCATGTGGGCCATCCTGGGATTGTCAGGATGAAGGGCCTAGCTAGGGGGCACTTATGGTGGCCAGGTTTGGATACTGATATTGAAAACTGGGTAGCCAAATGTGACCCATGCCAAGAGTCGCGGCCTAACCCCCCCCCAAAACAACGCCAGCAGAGTGGGAACAACCTGCAGGGCCTTGGTCCACGGTCCATATTGATTTTGCAGGGCCAGTGGGGTCACAATACTTCTTAATAGTAGTTGATGCATTTTCCAAGTGGGTGGAAATCATAGCAATGAACAATATAACTACGAGTGCCACCATTAAAGTTCTGCGCCGTTTGTTTGCCACCCATGGTTGCCCTGATATATTAGTGTCTGACAATGGACCCCAATTGACAGCCAGGCAATTTGAATTGTTCTTAGATAACTTAGGAATCAGACATGCACTCATCTCACCTTACTCGCCCTGGGCTAATGGTTTGGTAGAATGTTACGTTCGGGTGGCAAAGGAGGCATTGCGCAGGTCAGGCCCTGGAGATGTACAACAGAATTTGGACCAATTTTTGTTAACCCAGCACATTACCCCAAACTCTCACACGCACATAAGCCCTGCTGAGATACTAATGGGGAGGAAACTGAGGTCCCCACTGGATAGGTTACACCCAAGGTTTTGTACCCATAATCCTATGTATGTGAACCCTGAGAGACAAATGTATTTGGGTCAAAGTGTTTTTGTAAAGAATTTTGATGGGGGTGTAAATTGGATGAAAGGGACAATTGTACAACAGACTGCTCCAAAAACATACTTTGTAAAATTGGAAGATGGTCGAATGTGGAAGCGGCACATTGACCATATAAGAAAGCGCATGGGAAACTCATCGGAGCAAACCGCTGAAACAGACTCTCCCACTTTAACAGACTGTAACGCGCAACCCGATTTAATGGACACGCAAATGGACTTATCGGGTCAAGAAGGATCCTCCAGCGACGCCGAACCATCGTCATCCTCCGAGGTCGGTGTTGTGCTTGCCAGATCAACCCAGCAGGCCGGAGCCCAAACCAGGCCCCAGCCGCGCCGGGGAAGCACACGCGAACCGACCTCCACCGTCGGCAGCGAGGACTCAATTGAACTGCGCAGGTCGGAGCGAGCCTCGCGAAGACCCAGCAGATTGGAGGACTTCGTCATGTGGCTGTCGTGATTGATGTATCCTGACTAAGGAGGGAGGGGTGTTGTATCCTTGTAAATAGTTTGGTTCCGTGTGGAAACGCTGTCTGAGCTGGAATCAGGAAGTCGCTCCTGATTGGCTCAGACGCGGCTGCTCTCTCTCTGGCGGGAACTGCAAATGTATAAAAGGAGCGGTTTCTCCCAGGTAGAGCAGACGGTATCCACTGAATGTCACTTACCTTTTTGAGCTGAATAAAAGGAACCATCTTATACCTAGCCCTGTCTCTGGGTTTATTTCAGTTGTAAGTGTGAAAAATGGTCGTAAGTTACTTTTTCAGTGCTGTTGTAACTTGGTCACTAAACAAACTGTTGTAAGTTGAGGACCATCTGTGCTTTTCCTGGAGTTTCACTCTTCTTCGCAGGTGTGTTAAAAAATTTCCTTCCAATGTTTACGTTTTGGGTATTTTTTTTTATTTTTCTCCATGCAAACTTTTTAAATACATTACAAAATACCTTCATAATACAATAAAAACAATATCGAGTTAGTAAGCCAATTATAATTGCCCCCCCACCAAATTATTATTTCCCAATTAATTACTTCCGGTATTCATCAAACCCGCCAACCTTGACCTCTAATTTTGTCATCTAGATATCTAATTTTCTTCTAATTGAATTCAACCTTGATTTCCTTTAAATCTTATTAAATTAATCATTATCCTTTTACTAATTCAGGCATGCCATCGTGCCCATTCATCCTTCTTAGGTATTCTTCAAAACCCTTGCAAGAAAAAAAGACTTCATTGACTAAAAATAAAAAAGAGAATTATAGACTAAAAAAGAAAGGAATGAAAAAGAAGAAAGGAAAAATAGCAAAGAAAAAAACCCAAATTGTACTACTATAAAAATATAGAAATTAATCAATCTATTATTTTAAATCTTCAGTTCTTAAACATTTATCATAATATTGTAATCATACTTCATTCCATATAATAATCAATTATTATGATACCCAGCTTTACATCTCTACCCCTTGTCCAGTCAGTGAAGCAGTGGAAGTGATGTGCCGGTGTCTGGAGGCTGTTGGGGTCTGGACGGGTGTCAACAGACTCAAGCTCAACCCTGATAAGACGGAGTGGCTGTGGGTTTTGCCTCCCAAGGACAATTCCATCTGTCCGTCCATTACCCGGGGGGGGGGGGGGAAATCATTAACCCCCTCAGAGAGGGTCCGCAACTTGGGCGTCCTCCTCGATCTACAGCTCACATTAGAGAAACATCTTTCAGCTGTGGCGAGGGGGACGTTTGCCTGGTGCACCAGGTTCACCTGGTGCACCAGTTGTGGCCCTATTTGGACCGGGAGTCACTGCTCACAGTCACTCATGCCCTCATCCCCTCGAGGCTCGACTACTGTAATGCTCTCTACATGGGGCTACCTTTGAAAAGTGTTCAGAAACTCCAGATCGTGCAGAATGCAGCTGTGAGAGCTATCATGGGCTTTCCTAAATATGCCCATGTTACTCCAACACTCCGCAGTCTGCATTGGTTGCCGATCAGTTTCCGGTCACAATTCAAAGTGTTGGTTATGACCTATAAAGCCCTTCATGGCATCGGACCAGAATATCTCCGGGACCGCCTTCTGCCGCACGAATCCCAGCAACCAGTTAGGTCCCACAGAGTTGGCCTTCTCCGGGTCCCGTCGACTAAACAATGTCATTTGGAGGGACCCAGGGGAAGAGCCTTCTCTGTGGTGGCCCTGACCCTATGGAACCAACTCCCCCCAGATATCAGAGTTGCCCCCACCCTCCTTGCTTTTCGTAAGCTCTTAAAAACCCACCTCTGTTGTCAGGCATGGGGGAATTGAAATATTCCCTTCCCCTAGGCTTATAAAATTTATGTATGGTATGACCGTATGTATGACTGATCTCTTAAATTGGGGTTTTTAGATTTTTTAATATTAGATTTGTTTACGTTGTCTTTTTACTGTTGTTAGCCGCCCCGAGTCTGCGGAGAGACGCGGCATACAAATCTAATAAATAAACAAATAAATTATTTAAATATTTATCACTACATTATCATTAACTTTCTTTATGTTGATGGAAATCTATGTTGCCTTCATTGCCTCTCAGTAACAAGGGCAGTTAGATGTTTTGCCTTATAGGAGTAATATGGTATGTTAGGGAAAGTGAATGGTGCACCATCTAGCTTTGTTTTGGCCTCCCTCCAAACACCTCCAGCTGGTGAGAAACATCCACAGATCACTCTTCTTAATGTAGAATAGTCTGGAGCTAGAGAGGAAGCAAGTTCTGATAGATGGCTAGACTTACTGGTTGAGACATCTGTCAAAACCAGATTTGGAGAAGGCTGATAGGTAGAGAGGGAGTGGATCAATACAACATGGTCAGCTTTTCTTCAGCTGATCTCGAGGCTGCCAGAGGCTTGGCAAGAGAAATATGTACATTGGATAGGAGTGATGGGAGAGAAGCATCCCTTTGCCCACTCAATTTTATTTTTTTTATTACACTACAGCAATTTATGTGCTACTCGGTTTTGCAAAAGCTCTGAATGGGGTTACAAATGATACAAACATAAAACAGCAATTTTAACAAAAAAAGATCACCCTCCCAACCTTAATAACAACAGCCACTTACACATGACAGAAAACACTCTTAGCAGAAACAATATACCATCGGTCCTCAAAGGATTTCTGGAAAAGCCAGACCTTGGCAGCTTTCCTAATGTCAGCAGGGTTGATGCTGACTTAGTCTCAAATGGAGAGCTGTTCCTGTGGAGAGGGCAGCTACAGAAAACTCACATGTGCAAATGAAGACAAGTGGATTTAAAAAACACACAAACCCATTGCTTTCTACTTCTCTTACCACTCCCCTGAGCCTTGGCATCCTAGAGAAGTGAGAAAGTGACTCTTTATCAGCCAGGGATTGGGGAGAGCTAGGTTTGAAAGAATGACTTGCACTGACAAAAGCAGAAACAGCTAGAAAGCCAATGGCCAGGAACTGGATTGGGGAGGGTGTCCTCAGCAGTTTAAAAGGGCAGGACAAGAAACAATGGGTGGAAATAGATTTAGGAGTGAAGCAAACTGGAATTGAGGAGAAAGTTCTTAATAGTGAGGCCAATTAACGAGTGGAAAAGCTTGCCTTCAGACGTTATGGGTGCTTCATCACTGTAGGGTTTTAAGAAGAGACTGGGCAGCCACTTGTCTGAAATGGTATATGTTCTGCCGGCATGTTTCAACCACCTGTAATTACAGGGTAATTAGTCCAGGAAGACACACACCACACGATAAAAGGAAAACCCAAAAGTTTTTATAAACAGAAAAACAGAAATAGCTCCCTTTTTAAATGTCAAAGGGATTTTCAGGTACACACAAGGCACAGGTTAAATGCAATCCAATTTCTCACCCAATAACTGGGAACTTGAGTCCAATTCTAAAGTCCAGAGAGTCCACACACAATCTTGAACAGCACAAAAACCACGATCTTGATGAAACAATGAATCAGATAAAGTGCCATAAGGCTAAAACACCAGGTTGCACTTTTATCTGTAGCACTAATTACAGCAGCCCCACCCAACCACAGGTGGCCTCAATTTCTCTTGTAATAATCCTTCAGTTGTTGTCTCCTATGCATCACTCTACGCATGCGTGGATGTGTCATTAATTCTTGTTCAGAATCCAAGGATGATACAGATGATTGATCTCTTCCTGGGCTGTCTGCCAAACTCCCCTCTTCCCTGTCACTCACTCTTCCTTGGTCAGAGGAGACTTCGTCGGCAGATTCCATTGGGAGCAAAACAGGCCTGCAGCATGTGGATGTTTCTCCCACATCCACCTGCACATTCCTTGGGGCAGGAGCTGGGGCAGAGCTAACCACAACAGGTATAGGATCTACTGTATGAGCATGGAGCTGGGCTGGAAGACTTTGAAAGTCCCTTCCAGATCTACTCTGTTCTAAAATGATCAATGGGAACTGGGAGGATTCCAGTCAGATCAAGTCATGAATCACATCATCAATGAAATGCTCTAGATCATATACACAAGCAAATACGTTTTCAATAACTTTTCCAAAGCTGTTTAGGAACCAGATACAGAACCTTTGAAGACAAGATTAGACCAGGGGTGGGTTGTACTTACCTTCCCAACCGGTTTGCATTGCATCAGAGGTGTGCATTGGAACTGCATGTGCAGAAGGTTCTTAGCCAGCCGCTTTCAAGGAGCAGCACCAATATGACCTACTCAGGGGCGTGGCCAGCTGGCCATTGCTGCCGGTCCAGCGGGCGGGGGCAAATTTCCACCACCGGTTCAGGCAAAGCGGTCCGAACTGGCAGCTGTCCTCAGAGGGGAACAGTGGCTTTTAAAACAACGCCCCTTATAGCCTTGCTACTACCTACTGCCTAAATTCCAGTCCTTGCCATCTTTGTTCAGTTATTCTTTCCAGAGTTTCCAAAATTGTCCCTTTTGAGGTTTTCCTATTTTGTTATTTCTTACTGCTTTCTATACTGCATTCCACCCCTGCTAATGGAGAAGAAACAGGGCTGTTAGTTCCAAACCAAGGCTTTGATTTGGATAATTAATAACATTGTTTCAATCTTCATCTTACCAGAAGAAAATTAGGATCCATCTTTTCATTTATATTGCTAACATTTGTTTTCCTTTCTATTTCCAGAATGCGTTTCCAGTGACATCTTGTTAATCCAATTGCTCTAATTAGGATTTCTCCTTATGTTTGATGAGAATTATGTTATGCTATCTATATTTGCTTTCTATCATCGCTTTCTCACATTTTCTTTGTCTCCCCACCCCATCTTCTATTTTGGTTACATGTTTTGGTGTGGATTTGTAAATGTGGAGGAGAAAACCTAGAGTTACGAAAAATACCATAACTCAAAATATCAAAATATCGAAATAAGCCAATCAAAATAAGTTGTTTTTTCTTTATGGGCAAGGAGGAGTTCCAGCAGAAAGCTTTCAAGCTCTTTGGGGGGCCATGAAATTTCTCTGCTTATGGCAAATAAGCTAGGCAGTTTAATTTGCGAGTTTTCCTTCCCCTAAGTCTTATTTTTAGCGATTCAGAGCTCGGCCTCCACAAATCAGGTTAAGCACTACATTACAAGGTAACTGGCTGACCTTGAAGCCATCCATTTTTTGAGGGAGAGGTGACAAAGGGTTTGGCAAGCAGAATTTATGTCCCTCTGGAGAACCTAGGAGGTGCATATATTATATAAATATAATGTGGAAATGGGAGCAGGAATCGCTGATGGCTCCGGAAGATAAGTCTGGCTTGGGCCTGTGCTTCAGAGCAAGTAGGTCAAAAGACGATAAGTACCATCTACTGCAGAAATACAATTCAAAATCTGGTTTTGGATGGGATGAGATGGCGATTGGGACTTCATCAAAGAGATAAAAAAATTATCTCCATTATGCCAGCAAGGCTGCTGAGCAAGTGGGAAACTGAGCATAGATTATGAGACAGGGAAGGTTCTGAGGCAGAAATCAAAGGATGATGGGATAGGTCACTGGAGACCAATTCTTGCTAAGCACAGTGCTAAAGCAGCCGGAAGCCCATGTGCTGGCTGGAGCATAGCACTTATTGGAGTCATTTCACTCCAAATGTGCTATTCCTACAGTTACAATTATCTGCTGCTGGGTTGGATTTAAAGGGAAAGAGAGACAGAGAGACCGGATGGATGGAGAACAGCCCCTACTGCTATGCCAGAACTGATGAGGGGGGGGGGATGCACTCCTTCTGCCAGCTGGCTTATGATATTGGCAGTGTTTATCAACACAGCAGTGCCAACAATTGCCGACCTCATTTGGAGGAGATGTGGGCTCAGTATCAAATATTCCCCACCGTGCATCTACTTAATCCCTGGAGCATGGGTGGACATGGATTGTTACCACTGACTTTATACCCTAGTATATATGAATGTACTCTTAACAGAACATGATGCACTGGTGCACATGCAGTTATACATATGCATATAGAAACATAGAAGACTGATGGCAAAAAAAGATCTCATGGTCCATCTAGTCTGCCCTTATACTATTTTCTGTATTTTATCCTAGGATGGATATATGTTTATCCCAAGCATGTTTAAATTCAGTTACTGTGGATTTACCAACCACGTCTGCTGGAAGTTTGTTCCAAGGATCTACTACTCTTTCAGTAAAATAATATTTTCTCACGTTGCTTTTGATCTTTCCCTCAACTGACTTCAGATTGTGTCCCCTTGTTCTTGTGTTCACTTTCCTATTAAAAACACTTTCCTCCTGGACCTTATTTAACCCTTTAACATATTTAAATGTTTCGATCATGTCCCCCCTTTTTCTTCTGTCCTCCAGACTATACAGATTGAGTTCATTAAGTCTTTCCTGATACATTTTATGCTTAAGACCTTCCACCATTCTTGTAGCCCGTCTTTGGACCCGTTCAATTTTGTCAATATCTTTTTGTAGGTGAGGTCTCCAGAACTGAACACAGTATTCCAAATGTGGTCTCACCAGCACTCTATATAGCGGGATCATAATCTCCCTCTTCCTGCTTGTTATACCTCTAGCTATGCAGCCAAGCATCCTACTTGCTTTCCCTACCGCCTGACTGCACTGTTCACCCATTTTGAGACTGTCAGAAATCACTACCCCTAAATCCTTCTCTTCTGAAGTTTTTGCTAACACAGAACTGCCAATATAATACTCAGATTGAGGATTCCTTTTCCCCAAGTGCATTATTTTACCTTTGGAAACATTAAACTGCAGTTTCCATTGCTTTGACCATTTATCTAGTAAAGCTAAATCATTTACCATATTACAGATGCCTCCAGGAATCACTCTATTATTTAGGGAGACACAATTTATCCCGTCATGGAAGAGTGTACCTATATATCTGTACAACACTTTTACATAAATGGCTTAGCAGGTAAACATCAGAGGTATAGCCAATAGTCTGTGAGTGATCCAGCTTTCCAATCGTATAGTGAAAGCATTGTATGAAGTGAACCTATGAACAAACCAAAGCAGACAAACCAAACCTTCCCATGGTAGGAAAACGCTAAGCAATAACTGACTATTTAACAGAGAATTGTATTTGTGTGGTTCTGCTAGAAGCTGTTTTTAGCAAATAACATTCAACTCAAGTTAATATGACTCAGGATCATAAGATAGGACCTCCACTTTGCAATAGGCATTTAACCAGGGTTGTCCACAGTGACAGCCATTAGTTTAAAAATGGTGGGTATGAGATGAAAACCTCAACACCTCTTTTTTTTACCATGCATTGCACTTTCTAAAAGGGACAGGGATTTGATTGTCATGGAATCAGAAATGCTCTCTCATACAGGTAGAACCTCAGTTGCCATAATGTAGTGTCACTGGAACTGGATCACCCTGTCTCCTCAAATTTTCTGCGTCAGGGTCCACAAATACTCTTTCCCTCTTTAATAATGGAGGCTAGCAACAGAACAGTGGCTGCAAAGCTGCTAGTTTTATTTATTTATTTATTTATTTATTACTTAGATTTGTATGCCGCCCCTCTCCGAAGACTCGGGGCGGCTCACAACATGTAGAAACAAATCATAAGTAAACAGACAAATTTAAAAATATTAAATATTTAAAAAAACCCATATACTAACAGACGCACACACAGGCGTACCATGCATAAATTAAACATGCCCGGGGGGAGATGTTTCAGTTCCCCCATGCCTGACGGCAAAGGTGGGTTTTAAGGAGTTTACGGAAGGCAGGAAGAGTAGGGGCAGTCCTAATCTCCGGGGGGAGTTGGTTCCAGAGGGCCGGTGCCGCCACAAAGAAGGCTCTTCCCCTGGGGCCCGCCAACCGACATTGTTTAGTTGACGGGACCCGGAGAAGGCCCACTCTGTGGGACCTAATCGGTCGCTGGGATTCGTGCGGCAGGAGGCGGTCTCAGAGATATTCTGGTCCAATGCCATGAAGGGCTTTAAAGGTCATGACCAACACTTTGAATTGTGACCGGAAACCGATCGGCAGCCAATGCAGACTGCGGAGTGATGGTGAAATATGGGCATACCTAGGTAAGCCCATGACTGCTCTCGCAGCTGCATTCTGCACGATCTGAAGTTTCCGAACACTTTTCAAAGGTAGCCCCATGTAGAGAGCATTACAGTAGTCGAACCTCAAGGTGATGAGGGCATGAGTGACTGTGAGCAATGAGTCCCGGTCCAGATAGGGCCGCAACTGGTGCACCAGGCGAACCTGGGCAAACGCCCCCCTCGCCACAGCTGAAAGATGTTGTTCTAATGTGAGCTGTGGATCGAGGAGGACGCCCAAGTTGCGGACCCTCTCTGAGGGGGTCAGTAATTCCCCCCCCAGGGTAATGGACGGACAGATGGGATTGTCCTTGGGAGGCAAAACCCACAGCCACTCCGTCTTATCCGGGTTGAGCTTGAGTCTGTTGACACCCATCCAGGCCCCAACAGCCTCCAGGCACCGGAACTATGGTTGACCCCAAAATCCTGATATGGGTTGTGGTCCATCTGTGTCCTGCACAGCTGATCACAGATTCTGGGTATAGAGAGACAGGTGTGGGTTGGTATCCTAGGCTAGTGTACTTGGCACCCGAGTCTGATGGCGATGAGGTCGGAGAGGATGTGATGTCAGAGGCTGGAAGCCAACCAGGGCCTTTTGCACCTCCAGAGGTGCCCATGAGTGACTCAGGAGAAGAGGAAGAGTCTCTTCTTGAAGCAAGAGTACGCAGAAGTATCAGAAGGCATGATACAGGAGGAGGTCTCTGTATGAATAGATCTCTGGAACACTTGACCATGCCTTTGGGGTATTTAAGGGTTAGTCTTGTGATGAGTGAGTGCAGAAGTCAACTTTCTAATGAGAGCAATGACTGATTGGATTTGGCGCTTGGATTATTTACATGAATTACAAACTAAGAAGATGAAATCTTCACATCTGGGCTTCCTGCCAACTTGGAGTGAGTCATGTTAATTAGAGATTGGATCAAAGATAACTATTTGGGAGTTTTGGCTTTATGTTGAGACTTTAATTAACATCTGATACGAACGGATTTATTTCTTGCTTCGTTGATACAGTTTACACAGTTAAACTTTTCTAATACTAAATTATTAGAATTACATGCTTACATCTTGTCAAAGCCATGTGTGTGGACCTATTTCTTAATAATAATAATAATAATAATAATAATAATAATAATAATAAATAATTTATTAGATTTGTATGCCGCCCCTCTCCGAGGACTCAGAGTGGCTCACAACAAGTAAAACATCATATACAAATCCAATGTTAAAACAGTTTTTAAAGTTATTAAAAAACAATCATACAACCCAAATACACCATACATAAAGTCAAGAAAGCTAAGGATATATCAATTCCTCCATGCCTGGTGACATAGATGAGTTTTCAAAAGTTTGCGAAAGGCAAGGAGGGTGGGGGAAGTCTTAATCTCCAGGGAGGGCTGATTCCAGAGGGCCGGGGAGAGAAGGCTCTTCCCCTGGGGCCCGCCAAATGACATTGTTTGGTCGACGGGACACGGAGAAGGCCAACTCTGTGGGACATTATCGGCTGCTGGGATTCATGCGGTAGAAGGCGGTTCCAGAGGTATTCTGGTCCAATGCCATGCAGGGCTTTAAAGGTCATTACCAACACTTTGAATTGTGACTGGAAACCGATCGGCAGCCAGTGCAGGCCACGGAGTGTTGTAGAAACGTGGGCGAATCTAGGAAGCCCCACGATAGCTCTTGTACATTGTATGTAAGACCAAAGATAAAATCCTAATTGCCCTTTAAAAGGGAGAATTTGGAAAGCAACAAATAGCATTTCCTCTGCTGTCCATGCACATGAACATACTGGGATCTTATTTTATGACCATATAGTCAGCCTGGAAGTTGGCAGGAAGCACTACCTAATGCATTTCATAAACTGTGGAAAGTCAATTAGATGAGATGGCGTCTGCTTGAGCTCACAGACTGCATGCAAACGTTATATACTAATATGCAAAAGGAAGCATGCTGGACCTCTGCAGAGGCCTATTTTGCACAAATTCACTAGCCGTGTGAAGTCATTGTTCTGAAAAACCATTTCAATGTTGCCTTTCAACTCAGCTCACTTATTATATCTCTGAATGCTGACGTTTGGGATGCCTTTCTTCTTCCTCCAATTCCTGAATTGTCAAACAGGAGACACACTACTGCAGAAAAACCTTATACAATCTCTTGCTAGCTAACTGTGGTGTTTTATTCCACGGTTACATATCTCTACTAGCTGTCATTGTGTCTTTCATAATTACCACCTGTTCTGTGGTTCCCTTCAGGTTTCATCACCTTTGTCACTTTAAGCAGCCAGCTGCAGGAAACTGAGTTGACTTCCCTGGAGCAACAATACTCAGGCTCTATGTTTCAGGCTATAATTGCTGTCTCTGCATGAAACGTCCCTTTCGCCTTCCAACATATAAAATATCCAGGGCCATTCCCTGGCTTTGGGTAATAACAGAAGTTACCATGTTTGGGTTTGGTTTTTTTGCTTTCCTAATGCTGTAGTCTTTGCATTTGACATCTGGTCCTTTCAATGTCAGTTTAGAAGTCAATTATATTCAGAAGTGATGTCGTACTCTAGGTAAGAAACTCAGCTGTGAAGGAGTTGCCACTTCAGATCCAATCCTACACTGAATCTGGTAAGCAGGTTTTCGCTTAATTTAAGCTGTTGTCTCTCACTCTGCAGTAGAAGAAATAATAGTATGAGTTATACTTGCAGAGTTGTTGCAAAAACTGCAGAAGGAATCCCTGCAAAGTACTTGGCACACATGCAGCATATCACCTAAAACAAAACATGGATTTATTTTCTCATGGCTGTGGAATTAAAAGGGAACAATTGCAAGTCCACCAGCCAATACAAGTACACTGATACCTTGTCTTACAAATGCCTCGGCATACAAACTTTTCGAGATACAAACCCGGGGTTTAATATTTTTTTGTCTCTTCTTACAAACTATTTTCACCTTACAAACCCACCGCTGCCACTGGTATGCCCTGCCTCCAGACTTCCGTTGCCAGCGAAGCACCCGTTTTTGCACTGCTGGGATTCCCCTGAGGCTCCCCTCAATGGGAAACCCCACCCCATCGCAAAAACACAGAGGTCTGGAGGTGGAGTTTCGAGGATGCTGTGATTTCACTGATCCTCCTTTCGCTGGGAAACCCCACCTCCGGACTTTCTTTGCCAGCGAAGCACTCGTTTTTGCGATGTTGGGATTCCCATGCTGGGGTTCCCCTGGAGCATCGCAAAAACACAGAAGTCTGGAGGAGGGGTTTCCCATGGAGAGGAGCCTCAGGGGAATCTCAGCAGCGCAAAAACGGGCGCTTCGGCTGGCAAAAGGGGTGAATTTGGGGCTTGCATGCATTAATCGCTTTTCCATTGATTCCTATGGGAAACATTGTTTCATCTTACAAACTTTTCATCTTAAGAACCTCATCCCGCAGCCAATTAAGTTTGTAAGACAAGGTATCACTGTACTCAATCCAAGTTACAAGGTCCCTGGCCAGTAAAGGTGTATTCGCAAAACAAAAAGAGTCAGGATTAAAGACCAAGGGACTGATATGGAATCTGAAATTCATTTACTCTATGATACCTCACAGCTTCCTCGGTGTTTAGAAGTCTCCAACTAGGTCAGAGTTACTGGTTGGTGGATTAGATGCCGACTGGCATTTGCGATGGGGTCAGAAGGCATGGCTTCCTTCCCCACGTGATCTGGGCAGTCCCCAGGATCGCCCAGAAGGCAGCATGGCCGCCCGCACATGCTCAATGGTGGCCAGGGGGTGGAGCTCAGGTCTTGCATATGAAGGTCTGCACCCTCCGGCCTGGCCTTTTTGGATCTCCTTCACTGGCACCCACCCACCCTACCCCTGTGACTGCTGTTTGTCAGTTGGGGCTGATAGGAATTTTTTTTACAGCTGCAGCGTTTTATGGTGGAACTGGGTTTTTTTGGCCTACTCCTCACTGAGATTTGGGTATGGGATCGGTTAGGGGTGTTTTTTTATTTTCCAGCTACCATTAGCTTCATTCGGCTTAATTCCCTCTCACCACTGAGGTGGCAGGTAGGGGCAGAAAAAGGTGTTAGCAGCAGCCGCATGTTCTCCTTTAGGGAACCTTTTGGCAAGTGATGGGCTGTCCTTCCTCAGAAGTTCCAGTCAGGGCCTGAGTGCTGGAGAGGGGGTGCCCTTGGGGCTCACCTACTCAAGTCTTTAGAAGGGGGTCTGGGGGGTGAGCCTTCCCACATGCCATGGTGGTGGGATGGAGAGCAAGGCAAGGGACAATGAACCTTCCCCTTGCTTAGCAAGAGTTTTGCCCATAGTTGCTTAGAAATATTATTTGATAGGGATTCCACCCCCTATAGGTTTTACCTCTGCAGGTCAAAATTATTTGCATGTCCGTGTGTTTCTTTCCGTGTCCATCGCAATAGAGATTTCTGGATTTTCAAGCAATCTTCTCAGAAGGGGTTCCTCAAGAGAGAGGATAACTCAGCTGTGGCAATTGAGGGCAGTCACCAGAAAGAGAGGAGAGGATTTCATGTGACTTCTTCGTTGGCCAAGTCACCATTAATCATTCCTTCCTCAATTGATGGACTGTGCTGTGCTCTGAAACGGGTCATGGGAGAATCAGAGTTGAGAGGCACAGCAAAGTTAGCTTTTTGTACCTGAATGTCTCCCCAAACATACTACACCTGCCTTATTCAAATTGAGGAGTCCACCCTCCCTCAGGGCAGATGACTTAACCTAAGGTACCCTACTCTGAGGGTACCTAAGGGTTCAGTCCTGGGCCCAGTGCTCTTCAACATGTTCATCAACGACCTAGATGAGGGAATAGAGGGAGAACAAATCAAATTTGCAGACAACACCAAGCTGGCGGGGGTAGCCAATACCCCAGAGAATAAGCTCAAAATACAGAAAGATCTAGATAGATTAGTACTGTGGGCTCAAACCAATAAAATGAAATTTAACATTAAAAAAGGCAAAATGAGCCGCCCCAAGTCTGTGGAGAGGGGCAGCATACAAATCTATTATTATTATTATTATTATTATTATTATTATTATTATTATTATTATTATTAATTAGATTTGTATGCCGCCCCTCTCCGCAGACTGATAATAATAATAATAAAATCTTATACCTAGGTAAGAAAAAGAAAAGGCACGCATACAAATTGGGAGAAACCACACTTGACAGCAGTGACTGTGAGAGAGATCTTGGAGTCTTGGTGAATAACCAGCTAAATATGAGCCAGCAATGTGCAGTGGCAGCTAAAAAAGCGAACACAATCTTAAGCTGCATCAACAGGGGAATACATTCCAAGACTAACGAGGTACTAATACCACTCTTTAATGCCCTAGTCAGACCACACCTAGAGTACTGCATTCAATTTTGGTCACCCCACTACAAAAAGGACATTGAAACTCTAGAGAAAGTACAGAAAAGAGCAACTAAAATGATAAAGGGACTGGAAACCAAGACATACAAAGAGAGTTTGCTGGAACTGGGCATGGATAGTCTAGCAAAAAGGAGGGCCAGAGGGGACATGATAGCAGTATACAGATATTTGAAGGATTGCCACAGAAAGGAGGGGGTCACACTATTTTCCTGGGCACCAGAGGGTCCAAAGACGGGCTACAAGAATGGTGGAAGGTCTTAAGTATAAAACATATCAGGAAAGACTTAATGAACTCAATCTGTATAGTCTGGAAGACAGAAGAAAAAGGGGGGACATGATCGAAACATTTAAATATGTTAAAGGGTTAAATAGGGTTCAGGAGGGAAGTGTTTTTAATAGGAAAGTGAACACAAGAACAAGGGGACACAATCTGAAGTTAGTTGGGGGAAAGATCAAAGGCAACATGAGAAAATATTATTTTACTGAAAGAGTAGTAGATCCTTGGAACAAACTTCCAGCAGACGTGGTTGGTAAATCCACAGTAACCGAATTTAAACATGCCTGGGATAAACATATATCCATTGTAAGATAAAATACAGGAAATAGTATAAGGGCAGACTAGATGGACCATGAGGTCTTTTTCTGCCGTCAGTCTTCTATGTTTCTATGTTTCTACTAGTAATTTATTTTATTCCGTTTTTTTTAAAAGGGAAATTAAATTTTTTATCACCAGATGAACAGCAGGAGCTCATTGATCAAATGATTCTTCTGTTCTGTATTCTCCTATGGGCCAACTGGAGGGAAAGAGGTTAAACAGTGGCTCCCTGTATTCTCTGTGTTTCAAGTTCTGCATAAATGAAGGCAGTCTCAAGCTGGTTACAAACTTCTTTATAAAGGATTGGTGGTGAAGGAGAAACACTGGTGCATGGAAGTGTCAACACACACCCCACTGGCTCTCTACAAAACCCTCCTTTATAATTTGTACTTCCTACTTTGCATAAAAGTGGATCATCTGTTTGGAGCGATCATCTGGTCCTGCATAGTTAAGAAAGCCTTACCTTTGCTATCATTTTAATACAGCCCCATTCAGGCTGGAACCCGCTGGAGATCCATTTTGAAGTTTTCAGGAGATGAAGGAAAAATGGAACAAATCATTTTCAGCCTTCATACATATATTGTCATTGTTTTCTTTTCCCTCCCTTTCACTATGGTACTCTTCTGCCCCTCCAAGTAATTTGGAACAAAATCTCTAAATGTTCTAAACAATATTTGGAGTTTAAACTAAATTAATCGCTGGACTCGTTTTTACATGCAAAGAGAAGGCAGTCATCAAGATAAACTAATATTACTCTATAAATTAGATTAGATACTCTATTATGTAGAACAGGTTTTTTGCTTATAGACTTACCCTCTCTCTCAGACATACACACACACACATGTATTTTGCTTGGTTTTGTGTTTTAAGGTAATTTTTTCTTCTGCTGTCTAGGCATTGAACTTTGAAGAAGTAATTAGGGGGCTGGAGACTAAAACATAAAGAACGGTTGCACAAACTGTGTATGTCTAGTTTAATGAAAAGAAGGACATGTTAGCACCCTCTCAGGGCCTGCCAAAAAGAAGAGGGGGTCAAGCAAGGGTGGGCTACTGCCCGGACAGGGGGAGATGCAAAAATGGAGCTCCACCCCAGAGCACCCAATTTGCATTGAAAAATGTTGAAAGAAAATGCAGGGCATCTGCATAAGCCACTGCCACAGTGTGGCAGTAAAAATTTTGATAGCCCTTCACTGGTGTTCAAGCTAAACTCCAAAGCATCTTAGGGCAGGACAAGAAGCAATAGATGGAAACTAATCAAGGAGGGAAGCAATCTAGAACTAAGAAAACAGTTAGAATAATTAAACAGTAGAACAGCTTGCCTCCAAACGTTGTGGATGCTCCAACACTGGAAGTTTTTAAAGAAGAGATTAGATAACCATTTGTCGGAGTGATGTAGGGTGTCCTGCCTAAGCAGGGGGTTGAACTAGAAGACCTCCAAGGTCTGTTCCAATTCTGCTATTCTAACTAACTCTAGCTAATTTTGCTCTCAATTAGCAGAAGAAGAAATCTGCAACTAGCTGACAGATGACGCTCTGCATTCAGGCATAGAATCATGAGTAGTATTAATGCAAATAAATCAAACTATATTTGGAAACACAGTTCAGTAGTCTCCTGGTTATGCTGCTGACTGGCTGTTGCTGCCAAAAGCATAGTTTTTCCTCTTGGTAATACCCTTTTTGATGTTACAATTTATGGCTAAACGCTGCTACCCAGCTGCAAGTAGAAAGGCAAATATTTTTCTGGGTCCAGAAGAAAGAAAAGTAGCTGTGACTGCCAGACCAGCATATTCCTGCACTTGGGGATTCCAATTTCATGGAGGTTAGAAGTATAGATAGATGCATCCAAGAAGTCTTGGGGATTGTATATGTTCTCCTCATATACCAGAGTGAGATAATTTTTGGGTGGCTCAGGGGCTAAACCTGCAAAACACATGAAATAACAAAATATCTGTTGATAGGACTAAGTCTGAGCCTGGTTATTTCCATTTCTTTTTTTAAAAAAATGTGATATGCTTGAGGCTTGTATTATAATTTGTTATTGCAAAAAATACTACTTCTCTGCAATTAGGGTTAAGGGAAACTCAGAGCTCAGGAAATCATAAGAAGGACAAGGGGTGACGACTTAATTTTTGAGGCGCTGCCTCAAAGTGGAGAAGGTTGACCTATTATCTAAAGCAACTGAGGGCAGGACAAGAAGTCATGGAAGGAAACTTATCAAAGAGAGATCCAACCTAGGACTAAGAAGAAATTTTCTGACAGCGAGAATAGTTAGACAGTTCAACACCTTGCCTTCAGAAGTTGTTGGTGCTCCATCACTAGAGTTTTCTAAGAAGATATTAAATAGTCATTTATCCAGAATATAAGAAGATATTATTTCACAGGTCCAAATTTCAGATACACACACGTTTGAAAATTCAAAACAATGTTCTTTATAATGAAAATTCACTTAAACTAAGCCCTCTTTTGGTATAGCAAAGAGCACTGGTCTCCAAACAAACTGGTAATTTGTACAAGTCCCTTATCAGTTCTGTGATACTTAGCTTGCAGCTGTGAGGAAATTCACAGTCCTTCTTTTCTTTTCTTTTCTTTTCTTCTGAAAAAAGTTTTATTAAGTATGTACATTAAAAATACACAACAAGGGACAACATATTGACAATATATACATATAAGACAGATATGAAAAAAAGAGGAAGGGAGAAGAGGATGAGAAAAAGTAAAAGAAAAAGAAAAGCAATAAAGCATCCTGCTTTATTCATAACATATTTGGTATCATTATTTACAATTTTCACTACTTGAAGAGTAGTGTAATTTATGTGCAGCTTATGTCTCATTTACAAAGGAATATCTTTGTCCTTCTTTCAAAGTGAAACACACTTTGCCTTGGTTTAGTTTCAAAGCGGGGAAAAATCAGCACACAAAAGGTCAAAGTCAGTAAAGCAGTCACGAAACATAACAATCAGATAATCCTCCACAATGGCCAAGCCCACAGGCTGCTATTTATAGCAGCCTCACTAATTACCACAGCCCCACCCAACCACAGGTGGCCTCATTTTCTTTGATAATAATCTCTTATTTGTTGTTGCCTATGCATCGCTCTCCGCATGTGTGGCTGTATCATTAACTCTTGTTCTGAATCCAAGGAGGAGCTAGATAATTGATCTCCTTCTGAGCTGTCTGCCCCACTCTCCTCCTCCCTGTCACTCATGTCTTTTTGGTCAGAGGAGCCTTCATCAGCAGATTCCACCAGGGGCAAAACAGGCCCCCCACATCCACAGTCCTTGGGGCAGGAGCTGGGCCAGAGCTAACCACATTTGTTTGTTTGTTTATTTATTTATTAGATTTGTATGCCGCCCCTCTCCGGAGACTCCGCAGATAGTCATTTATCCAGAATAGTATAGGGCAGTGATGGTGAACAGGTGCTACATGTGGCACATTATATCTGCTGGCACACGAGCCGTTGCCCTAGCTCAGCTCCAACAATGCATGTGTGTGCTAGCCAGCTGATTTTTGGCTCACACAGAGGCCCTGGAAGGGTGTTTATGGCTTCCTGAGAACCTCCAGGGAGGATGGGGTTGGGCATTTTTACACTCCCCCAGCTCCAGGGAAGTCTTTGGAGCCTGGGAAGGATGAAACACGAGCCTACTGGGCCCACCAGAAATTGGGAAACAGGCCATTTCCAGCCTCCAGAGAGCTTCTTGGGGATGGGGAAAACTGTTTTCGCCCTCCCCAGGCATTGAATTATGGGTGTGAGCACTCGACCATTCACAATAGTGCATGCCCACGTTCTTTCGGCAGCCAAGAAAAAAAAGGTTCGCCATCACTGGTATCGGGTCTTCTGCTTAAATAGGGGGTCAGACTAGAAGATTTCCAAGATCTCTTCTAACTCTGTTGTATTGTTATGTTACAAGATTTGTGATGTTCAGCCCTTCTGGAAAGCTTTTAATAAAGCTGAATCTGGATGTTTTTTATATATTAGCTACATGTGTGGATCTAAATTTATCTTTGATCTATCAATTAAGATGAAAAGCAGCTGCAAAATATGTTGAAATATTCTATTCCTAAGAGTGTTTTTGTTTTGTGAGATAGGTGGCTATATCAGTTTGAAAAGTAAATAAATAAATCTCAATTTCACATCATGGCAAGGATCCTGTTCCCATTCATGTCCCCCAGAGAATCCTGTTATTTTGACTACTCGTGGTATCTATGCTCTAAAGCAGTATTTCCCAACTTTGGCAACTTGAAGATATCTGGACTTCAACTCCTAGAATTCCCCAGCCAGCATTCGCTGGCTGGGGAATTTTGGGAGTTGAAGTCCAAATATCTTCAAGCTGCCAAGGTTGGGAAACACTGCTCTAAAGGGAGTCACAGAGATTGCCAACCTTGTTAGAATGGCACTTTTGAAAGCCCATGGCGAGATGCTGACAAAATTGCTTCATGCCTGGCCAGCCATTAAAATACCCATTTTCCAGATGAATTTGCCTTGAGGATTATGGGGGAATATTAAAGGAGAGAATGATCACAGGAGATTTCTGGGTGGTAAGCCATTCACACCACTTCCCCAAAAGAGGGGGGGAAATAATCCCCACCCCTTTGTTATTAGGGCCTCTTGCAGATTCCTGGAAGATTTGTAAGTGAATTGTAGCTTCTGACATCTCAGACACTGACTCCCTGCTGTATATAAATATCATGTTTATATTGCATATCTGCTGTATGTAAACATGAGGCTAAAGTTGTTGCTTTCAATAGCAGCACAGCTGCTTATGTTTAATTCCATAATTAAATTTATTTTTTTTAAAAAGTGAGACGGGGCTAGGGGCATTAGGAAATAGTCAATGTAAGGGAGAAGACACCTCGGAAGTTCCCTTGTCTGTAAATTGCAGATACTGAATCCCTCATTTATCTGGAGAAGCACAGGTGGAACATCAACAAGGCCTGGAGAGCCAACCCAGGAAGGGAAAACGCTTCCTTGGGGAGGGGAGTTTTTCCATCACTCTATAAAGAAGCGCTTGTGCGCCCCCTCCTCAAGAAGCCCTCCCTGGACCCAGCCGTACTTAACAACTATCGTCCAGTCTCCAACCTTCCCTTTATGGGGAAGGTTGTCGAGAAGGTGGTGGCACTCCAGCTCCAGCGGTCCTTGGAAGAAGCCGATTATCTAGGTCCCCAGCAGTCGGGTTTCAGGGCCGGTTACAGCACGGAAACCGCTTTGGTCGCGTTGATGGATGATCTCTGGCGGGCCCGGGACAGGGGTTTATCCTCTGTCCTGGTGCTCCTTGACCTCTCAGCGGCTTTCGATACCATCGACCATGGTATCCTTCTGCACCGGCTGGAGGGGTTGGGAGTGGGAGGCACTGTCCTTCAGTGGTTCTCCTCCTACCTCTCTGGCCGGTCGCAGTCGGTGTTAGTGGGGGGCCAGAGGTCGACTCCTAGGTTTCTCCCTTGTGGGGTGCCTCAGGGGTCGGTCCTCTCCCCCCTGCTATTCAACATCTACATGAAACCGCTGGGCGAGATCATCCAAGGACATGGGGTGAGGTATCATCAATATGCGGATGATACCCAGCTTTACATCTCCACCCCATGCCCAGTCAACGAAGCGGTGGAAGTGATGTGCCGGTGCCTGGAGGCTGTTGGGGCCTGGATGGGTGTCAACAGACTCAAGCTCAACCCGGATAAGACGGAGTGGCTGTGGGTTCTGCCTCCCAAGGACAATCCCATCTGTCCGTCCATCACCCTGGGGGGGGAATTATTGACCCCCTCAGAGAGGGTCCGCAACTTGGGCGTCCTCCTCGATCCACAGCTCACATTAGAACAACATCTTTCAGCTGTGGCGAGGGGGGCGTTTGCCCAGGTTCGCCTGGTGCACCAGTTGCGGCCCTATCTGGACCGGGACTCATTGCTCACAGTCACTCATGCCCTCATCACCTCGAGGTTCGACTACTGTAATGCTCTCTACATGGGGCTACCTTTGAAAAGTGTTCGGAAACTTCAGATCGTGCAAAATGCAGCTGCGAGAGCAGTCATGGGCCTACCTAGGTATGCCCATGTTTCACCATCACTCCGCAGTCTGCATTGGTTGCCGATCAATTTCCGGTCACAATTCAAAGTGTTGGTTATGACCTTTAAAGCCCTTCATGGCATCGGACCAGAATATCTCCGAGACCGCCTCCTGCCGCACGAATCCCAGCGACCGATTAGGTCCCACAGAGTGGGCCTTCTCCGGGTCCCGTCAACTAAACAATGTCGGTTGGCGGGCCCCAGGGGAAGAGCCTTCTCTGTGGCGGCACCAACTCTCTGGAACCAACTCCCCCCGGAGATTAGAACTGCCCCTACTCTTCCTGCCTTCCGTAAACTCCTCAAAACCCACCTTTGCCGTCAGGCATGGGGGAACTGAAACATCTCCCCCTGGGCACGTTTAATTTATGCATGGTATGTCTGTGTGTGTGACTGTTAGCATATGGGGTTTTTTAAATATTTAAATATTTTAAATTTGTCTGATTGCTTATGATTTGTTTTTTACATGTTGTGAGCCGCCCCGAGTCTTCGGAGAGGGGCGGCATACAAATCTAAGTAATAAATAAATAAATAAATAAAAACATGAGCAGTGTTTGTTTGTTTTCTTGCTTGTTTATTTCTTTGTTGGTTTGTTTGTTTGTTTTTAGAGTTAAAGGGACCTTGCAGGTCATCAAGTCCAACCCCCTCCTCAAGCGGAAAACCCTACACTGCTCACCCATTTTGAGACTGTCAGAAATCACTACCCCTAAATCCTTCTCTTCTGAAGTTTTTGCTAACACAGAACTGCCAATGCAATACTCAGATTGAGGATTCCTTTTCCCCAAGTGCATTATTTTACATTTGGAAACATTAAACTGCAGTTTCCATTGCTTTGACCATTTATCTAGTAACGCTAAATCATTTACCATATTACAGACCCCTCCAGGAATATCAACCCTATTGCACACTTTAGAGTCATCGGCAAATAGGCAAACCTTCCCTACCAGACCTTCCCCTATGTCACTCACAAACATATTAAAAAGAATAGGACCCAGAACAGACCCTTGTGGCACACCGCTTGTAACCTGTCTCTGCTCAGAATACTCGCCATTAACAATAACTCTCTGATGTCTATGCTTCAGCCAGCTTGAAATCCACTGAACTATCCAGGGATTAAGTCCAATCTTCACTAATTTATCTATCAGCTCTTTATGTGGAACCGTATCAAAGGCTTTGCTGAAGTCCAGATAGGCAATATCCACGGCACCACCTTGATCCAACACCTTTGTGACATAGTCAAAGAACTCAATGAGATTAGTCTGACACGATTTGCCTTCAGTAAAGCCATGCTGATTTGGGTCCAATAAGTTATTGTTTTTTAGATGCTGATTTATCCTCTTTTTGAATAGAGTCTCCATCATTTTAACTACAACTGATGTCAAGCTAACTGGCCTGTAGTTACCAGCTTCTTCTCTACTGCCCTTCTTGTGGATAGGCACAACACTGGCCATTCTCCAATCCTCAGGGACATCTCCTGTTAACAGGGATTGGTTAAACAAATCAGTCAGAGGGGTAGCAATGACAGATCTGAGTTCCTTAAGAACTCTGGGGTGGATGCCATCTGGACCCATTGCCTTATTTATCTTTAATCTTTCAAGTTCTTCTAAGATATCGGCTTGTAAGATCACTGAAGCTGAATCCATACAGCTGGAAGCAATGCTATATCCCTCTATAGTATTATTTTGTAAGGTGTCTTTTGAGAAAACTGAACAGAAGTAGCTATTGAAATGGTCAGCGATCTCCTTATTCCCATCAATGCATGTATTATTCCCGGTACTAAGCTTTGTGATGCTGCAGTTTTTCTTCTTCCTATCAATAATATATCTGAAGAAGGTTTTATCCCCCTTCTTTACAGATTTTGCTATTTCTTCCTCTTTTGAGGCTTTAGCAGCATATATTATCTGTTTCGCCTCCTTCTGTCTCATTTTATACACCTCTCTATCAGCTATACTTCCAGACTCTTTATACCTCCTATAGGCAGCCTTTTTTTCATTGACTATAGCCCTTACATCATTGCTAAACCATAGCGGTTTCTTTTTCCTTTTACCTTTAGTTACTAGTACTTGAGCCTTCCCTGATTTCAGGAGATGCATTTATCTTCATTCGTCTGGGCTGAGCTGATCCCTACCTCCAATGTGTGACATACAAAAACTCTGCCCCTCCATACCTCTAAGTAATTGTTAAGAGAATGTAAACTGAAATCTCCCCCAAGGCTGCCCAGTCCCCGTGCTGTCATTCATTCTTCTGCCACATTAAAAATCTTTCATGAGTTGTGAAGGTGATATGACAGTACCTTGTAGGTGATTTTTGCAACAGGATGACTTTCCTGATAGCACTGACCCTGTTTGCATATTGCCCCATAGCTGGATTAAGGGAAGGGGGAAATAAGATTGGGTACTGTAAATACAAAATAAGACAAATCCCATGTTTTAGTGAAAGATGCTGAACTTCAGAGGGATGTAGTAGGATGGGATGCTAAAACAAGAGTTCCTTCCATGTGGGAAATGGATTTTCTAAGGCAAATATTAGTTTTCATTGGAATCCAAGATGGTGGACAGGCTGCAATGGCTGTAATTAACTCTTACATAATTTAAAGAGCAGCAAAGATGATTAGGGGGCTGGAGGCTAAAACATATGAAGAACGGTCGCAGGAACTAGGTATGTCTAGCATAGTTCCCTCTAAGCTGAGCAGTGAGCAATCGCTCACTTAAAAATCATCATCAACTCAGAGTTTTCCAAACCTGCCCAGAAGCCGAGAGGGAAAGAGTGAGAGGGAAGGAGAGAGAGAGGAAGAGAGGAAGAGAGAAAAACAGATAGAAAAAAGAGAGGAAGGAAAAGAAAAAGAAAAAGAATGGGAGTAAGGAAGAGAGAAAGAAAATCAAAATCTAGTTTGAAACTAGCTCAACTATTTAAGTGGCATTTTGATATTGATAGAGTTGCCCTATTATGAGCTTACTGTTATAGACACACAGTACAGTATTTTATTTTGAAATTCTCTGAGGCAAAACAGGGTGGGTTTTTTGTTTGTTTGTTTGTTTGTTTGTTTGTTTGTTTGTTTGTTTGTTTGTTTGTTTGTTTGTTTGTTTGTTTGTTTATTTATTTATTTATTTATTTATTTATTTATTTATTTATTATTTTTGTGCCGCTCAGACACTATACTTTTCCGCCCACCCCCCCAAAAAATTAGAGGGAACACTGATGTCTAGTCTAATGAAAAGAAGGACATGATAGCAGTGTTCCAATATCTCAGGGGTTGCCACAAAGAAGAAGGAGTCAACCTATTCTGCAAAGCACCTGAGGGTAAAACTAGAAGCAATGGGTGGAAAATAAACAAGGAGAGAAGTAACTTAGAACAGCTTGCCTCCAGAAGTTGTGAATGCTCCAACACTGGAAGTTTTTAAGAAGATGTTGCATAACCATCTGTCTAAAGTAGTGTAGGATTTCCTGCCTAAGCAGGGGGTTGGACTAGAGCACCTCCAAGGTCCCTTCCAACTTTGTTGTTGTTGTTGTTGTTGTTGTTGTTGTTGTTGCTGTTGCTATTATTATTATTATTATTATTATCATTATCATTATTAAAGAGGTTTTTCCTTTTCCTTTACATTTTTAATTCACTTTTGACCCATTCCTAATTTATATCCGAATTTTTACATGAGCAGATATAGTGAGGCTACCAATTTGTTTCTAGCTACATCTTACAAGCCAAGAGGCCTGTGAGGAAAGTAGAGAAAGATCTGAGTGGTCAAATTCCCAAGAGAAACTTCAACCACAGCTGAGTTAAACAGCCACCCTCTGCAGCCCAGATCCATCAGCATAGCCCATGAAGGTGAGGAATGAAACTAGAGGAGATTTGCTACCACCATCTTGAATAGTGAGCAACAATCGCCCTCTGCAGCCTAGATTCTTTGGCAAAAACCAAGAGAACGATGAAGTGCATCGTTCTGAATTGAGTTAAACAGCTGCCCTCTGCAGCCCTTATCCACCAGCATAGCTCAGGTGATTAAAGAAGGCACGTAGGGAAACCAGAGGTGATTTGCTGCTGCCATCTTGAACAGGTAGTAACAACCGCCCTCTGCAGCCTGGAACCTTCGGTAAAGACCAGGAGATTGATGGAAGTGAATAGGGAGATCTGAGGAGACCTAATGGGAGTCCACCACATCTGTGCTGCACCGCTACCTTGCACTTCATCTATAAGAAGCCTTCTGTATGGAGCCCTTTCAAGGCTATGACTGAGGCTATCACTCCAACCAATTGCAAACGAGGTTACTGCGACATGTTGATTCATCTATAATATCTTAATTTTCTAATTAATTAATTAATCATCTGATGCTTAATTTCTTAATATAATATTGATTGAGAGACTGGAAATGATTAGATAATTGGGGATTTAATGATTGTCAATTGATAAAATAGTTAGGCTTTCAATTGATTATCAATAGAACAATTTAAATACTTAGTAATTGTTTAACTTTTGATTTATTGGTTAGGCAATTAATATGTTGCTTAGTTTAATTGACTGGATTATTGACCGTTTAATTGATTTACTGATATTTTTTATTGTATAATAACTGATTAATTATTTAATTGACCAGGCACTATTAACTAAATAGTGTAGCATTCATTAATAATTAATACTCCAGTGTTAAATTGTCTATTTAACTACTCAGACTTTGTTTATTGATTGATTATTGATTTTGATTTTGTAGTTGGGCAATCTAACAAGCTACATAGAATACTTAATTAGAAAGGCTCAGATTGTAAATACTAAACTACCTTGTCCAGTAAACACTATTAAAGACCAACATAATTCCATCTCATGCTGCTTCACCTGTTTAGATCCCATTGAGGAAGGCATGAGTTCAATAAAAAGCTCCCTATGCTGCATGAATGCTCACAACAAGTGCATTAAATTAACCAAAGCTATTTGTTTGTTACAACAGGCAAACTGGAAGTCCATTTTTCCGAACTTCCGGTTTGCCCATTAGGTGGTTTTTTGAACTCCAGAGCTTCAGGGAAGCTTCCCTGAAGTTTCCAGAGGGCAAAACGGCCTTTCCCAAGGTCAAAAATCAGCTGGAGAGCACACACATGTGCAGTGGAGTGTGCCCTCCAATATGGCTCTGATTACCACCTGTGGCATGAGTGTCATAGGTTCACCATCATGGCTCTAGGGGATGGGATATCACAGAGAGGAAAAATACATACTTTGAAGGTGTAAGATCTAGATAACTGATTCAAAAGTGATTCAAATAACTGCTGTGGAAATAATACATAGCCCTTCAACATTACTGTTGTATTACCACAATCTAGCCAATGTTTTTAAAAAGGGAAAACAATATAGAACATCCTGTTCTTTCAACTCCGATCCTGAAATCTGCTTTTATGTGTCCTCTTGCCTGAAAAACAGCTGGTGAATTTCCACGATGAGCAGGTGATGTTGCCAGGACATTCATTGCACTGAACTGGAGAGCAGAAGTATAAATGCTCCAAAGTACAATCTTTTAAAAAGATAGACTCCCCCCAGAGATTAGAACTGCCCCCACCCTCCTTGCCTTTTGTAAACTCCTTAAAACCCACTTCTGCCGTCAGGCATGGGGGAATTGAGACATCTCCCCCAGGCCTAAACAGTTTATGCATGGTATGTTTGTGTGTATGTTTGCTTTTAATAAGGGGCTTTTAGTGTTTTTAAATTATTAGATTTGTTGGACATTGTTTTATTGTTGTTGTGAGCCGCCCCGAGTCTCCGGATAAATAAATTATAAATAATAAATAAATGAATGAATGAATGAATGAATGAATGAATGAATGAATAAATAAAGACCACTGGGTGTATATCTTTCAACTTTACAGGTCATTACAAATGTCTGCATTTGCCATTGCTACTTGCAAATTGGTCATAGCAGGCTTTGTTGTTGGGTCCTTTTAGTGGTGGGAGGGGTCTCAAGTCATTGATTTTTTTATTTACTAAGTTGTAGAAGGCACGGTTGGATTTTGTGCACAGAAGGATTCCCCCTTGTTTACTGTTATAGTTGGAGCATTGTGTCTGGTTTTTAAAGTTAGCTACATAGCCTGCTTTGATTTTTTGCCAGAGAGATTTTTTGGGGGGGGTTGTAGCTTCATTTTTCATAGGGGTAGTTTGTTTTTCTTGGTTAGGGTGGGTTATCATTAATACATGTAGTCTGATAGTTCTTTTGACTTTGAGCAAGAAGATATTATAGAGGTCGTCGGCTGTTTTACAGCCAGAGAGTAGAGTTTTCCAGTCAAGAGTTGAGAGATTGGTGTCTATGGGTTCATATTTGGCTTTTTAAAAGTTGTACTTGGGTGTTCTATTATTAAGGTGATTCATACTGTGGTCACTGTTGGAAAAGGGCTCTTTTATTTGTAGTTCATAAATTACGCTTTTGCTGTTGCAGAATATGAGGTTGTTCGGGAAAATCCTTTCTGAATATAAACAATAAAAATCCCAATTATTTTGATTGGGAGCAACCATATAAATGTTTTAAATGCATAAAATGTGAATGTTATTTGTAATGCTGAAAGATTCATGACCCCTCATGGGCAGGGTTTTTTTCTGTAGCATGTTAGTGTTAATGCTTTCTAAAACAAACACACACCAACAATACAATTTGCTTGTACTGACACAATTCAATGTTAATTTTTTCCTATAAGGAAAATTTTTCTCATTATAGCAATATTAGTATTATTGATATTTAACATTTGTACTATTAATATTTAACATTTGTATTCTACACATCCAGATATTTAGTTATCTATCATTGATATTCTATCTTTTCGTTTGGATCTCAAGGTGACATCTCTAAAGATTTTGTCTCAATCCTGTGAAATTGACTCGGCTATGGGCTGAAAAAGAAGGCCTGCACCAAAATCACTAAGTAAGCTTTATCTTGAGTTGGTCTTAAACTTCCTAAATCCAAAACCACTACACCACTACACTGCCTGTTAGGATAGTTAGGATAGGAGAGTCTTTGGAGAGGGGCAGCATACAAATCTAATAAATAAAATAAATAAATAGTTACCTCCTTCGAAAGCGCTAAGAAACTTGACAAATTCTAACATTTGCTTCCAATTATACCAGATGTAAATGACAAGCCATCAACAAGCATATTGGCTGCCAATTACAGGGAAGAACATGATTGGGATTGGTGGAGTTGTGACTCATCCTAACAAGTAAACTATTATTAAATAATGTTAATTGAAGCTGACTTTGTAAAACTCTATACCACCCTAAGAGTAGAGAGAAGAAGAAGAAAAAGTTTCAAGTAAACAATAGTTATCCTTTTAATATTTAGCCCTTTCTTTTCAGTAGATATGCCCAGCCGGCAGTTTTTTAAAGCTGCCGGCTGAAATTCCCTACAGGGCGGGGGGCGACGCTGAGCTAGCTCTTTTCAGAGCTCAGCCCTTCCGGGTTCATTTGGAACCCGGAAGTTCGGCTTCTGGCAGCGCGCCAATGAGAGCGCGCTGCCGGCTTGCCCTGCCAGGTCCCGATCGCCCTATTTAAAGGGCGATCTGGAAGGGACCCCCCATTGCTTTTGCCAGCGAACACCCGCCCACCCTCCGCTATCAACAGTGTGTCCTAAGGAGGTCGCCTTCGGGGCCGAATAGGAATTTTTTGCGGCCTCCCCTTTAGAGGCGGCCGTTTTTTCGCCTATTCCACACTGACGGTGCGGACTAGATTGGTTAGGGGGTGCAGCACTTTTAGTTGTTTAAATAGGCCTCACTTTGGTCACTGGGGTTTGGCAGGTTGGGGGCGGAAATGGGCAATTAGAAGCAACTGCGCATGCTCCTTTCGGGCATTCTTTAAGGGTGATGGACCGCCTCTCTCCAGGAACTAGAGGTTTGAGCAACGTCGGGGATTGGAGAGAGGATGTCCATGGGAATCACCGGATCCAATCTCCCCCGGGGATTGGAGGGTGAATTCCTCCCACACGTAGGGGCGTGGTTTGATCCAGGTGAAGGTGGTACCTCCACCTGGTTCAGCAAGGAGTTCATTGCCCAATGTTGCCAAGGAATGTTATGGTAGGAATTTCTGCCCCGTTAGTTTGGCTCTGCAGGTCCTTAGTCTGTTTTGAATTAAATATTCAAAGTTACGTATTTAAATTTATTTAAAGTCATTTAAATTTATGATAATTAATAAATGACCCTTAATCCACAATATATGTCTCAGCGTCTTTACTCCGCCTCTGGGGGGCAATCAAATACTTTAAAAAAAACCCATTGCACCAGATGCTTAATTCTAAGCTGTTGTTGTTGCTTTTTAGTTACTTTCTATGCTGTTTATCACCTTTGCCCAGTTCTGCATTTCCCTGAGTTCTTGTTGAAAATTATGGCTTTGGCCTTATCGTGGTCTTTCTTTCAACCCCTCCGCTTCTATTTATGTAAAAGCTGACTTGCTTTTTAGGTACACTTAAAGAATTCTTTGTTATTAGCTGAGCCATACAATTGAGGGCTTTTAAAAAAAATCCAATGTACTACTCTCGTCTTTCTTGCTTGCTGTGAAATAATAGAAAGGCAGAATTTTGCAATTCATAACCTTGAAGTGTTTTGAGGAGTTTCATCTCCAGGGCTCAGAAGCGAAGCATTTGCTAACATCTTAGAGAGAGAAAAGGCAATAAACAATATGATTTGGGATCATCGTGATGCCTTTTAAATGAAACGATGGGAAAGTGGTAACTAAAGGAGAGATTTAAGTAATTACATAATTTAAAATACATGGAATAGAAAAACAGCTACTGGAAGAAAGCATGCAGTATTATATCAAACCATTATTTAAAGGTCTTTGGCAGTGAAATCCTATGAATTATTATAAGACCTTCTGAGGGATGTTTGCTTGATAGTAAAGGAGGGGAAATCTGCAAATGGCAATGGAAAAAATAACAGGTAGCAGCTCTTATCAAGTGTGTCAATTTGAACCTTCACCTAATCTGATAAAAGCATTTCATTTGAGAGATGCATAATGTTTTGTAATGTTTTTTGTTTTGATACCTGAATACAAAAAAGATAGAGATTGGATCTGCAAGAAAATGTTGCAGTATATTTCTATTAACAGGCATGCAAATTTTCAAAAGTCAACGAGATAGCCATTTGGAGGAGTTCAAACATTCATATTTAGTTGTGCTTTTAATATTTGATTAAAGAACCCCCATAGGGGATTACTGGGAAGAAAATAATATCTTGGAGAACAGAGGACCCAGAATTGTCTTGTTCATGTATTGCCTAAATTCATTAAAGATAATTACATTCAAATACTGCCAATATCCACAAATATTGACCAGACTATCAAGTCAGTACTTGGTCAGTTGTGAGTTTATTTATTTATTTATTTATTGGATTTATATGCCGCCCCTCTCCGAAAACTCGGGGCGGCTAACAGCAGTCATAAACAGTATACAATAATAATCCAATACTAAAAGCGAATTCAAAACCCCTTAATATAAAAAACCAAACATACATACAAACATACCATGCATACAATTGTAAAGGCCTAGGGGGGAAAGGAATCTTAATTCCCCCATGCCTGGCGACAGAGGTGGGTTTTAAGTAGCTTACGAAAGGCAAGGATGGTGGGGGCAATTCTAATCTCTGGGGGGAGTTGGTTCCAGAGGGCTGGGGCCGCCACAGAGAAGGCTCTTCCCCTGGGTCCCGCCAAGTGGCATTGTTTAGTTGAGTTTGTATTCTTGCTGATGCATCCCACTTTTGGCATGACCCAAATTTGGATAACCTCCTATTGGCCCTTTCTCATTTGGATTGACTATTGAAATTTGGATAACCTCCTATTGGCCCTTTCTCATTTGGATTGACTATTGAAAGGAGTGAAGCCAGTAATTTGAACTGAAGTTAAAAGATGAGGTGAAAATATGGAAAAATTGCCCAGTTTCTATTTCTGCTAACAGGGCTGTATTTCTTGACGACACCTTGAGGAGATGGTACATTTGCAAGGCAATTGTCTTTGGAATGAGTTGGTAGAATGACTTCAAAGGAATGCAATATTTTAATTGCAAACAATACAAATTAACCCGAGCAAACTGTGATTATTGTTCATTTTTTATAGAAAGAAAGAATTTCAAATTGTTAGTGCATTTGCCTTGCTTTAGTAGATTGTAATTTAGTTAACACATTTCCTAGTGTGGAGGAAAAAAAATATTACAGCCTTGGGATATGTGGAAGAGGAGGGGAGGGGAATTGATAAGTCCAAGTTATGTGTGAACCATATTAAAAAGTTAGTTGCTAGCAAAGATGCAGAGACTTTGATTTCATTAAATTATTAAGTTTGACCTTTGGCCCCAAAATGTTGGCTACCTATGTGCTTTTGTTGTCTGATTAGCACGTTTGAGGCCAGCCACTGTGGTTTGTAAATGATGATTTATGACATTCTAAGATGAGTACAAGAGAAGACTATTTCTTCTTCAAAAACCGTGGTTGCAACTACACATGACATTGTCATTATATGTGAATTCAGCCAATGTGTAAATCTTCACATATTTGCTGGAATACCTGCTGGCAGTATATAGTTATCACTAACACTACCTATTACCTCTCATTTTTTTAAAAACGGAATTACTTACTACTTCTATCTGCAAGTACTGGAAATAAGATTTGAGACATAGATTTTGGAGGGGTGGGGGAGAGGGAGAATGAATAAATTGCTTCTGTGGGACTAATGCAAAAAAAAAAAATGTCAAGCCAATTTTCCCTTCTCAATGTAAGTTTATAGAGATTCAAGTAAGGGTCAGGTTGACAAAATGAGAGTTCAGGAAAACTCATGCTATGTAGTCATGTAAGTGGGAAGAAGACTGTGGCCCAATTCTATTTGTATGCATGCCTAGTCAACCCTTTGATTTCTATTTATGATTGCCAGGGAGAAGTTAGATGAAGGTTTTAAAGAAGCATCAACTGTTTCACCTATTGATAGGTTGCAAAGGCAGAATGAGTCCATCTATTGTTTCCCTGGGCTATTCATTTCCCAAGATGTACCTTCAAAATACATACCTTTAGTTTCCAAACATAAATCAGGCTCGCTCATTTCTTCTCTGCCTCCATCTATTCTGCCAACATTCTGTCCCACCCCGCTTTGGCCTCACATAACACACATACAATGAAATGAAGGAATGCCGTTGTCAGTTCAGATTAACAAATGCCAGCAGGATGGCAACATTTTTCGGCCCTGGAAAAGAAGATCCTAAATTCTTGGATTAATATTGCAACAGTTGCACTAAGTGAGACCACTTTGATAACAAAACATTTATCAACTAAACGCTGCCACCTACTGAAGTTTTGCAAAGAGCCCAGATGATTGGAGAAGGTCATAAATTCATTCTGTCAGAAGCATACAGGTTTTCACTGAAACATCTCGGAAGGAAGGAATGGCAAGAGGAAAAGAAAGGAATGGTAACCCACAAAGTGAGACATCTCTTTTATGCAGTCTGTTTGGAATATGCCAGACTTAATCCTAAGAGTAACATCCAAACAGAGTAGAGTGGGATTTTGTATGTGTGTTTGGAGGGGGGGGGGAGTTCACGGTTACATTTTTAGTCATCCTTTTGCTGTTTTCCCCATTTTTCAAAAAAAATAATTGAACTTAAACATTTCTTTTATTAAGGATTGCAGGAAATTTACCAAGTACTCCAAAACTTGTCAATTCAAAGCAAACAACCAAGCTCAGAAAGCACAAAGGACATAAAGTTTAATCCTGAGTCAGTGGTGAAATCTTATCAGTTCTATCTGGATTGCGCATGCTGTGTGGTTGCACGCCATGTGGTGGTGTGTGGTTCAGCAAACCAGTAGCAGTAGCAGTGTGAGGCTCAGCCCAGCCACCTGGACATCATGACTTCCTGGTTAACCCTCTGCGCATGCACAAAGTCTTCAGTGTATTCGCAGAGGGTCAAAAATGGGATGTGACGCACTTTCAAACTGGTTCTCTTTTCTTCTATTAAGGGTTTCTAAATAGTGAAAAAGCAATTTATAAAATCATTTATTTATTTATTTATCTATCAAATTTATATGCCGCCCCTCTCCGAAGACTCGAAGCAGCTTACAACATATAGAAAAACAATGTACAACAAAATCCAATTAATTAAAGTTACAATCTAAAAGCCTAAAAACCAATTAAAATACACTCATATCCATTCAATCACAAACTCACCATACATTCACTGGCCAGGGGGTTGTGTCTAATGACCCCAAGCCTGGCGGCACAGATGAGTCTTCAGGCTCTTACGAAAGGCGAAGAGGGTGGGGACAGTACAAATCTCCAGGGGGAGCTGATTCCAGAGGGCTGGGGCTCCCACAGAGAAGGCTCTTCCCCAGTCCAAGTCACATTGTCTAGTTGACTGGACCTGGAGAAGGCTAACTCCGTGGGACCTGACCGGTTGCTGGGATTCGTGCGGCAGGAGGCAGTCCCTTAAGTAATCTGGTCCCATGCCATGTAGGGCTTTATAGGTCATAACCAACACTTTGAATCGAGTCCAATGCAGACCGTGGAGTGTTGGAGAGATATGGGCATGCCTAGGCAGGCCCATGACCACTCGCGTGGCTGCATTCTGCACAATTTGTAGTTTCAGAATGCTCTTCAAATGTAGCCTCATGTGGAGAGCATTGCAGTAGTCGAGCCTCGAGGTGATAAGGGCATGAGTGACTATGAGCAGAAATTCCCTGTCCCGATAGGGCCACAACTGGTGCACCAGATGAACCTGGGCAAACGCTCCTCCTCGCCACAGCCGACAAATGATGTTCCAAAGTCAGATGTGGATCGAGGAGGATGCCCAAGTTGCGGGCCCTCTCTGAGTGGGGCAAAAGTCCCCCCCAGGGTAATGGATGGATGGAAGTGTCCTTGGGAGGCAGAACCCACAGCCACTCCATCTTGTCAGGGTTGAGTTTGAGTCTGTTAGCACCCATCCAGACCTTAACAGCCTCCAGACAACAGCACATTATTTCCACTGCTTCACTGAGTGGACACGGGGTGGAATTGTCTAGCTGAGTGTCAACTTCCTTTTGTAAATGGAATTTACAAAAGGAAGTTGGCAAACTTAGAATCCTTTCAAAGGTATGGTTGAAGTTTGAGATGGCTATTCCCAAATCTCCCAGATCTGTAAACTCTCTGGAGACTACTGCCTTGTGGTCTCTTTCTGAGGAGCAAATGTCTGGAGCGCTTGTGGGCAGTCTCCAAGCCCATCCCCTAGAGAAAGCTAGTTTACTTGTCAGATCTTCTTTCTTCTGCAAACTTCAATTCTATTTTTTGTAGAACCACCTTCAACATATAATTTCTTCCTTCCGAAGTCAGCATCAACATACATGAGAGAATATTCGCTATTTACTCATAATGTGAACAGGCAAGAAAGCAAAGAAATGGACTATTGAATAAATCAACCCAGAATTCTCATTCAATTTACAAATG
Source organism: Erythrolamprus reginae (assembly GCF_031021105.1). Classification (NCBI taxonomy): domain Eukaryota; kingdom Metazoa; phylum Chordata; class Lepidosauria; order Squamata; family Dipsadidae; genus Erythrolamprus; species Erythrolamprus reginae. The sequence continues at coordinate 324,723,720 of NC_091950.1, read as the reverse complement.
ACCAGGGTCAAATTATCCAAGTTTTGACATGTTGTGGGAAGACCTGGAGAAGGCTGTAATGTTTGGAAAAGTAGAAGGAAAGAGAAGAACAGATAAATGAACTGAGTTACATTGATGACTGGTGCATCATTGGATAACTTGAAGGACCAGAATTAGAGGCATATCATCACAATTTATCTATGTGAATGCTATGAATTGACATTAAACTGATGTCACATTATCAATTATTAATCAATAATTCATTTCAATAGGATTAATGATGTTTACTTGTTGCATATTCAAAGGAGATTAGGTATCAGTGGATATATAATATGAATGTTCGGTCACCTTTTGGGGAAGAAGTAGGGTAAAGTTGGACTTCTAAACAAAGTATTGAACATAAAAATTCTGCTATATGAATTTCAATCTAAACTAAGAATGCACATTTGCTTGTGTTGTGTACAAAGAGGTACATATAATTCTCCAAACTGGGTTACTGTAAAATACCATTAAGTATTTTCCCAGGTTTATGACACTGACTTACTGGAAAATACCATGGGACATTTTCTTCAGGTGTACAACACTGACTTTAATACTTGCAAATATGTTCCATCAAGGATATTTCTCTCACATACATCTTTGCATTTTCCCAGCATGGAAGAAATGTTTTGCCTCGTGGAAATAGGCAGAGTAGTACATCCACTCCTATTTGAAGAGTTTAAAGAATGCGTCCTATGGATTCTTTTGAACCAGATATCATGAGATTGGACAGTCTCATTGTCCAATTATACAATCTTTGTACAATCATGTATCATTTTTACAATTTTCTTTCATTAGCATTTAAGCTTTGGTTGGTGATACAGTCTTGCTTGACTTTCAGGGTGGTAAGCAAGGGTGGGCTACTGCACGGATGGGGGGGAACGCAGTGGGGTAGCGAAAATGGAACTTCACCCAGAGCACCCAATTTGCACTAAAAGATGTTGAAAGAAAATGCACGACATCCTGCATAAGCCACGCCCACAGTGTGGTAGTAAAAATTTTGGTAGCTCTTCACTGGTGGTAAGGATGCTCATGCCGCAGGTGATTAAGAAGGGAAAGAATTTTGCAGAAAAATAACCACCAAGCAACTTTCTCTTCCCTGCATTGACTCAGCATTTTAAGAACTTTTCCTAGATTATTGGGAAATGCTCACTTCCTCTCTGTGCAACCCACTGCTAGGAAAAATAATTCCTTTACCTTTTTAAAAAAGGCAAGATCACGTTATAGCTACTATTCTCTTTGTAGAAAGCTTAGCACTAGGAGACGCTAAGGGGAAAAAATCCATGTTTTAAAATATTGCCTGGGAAACTCATTGACTTACTTTCATTATCCAAGGGATAAATGTTTTTTTTTTCTCCCTGATGTTCAAGAGCTGCGTGATCCCCATCCTGGATTATCCCTTTACTCCTTTAAGCCTTCAGCTTTACTAAGATTGGAATGGTTATTTCTGAGAGACCAGGGAAAGTGTTTTGTTGATGAGGATTTTATCGGCCCTAATATGGAATTCAGGAACCATAGATCTGGGAGAAAATGATAACAGCAATTCCACAAGAAAGTCCAAGGGCAATTCTGACACAATTTCAGTGATAGCTTTGGTATTTTCATTCGGATAGAACAAAGAGATATTTGAACAGTTATTTCAGTAGAAAAAAGAAGACATTACCAGATCGAGTACAAGTTTAGTAATCTAATTTTAGGAGTTTTTCTTTCAAGACTGAACGCTAAATTTGACCTTCTTTCTGCCCATCCAATTTGTCTATCCATTGAAATCAACACATTTTTTTTAAAAAAAAAATTACTACAAAATAAAGGTGTCATGGAGTAATTTGAAATACACATAACATTATATGTTTAGTGATAATTGTACATCTGTTATATTTAACAGATGTTATAATTAACACTAAACATAACATTATATGTTTAGCGTTAATTGGACATTATATGTTTAGTGTTAATTGTGCACCAACCGACATTGTTTGGTGGATGGGACCTGGAGAAGGCCGACTCTGTGGGCCCTTACTGGACACAGCGAGGTCTGAGGGAGGAGACGGTCCCATACGTAGTCTGGCTCTGAGCCATTTAGGGCTTTAAAGGTAATAACCAACACCTTGAATGGCATTCGGAGACTGACTGGCAACCAATGCAGCTCACGTAAAGATGGAGTAATATGGGCATACCTGTTATGTCTATAGAGCAGTGTTTCCCAACCTTGGCAACTTGAAGATGTCTGGACTTCAACTCCCAGATTTCCCCAGCCAGCATTCGCTGGCTGGGGAATTCTGGGAGTTGAAGTCCAAATATCTTCAAGTTGCCAAGGTTGGGAAACACTGCTATAGAGGTACTCAGTCATCCAGGTCATGTTTGTCCCAAAGGTGCAACTGGACTTTCTGTTATTTTTTTTACTTTCAAGACATTTTGCTTCTCATCCAAGAAGCTTCTTCAGCTTTGACTGGATGGTGAGGAATGGAAGGATTTATACTCCTTGCAGAAGCTGCTCATTCACATTCTTTTAGTGAGTCCTTAAGATTACATGGAGGTTTATCTGCGTCATCTGGGTCACCTGAATGATGCAAATTGGTGTGGACTCTTCTTGGAACTATTGAAAGGACTATGTTGTACATTGGGGATAGATGATGTCATATCCTTCCTCTCTGTTAAGAGAAGGCTGTTCAGTTTTGACATAGGTGGCCTCTTTGACCCTTCTTTCAAACCAGTGATCCTCTCTATCCAAAATGTGAACTTTGCTGACTGCAAAAGAGTGGCCTGTGTCTTTTAAATGCAGATGGACCGCTGAATCTAGTCCTGATGTGTTTGTTTTCCTATGTTGTGGCAGGTGCTTATGAAGTGGTTGTTTTAGAAACATAGAAGATTGATGGCAGAAAAAGATCTCATGGTCCATCTAGTCTGCCCTTATACTATTTCCTGCATTTTATCTTAGGATGGATATATGTTTATCCCAGGCATGTTTAAATTCAGTTACTGTGGATTTACCAACCACGTCTTCTGGAAGTTTGTTCCAAGCATCTACTACTCTTTCAGTAAAATAATATTTTCTCACATTGCTTCTGATCTTTCCCCGCAACTAACCTCAGATTGTTCTTGTGTTCACACTCCCCTCCTGAACCCTATTTAACCCTTTAACATATTTAAATGTTTTGACCATGTCTCCCCTTTTTCCTCCTGTCCTCTAGACTATACAGATTGAGTTCATTAAGTCTTTCCTGGTAAGTTTTATGCTTAAGACCTTCCACCATTTTTGTAGCTTGTCTTTGGACCCATTCAATTTTATCAATATCTTTTTGTAGGTGAGGTCTCCAGAACTGAACACAATTTTGTTTCCCCAGTGTACTGGTCTGTACATGGCTCACTGCATTTTACTGCATATACCATGTTGCTCAGTTTCTGTCTGGGTGTTTTACCTTTGGGGTGGACAAGCTTCTGCCTTAGTGTATTCTTAGATTTGAAGTGTGTACAAATGTTATGTTGGCTGAAGATCCTCCTGAGCTTTGGGGGCAGTTGATTCCCACAGGATTGGAACCTCCACAGAGAAGGCTCTTCCCCTAGGTCCCGCCAACTGCCATTGTTTGGCACACAGGACCTGGAGAAGGCTGAGTCTGTGGGCCCTTACTGGCCATAGCAGGGTCTGAAGGAGGAAGCGATCCCGTAAATAGTCTGGCCCTGAGCCATTTAGGGCTTTAAAGGTAATAACCAACACCTTGAATTGTGTTCGGAGACTGACTGGCAACCAATGCAGCTCGCATAAAGATGGAGTAATATGGGCATACCTAGGTACATCAGTTAGGTCCCACAGAGTTGGCCTTCTCTGGGTCCCATCAAGTAAAAAATCTCGTTTGGCGGGACCCGTGGGAAGAGCCTTCTCTGTGGTGGCCCCAACCCTCTGGAATCAGCTCCCCCCAGAGATCAGAATTTCCCCCACCCTCCTTGCCTTTCGTAAGCTCCTTAAAACCCACCTCTGTCATCAGGCATGGGGGAATTGAGATATTCCTTCCCCCCAGGCCTATACAATTTATTCATGGTATATTTGTGTGTATGTTTGGTTTTTAATAAGGGTTTTTAGTTATTTTAAATATTAGATTTTTTATGTTGTTTTATTATTGTTGTTAGCCGCCCCAAGTCTACGGAGAGAGGCGGCATACAAATATAATAAATAAATAAATAAATAAATACACATGTAATTGCGTGCGCCGCTGCATTTTACACCAGGTGAAGTCTCTTAACTCTCTTCAAGGGTAGGCCCATGTAGAGCACATTGCAATAGTCAAGTTAATTTTTCCCTGTCTTGTTTGTAGCTGGCCTGCACACATATGCAAATTGGAGCTGAGCTAGGGCAACAGCTCGCGTGCCAGCATATATGGCTCTGCATGCCACCTGTGGAACCCGTGCCATATGTTTGCCATCAGTGGTATAAGATTTCCTGCCTGAGCTGGGGGATGGATTAAAAGACCCCTAAGGTCCCTTCCAACTTGTTATTCTATTAAATAAAATAGAAGTTATGCCATGCCAAACAAAATCAAATCTTACTGGAGCTTACCATCACATTACCCAAGATCTGGGATCATAATTCAGTTTTTAGTTCCTTCTAGAATGTCATCAGAGTGGGAACCATATGGATCTTTGTGGCATTCTATTCCAGAAGAGAAATGCCTCAATAGAGGAGGCACACTTCCGGAGTCCCACGAGATAACCTTGTTGAATGCACACTGTGATATTCTAGCAGGCAGAAATTGTCTCTTCAGACCCTTGATCATCCTACATTTTATACAATAGATTGAAAACAAAATAATAGCCACTATATACTTTGAAAGCTGTTCAGGGATTTTACATTGTCTTTAGAGGAATTTAAAAAACAAGCCAAAACTCAAAAATATTTCTAGTCCACTCTTTTTCTATTATATGCACACACACACACAAATAAAATGTGTTTTCTCTATGCGCATATCAAGTATAGAATATAAAAGTATTTCTGTGAAGGGTCCTTCCAAACTGTTTCTGTGCATCCAGGGTCTTGGTGTTTTTCAAGAGTGTTTGCATTTTCCTATTCTGTAAATAACGCTTTCAAGGAAACAGGAGATTGGTCCCTCAATACAAGGACATGCTTCAGGAAATGATATTAACCTTCTTTTATGTGGAGCATTCTCTTAAGAGTAGGCCACTATTGTGCTGTTAAATCTCTTAAGGAAGCAATCTAAAATGACAACCAGTAGCAACCAGAATGCCCAAGAGACAAAGATCAGAACTTAAATTACTTCAGTGCCCTAACAACCTTTCCCTCAAATATGAATCAATAACACAAATTCATTCCCACTCATATTTTAGACTGTGGACTTAATTCTTGTTCTTGTCTCCATTTTTACAGCTCACACCCCACCCTCCGTTGCTCCCTGCCATCCTCCTTATAGCTGTGTCAGACTGTTCTGTATTTTCTTTCCTATGTATTCTTAACAGAGTTGAGACACCTTGAGAACAAGAGGATAGTTTCAAAGGAGAGACTTATTTGACTCAAGCACCAGGTCAGGAGTAAACAAATCACACACTTTTCTCCTCAAAAGGAGCAAAAACTCTTTTGTTATTGATTGCAGATATTTTACAAAGCAGAAGCGATGAAAATATACACTTGATGTGTGAAGAACCCATGTATTTTCCCCCTCAGAGTTGTAAAAAAAAAAAACACTCTTTGAAATGGTACGTTAGATTTAAACAGAGTGATAGATAATTGTTTTCCATAACACTCTAAAATGGTTCTCTCCTATGCAGAAATTGGGGAAATTAGCTGTCCCCATCTCAGTTTTTATTGTTCACTTTTCAAGCAATGCTGGGCAGAAGTTCATTCTGGATAACAAATACCACAATCACTGATTTTCCTTTCCTTGGGTGGGTCTCTGAGGACATGTGTTTTGTGCTTCTACTGATAGACCTTTTGTATGAGACTCAATCCACTGATTCTCCACTTGGTACCTTCTTGTCCAATCCCACCTATTGGATTAGGAATATGGTTTCACATTTCTTGATGTAGCTTAGAGTATGTTGTGGTTAGCTCTGGCCTAGCTCCTGCCCCAAGCAATGTGGAGGTGGATGTGGGGAAGAAATACACATGCCGCAGGCCTGTTTTGCTTCCAGTAGAATCTGTCTCCTCTGACCAAGGAAGCGTGAGTGACAAGGAAGATGGGAGTTTGGCAGACAGCCCAGGAGGAGATCAATCATCTGTATCATCCCTGGATTCTGAACAAGAATTAATGACACATCCACACATGCATAGAGTGCACAGGAGACAACAACTGAAGGATTATTACAAGAGAAAATGAGGCCACCTGTGGTTGGGTGGGGCTGCTGTAATTAGTGCTACAGATAAAAGTGCAGCCTGGTGGGTTAGCCTCATGGCAGTTTACCTGATTCATTGTTTCATCAAGATTGTGGGTTTTTGCTGTTCAGGATTGTGTGTGTGGACTCTCTGGACTTTAGAATTGGACTCAATTTCCCAGTTATTGGGTGAGCAATTGGGTTGCACTTCAAATTAGTGGCATCATCTGCAGGATTAATGAGAGTCAATATTGCGTAGTGGTTAAGGCACCAAGCTGGAAATGATGGAACCAGGAGTTCTAGTCCTACTTTAGGCATGGACCCAGCTGGATGAACCTGGGCTAGTCACTCTCAACCCTAGGAGGAAGGTGGTATAAGCCATTTCTGAAATCTTGTCAAGAAAACTACAGGGATTAATTCACAACATCTCCAGGAGTTGGCATTGACTTGAAGCCATAAAAAAGAATCAATACTTTTTGCATATAGTAAATGTAACATCTTGGTGGCATGGAAAATGTTTGCTGACAAGCTTGTAAGAACGCTAAGCAAAAGTGAATTGGCAGAAAATTATAATGGCATAGAAATGACTGTCTCCATCGCTGATCCTGATTCTGCAATGTACAGTTTATGATTCAAGGCATTGCAGTCACCTGGTTCCTTCTAAATAGCAACAAATCCCATTTTTAAAAGGAGAAAATGCTCATATTTTAGTAATATATATTTATATTATATGAATAGAGTAGAGTAGAACAGAACAGAACAGAATAGAATAACAAAGTTGGAAAGGACCTTGGAGGTCTTCTAGTCCAACCTCTTGTTTAGGCAAGAAAATCCTACACTACTTTAGATAAATGATTATTCAACACTTTCTTACAAACTTCCAGTGTTGGAGCATTCACAACTTCTGGAGACAAGCTGTTCCACTGATTAATTGTTCTAACTCTCAGGAAATTTCTCCTTAGTTCTAAGTTGCTTCTCTACTTGATTAGTTTCAATTCATTGCTTCTTGTTCTACCCTCAGGTGCTTTGGAGAATAGGTTGACCCCCCTCTTCTTTGTGACAACCCCTAAGATATTGGAGCACTGCTATTATGTATCTCCTAGTCCTTCTTTTCATTAAAGTAGACATACCTAGTTCATGCAACTGTTCTTCATACGCTTTAGCCTCCAGTCCCCTAATCATGTTTGTTCTTCTTCTCTACACTCTTTCTAGAGACTCAACATCCTCCTGTCTTGGATCTATTAATTTATAATGACTGCAAGGAGCTATCCATCTTTATCATACCTTTTTGACTTGGCATGCCTGGGAAAATGAGGAGGTGGAACACTATGAAAGAGTGCTAGTTTGTCTGGCACTCTTTCATAGTATCAATATTAAATCTTCAGATACTAATTGATCATTTGTGGGGAGGGAATGGCATAACTTCAGCTGGATCACTGCTGCTCTGTCGGGCTCTCTGGTAGACTCCTCCCAAAAATTCACAGGTACACATTTCAGAAACACACACGTTTGAAAATTCAAAACAATGTTCTTTATAATGAAAATTCACTTAAACCAAGCCCTCTTTTGGTACAGCAAAGAGCACTCGTCTCCAAACAAACTGGTCATTTGTACAAGTCCTTTATCAGTTCTGTGATACTTATCTTGCAGCTGTGAGGCAATTCACAGTCCTTCTTCTTTCACAAAGTGACACACACTTTGCTCTGGTTTAGTTTCAAAGCGGGGAAAAATCAGCATACAAAAGGTCAAAGTCAGTAAAGCAGTCACGAAACACAATGATCAGATAATCCTCCACAATGGCCAAACCCACAGGCTGCTATTTATAGCAGCCTCACTAATTACCACAGCCCCACCCAACCACAGGTGGCCTCATTTTCTTTGATAATAATCTCTCAGTTGTTGTTGCCTATGCATCGCTCTCCGCATGCGTGGCTGTATCATTAACTCTTGTTCTGAATCCAAGGAGGAGCTAGATAATTGATCTCCTTCTGAGCTGTCTGCCACACTCTCCTCCTCCCTGCCTTCATCAGCAGATTCCACCGGGGGCAAAACAGGCCTGCAGCATGTGGATGTCTCCCCCACATCCACAGTCCTTGGGGCAGGAGCTGGGCCAGAGCTAACCGCAACAACTGCAGTTGTCTTAGTTACACAGAAAGATGAGGAAGGAACGTTAAGTCTGCAGGTGGGAGAAGAAATCAGAGACTACTAGTTTAGAAAGACAGTGAAATAAAAGATAACCACTTTTAATAACAAATAATGTCTTTAGGAGGATGTGGCACTAAACCTCCTTGCCTTCCTACATCTTTTGTAAATTGAATTGTTACTTTTTATGGATGGCTGACAGTGATGCCTAGGGAAAATGAACACCAGTGGAATTAGCTGTGGTGTAAAGAAATGGAAGTGCACTTTCTGGGTGATGGATTCATACACCACAACAGTATCAAGATCTCATTAATGCAAAAAATTTTAGACTGTGGCTCGTGGAGAATGGGGAAGTGCTCCAGAGAGACAGAAAGATGTGTGGTATTCTCACTGTGGCCTCCTAAAGCAATGGATCATGGGAAAAAGAATAACTTTCTGAGTGTTCAGATCACCTTTCCCTGGGGGATATGTGATGTTTTCACTTGCATACCAATCAGGAAGGGGGAAATGTGAAATATGGCAGTTTAACCTAACTTTTGACTTCAGCTTTTCTGACCTGGCACAGTAGATATAGAAATAAGCCAATTACTTACACCCCATATTCTTCAGCTGCAAAATATGGATGATTCATAAGCATGGACTTTAAGCTGGCACATTTCTGATTAGAGTACATTTTGAGAGCTAGCATGTTAGCAGTGGCTCTCAGCACCCAGATCTTTAACTATATTTTATATTTCTTTCCCTTAGCATGAAGAATAGATCAGAGGGATTACTCTGGCTTCTGCAGTAGGTAACGAGGCAAGCTCATAATGAAACTTCAGGGGCAATTTCCCTGGAGTTCCATAAGCAAATTCATCTTAGGCAAAGTTAGCTCTCAGATCAATTACAACTTCATGAAAAGGTTCTCCCAAAGTTGAGCTGTTTGGGCAACATAAAATAATATGCTTCAAATCCTTGTTAGCAGATACCTGTAAAAATTCATAGCACGCTACTAAATACAGCAAATCCCACTTTAATTTGAATTTGCTTCTTCTCAGCATAAAATATGACAATTTTTGTGGATGCTGTCAAAGTCCCTAGTGAGGGCAATGTCCTCAAAAGGGGCTAAGTGCAACCCAGCCGTGTGGGGTCACTCACGAACGCGAATCCTAGAAAGAAAGCTTTGGACACATTGTCTCCCTCTGGGTGAAGTGACATAGTGTAGAGCCATGTACTCCTTTTTATTTGGGAACATAAGGAAATGGGGTATAATTACATATACATGTCAAATGATACATCCAACAACACAACTTCAAACGTATCTTTTGAGTTCTTCCTTTCCCATAGATATCAAGAAACAATTTCCTAGAAACTTCCTAAGAGCAGATGTTTTTCACACCTAATTTCTCTGAAGTCTTCTTCCTTATCTTGCTAATCTTCCTTAATCACCCTGCTGTTGTATGCTTTAGGCAATGTAAATTCCCTCCTTTGATCCTGTCCGGAGTGGTGGAAACTTTGTTTATTGTGAGATGTTTTATTTGAGCCCTTTTGTTTCCCTGTTGTAATTGCCAGGAATGCAGATTAGGCGAGTTTAGTGCCTTTCCTTGTCCTGGGTTATAGAATCAGGGTGAGTAGAATATTCTTATGCTAGAGGTCCAGATTTATAATTATAATTATAATCCTATTCTAACATTTTATGCTATACTGCAACACATTTTACCAATAGAGAATGGAACTGAAAACATCTCTGATTGGAATTGTTCCTAAAATATATTGTAAATTTTTTTCCTGGTGTGGATGGGGGAGAAATCTCCACTAACAGGTCCCTCCAATAAAAAACATGAGCTAAGTATTCCCTTTTATTGTTTCCCTCAAGGACTTGCAACACTGTTTGTACATTTCTGCACAAAACCCAGTTAAAATTATATGCAACAGAAATAAATTGACTAGGTTTCCCCCCCCATTATATTCACTTCTGACCTATCACAAGAATTCTAAGTTATTTAATCATTCAATTTCTTTTTAATTTTAATGTACCTAATGGAAAAAGAATTTTGCTTTTTGGGATGATTAAGATTTAGACATCTTCTCTCACATCTAATATCCTTGAGCCTAAAATATACTTCCAGGTAATCATTGCTTGCTTCCATCCTTGACTACTATGCCTATTCAATCTAAAAACAAAACAAAACCCCTCAGCTTTGTGCTGACAGTTCAGTAGCAAAATACAAAGAATATAAACCTGAACAGCGATCAACAGATTATGTCAACACGAGGCTATATTTGAGTATCAAGTATGCACATTCTTTACAAATGCTTCTTCTGAATTTCACAATAGCCATATCAGCCTGCTTGCATTCATTTAGGAAATGACAGGCTGTGAAAGTGAATAAATCCAGAGATAGTGCAAAGAAATGGCATGAACAGCTTTATTCATATCTGGATCGGCACTAATTCCAAGGATCCAAATACATTTGTTTAAGATAAGGTTGTAAAGGAAATTTAGCACTGGAAAAATATGAAACTTCTTTCGTAATCATCTTAAATGGTCATCTGTAACTATTATAACTACTGGCTGGCAATGATCATCAACACATCTAGGAGGCATCATTTGAACAAAGGCAGTTTTGGAGATGCTATCGAAACCCCTAACCCCATTCACATTTGCACAGTGTTTTACAAAAACAATTCAAATGTGCATGTTTATATTTAGATTAGATTAAATTATTATTAGAGTTGGAAGGGACTATATAAGTAATCTAATCCAACCTCCTGTTCAAGCAAGAGTCTCTACATCATTTCAGACAAATGGCAGTCCAATCTCCCTTTAAGTTCTCACGTTTCATAGCACGGTCATTTATTGAAAGCACAAACAAAAAACACAGAAGGCTGGCCCTTCTGTGGTTATTGTATTATCCATTGATGGGCTCCAACGGATATGGTCAGGTACATAGAACTGGGTTTTTTTCTTTTTTTCCCTTCTGGGCTCTGGGTATGTTTTTCCTGTTTCAGCAAATGGGGTTGAATCTGTATAACTTTGAAAGAGTTGTCCGTGCATGTGTGTGTGTGTATACATACACATACAGTAGATGGTGTATATTTTTGTGTGCCTGTGTGTAATATGTATGTACACATATGGCATATATACATAGAATTAAATAGTATATTTTGGATGTTCAGTAATAGTAAATAGATAGAGAAATTGTATCTCTCAAAGAGGCATCCAAACCCTTCACGTGTGTCACATGACCTTTAAGCCAACCCCTGTCACATGATCATCAAGCCACTACTACCTGGTCACATGGCCGGTAAGCCACACCCACAAAATAAGCCATGCTCACAATGAGGTAGTAAAAAAATTTGCAGCCCTTCATGGGTATTATCCTGGATGACACAGTGGAAGCTGTAAATTCAGAAAAGCCCTATACCAGTTATGTGGCATTCAGAATTAGTAGGATAGGAGTTGTTTCTTCATTTATCCCTTCTTCTGAATCATCGTGTGTGTGTGTGTTGGTGTGTGTTGGTGTGTTTAAGTGTCTGTCTCTCTATCTCTCTTTTATTTATTTATTTATTTATTTAGTTAGTTAGTTAGTTAGTTAGTCCAATACATAATACACATTGAAGAGAAAGATATGTAATACTATAAGTAAAGAAAAGAATAGAAGAAAAGATATAAAAGTATAGGTGAACATATTTGAAAGGAAGAAAAGATAAATGAGATAAGGAGAGACAATTGGACAGGGGACGGAAGGCACACTGGTGCACTTATGCACTCCCCTTACTGACCTCTAAGGAACCTGGAGAGGTCAATCGTGGATAGTCTAAGGGAAAAATGTTGGGGGTTAGGGGTTGACACTACTGAGTCAGGTAATGAGTTCCACGCTTCGACAACTCGGTTGCTGAATTCATATTTTTTACAGACAAGTTTGGAGCGGTTAATATTAAGTTTGAATCTGTTGCGTGCTCTTGTGTTGTTGCTGTTGAAGTTGAAGTAGTCATTGACAGGTAGAACGTTGCAGCAAATGATCTTGTGGGCAATACTTAGATCGTGTTTTAAGCAACGTAGTTCTAAGCTTTCTAGACCTAGGATTGATAGTCTGCTTTCGTAGGGTATTCTGTTTCGAGTGGAGGAGTGAAGGGCTCTTCTGGTGAAGTATCTTTGGACGTTTTCAAGGGTGTTGATGTCCGAGATGTGGTATGGGTTCCAGACAAATGTACTGTATTCAAGGATGGGTCTGGCAAAAGTTTTGTAGGCTCTGGTGAGTAGCGTATCTGTCTGTCTGTCTGTCTGTCTGTCTGTCTGTCTGTCTGTCTGTCTGTCTCTCACTCTCTCTCACACACATACACATCCCCACTTTTTCATACCCACTTACTCTCTATCACCCCCTCTTACTCACTTTCTCACTCACTGACTCTCACGTACCATCCACTTATCAGATTGGTTCTGTAGTGACCATCGTAAATATTCAGTTCTTGCGGATGGATCCATGGCTCATAGCTAAAATCCTCAAAGAGCAAAAATGAAAGAGAGCTTCCCTTAGGGCCATTGGAAAGAATTTCTTTTAGGAGGGAGAAAGAGGATGGGAAGCAGGGGAAAAGTTGAAATGTCAGGTAAGACTCCCACTCCCATGCCCACTCAAATCCAATTTTTTTTCCTATCATTGCAACGGAGCCCTTCCGAACATGGTGCGTAAACACCAATTACACATGCTGACAGCTGATAAAAAGAAAAGACCAGCATTTGCTCACACTGCAGGCTGATAGCATTCACATCATACGCCATTTGTTACTAGGCAACTGATTAAATATATGTGCTGGCCCCTCAAGCAGAGCTTGCAATTAATTAACCAACCCATTTTCATTTTGACTTCCTTCCCCCAATCCTTTATGCAAATTAACAGCCAAAGGGTGCTAGTAATCTTCCCCAACTGAGGAAGGCTAGGAGTCATCCAACCCCTAGAAATAGTCACCTCTGAATAGACTAGGGAAGCTCAAGGGCATCTGGATAGCACAAAAGGGTCTCCTTTTCATTTTTCTTAACCATGTATGGGAGGGGGAGGGGGAGACACCAACAATGCATTTCTAGATGAATCAACTCATAAATGATTTCAGCTCAGGTTCCTGAAATTTATTCCCAAGTACTTGAGGACAGGATTTTTATTTTTATTTTATTTATTTACTTTGTCCAATACACAATACATATTGAAGAGAATAGACATGAAGTAATATATATAAAGAAAAGATATAAAAATAGAGGAGAAGATATATGAAAGGAAGAAAAGATATATGAGATAAAGGAGAGACAATTGGACAGGGGACGAAAGGCACACTGGTGCACTTATGTACGCCCCTTACTGACCTCTTAGGAACCTGGAGAGGTCAATCGTGGATAATCTAAGGGAGAAATGTTGGGGGTTAGGGGTTGACACTACTAAGTCCGGTAATGAGTTCCACGCTTCGGCAACTTGATTGCTAAAGTCATATTTTTTACAGTCAAGCTTGGAGCGATTCATATTGAGTTTGAATTTGTTGCGTGCTCTTGTGTTGTTGCGGTTGAAGCTGAAGTAGTCATTGACCGTTTTTAGTAGAAATTTAGATTTGTTATAAACTGTTTTTTCCACTTTGTTGTGAGCCGCCCCGAGTCTGCGGAGAGGGGCAGCATACAAATCTAAATAAAGAAGAAGAAGAAGAAGATAAAGAAGACAGGCAGGACGTTGCAGCATATGATCTTGTGAGCAATACTTAGATCGTGTTTTAGGCGTCGTAGTTCTAAGCTTTCTAGACCTAGGATTGATAGTCTGCTTTCGTAGGGCATTCTGTTTTGAGTGGAGGAGTGAAGGGCTCTTCTGGTGAAGTATTTTATTTGGAGATACAATATTAAACATCTAGCTGCCCTTTTTTGCTTTTGCATGAAGGTACAGGAGATCAATGTATGGAATAAAGACACAATAGGAAAACAGAAACATAGAATTATAATTCCGGAAACGACTATCGAATCCAATCCCCTCCTCATTACAGAATCTGTAATTATTGCAAAGCATTCCAATGTTTCTTTAACGACATCTAATGAAGAGGAGCCTAACATCTCCCTGGGCAATTATCACCAGTGTCAAATATCCTCTGGAAAGGTTATTTTTTGGGCAAGGGGTGGGGATTCAGTCCCAATCTGATTTTTTGCAACATAAAACTATTATTCTGCACTCCAGAACAGCCCTTAAAGAGTGGTTTCATATCTTCCTTCTACACATCTTCAATGTCTCTTTTTAAAGATTTAGCATCTAGGCCTCTGGGCGCGCTTTAGGCTCCCAAAGCATAAGATGCCATATTATGTTTTGACTCCATGTATGTTTTCAGTTCCCCCTAGCCCAGATGCCACCCATGTCCTATGAAAAAAATAGAGAAATCCCTCCCTCAAAATGGGTATATGTGTATAGAAATCATACAAATCTTTGTACACGGGAGCTTGAAAGATACAATATCTCTGTTTGAAAGCTTAATTTGAAAGGTTACATGGAGGCTATCATTTTGATAGCCTCCATGTAACCCTTTTTGCAAACTATTGAGCATCAGGATCTGAAAATCTCCTAAAGGTAATGCAGTGTATATAGTCTGGTGGAGGATTTGAACAGGGCTGTCAAACTTGCGGCCCGTGGGCCAGATGTGTCACATGCTGGCCACGTCCAGTTTAGCAAAGGGGGAAAAAGTCATGATATGTCACGTGATGATGTCATGATGATGTGAGTTTGACACCCCTGCCATAGAACAATATCTGGCTATTTGCATGTGAAGACTCCCAATCAAGGTAAAATTGTAACACAGTACCTTCTGGCGGTCACTATTTGCTATAATCTATTCTATAATCTATCTATAATCTATTCCAATTTCTCTGAATTCTTCTTCTTTCCCCCAGGGATATAGATATATTTTATTTTTCTCTAGTACAGTGGTACCTCAATTTATGAACTTAATTCATTCTGTGACCAGGTTCTTAAGTAGAAAAGTTTGTAAGAAGAAGCAATTTCCCCCATACAAATCAATGTAAAAGCAAATAACGTGTGCGATTGGGGAAACCACAGGAAGGGTGGAAGCCCTGTTTCCTCCCAGGAGATTCCTAGAGAGGCCCCACGGAGGCTTTCCCCACCTTTTCTGGCCCTGTTTCCTCCAGGAGATTCCTAGCGAGGCCCCACGGAGGCATCTCCCCACCTTTTCCAACCCTGTTTCCTCCCAGGAGATTCCTAGAGAGGCCCCACGGAGGTTTCTCCATGCCTTTTCTGGTCACAGTTTCAGAGGCTCGAGTTTGTAAGTGGAAAATGGTTCCTGAGAGGAGGCAAAAAAACCTTGAACACCCGGTTCTTTTTGTAAGTAGAGGCGTTTATAGATAGAGGTACCACTGTATTACCACCATCTCCCAAAAAAGAAAAGCCACCATTAAGCTGCTTGCAAAAAGGCCCCCATGACTTGTTCTTCAGGTGCCCATGAGCAGGTCTTCATACTTCTCATTTTAGGAGTCCTTTCTTTTGACAAGCAGCGAGCACAGTTTCTCTCCCAGCATGCCAACAATGGTCACTATGGTCACTATGGTTTCATAGTCCACATTGTCTCTCAGGGTGAAACAGACCACCAGTTGGGTTTTGGTAGCTGTGCTATCTTTGCGGACCCCAAGGATGCCTTTACTTGGAGAGATGAAAAACACTTCAGGATCCTTATGTTGTTCATCTTCAATCAAGTAAACTGCCCAGTAGCGTCTGCATCAACTGCGGTTCACAAGAAGTGTCCCTTCAAACCATGTTTGGTTAACTAGACAGATTTTAAAATCAATCGTTTTTCTGAATTCTTCTGAAGACATACAATAGTTCCCAAAATCTCAACAGAAATGCTGTCTGACTATGATTTGTATATTAGCCATGATTCAGCCAAAAGCAGTTGGATAACTATTGTAGGATTGTCTGAGGGATGACAATCTTATCCGGAGTTAAGCATTATCATGCTATTTTTGTGTGTGTGTAGGAACGGAAAGAAAGACATTGAAATCTGATAAGATGGTAGTTTGGTAATATTCTGTCAACTCTTAAAAAGGTTTGCATTGTTGCTTGGAAATGTTGCAAGGTTCTAGCATTTTCTTCCAAATGTTGTTTTTCAGGTCAGGACACTGAAATCTAATGTTGTAAAATTTCTGCCACTTAAAATTGTTTTTTTTAATTGTTGTGTGGTCACCATCCTGGGTGAGATGATGTCCAAGAAAAATAGCTTTGCCAATCCCAGCGGATTTTGGGAGAGTGACATAGTAAATTTTGAAGTGTTCTGTAGAACAACGATTTTCAATCTTTTTTGAGCCGCGCCACATTTTTTACATTTATAAAATGACACTCTAAGACAGTATATATTGTACATATAGATAATAATATAGTTTCTAAATGTATTTATACTCAGTGTGAAAACTGGGCCTGTTTCGATGAACACAAAAGGGATATCCTGGCAGGAATGGTAGAAAGACACACACGAAGCTCTTTCTCAACAGTTCTCAGTCTACATACACCATCAGAGTAGACATAACCAGCTGAGGCTGAGACTTCATGTAGTGGTGGCAACATTTACCTCCAGTCGTGACCAGGATTAGAAATCGGGACCATGGGGAGGAGTAACAGCTTCAACTACTCGCAATGACAAGTGTGTGGCAGCCCGAGTGGGGACTTTCCTGGGTGTGGATGACAGGCGGCCTGCTAGTGGTCGGGATGGATCCTAGAAGATGATTGGTTAGTAAGCGTTCCCTGTGCCTCCACTCTTCCTGTCACTGATAGCTGGAGGGATTGTGAGGGGAACGTTTATGTTTGGATGGAGGTGGCTGGCGACGGGCTGAATAAATGGCCTCCATGGGCCGTATCCGGCACGCGGGCCATAGTTTGGGGACCCATGTTTAATTTCCCCACGGTACACCTGACCATGTCTCATGGCACACTAGTGTGCCGTGGCACACTGGTTGAAAAACACTGCTGTAGAAGCATAAGACCAGCTTGCAAAAATCTTTAACCACCTGAATATCCCTTTTAGCCTTTATTAGAAATACAGATATATTTTTTTTTGCAAAGAAGTATTTTCATATGGATTTCTAATCAAAGAAATTATAAAGAAGCATATAAAGATCAGCTTCAGCATTTTTCTCATTTTCGTCTTCCTCTGTTAAGCCAACCTGTCACAAACAATACTAAAATCTGAAAACCTCATTATCATCTCCTTCACTTGTCAAAGCAAGGACGGTCCATGAATTATCCCGGTGTTCCAACAGCCGATGGCATTGCTTGCACGTTGAAAAATAAAGTCTTATACGTCTTCTCTTTGGATTGCACTCATGATTTAGAGTGCAAACCTCATTTGTAAAAACCCACATAAAAATCACAGCACCGAGATGACCAGCCTGCCTGGGAGGTTCAAGATCAATATTTAAACACTCTGAACATAAGCAAAAATGCTAACGGAGGGAGTGTAAAAGAGAAGAGAGAAATAGGATTTTTTTTAAAAAAAGATGAAAGATTTATAAATGGTTACTTGTTGGGTCAGTCCCTGGGCACTAGCACAAGATTGTACACCTTCGGATTTGGATTTAATTACACAGTCATGCCACTAACCAGTCCTGCTATTTTAGCTTACTGATTTTGTAATAGAGTTGTCCTATTAAAATTCTATGAAAGTGACTGGCAATACACATGGAGAATAGGTAGCTACAAGGATTTGGGAACATCTGACTGTTCCTATTACACTTGATCAAATGGAACTGTCAGCAGCTTTGGCAGAGATCACCTTTGATGAGGAAAAGGAAAGAACTACATTATAAGAGAGTTCAAAGACAAATAATAAAAAAAGAGCTCACCGGAATCTGCAATTAAATGGAAGGAGTTATTGTTCTGCTTTCTGGCGGAGACTAGAGCTTCAGTCTTGCTGTTCAGCTTGCCTTTAATGAGAACTTCCTAAATTGGATCAGCTCCCTCTACCCTCTCAAAACCAGTGCAATTTAGGCAAAGCATCAGTATAGAAATACCTGCCGCAGGTTATTTCCAGTTGGTTCTTTCCTTTCTTCCATTGATATTTCTAGATCTTTTCTTTTCTTTTTGCTTTGAATCAGGGGATTCTCAAAAAGTACTGTCTAGCAGTAGAGTTGAGGATGTGATGGACGGAGGTAAATTTTCAAAGGACAGGAGTCTGAAAAATTAAAGGTCTGCACAGATTGAGGCAAACTCTCGGCTGGCTGAAACTGGAGGAGCTCTTTGACATTGTCAGTGTGCTCATTTTGGGAATGGATACAGAATTGAGCTGTTTTTCAGAGCCGGAAATTTTGACTTGCTGAGCTTCAATGATTATAAAAGGATGACTTTCCATTGCACAAGTAGATTAGATTTTTGCATACATATACTATTTACAGTGCAAAGAAAAAAAGATGTGTTACATCGCAAATCTAATGATCTTTACAAGCAGTCTGCCTTACATATGAAAATATAAATTAGAATTATTTGAAAAATAGAGTAGGTCCTCAAGAGAAAACCTATAGATTTTGAACCTATATCCGTGTTTTAAAGATATGGAGGACACAAAATTGATAGAGGGAGCAGCCTACAGATGAAAGATGTAAATACACAACTGCTAGATATTCCATGTGTAGCTACTGTGTACCTCAATCCTCGGCACATTGAAGTTTTTTAACTCATGTTCACTGGAATGTGAGTTGGTTTACAATCCCAAATCCATTTCAATTGAAGCTCTGATCATGAAGACTTTGAAAATGTGACACGATTTTTGTCACAAAGTTCATGGGAAACCACCCAACACATGGCACACCAAAAATCTTTTTTTCCTTTTATTTGCACAAAAACAAGAGAAGCATTTATTTCACCAATGCACTTTCTTTTAAGTCAAAACATATTACCCAAGGCATTTACCCAAGATCTCAGCCGAATGTCCCTTCCTGTATTCCTTCTGAAAAAGCAACAGTGAAAGTGCAGACGTGATTAGTCAAGCATTACTAGGTTTTTATTAGAAAAATTCTTGCCTCCAATAAAATCTACCCCATAATTATTTCTACAATTCTACCCCAATTAGAGTTAAACAAGGGCATTAATTGCACTACAGAAAAATCAGGATGCTCACTCATCTTTGCGTCCCCGATGTACCCCTGTGTGCCCCAACATGATAGTCGGCTTCTGCGCATGCCCTGGAAGCAAAATTTCATATGAGGACACTCACACGGGTGAGATTTAGGCAATTTTTGCTGATTTTTTGTTTCCGCTCATGCACGGAAGCAAAAATATCGCCGAAAATTGCCGAAATCTCACTCGCACGTGCATCCTCGCATGAGATTTCACTTCCGGTCCAAGTGGAGAAGCCGAATCTCATGCCGACACATGTGTGTCCATCTGCTATCCACGCAAGTGCTTGCCCACTGCCCCCCCCCCCACGCACCTGCCCACCACCTGCGCATATGCTGATCTCCAGGAGCACACCAGTAGCACCAGCGACGGGCAGCCCTTCACTGACTACAGGTAATAGTCAACTTATAACAGTTCATTTAGTGACTGTACAAAGTTACAAAGATAGTTAAAAAAGTGACTTACAACCATTTTTCACGTTTATGTGAATTACGTGTATATAATTACATGCATATAAATGACTGTATGACTGTAACTTTGTTGCAATTTATATTGGCTGGTTCCTAATATGATTGGATTGCTTATCATTAAGTGTTGCACCTTATGATTCTTGATGAACTAATTTTTTCTTTAAGTACACTGAGAGCATAGGCACCAAAGACAAATTCCTTGTGTGTCCATTAGTCACACTTGGCCAATAAAAATTCTGTTCTGGTCTATTCTATTATTATTATTATTATTATTATTATTATTATTATTATTATTATTATTTTATTAGATTTGTATGCCGCCCCCCTCCGAAGATTAGGGGTGGCTCACAACAGCAATAAAAACAATATAACAGTGGAACAAATTTTATATTAAAAACATATAAAACCCTATCATTATTGAAAAAACCAAACAGCAACATTCATACCAAACATAAAACAAAGTATAAAAAAGCCTGGGGGAAAAGTGTCTCAACTCCCCCATGCCTGGTGGTATAAGTGAGTCTTAAGTAGTTTACGAAAGACAGGAAGGAAGGGTGGGGGCAGTTCTAATCTCCGGGGGGAGTTGGTTCCAGAGGGCCGGGGCCGCCACAGAGAAGGCTCTTCCCCTGGGGCCCGCCAAACGACATTGTTTGGTCGACAGAACCCGGAGAAGGCCAACTCTGTGGGACCTTATCAGTCGCTGGGATTCGTGCGGTAGCAGGCGGTTCCGGAGGTACTCTGGTCCAATGCCATGTTGGGCTTTAAAGGTCATGACCAACACTTTGAATTGTGACCGGAAACTGATTGGCAGCCAATGCAAGCCACGGAGTGTTGAAGAAACGTGGCCGAATCTTGGAAGCCCCACAATGGCTCTCACGGCTGCGTTCTGCATGATCTGAAGTTTCCGAACACTTTTCAAAGGTAGCCCCATGTAGAGAGCATTGCATTAATCGAACCTCGAGGTGATGAGGACATGAGCGACTGTGAGCAATGACTCCCTGTCCAAATGACTCCCTATTCTGACTATTGTGGCATCCCCAGAATCACATGACCAAAATTCAGATGCTTGGCAACGGACTCATATATATGACGGTTGCAGTATGTGATCGCTTTTTCTGACCTTCTGACAAGCAAAGTCAAATGGGGAGACCTGATTCACTTAACAACCATGTTCACTAACTTAACAACTGCAGTGATTCACTTAACAACTGTGACAGGAAAGGTTGTCAAAACTCACTCAACAAATGTCTCACTTAGCAACAGAAATTTTGAGCTCAATTGTGGACCTAAGTCAAGAACTACTTGTATCTAACAATCTTTGTCAGGAGAGACTGTTCCCTTTCCCTTCAACTGCACTGAAGAGCTATTTCCTTTGTTATTCATTTTCTCTGTAGTTTTTGAACCTCACTCAGCTCCCTTCAAGAATTTTATCCCAGCCTCTTCTGGAATCCGCATTTCCTTGAATCCGTATTGGATCATCAGTCACAATCCTTTCCTCTCTTTTCACTTCCTAGCTTTCTCTTTCATTTTGCCAGCATATGAGTCCCATTTCCTGGTTAGAATAGCATTAAAAATTTCTTCCCTCAGCTAAATTGTCAGTATCTGCATCACAGGACAGGATGGCAGACAGACTTTAATAGCGACAACACTTAAACTTATATACTGCTTCACAGCCCTCTCTAAGCAGTTTACAGAGTCAGCATATTGCCCGGTGTTGTATCCTTGTAAATAGTTGGTTCCGTGTGGAAACGCTGTCTGAGCGGGAAACAGGAAGTCGCGTCTGATTGGCTCAGACGCGGGCTGCTCTCTTTTGGAGGGAGCCGCAAATGTATAAAAAGAGCGGTTTCTCCCCAGGTTGAGCAGACGGTATTCCGCTGATTGTCACTTACCTATAAGAGCTGAAATAAAGGAACCGTCTTTACCTAGCCTAGTCTCTGGACTTTTCACCCCCCACCCCCCCCAACAATCTGACTCCTCATTTTACTGACCTCAGAAGGATGGAAGGCTGAATGAGGATGTTCATCCATCATGTTCGAAGGGGACTTTGACATCTAATGGGTTGTGGGTTGTACGTGGTGTCCACAGGTGGCTGCTAAGGCCTATACGGGCATGAAATGTTCTGCCACATGGTGGGCAGACATATGTGAGCACCAACGTCGCAGCATTTCCAGCTCAAGCTTTGTGGAGTGCTTGCTTCTCTTCTGCTATGAATGTTCTTCTGGCCTCCGATGTCTGGCAGCCTTGGTAGATCAGCTTGTGCCCGGGGATGGGCTACTGCCCGGATGGGGGGGGGGCGCAGTGGAGTAGCAAAAATGGAGCTCCACCCCAGAACACCCAATTTGCACTGAAAGATGTTGAAAGGAAATGCAGGGTGTCCTGCATAAGCCACGCCCACAGTGTAGTAGTAAAATTTTTGATAGCCCTTCACTGCATGTGCCATGTTGATTGATCATGTGCCAGGGTTTCCCAGGAGGTGATGGCGATATCAAGGGATTTGAAGGAGGCTTTCAATGTCTTTGTATCACTTTTTTTGTCCCCCATGTGATTACTTTTCTTTAGACAGATCACCAGAGAGGAGCTGTTTAGGGATGTGATGGTCTGGCATCCTAGGAACATGGCCTGCCTGGTGTGTCTGGGCTTTCATCAGCAGGGTGGGAATTAATGGCAAGCTTGCTCTGTCAAAGTCATGATCAGGGCCTGAAGGAGGTAATGCAGGCAAACTAGAGGGACACAAGATAAGTGCATACTGCCCAATTCTTCTACCCATGTTGACCCCTCACAACACAGCTCATCTGTTTGGAACCCATATCACATCTCAGACATTAACACCCTTGAAAATGTTCAAAGATACTTCACCAGAAGAGCCCTTCACTCCTCCACTCGTCATAGAACACACTATGAGACTAGACTTTCAATCCTGGGCCTAGAAAGTTTAGAACTAAGACGCCTTAAACAATATCTAAGTATTACCCACAAGATCATATGCTGTAACGTCCTGCCTGTCGGCGACTACTTCAGCTTCAACCACAACGACACAAGAGCACACAACAGATTTAAACTTAGTATTAACCACTCCAAACTTGACTGTAAAAAATATGACTTCAGTAACCGAGTTGTCGAAGCGTGGAACTCATTACCGGACTCCATAGTGTCATCCCCAAACCCCCAACACTTTACCCTTAGATTATCTATGGTTGACCTATCCAAATTCCTAAGAGGTCAAGCAAGGGGCGAGTACAAGTGCACTAGAGTGCCTTCTGTCCCCTGTCCTATTGCTCTCCTATATCTCCTATACCTTTCTTCTATTCCTATATCTCTTCTTCTATTCTTTCATTGATATGCTCTATTACTATACCTCCTTTTCTATTATTTCTTAGATATATTTTACTATGAGTATCTCCTCTATAACCTTCATCATGTATTTTACTATGTGTATATAGTTATATACCCACTAAAACCCTCATTGTGTATTGGACAAAATAAATAAATAAATAAATAAATAAATAAATAAATGAATGAATGAATGAATAAAACCTCTTCAAAGTAAATGATCAGGATGAAGTCAAAGTTCAATTAATAATAATAATAATAATAATAATAATAATAGTAGTAGTAGTAGTAATAATAATAATAATAATAATAATAATAATAATAATAATAATAATGTATTAGATTTGTATGCTGCCCCTCTCCAAAGACTCGGGGCGGCTCACAACAACAATAGACAATGTAGTACAAATCCAATAATTAAAACTATAGCTAAAAACCGACTATCATTTAAAAACAGTCAATACTACCCAATCATAACCACACATAAATCTTACTAGCCAAAAAGGGGATACATCAATTACCCCATGCCTGGAGACATAGATAGGTCTTCAGAGTCTTGCGGAAGGCGAGGAGGGTGGGGGCAGTTCGAATCTCCGGAGGGAGTTGATTCCAGAGGGCTGGGGCTGCCACAGAGAAGGCTCTTCCCCTGGGTTTCGCCAGACGTCATTGTTTAGTCAATGGGACCCGGAGAAGGCCAACTCTGTGGGACCTAGTCGGACGCTGGGATTCGTGCACAACACAAATAAAGCAGCACACTCTGCCTTTGATCCTCCAAACATTTGCAGAAAGGCTATATGGTGATTCCATTTTCTTTGTGTGGCCATGCAAATTAAGATTTATAGTATTGTAACTGAGAAGCACATCAACATTGCTGTACATGAGCAATGAGCCTATGCATTCAGCATTGTTATTCTGTGGTGTAGTTTAAGAAACTACAGTATATTATTCCACAGTGACAAGTTAGAGTTTTTTTTAAAAAAAGACCTTATCTTGAGCAGTGGCTTGTAACATTTGAAAGTTCACCGTAATCCCTGTACCTTTGTTCAATTTAGTTTTCAGATACCTCTACTGGTATTTGCAGAAAGTTTGAAGAAGGACTGTTAGTAATGTGGTAAAGTTTTGAAGAGCCCAAACCCGTCAATCTTGTTACCCTTTCAATCTTATCCAGTGATTGCTTAATGGGATTATATCTGAGCATTTCCATCTTCTGGAAATCTCCAACATTTTATTCTTGCTTGCTTGTTGGAGATATACTTCACCTTTTCTCCAGCAGTTCAGAGGATATCTCCCCACATCTTATCTCCAGCACCACAACTCTGTTGGGGAGGTTGGGTTAGGGTTGGGGGAGGGAAAGTGAAGGATCCAATGAATTCTGCCAGTGAACTTCCTGGTTGAAGTAGGACTTGAAGATGGATTTTACCAATTCTTCTCCATCACCTTAATTACATAAGGCATAATCAATTACAAAATCATTGATTTCAAGGTTTCTTCTTCCTGACAAGCTAATATTAAACCATTAAATCATAAATGTAACATACACTGAAGCATTGGGTTCAAATTATTTATTATACAGAGGTCCTCACTGTCAGGACCCCAGGAATTAACACTGGAATTCTTGGGTAAATGTTGAGGTTGTAGGTTTTGATCTCTGCTCCAGATTGGGTTCATTTATTTGTTTCTTCCCCCAGGTCCAGCTTTTATCTAAGAGTAGGCAGCTGCAGACACATGCCATTTTACATATCCAATAATGCCTTGAGGGATGCTCTGTTGTTGGAATTTTAATCGGGTTCACCTGATTTGCTTGCAGCCCTAACCTGTCTCCAAGCATTGTGGTTACCTGCCATCTGTAAGGCTGAATCCACGAGAACTGCATAGAGGCAGAACTTGAATCTGCCAACAGCCATAATGCTGCCATCAGACAAATATTTTCCCAGTTTTACCTGGAAAGAACAGACCTCGGGAAAAAACAAAGATTGTTCAAAAGGTAGTATACTGCTCAAAAAAAATAAAGGGAACATTTAAACAACAGAATATAACTCCAAGTAAATCAAACTTCTGTGAAATCAAACTTAGGAAGCAACACTGAATGACAACCAATTTCATTGTGTTGTCAGCACATTTAACTTTGTACAGAACGAAGTATTCAATGAGAATATTTCATTCATTCAGATCTCAAATGTGTTATTGGAGTGTTCCCTTAATTTTTTTGAGCAGTGTATATGAAAACAAATAATATTCTGCAATATAAATTAGAAGCACTGTAGTTGAGATATCATTCTTTCATTTCAAAGAAAACCAAAGTGCTACATCACCAAAGTGTTTTCAACAATTCATCCGGGGCTTCCCATGCCATGCCAAGATTATCTTAGGCACAGTGCTTCATGGCATTGGGCCAGAATATCTCCGAGACTGCCTCCTGCCGCACGAATCCCAGCGACCGATTAGGTCCCACAGAGTGGGCCTTCTCCGGGTCCCGTCAACTAAACAATGTCGGTTGGCGGGCCCCAGGGGAAGAGCCTTCTCTGTGGCGGCCCCGACTCTCTGGAACCAGCTCCCCCCAGAGATTAGAACTGCCCCTACCCTCCTTGCCTTTCGTAAACTCCTTAAAACCCACCTTTGTCGTCAGGCATAGGGGAACTGAAATATCTCCCCTGGGCCTATACAATTTATGTATGGTATGCTTGCATGTATGTCTGCTTAATAATGGGTTTTTTAAAATATCTTAAATTGTAAATTATTAGATTTGTTATAAACTGTTTTTATTGTGTTGTGAGCCACCCCGAGTCTGCGGAGAGGGGCGGCATACAAATCTAATAAACATAAACATTTGAAGTCAACTTTTGCCAGAGGTTTTGCTGATACAGACTGAAATCTACCCAGTTTCAAAAGCATTGCTTCCCCCACCCCCCCTAATCTCCTCTTGGAAATGAATTCTTACCATAAGCTTTTGTTTCACATAGAAATTCTCTGTATTGCAACACTAATCTTAAAAAAGTGAAAACTTTACTTAAGATACCCTCATGGATTTTTTTTTAAAAAAACTAATAAACTGGGGCAATGTAAGAACCTACTTAACACTTTTGAGAGTGGTGGTGACACAGTGGTTAGAATGCAGTATTGCAGGGTAACTCACTGCCCATGTCCAGGAATTCCATACTCGCTGACTCAAGGCTAATTCAGCCTTCTGAGATTGGTAAAACGAGGATACATATTGTTGAGGGCAATATGCTGATTCTATAAACTGCTTAGAGAGGGCTGTAAACAGAGGTGGGCTGCTGCCCGGATGAGGGGGAACGCAATGGGGTAGCGAAAATGGAGCTCCACCCCAGAGCACCGAATTTGCACTGAAAGATGTTGAAAGAAAATGCAGAGCGTTCTGCATAAGCTACGCCCACAGTGGGGTAGTAAAAATTTTGGTAGCCCTTCACTGGCTGTAAAGAGCTATGAAGCGGTATATAAGTTTAAGTGCTATTGCTATTGTGAAGGAATAAAGCAGTTCCTGTTCTGCGCACGTCCTCTTGGAGTGAACCCACCAACTCAAAAATCCCTTATTTCATGGTAAAATCAGACTAAAAGCAGATTTCAATGGCAAGGAAAAGATTTGAATGGTATTTATCTCTCCGGAGTGAAGCATCAACAAAGTCTGGGAAAAGTGCCAACTCGGCCTAATGACATTCCTTAGATAACAGAGTCTATTCATCATTCAAGAGTATAAATCAGCTCACTGAAATCCCAGACAAAATTCATCCAGCAAAGAATGTCTTTTAGTGATGCAGGAATCATGGTTTTTAAGCCTTTTTCAAGCATACCCCCATTCTAAAACCTCTTTCATTGAATGGCGTTGAAACTCCACACCCAATTATCCCAACTCCTTTGCTTTTATACTGCCTGGAAGTGACATCGCACCCCAAAGAGGTAAGGATGTAAGCTAATACCTTTTACTATGCAATTCCTCTTGCCATCTCAGCAATCTTCTATATCAAGGATCTATAAACAGATTATCCACTCTAATGTCTTCCTCATTCTCTGACTGGGACAACTCCCCCATTGTCATATCAGCCCCCTCTAGTGGTTCCTCAGGTTCACTCACTCTCACTCTCTGCATCAGCTGGCAACCTCCTGGCCCAGAATATCCAGAGGGGCCCGGCTCATCCTCCTCAGAATCTGACATGACCGGAGGTGGACAAGGAGCACTCACAACAGTTCCAGATCAATGTTTTTCCTTGAGATTAAGCATCTGAACATGTGAACGTACACCTTGTAGAAAAAGTACCGAATCATTGCTGGGTACTGCTATCTTTCTGTTGGCCACCACAGTCTTGCATTTGTTTAGGGAGTCTGTTTCCAAGTTAATCAAAGCTCAACGGAAGAGCAGGTTCTGAACAGATTCATAAGGGAATCTTTATTGTCTGAGAAAGTCCACTGTTTCGGATCCAAAGCTCATTGTAAGTTTACACAAGCAGAGAAAGAGGCTTGCTTCCAGGCAGTATAAAAGCAAAGGGTTTTGGGTAATTGGGTGTAGGGTTTCAATGCCGTTCAATGGAAGAGATTTTAGAATGGGGGTATGCTTGAAAAAGGCTTCAAAAACATGATTCCTGCATCACTAAAAGACATTCTTTGCTGGATGAATTTTGTCCGGGATTAGAGGTGATTTATACTCTTGGATGATAAATAGACTCTGTTATCTAAGGCAGTGTTTCCCAACCTTGGCAACTTGAAGATATTTAGACTTCAACTCTCAGAATCCCCCAGCCAGCAAATGCTGGCTGGGGAATTCTGGGAGTTGAAGTCCAAATATCTTCAAGTTGCCAAGGTTGGGAAACACTGATCTAAGGAATGCCATTAGGCTGAGTTGGTGCTTTTCGCAGACTTTGTTGATGCTTCACTGCCATTCAAATCTGCCCTTGCCTTGTGAACAGCAACGAGATTAAAGATGGGTGAGTCCAGCATACTCTTCCTCAGTTCTCCACAACCTATTTTAATTAAGACAAACATGGAAGACCAGAACAAGGTTTCTCCCTGATCGGAAAGCATGTTAAGACTCGTAGGCACAACTTGGCTGGGGCTACTAGATATTCTGACTTACTGTAACTAAATCAATTGTGAAAACAAAAACCTCTGACTAGAAACAACGTTGGTGGTGGCGGCTGCAGACTTCAAAGTGGCAGGGAAATGAGCCATTAAAAAGTGACGGAGTCAGCCCACCTGCAATCTTTATACCCGCACTTATCAGAATCATGGGAATCTCCTAAGAAAGATGCAATGATGATACTGATTATACTGAACAGACATACTGTCTGTTCAGATGCTCCTTCTCAAGGTTATTAAATCCAGGAAGGAGAGTGCTGGGTGGGGGTGAAAGAAAAAAGGTATGAGGCAACACCTGTATTCCTTTTGCAGGCCCTTGCATGCTCTTCTCCTTTCATTGTGTATTCACCATGTTTTATCTTTAATTTGCTTTTAATTATGTCTCTGCTCTCGTTCATCTCACGAGGCCTGTGCCAAAGTTTCTTGCCTGCCCCAGTTTCCCGTCTTGCTTATGACAGTTCATTCAGAGGGAGATGAGAGAGAAAATTGTCTTACCAAGTTAAGGCTTGAAGTCTGTTTGCTGAAGCAGACAGATGTGATAATCTGCCCATAGATCTATCAGGCTTTAAGAAGAGAGACTTCTTAAAGGCTCTCTAAGCATGCATGGGAATCTATGCACGTATCTGCACTTTTCTGTATGGATTACGTATAGCTATTAAACACAAATTGCCCCATCTGCATGCTTTTTTTACAGGTCCTTTTAGTAAGTGCATAGGAAAATAAGCAAGGTTTGTAAACAATGCCCCCATGCATCTTTGCATTGTCAATGCCATTAGTGGTATATTGATGGCAAGAGAGGGAAGATTCTCCAGGCAAAACTACATAGGATGCTAAAACTAGGAGAATGTTCAGATGTTCTGCATTATTATTTATTTATTTTATTTATTCGATTTTTATGCCGCCCTTCTCCTTAGAATCAGGGCAGTTTGCAACATGTTAGCAATAGCACTTTTTAAAAACAGAGCCAGTATATTGCCCCCACAATCCGGGTCCTCATTTTACCCACCTCGGAAGGATGGAAGGCTGAGTCAACCTTGAGCCAGTGATGAGATTTGAACCACTGACCCACAGATCTACTGAGATTTGAACCACTGACCTGCAATCAGCTTCAGCGGCCTGCAATACAGCACTCTACCTGCTGCGCCATCCCGGCTCAGTCTCAAGAAACGTCAATGGTAGTTTCCTGCTGGTGCACTAGGCTACTCCATTCCTGTAGTGGCTGTCAGATTGCGCAATTTTTGTCGACTGCCCTGGTGCCATCTTTAGCCAGTCCATTGGGTGGTGCCATCTTTTTTCTGAATTTTTCTGCCTTTTTTGCTTCCTGCATTTGTAAGAAGCTAAATCTGGCAAGGGGATGCTCATGTGTGTGAGATTTCGGCATTTTTTTCCTTCCACACAAGCAAAAAATTGCCAAAATCGCACATGCGCGAGCATCCAAGTCCTCTGAGAGGGGCAGCATACAATCTAATAAATAATAACCATGACCATGACCATGACCATGACCATGACCATGACCATGACCATGACCATGACCATGACCATAACCATAACCATAACCATAACCATAACCATAACCATAATCATAATCATAATCATAATCAAATCATCATAATAATCATAATCATAATCATAATCATAATCATAATCATAATCATAATCATAATCATAATCATAATCATAATCATAATCATAATCATAATCATAATCATAATCATAATCATAATCATAATCATAATCATAATCATAATCATAATCATAATCATAATCATAATCATAATCATAATCATTATCATTATCATTATCATTATCATAATCATAATCATAATCATTATCATTATCATAATCACTATCACAATCACTATCACTATCACTATCACTATCACTATCACTATCACTATCATTATCATTATCATTATCATTATCATCATTATCATTATCATTATCCCCTCATAAGATTTCACTGCATTTTTGCTTCTTGTGCAGGATGCCTGCGCAGCATACCGGTATGCGGGTCAGTGCAACTCGCTACTGAGAAACATGGTTCTTTAATGTTGTCTTCCATTGCCAGCATATATTTTCTTAGTTTTCTATGCTCTGTTGATTTTGAGGGGAACAGACTTTAGTAGTGGATGCTGTTTGAGTAGTCAGAAGTCCTTAGGAGAAATCCATTTGCCATTTCTTCTCTAAATCTGTCCCACTTCTCCAATAGTAGAAAAATAATACTGTCCCAGGAATGGGCTGCTGCCCGGATGGGGGGGAGGGGGAACGTAGTTGTGTAGCGAAAATGGAGCTCCACCCCAGAGTACCCAATTTGCACTGAAAGATGTTGAAAGAAAATGCAGGGTTTCCTGTATATGCCATGCCCACAGCATGGTAGAAAAAGTTTTGCTAGCCCTTCACTGCACTGTCCCATCTTGTTTGGATGTCTTTTTTTTTAAAAAAAATATTTCTTTTTTTTAAAAAGCAAAATCTTTTCCCTGCCTGTAGATTTTTGTAAACAAGATTTATCAAATTCTGTTTGAACATTCTATTTTATTTTGTCTCCCCCACAAAATGAAAATAATTTCTTAGTGGACTTGTTCCAGTAGATTTGATAATATAATTGGGCCATGAAAAGATTATTTATTCATGACAATGCCTTTTCCCCTCCAGGATAAGCTACCTTACCCTAACCCAATGTAACTGGCTTCCCTTTGAATAGTCATGGGAATCAGGAGTGAGCAGTAGGCAGGACAGGGTAGAATGCAGTTCCACCGGTGGAAATGAAGATGTGTGCACAGCTCCAGCTGATCAGTGGCTGTCACTTCCTGGATTACTGGTCTCAGCTCGGCTCTCCTTTTTTCCCCTGCTGCTTGCTTTTTTCCTCTTTCCTTCTTCCTGGCC
Source organism: Erythrolamprus reginae (assembly GCF_031021105.1). NCBI lineage: Eukaryota > Metazoa > Chordata > Lepidosauria > Squamata > Dipsadidae > Erythrolamprus > Erythrolamprus reginae. Next base: position 324,692,357 of record NC_091950.1, on the reverse strand, counting down.
TTGGACAAGCTTCCCTCTCTCCTGTCTGGCTCCCCTCCAGCCTTACGTAGCCACCACCTGAGGTGCAAGCAGAAGGCATGGGTGGAAGCGGCGCTGGCAGCATTTATGCTTCTGCCGGCACCCGTTCGCCTAGCCACCCAGCCTGCATCAAGGGGGCGACCCAGGAAGGAGAGCACGGGAAATGTGAAGCAAATTGTCACCCCAATGAGTGACACTGGTAAGGTTGTAAGTCAAGGACTTAACCGTTCACTTGAACGATGATGATTGTTCAAGCCACTCCCACCTGGTCACATGGCTGGCAAGCCACTCCTACCTAGTAACGTGACCATTAAGCCACCTCCACAAAATGAGCCACACCCACGATGTGGCAGTAAAAATTTTGCTGCCCATTACTGATGGCAATCAGAAAAACTTTCTGGGGCCCCTATTTTTGTTTCATTCTTTTCTGCCTTCCATTCACCCTCCTGGTTTTTCCAAATGACTCCATCTACTTGTCATAAACTTCAGCTCCAACCCCTATGCCATTAGTATAATCTGCTGTCAATCTTATTTCTCTTTTGTTGAATTAATAAATGGCTTCTATACATTACCTTCTCCCCACTTTCAGAACAGACAACTGTATTTTAGCTACATTAACTTGCAAACCATTATTGCTTCAACACTTAATAGCAGTTATTCTTCAGGATAAAACCTGGTATCACCCCATACTATTTTACATTGTGTGTTTATTTATTTAGCGTCTGGCATTTACAGAGGTCCTGCAATCACTGATTTATAGTGAGTCATTTGATTGCAAATGGATATAAATACAAAAACATTAATTATGATTAAAGTAATTAAATAAGATAAGAGGGAGTTCCTAATTTATAGTAAGTCAATAGACAAAACATTGTATAATAACCAAAAATACAGTGTGTGGGGTCTATTTATTCTGTATATTTACCTGCCTCAGTCTAACTAAATGAATCACATTTATCATGACTAACTTGTCTCAGTGATTTTACAAACGTGATACATTCTGCAAAGAAAAGAAGGGAAATCAATGACCCTGATTCTCTTTCAGTGCAATTAGATCAGATCAGATTCTGCATCAGCTTCTAATCATGTCTATTGTTGAAGCATTCAGAATCTTTTGGCCTTTTAAAAGATTTTATGTGTACACTCTGAGTGAATAATTTAGGCGGGGTGGGCTTCAAATATTTTAGCAAGGGATTCTCCGCCCAGGTGGGTGTGGCCATAGTTGCCATGGTGGTCGGCCTCCTGCACTTTGGTAGGGGAAGCGTTTTTACCCTCCTCAGGCTCTGGAGGCTTTCTTTGACGCTCTGAGACGGCAAAAACTGTCTCCCAGGCTCTGGAGGCCCTCTGGAGGCTGGAAACGGACCTGTTTCTAGCCTTCCTGAACTTGCATTTACCTGCATTCAAAATTGGCTGCATGAGGAGTCCTGGGAGGGGCAGTGAGGTACGGTGCGGTGCAGGCGGTGCCAATCAGGAGCGGGATTTGGGGGTTGTCCAAACTGCACAGAATCTTAGCTAAATGATCTCTCGAATCCCTGTGAACATCCAGCAACCTACCCCAGATATTAGGCGAAATCCAACTGTTCCTATAACCCTGGGCAACATTCAGGAATGTTAGGTTGGAATCAGTTATGGGCTCCTAAGGGTACAGTCAGAAATGGTAGAATTTTTTTTATTTTTTTTATTTTTCCCCTTCTGGACTCAGGGTATGTTTTTCCTATCGCAGTAAATGAAGTTGAATGTGTATAATTTTAGAAGAGGTGTGGGTGCGTGGGTGTTTGTACATACACATACAGTTTATATAGTAGATAATGTATATTTTTGTGTGCTTGTATGCAATATGTAAATATACTATTTACAGCATTTCTATGTATATATGCCATATGTGTACACATATGGCATATATACATAGAAATGCTGAAAATACAGTGATACCTTGTCTTACAAACTTAATTGGTTCCAGGATGAGGTTCTTAAGATGAAAAGTTTGTAAGATGAAACAATGTTTCCCATAGGAATCAATGGAAAAGTGATTAATGCGTGCAAGCCCAAAATTCATCCCTTTTGCCAGCCGAAGTGCCCGTTTTTGCGCTGCTGGGATTCCCATGAGGCTCCCATGCATGGGAAACCCCACCTCCGGACTTCTGTGTTTTTGCAATTCTGCAGGGGAATCCCAGTAGGGGAATCTCAGCATCACAAAAATGAGCGCTTTGCTGGCAATAGAAGTCCGGAGGTGGGGTTTCCCAGTGAAGGGAGCATCAGTGAAATCGCAGCATCACAAAAACACCAAAGTCCTCGAAACCCCACCTCCGGACTTCCATTGCCAGTGAAGCACCCATTTTTGTGCTGCTGGGATTCCCCTGCTGGGATTTCCCTGCAGCATCACAAAAACATGGAAGTCCAGAGGTGGGGTTTCCCATGGAGGGGAGCCTCAGGGGAATCCCAGCAGCACAAAAACGGGTGCTTCGCTGGCAACGGAAGGTCTGGAGGCGGGGTATCCCAGCAGCAGAGGTGGGTTTGTAAGGTGAAAATAGTTTGTAAGAAGAAGCAAAAAAATCTTAAACCCCGTGTTTGTATCTCAAAAAGTTGGTATGACGAGGCGTTTACAAGACGAGGTATCACTGTAGTATATTTGGGATGTTCAGTAATAGTAAATAGATAGGGAAATTGTATCTCTTTGAAGCGAGGAGAGGCCAGGCATCCTAACCCTAACCCAAACCCTTGATGTGCGTGATGTCAAGTTGGCCACCTTTAAGCCAGTCACATGACCTTTAAACTACCACCTGATCACATGATCATCAACCCACTCCCACCTAGTCACATGGCCAGCAAGCCACACCACAAAATAAGCCACACCCACAGTGTGGTAGTAAGAAATGTTGGAGTCCTTCACTGGTTGGAATGTTAGGGTTTTAGTGGATACTGTGGTTGCCTAGCTTACTTTTGAGTATATTATCCCATTGTGTATGCCTGCAAGAGAAGATTTATGTGTACAATTTCAGTTATCCAACCTTTCTTTACATCGCTTTCCTTCTTACACCCAGATATTCATATACTTTATCTAGCTGCTCTGAATTAGCATTACATGGAGACCAAATATTAGAACATCTGGCCATTATTGCAACATCAACCTTCCCAGCCATTTGTAGAAGAGAGTCCTTTGAAGCTGGACTATCTAGTACATGGGGAAAAGTGCATGGCCTCTGAGTCATGTAATGTGTTCCTTAGGGAAGTATGGTTCGTTCCTTCACTCTCCCAATATTCAGGAAGATGGTAACAACAGATCTCTTCTGCCATGCTTTTAATTATTAATTATTATGTCGATGTTTAATTTTAATTCTGATTTTACTTGTCTTAATGTTTTCATTTGTGCTTTATAGTTTTATTGTTATAAGCCACTTTAATGGTTGAAAACAGAAAAGGTTAGGTAGAAAACTAACTCTCTCTCTCTCTTTGTGTATGTGTGCGAGAGAGAGAGAGAGAGAGAGGGAGGGAGGGAGGGAGGGAGACGCTTGTGGCTCCCTCTCATGGCTAACTGCAACACTAACTCTTAAAGCTATAGTATTGTAATTCTTTGGGGGGTTTTTTAACCTGTGGCAAATGGTTCCAAAATAGTTACTAGAGAACACTCAACAGTTCTATGGATGGCTTTCTAGCAGAATGGTTTGTATAGATTATGAGTCATTAGGGAAACAAATGAGTAACAGAATAATAGTAACAGAGCAACAGAGTTGGAAGGGACATTGTAGATCATCTAGTCCAACCCCCACCTCTGCTCAAGCAGTAGTCCCTACAAATGGCAGTCCAATTTCATCTTGAAAGACTCAATTGTTGAAGCTCTCACAACCTTTAGTAGGCACAACCTTTTTCTTCAGGGCACCTACAGATAAATGGGCACTTGGATAATAGGCTACACTGCACCTTAAAAGAGGCAACTAAAAACTAATCAGTTGTTTGAGCTCAAAGTATGCAACTGAAGTCATTGTGGCTCTTTCATCTGGCTGCCTCCCGCCACACAGCAAATTCAAGAATAAGTCATCCTCTTTAGAAGGCATTACTGCCAGGCTGGAAACAATCTCAATGCAGCTTTTCTTTCTTTTGTTAAAAAATGTTTCTTTCATTCCCGTCGGAGCTGATATAAATTTGGATTAAAGCCAATTCTATGTGTAGTGTATGTGGGGATGCAAAGAAACAACGAATACCAAATTCCTGAGATAAAAGTAATGCTAAACTTTACTCCCCACTCAACCCTTCCTGAATTACATGGAATTTTTTCATGATAATAAATGGCAAATTCCTCCTGTCTTCTGGTGAATAAGTTTGATAGCTGGTTCCTTCTTCCCAGAGTGACCTTCCCCCAATATCACCTGTTCATAAGATGTTTGATTTATTATTTAGAAGACTTCCACTGTTATTTATTTTATAGATAATAATCCTAAACATCTCATAATGATATTCTATAAAATATACATATCAAAAACATCATCATAGGGCCCTGGTGAGACAGATTAGTGCAATATTGCAGGCAAATTCTGTCCCGAGACTGGAGTTTGAACTTGGTAGGCTCAAGAGAACATTGTTATATAGTTTCAGCGTTATTATCTCTTCAGAGTTGTCTTTTGCAACCTGATGTTCTCTAGCTATGTTGGAATGATAATTCCCAGAATTTCCAAGTAGCTTAGACATTATATATACTGGTATGTGTTTGACCAGGGAATGCAATATATTCTTAGCTTGCCAATAGTTACATTATCTGCTCTAATAAGCATAACCCAGTTAGCTGCTGCAAGAAGATCATTCAGACTGACTAGAAATAACGCAATGCTAAAATGGCAAAAATTCCTGCATTGCAATATCTGAAAAAAATACCATTTGCCTGCAAGCAAGAACTGTTGGGGCCACAAAATTGACAAAAGTAATAGAAAACGAAGAAGCTAAAATGCTCTGGAACCTGAGAATTAAAACAGACAAGTACCAGTCACATAACACCCCAGACTTAACAACTGTTCATAAGAAAGATAAAATTGTCTAGACAGTGGACAAGAACAGAACAAAAAGAAAATAATAAAATGCAAAGACATGCAAATGGAAGTAGAATGATCATGGCAAAAGAAATCAACAATCATACAGACTGTTGAAAAAAATCTATTTCAGTGAAGGGTTGCAATTTTTTTTACTACCACATGGTAGGTGTGGTTTATTTTGTGGGTGTGGCTTGTCAGCCATGTGATCAGGTGTGAGTGGCTTGATGATCGTGTGACCAGGGATGGCTTAAAAGTCATGTGACTGGCTTAAAGGTGGCAAACTTGATGTCACTCACTTCAAGGGTTTGGGTTAGAGTGCCTGACCTCTCCTCGCCTCAAAGAGATACAATTTCCCTATCTATTTACTATTACTGAACATCCAAAATATACTATTTAATTCTATGTATATATGCCATATGTGTACATACATATTACACACAGGCATACAAAAATATACATTATCTACTATATAAACTCATGACCTAATCACTTTAATGTACACACATGCACACAGCTCTTCTAAAATTTACTGTGATAGGAAAAACATACCCAGAGCCTTTGTGGTTAGCTCTGGCCCAGCTCCTGCCCCAAGCAATGTGGAGGTGGATGTCGGGGAGACATCCACATGCCGCAGGCCTGTTTTGCTCCCAGTAGAATCTGCCGATGAAGTCTCTTCTGACCAAGGAAGTGTGAGTGACAGGGAAGAGGGGAGTTTGGCAGACAGCCCAGGAGGAGATTAGTCATCTGTATCATCCCTGGATTCTGAACAAGAATTAATGACACATCAACGCATGCGTAGAGTGATGCATAGGAGACAACAACTGAAGGATTATTACAAGAGAAAATGAGGCCACCTGTGGTTGGGCGGGACTGCTGTAATTAGTGCTACAGATAAAAGTGCAGCCTGGTGTTTTAGCCTCATGGCAGTTTATCTGATTCATTGTTTTGTCAAGATCATGGTTTTTGCTGTTCAGGATTGTGTGTGTGGACTCTCTGGACTTTAGAATTGGACTCAATTTCCCAGTTATTGGGTGAGCAATTGGACTGCATCTGTGCTTTGTGTGTACCAGAAAATCCCTTTGACATTTAAAAAGGGAGCTGTTTCTGTTCTTTCTGTTTATAAAAACTTTTGGGTTTTCCTTTTATCATGTGGTGTGTGTCTTCCTGGACTAATTACCCTGTATTTACGGGCGGTTGAGACACGCCAGCAGAACAGAGCCCAGAAGGGGAACAAAGAAAAAAATTAAAAAATGTTCTACCGGTTCAGCGTATTTGACTGTACCTGTAGGAGCCCATCACTAATCTATTTGTCTGATTTTATATAAGTCCTGTTAAAAGATTGATTTGGAATTATAGAAACGATAAGAAAGTGGGGATTGGCAGCAGAAATTTTACTGAGAACTGGAACAAAGTTCAATCTTTGAGGTGTTTGGTAGAATTAATCCTGGTATGATATGCTTTGGGGCTGGCTGCAGGGGTTGTGAGTTGACATTATTTTGAAATGTTTCCACATCTTGTTGAACAAATGGTTCCAACTTGTTTTGTTGGACGGGCCTTTTGACATTCAACTATGGGTTGCCTCAAAACCTGGCCATCTTTCCCATTTTATTTAATAACTATATGAAGCTGCTGTGGGAGATCATTCATCAACTTGTGGTTAGATATTTGTATCAATTTTATATCTCTACTGCAGACCAAGCAGAAGACATAGTGGGAATTCTGATCTGGTGCCTTTAGATGTAAAGATCTGCACGGGTACTTAGATTGAATCCCATTAAAATGGAATTACGATTTGTATTTAGAAAATGTTGCTTAACAACAACAACAACAACAGAGTTGGAAGGAACCTTGGAGGTCTTCTAGTCCAACCCCCTGCTTCGGCAGGAAACCCTACACTACCTCAGACAGATGGTTATCCAAAATCTTCTTAAAAATCGCCAGTGTTGGAGCATTCACAACTTCTGGAGGCACGCTGTTCCACTGATTAACTGTTCTGTCAGGAAATTTCTCCTTAGTTCTAAGTTGCTTCTCTCCTTGATTGGTTTGCACTCATTGCTTCTTGTTCTACCCTCTTTTGGAAATATTTATTACTCATTATTATTATTATTATTATTATTATTATTATTATTATTATTTTATTTATTTAATTAATTAATTAAATTTGAATGCCGCCCCTCTCCGCAGACTCGGGGCGGCTCACAGCAGCAATAGAAAACAATGTACAATACAAATCTAATATTACAAAGTTAAAAACCCATAATTTAAAAAACATGCACACAACATACCATACATAAACTATATAGACCTGGGGAAGATATCTCAGTTCCCCCATCCCTGATGGCAGAGGTGGGTTTTAAGAAGTTTACGGAAGGCAAGGAGGGTGGGGGGAAATCCTAATCTCTGGGGGGAGCTGGTTCTAGAGGGTAGGGGCCACCACAGAGAAAGCTCTTCCCCTGGGTCCCGCCAGACGACATTGTTTAGTCGACGGGACCCGGAGAAGGACAACTCTGTGGGACCTGACTGGTCGCTGGGATTCGTGCAGCAGAAGGCGATCCCGGAGATATTCTGGTCTGATGCCATGAAGGGCTTAATGGATTAACACAGATGCTTTTCTCTCTGTGTGGCTCCTGATGGAGCAGTAGGTAAGGATTCCAACTAAGATAATCTTTGGCCATCTCCAATATAGACAGTGACTCATATCTTCTTTATCTCTTAGAAGCTAAAACTGGTGCAAGATGCAGCTGCCTAGGCTGATCTGTGTCACCTGGTTTATGAGAATCTGGATTTGAAGTCCACAGATCATAAAGGGGCCATAGTTGCCCACCCTTGCTTAAGATATTGGGGGCAAGGACTCAGAGAAGGGCATTTTCTGTGGTAAACTCTTCAGTGGGGAACAGCTTGCCACCAAAATCACATTAGCCCTACTTTCTTATCCTTTAGAAAAATTATAAAAATTATAGTGGAAGGTTTTTAATTGTGAACAGTTGCATTGATAGAAATTGTGTTAGATATCTTATTTTGCCATGGTTTTTAAATTTTGTAGTGTCATATAAATACATACATATATGTATGCATGCATGCATGCATGCATGCATGCATACATTTATTTATTTATTAGATTTGTATGCCGCCCCTCTCCGTAGACTCGGGGCGGCATACATACATACATACATACATACATACATACATACATACACACACACACAGGCACAGACAGACATATACAGACATAGACAGACAGACAGACAGACACACACACACGCATGCCATTGTGTGTATGTGTGTGTGTGTGTGTTTCTTTTCCGTCGAATCACCCTGGTTTACCCAAATATGGGAGGGAGCATACTGCTTCCTTTTTGCCACTTTGCCCCTTCTTTTATAACTGACAAACTATATTCTATATGTGTAATATATCTTTTCATTATCAGCAAAAATATATCACACACACATGTATGTATGTATGTATGCATACATGCATGCATGTATATAAATTATACAGCAAATGTCACACATTTCTCCTTGATTACTTCTTAACCTACTCTCCCACCTAAGCTCTCCGGATAGGGAAAAGGTGATATTAAATATGTATTAAATATGAATGGTGATCCTGGCGAGCATGCTTCATTGCCTTCCTGTTTCTTTCTTTGCCCGGTTTTATTGTTCAGCAGGCATTTTGTATCCTTTTCTTTTGTTCCGGCATTTTTCTCCCCAACTCTGTCTTCCGTAATCATTCTTGTTTGCAATTTTCATTGGTAGCATCCAGCAGAAACCCTCACTTTGAGAAGGTTACCTTTTCAGAGCCTTTTCTATTAGTGTGTTGATTTCCTGGCCATTCAATGGTCCTTTCCCATTTGGCCTCATTTTATAGCTTGAGACCTTCTGATCTGTGCCTTTTAAAAGATTCCATTTAGTGGAACATCTGGATTGAAAGGGTTGCATCTTTCTAACATTTTTCTAACACAAAGCTTTGCTGAGCAGTCACTGTAATTTATGCTGATTCCATAAACTTCTGATAAAACCGTTAATGGCTGCTCAGGTAACTTTAAGGCTGCATGAAGGAGTTCCTCATCCGTAAGAAGAAGTTCACTTTGTTAGGGAAGAAAATCTTTAACCTACCCTCTTCCAGATGTGTTGGAGCAAACTTTGAGAATCTCCAGTTTGGTTTTCTTCAGCTTATGAGTGAAGAGTGAAGAGGGTTTAGGGGGAGGGAATTCCAGATTGCCCAAAGTATTAGCAACCCACTGGTGATGTGATGATGACATCACAGTTCTATTTCGGGTAGTGCTGGTCTGTGGGTGCCACCATCTTTTTGGGGGCGGTGTTGCTGAATTTCCCTATGTTTGGATGGCTTTTCCTCTTCTGTTGCTTGAAAAAGAGTTCTCCTCCCCCCCAGTTAATACTAACCTTTATTTCTTCGCTCAAAGCACAGCTGAACAGCACCTCAGCAGTGTTACAGGCTAATTCCTGACTCTGAGCATGCATAGAAGTGAAATTGTGCAAGGGGACACACAATTGCATGTGAGTGGAGCAAAGGCGCACACACAAAACATAACGATGTGAACCAGTGGCAAAGGTAAGTGGAACCCACCCCTGGGACCCCCCCCCAATTGCAGGGGACTCATTACACTGGAATGCAGACTGTATTTTTCTTAAGTGCTACTGTTTCAGTAATACAGTAAACTATGCACTTACATCTGGATAAGGAAATTGCAGCTCCAGTGCTCCCTCTGCACAGCCTATTCTTTTTTTGCAACCCCTCTATAAGCCGAAGAACACAAAGAAAAACTGCAGCAAAATGCTCACCCACCCAACACACTTATTAAAAATCCCAGTTTTCCAAAGATATCCATAACTCTGTCCACTTTGTATCTGCACCTGGCATCAGGGGTGGGTTCTCACTTACCCCACTGTAGTTTTGCTTCCTCCCACTCTGCGTGGCTGTGTGTGCATTGCGTAATGTGTCTGCACTGCATGGGTGCCTCTGCATGCGCAGTGCTGAAAACTCAGCAAAAAATCCCCACCCCCAAAAAAATTCACCCCCAAAAAAAAGAAAAGAGAAAAAAAAGAGGGCGGCGTCCACGGACTAGTAAAGTAGATTAGGGTGGGGTTGTGGTAATTAGTGAGGCTGCTATAAATAGCAGCCTGTGGGTTTGGCCATTGTGGAGGATTATCTGATCGTTTGGTGTGTTTCATGACTGCTTTACTGACTTTGACTTTTTGTGTGCTGATTTTTCCCTGCTTTGAAAGTAAACCAGAGCAAAGTGTGTTTCGCTTTGTGAAAGAAGGACTGTGAATTGCCTCACAGCTGCAAGCTAGGTATCACAGGACTGATAAGGGACTTCTATAAATTACCAGTTTGTTTGGAGACAAGTGCTCTTTGCTATACCAAAAGAGGGCTTAGTTTAAGTGAATTTTCATTATAAAGAACATTGTTTTGAATTTTCAAACGTGTGTGTGTCTGAAATTTGTACCTGTGAATTTTTGGGAGGATTCTACCAGAGAGCCCGACAGAACATGATCCATATTAAGATAATACAAGGAAGGACATTTCTTGATTAGATCTCCTTGTTTGCATTGATGAAAACTTTCTATCAAAGCCAAGAATGACTAATTCCACTGAGTCAAGTCTTCCACTCTTCAGAAAGTTTTATTTAAATCATCAGCCCAACAATGAAACAAACACCATAGTCATAAAAATCAAAATAATAATTTTTTCCTATTATTTTCTCAAAGTCCCAAGAAATTAATACTACTACCAACCTTGGAAATAATGAAACTGGAGAAAATAAACTATAATACAGGGCTAATTTGATACAGCTGATTGGAGACCCAGGTTCAGTACTCCATTATATTATGGAATTCTTAGAAGAATTGAAGTTAATCACTATTTTAGCCCAACAAATATTTCATGGAAATAAATGAAGGAAGGAAGGCTAATTATACCACTTTGGGTTAGGAATGATATAACTTTAGCTAATGTGTAAGTAAAAAGCAATCCATCTTTAATATAATAATACTTGTTAATAATCTTTGATTAGGTCAGCAGTTCAAATCACAATCTCATCACCGGCTCAAGGTTGACTCAGCCTTCCATCCTTCCAAGGTGGGTAAAATGAGGACCCGGATTGTGGGGGCAATATGCTGGCTCTGTTAACAAAGTGCTATTGCTAACATGTTGTAAGCCGCCCTGAGTCTAAGGAGAAGGGTGGCATAAAAATCGAATGAATGAATGAATGAATGAATGAATGAATTATATTGAGAAGTTTGGGGCAAGAGGATTTTCACAAAAAGAAGATTACTTCCTGGATGACAAAATGGATGACTTTTTGTTCCTGTGCAGCTTTTATTTCAAATAAAAGCATATTACTGGACATACACCAAGAGTCACAATCTTAATTTCATTTCTTGCAATTAATTATTCTAACCTGGTTACACACATGCATACATTAATTGTATTTAAACAACATACTGAATCAAATCAGATAATAACCTAGCAGATACATTCACAAAGCTTAAGAAGAGTTAACCTTGAACTGATTGTTTATTGTAGCTTAGCCTAATATGCAAAATCAACTATTTTGACTAATTAATGATTCAGTGTATTGTGTGAACACAGAGAATGGCTTAACTCAATAACTGAACTGAACTATGTTTATGTGAAGATAACCATTATGCAAACATAGTGCACAGTCTTACAGTATATCAGTATCCTAGTGGTTTCTTTAATGCAATCTTTCTTCATCATGCACAATAAGAATGATATCTTACTATTGAATCAAGCCACTGGTCCATCTAACTCCCAGATCTCTCTAGTGGCTCGGAAGATTCTCCATTTTTAGACTGCCCACATCTATCAGAAGCTGCCGGGGAAGAACCTAGGTCCATTTATATGTAAATAAAATAGGTACTTTAACATTAAATGATAGTTTTTGTATGTGAAGCATAAATCACCTGAGATGCGAAAGATATCTCCAGCCTTAGATATAATTAGGCTGGCTCTGTTTAAAAGTGCTATTGCTAACATGTTGTAAGCCACCCTGAGTCTAAGGAGAAAGGCAGCATAAAAAATTGAATAAATAAATAAATAAAAATAAATAAATAGTTAGAACAAACTGTGCACACATCAGTTCTGGAATTAAAATCAATGTAGATTTTACACTGGATAGTTCAATGGATTTGCAGCTGGCTGAAGCATAGACATCAGAGAGTTATTGTTAATGGCGAGTATTCTGAGCAGAGTCAGGTTACAAGCGGTGTGCCACAAGGGTCTGTTCTGGGTCCTATTCTTTTTAATATGTTTGTGAGTGACATAGGGGAAGGTTTGGTAGGGAAAGTTTGCCTATTTGCCGATGACTCTAAAGTGTGCAATAGGGTTGATATTCCTGGAGGGGTCTGTAATATGGTAAATGATTTAGCTTTACTAGATAAATGGTCAAAGCAATGGAAACTGCAGTTTAATGTTTCCAAATGTAAAATAATGCACTTGGGGAAAAGGAATCCTCAATCTGAGTATTGTATTGGCAGTTCTGTGTTAGCAAATACTTCAAAAGAAAAGGATTTAGGGGTAATGATTTCTGACAGTCTCAAAATGGGTGAACAGTGCAGTCAGGCAGTAGGGAAAGCAAGTAGGATGCTTGGCTGCATAGCTAGAGGTATAACAAGCAGGAAGAGGGAGATTGTGATCCCGCTATATAGAGAGCTGGTGAGACCACATTTGGAATACTGTGTTCAGTTCTGGAGACCTCACCTACAAAAAGATATTGACAAAATTGAACGGGTCCAAAGACGGGCTACAAGAATGGTGGAAGGTCTTAAGCATAAAACGTATCAGGAAAGACTTAATGAACTCAATCTGTATAGTCTGGAGGACAGAAGGAAAAGGGGGGACATGATCGAAACATTTAAATATATTAAAGGGTTAAATAAGGTTCAGGAGGGAAGTGTTTTTAATAGGAAAGTGAACACAAGAACAAGGGGACACAATCTGAAGTTAGTTGGGGGAAAGATCAAAAGCAACATGAGAAAATATTATTTTACTGAAAGAGTAGTAGATCCTTGGAACAAACTTCCAGCAGACGTGGTAGATAAATCCACAGTAACTGAATTTAAACATGCCTGGGATAAACATATATCCATCCTAAGATAAAATACAGAAAATAGTATATTGCAGACTAGATGGACCATGAGGTCTTTTTCTGCCGTCAGACTTCTATGTTTCTATGTTTCTATGTTTCTAAGAAAAGCAGAACCAAAGAAAACAGATTGTCATGATACAAAAATGAAATGGAAAGAAATAATGTCTACCATCCTTGTGCAGAGGGTTTATGAAAAGGTATCTTGCACTGGTGTTCACATTGTCTCTGTATATTAGCTGTGTGTAATTGCAGGGAATTCAGATTCAAAATTGACAGCTGATAACAAAGAGTTTTGATTTAGCAGTGTTATTCATGTTCTTTTTGTAAAAAAAAAATCAACCAGAAATGTTTACTCTAAGAGTAACGGAGATTATGGAAAAGTTATTTGATATAGTTTGTGTTCGATAGTTATTTAAATGTTTCTCTGTAATGACAATCGTGTGTTCAATGCATGAGTTCATGACTCCCTCTATTGGATAATCTCGCAACTAGATTTCAGAATCTCTCACATTTTTGCCAATGAATGATGACAGGTTTTCTGGAATTCTTTATTCTAACTCATTGGGGGGTTTTAAGAGGGTTTTTTTTTCCCGGACCCTTTGACCAGTTTTTCACTGTTTGAAATACAAAAATGCAAAAGGCCCTATTTGTTATGAAGCACCAGTCCAAAACATTATTTTCTCATGGCATCTCATATCCAGCATTTCCTTCCAATAATGTTTCCTTTGTTAGATGGGCAGACTGCAATAAACTCAGCACAACTGAGGATTTCCTTCCCAATTTTTGCTCTTAAAAAGTGGGGCCCTTTCTCTACTGTTTTAATGTGAACAAGGGTACAGTGTCCCTCGATTTCCACAGGGGATGTGTTCCGAGACTGCCCGCAAAAGTCAAATTTCCGCGAAGTAGAGATGTGGAAGTAAATACGCTATTTTTGGCTATGAACAGTATCACAAGCCTTCCCTTAACACTTTAAACCACTAAATTACAATTTCCGATTCCCTTAGCAACCATTTAGATTATTACTCATCATGTTTATTTATTAAAGTTTATTAAAAAAATATTTATTAAAGGCGGATGAAAGTTTGGTGATGACATATGATGTCAACGGGGGGGGGGGGACTGTGGTATAGGGAAAAAAACCATGAAGTATTTTTTAATTAATATTTTTGAAAAACCGTGGTATAGACTTTTCACGAAGTTTGAAACCGCGAAAATTGAGGGAACACTGTACTTTAATTTCTACTCCAACAGGATTACAAATAGTGTCAAGGTTCCAAATAGCATCCAAAACTAAATCAGCCTCTGAGGCAAAGTACTCCTCAAAGTTCCAATTTATTAACAGAGCCATGCTGGCAGAAATTCCCATCTCCTTCAATGCAGGTGCAGGAGTGAAAAGACAAAGGATGACCTTGAGAATTTAGAAGGAATTTGTTATGGCTATATGTAGACATCCCTCAGGCAATTATCCCTCCAATATTCCCACAGCAGAGAATACATTTTAAAATAGCATAAAGTGTGGCAGGCCAACGCCCCCAAAAGATAGTCTGGATCAGCACAATAGCAATAGCATGTAGACTTATATACCACTTCATAGTGCTTTTACAGTCCTCTCTAAGCAGTTTACAGAATTAGCATATCGCCCCCAATAATCTGGGTCCTCATTTTACCCTGCTTGGAAGGATGAAGACTGAGTCAACCTTGAGCTGCAAGAAAATTTAGCTGGAGTGGGAATAAATGAAACCCATGATGAAGCTTGGAATAGTCTTGTTGAATTATGCTAATCTACCTCACAAGCTAACCTGAAGGAACAAGCCAAAATTTCATACAGTGTTTGGAGGAAGCAATTCAATTTGATTGATAATACAGTGTATCAAGACTTATATGTGGTTTATCCTTCCCTACTTGCTTTCTCCGCTAATGGGGGCGACCTATATTGAGTGATGGGCTCCTATGGGTATGGTCAGGTACGCAGAACTAGTAGAAAAATTTTGAATTTTTCCCCCCCTTCTGGGCTCTGGGTATGTTTTTCCTATTGCAGTAAATGAGGTTGAATGTGTGTAATTTTAAAAGAGCTGTGCATGTGTGTGTGTGTGTGTGTGTGTGAATAAACATACAGCTTATATAGTAAATAATGTATATTTTTATGTGCCCATGTGTAATATGTATGTACACATATGGCATATATACAGTACATAGAATTAAATAGTATATTTTGGATGTTCAGTAATAGTAAATAGATAGGGAAATTGTATCTCTTTGTGGCGAGGAGAGGCCAGGCACCCTCACCCTAACCCAAACCCTTGATGTGAGTGACGTCAAGTTGGACACCTTTAAGCCAATCACATGACTTTTAAGCCACCCGGTCACATGATTGTCAAGCCATTCCCCACCTGGTCACATGGCCAGTAATTCATACCCACAAAATAACCCACAGTGTGATACTAAAAAAAATATTGCCCTTCACTGCTTATATTCCTGCATGGACATCAAAATAGATGTTTACACGGCGCTTATGATGGCATGAGATCAGTATCATTCAGCTGGGAAGAGATTTGAAATAACTTGGTAAAATAAGTTTCTTTTAACTGTGGAGTTCAGTCAATCTACCAGGCACCTGCATAATCCTGAACTGGCTGAAATATTTATCCACACTGCCTGCGTTCTCAAAAAGGAATGCCCTGAACACAACATGAGCAAATGCTTCTGTTATGGGATATTTCTTCCATGTCAGTGTCATAAATGGTGGTAGAGATGCCCTAAGGATTCAGCATGTGTATTTATGACAGCGTCCCTGTCTCACAGATTTAACATCCACCCTTGCTTCTGTGGGTTCCCCCTCCCCACTCCTTCCTTTCAATGCTTCAGGAAGAATTATTGAAATGAGACTGGGAACAGATGAATACCCTAAACACGCTTCAGCCCATTACTTTCCGATAGGCCATTTGCCTTCAACTCTCACTTGAGCTACTGTTCAGCAAAGTTAATAGCCACGAGCTCTTCAGGGAAGGTTTATAAAATCATGTCCAAGAAAATAAATAGAATGAATGAGCAATCTTCAGAGAAAGCCTTGACATTAAGGTTGAGGGAACCGAGGGGTGGGGGATGGGAAAGTGTTCCAAATATATTAGCCATGAAAAACTCTGAGATGCAGGAGAATGTGTTTTTTAAAAAAAATCCCAATTAGAGGAAGGAATAATATTCCTCACCAGAGAACCACATCAAAAGCTAGATCTGTACCCAGGAACCTAAACGCGTCTGATCCAAAGTTGCTTTGCTCATAAGTTTCTTATCGCACCCTGCCTGCATTTCAATGCACTTCTGCTGCTACAGAATCAATGGGCTTTGATATGTGGAAAGCTGGAGAACAGCTTTGAACTTCACTGAACCCAATTATATCTGGCCATTTAAAAGTGCCACTGCTTGGTGATGGTGGAACACTGCTCTTTGAACTAAGAAACAGAGTTCAAGGCATACTTTGAGTGCAGCGGCTAAATTCATCCTCCATTGGGGTATGACTTTCTTGTCTAGAATCAAGAAAGGAATTGAGAAAGGGGAATTGCATTCATTAATATAAAGATAGGGTATTCATCTTGGGGCAAGGGGAAAAAAATGCAGGGACTGAAAAGTTCTACTGAAGTTCTGTTTTAGGACACTTAGCTCCTTCCATTTAAAAGCTTAAGCGAACAGTAGGAATCATAGAAACTCGTAGTTGTTCTGCCGGGCTCTCTGGTAGGAGCCTCCCAAAAATTCAAGGGTACAAATTTCACACACACACATACACACGTTTGAAAATTCAAAACAATGATCTTTATCACAAAATTCAAAATAAACTAAGCACTCTTTTTGTATTGCAAAGAGCATTCGTCCCAAAACAACCGTGTAGTCTGTACAATTTCCCTTAAGTAGTCATTAAGTACTTAGCTAGCAGCTGTGAAGAAACTTCACACCCCTTCTTCTTCCAACGAAGTGAGACACACACACACACACACACACACGTTGCTCTGCTTTGGTTTCAAAGGCGTGAAAAATCAACAAACAAAGTCCAGAAAACAGCAACACACGATTCCTGAAGAACTGCGATCAGATACTCTTTCACAACGGCCAAACCCACACGCTGCTATTTATAGTGAGAGCCCCACCCAACCACAGGTGGCCTCATTTTCTCTTGTAATAATCCTTCAGTTGTTGTCTCCTATGCATCATTCTACGCTTGCATGGATGTGTCATTAATTCTTGTTCAGAATCCAAGGATGATACAGATGATTGATCTCCTCCAGGGCTGTCTGCCAAACTCCCCTCTTCCCTGTCACTCATGCTTCCTTGGTCAGAGGAGGCTTCATCGGCAGATTCCATTGGGAGCAAAACAGACCTGCGGCATGTGGATGTCTCCCCCACATCCACCTGCACATTCCTTGGGGCAGGAGCTGGGCCAGAGCTAACCACAACAATATTTATTTGGCATACAGGAAGGACTCAAATGGAACCAAGAGTGGCAAGAATCTTTAGGTGAAATTGAGTCTTAACTATAAGGGATTGGAGAGGGGATGAAAAGTCTAGTTGTAATTATAAACAGAGGCCATTGTACATTAGTTAGTAGCAGTCATATATCCAGTGTATATGATTTGTTCAATCCATGGAGGGTAAAGCTGAGCTCAGTATTAGAGCCACTTTGGCCCAGTGGTTAAAGTATTGAGCTAGAAATGAGGAGGTTGTGAGTTCTAGTCCTACCTTTGGCATGAAAGCTGGTTTGCTGACCTTGGGCCAGTCACACACTCTCTCTCAGCCAAACTAACCTCCCAGCTTGCAATACCACATTCTAATCACTGCATCACAACAACCCACTTCACAGGGTTGTGGTGATGCAATGGTTAGAATGCGATACTGCAAGCTTCTTCTGCTAATCACCAGGTGCCAGCAGTTTGGTTGAACGAATCTCAATAGGCTCAAGGTTGGCTCAGCCTTCCATCCTTCCAAGGTCGGTAAAATGAGGACTCAGATTGTTGGGGGCAATATGCTTACTTTCTGTAAACTGCTTAGAGAGGGCTGTAAAGCTCTGTGAAGCAGTACATAAGTCTAAATGCTATTGTTTTGGGCAAAATAGAAAGAGGAAGGACTATTAGGTATGGTCACTGCTGTGATGTATTCATAAAAATAATAATGATGGGATGTAGATCAATCAATAAGTAGGAATAGGCAGAGGTAGTCAGTTGGCATATATGGTAAAGGTCATATAACCACTACTGCAGGGTTGGGTTCTACTTACCTTCTCTACCAGTTCACATTATGATAGAAGTGCATATTTTGCGCACAGAAAATGGTCATTGCACTTCACGGAAATGGCCCTCTGCACATGCACAGAAGCCTTTGGGTAGGCACAGAGGATTTTTTTGCAGTCCATGGTGACTGGAGGACCGGTTCGGGAGCGTGGACCTTCAGTCATCGCTGCTGGTTTGGCAAGCAAGGGCAAATTTCCATTACCAGTTCTAACAAATCGGTCCAAATCGATAGCAATCCACCACTGTTCTACTGGAACCTAATATGTAGTGAAATGCATAGTTCCCTAAGAATATGATGTTACTAAGAAAGAAAATAAACAAATAAGCAGTGCACTGAATAAAAGGACAAAAAGTGTTCATGGATGTCTCATCCAAAAAACCAAAAACCCTGAAACATTCCCTTTTTGTTCTAAAGTAAGAAAACCATATTAAACATGTGTAAAATTAGAAAAAGTACCGACAAATCTTTGAATAAAAAATGGGTACCATTCTCCTGACAGCTTTACAAAATACATTCACATCATGTCAAGAAGAAGTTAAATCTGGAAGAAGATAAAATAAAAAAACCTGACCAAATTAGAATCTGATATACAGTACTGTATTTTTTTTGTTCTTAAATATGTTTAGATCTGCAAAAGTCATATGGCTAATCCTTTGATACACCGTTCCTCCCCACGAAAGATGACATTTTGGGTTATTTGGGGGACAGAAGATATACATCTTTAATCTTATCTGTTGGCTGAAAAATGTATAACCTGCATTTCTTTGTAAAGACAAATTCCAAATGGCTTGCAGATATTTTATAAACAACCCCAATACAAAATGCATTGCTTTAAAAATTAGAATAAATATAAACCAAGTAAAAATAAGTGAATATTCAGCAACAATGCCAAATATGATGTTAGCATGAATACTGTGGCTTTTGGAGCAAAATCTCAGAGAAAAAATGAGATAGCTGCAAAAGTCTGCTTTCTTTTGACTCTCCAATGAGACTAATTTATCACCTCTGCCGTGAAGTTTAGAAGAATTTCCTTATTTCTCAGATCAGAGGTTTTTCAAATGTTGTCTCATGGACTTTTGCTGGTCACCAGTTTCAAGAAAAGGTTTCAATGGTTTTTTGAGCCATTCAGTTTCATTAGTTATGCTTTCTTTTTTGAATACAAAGGAAATAGTGGGCAATAGAGTCCACAGAGAGGGGCGGCATACAAATCCAATAAATAAATAAATAAATGAATGAATGAATGAATGAATGAATGAATGAATGAATGAATAAATAAATAAATAAATAATAAATCTCTTCAAGACATAATTTCACTACACACACACAAACACAAACACATACACACACACTCATCATTAGAAGATATTTGGATGAAAGTTTCTGGAGAAAAAGAACTTAGAAATGAAAAAAAAATATTTCTTTTTGATACTAGGTTTTCAGTCTTTTCTGCTACCAAGGCCAAATATTGAAATAGGATGAATTGTAATTATGTTGAATGGAGATTTTACAGTATCCTTCCGCTACAATGCCCACCAAGCCAAGCCAAGCCCACCAAGCCACAGAACTGGTAGTAAAATGTTTTGAATCCCACCACTGAATATTCCCTGCTTCATACTACATTGAACTATATTGCCACCTATATGCCCATGCATTCCATTAAGATTTACAATATAAATGTAAGTAAGGAGAGACTGAAATTATTTTTCATTTATAAAAGAAATTGATATTTTTTTTTGAGGAGAAAGAGAAATTTCTCTTAAGTTATTGCTTCTGCAGTCTTCTGCAGCTTCCCTATCACTAGGATCATACTCTGGACCCGGAGATGCTAAAGACAATGACAGATATCCCGTACTATTTTTCACACCTCTTGAAATTTGCTTAATTTGAAGCTGTGCTCAGAGAGAACTTGGAATCTAGCCCAAACATAGCTTCCTGCTTGCTGATTCCCATTAGACAACTGAGAAAAATAACATATTTTTGTAGGAGTTTCATGGATTACCCATAGGTTTTTAAAAGGAGGGCCATAAAAATATTTATTGACCCCTTGCATCCTGGACATAAATTGTTTCAACTCCTACAAGTAAAAAAACCAATTTTTAACAACACTAGAGACACCAAGACAACTAGACACAAGAATAGTTTTTTTTTGTTGAATGCCATCACTCTGCTAAACAAATAATTCCTTCACCACTGTCACATTATTACTAAGGCTGCATTAGTATTATCATTAGTCTTCTCATCATTTCCATCACCCATCTCCTCCCACTTATGACTGTATGGCTATAACTTATTGCTTGTATCCTTACGATTTATATTAATGTTGAGTGTTTTCTGATTGCTTATTTGTATCCTATGACAATCATTAAGTGTTGTACCTCATGATTCATGACAAATGTATCTTTTCTTTTATGTACACTGAGAGCATATGCACCAAAGACAAATTCCTTGACTGTCCAAATCACACTTTGCCAATAAAGAATTCTATTCTATTCTTACGTTCAAATAGTACCGGTAGTTATTTAATAAGATGTTTTTATTGTTAGGGCTCTTATTTTGAGGACTATCTGTTCTAGCTAGAATCTACCAAAACCCCGAACCCCAACAACAAAAATCTTCAACCTCAGATTGTCTACAGTTGACCTCTCCCCTTTTTTAAGAGGTCTGTAAGGGGCGTGCATAAGTGCACCATTGTGTCCCTGTCCTATTGTCTTCTTTTATCATTATGTTCTATGTTATGTTTATATAAACTACGTGATTGACAAATAAGTAAAATAAATATATTTTAGCAAAGAGGAAATGCTCTGGTTGCTCCCCCTGAGATAGATTGGCAATTGAAATTATCTCAATGGCAGCCCCCTCTCTTTGCAACAGCATGCTCTTGGATGTTGCCAATGGCTAGCGCTTGATGGAAGTTATAACCCTAACTATCAGAACGTTGTGGTCACAAGAAGGAGGAAATTTGTTAAATTTCTGGAGACTGGTAGCCATTTCAAAGAAATTTGAAGAAAGTGACAGCTCCCACTGTTGACAGGAAGGTTTCTCATGTCCCACCATTAGCTTGGACACAAAAAGTTTTTCAGATACTATCAAAAAACCTATTTGGCAAGATGGGATGAATGTAAAATTTGACCTGCTTTGTAACCCTTTTTTATGTCTCTGCATGTGTGTGCGTATTGAAAGAGAAGATGGCATTTTATTTGCCTCCAGTTTCTAGGTGGATATGTCTGGTTGGGCGACGTTTATTTCTGCAGCTACATACCCTGCTTTGGAAACCCTGGATCATTTCACAACCAATTTCAGGTGTGACATTTGAGTTCCACATTTCATTTTCCTCTCTGGCCAACTACTCCTGACTCTTTTCCCCCCCTACACATACATTGCTCCAAGAATGCATTATTTAAAGCTCTTGCTATCTCTGTGCTGGAGAGATAAAAGCTCTGGCTTTTCTCAGAGAAAAAGGAGCAATGATATTCAGTTACTCTAATAAAGTGTGTGTGTGAATGTGCATATACATGCACACACACACACAATCCTTGGAGACATTTTGCATAAGAAGAAGTGAGAATGACTTGAGATAATATTCCCCTAGCTTTCTCCATGCGGAAACCATTGAGGCATATTATGTCCACACCTTACTGTGTGTATTCACCAGAGGGGGTGTGAAATGTTTCCCAAGCAACCAAATACTTGGCCTAAAACTCTCTCTCCCCCTCCCTCCTTCCATCTCCCTCTCTCTTTCTCTCTCTATCTTTTGTATATTGCAGATAAAGGTGCTAAAATGTTACTGAGACTTTCAAAGATTTATGCTACTTTCATGCTTTATGTGGGTGCTTGCCTGAAACAGTCAATCATGCCTGACAGCAGCCTAGCATTACAAACAGAAAAGAGGAAACTACCGATGGATGAGTTGTCTATCTTTGCTTTAGCTCACCTTTTCCCAAAGGATTACATTACAAATCAGGACTCAGATCCTAAAGTAGCAAAGACAAATGAGGGACAAGGATGGACCAGAGTGACTTCTGAGTCTTCGGAGAGGGGCGGCATACAGATCTAATAAGTTATTATTATTATTATTATTATTATTATTATTATTATTATATCGGGCAAATTCTGGGCCATTCAACCTTTCCGAATCTTCTGAATCCCTTTAGAAAATCCTTGAGATTGATCTGGGCTGTTCTGCTTTTATTAGATCTATTGAGACAACAGGATACTATGAACATGGGTATGCTCACATATTTACAAGTCTGTAGAGCTTGGGAAGAAACCCCTGATAGAAGAAATATCCACCTGCTTCAGTTCCAAGTAAGGAGAAAGACACAGGAAACATGGAGACGGATTGGAAAGATCGTTTATTGGTGAATAGGACCACATGGGTTTTAGGTCCTGGGCAACTGACCACATGGAGTGGACAGTGAGTGATATTTATACTCTCTTGGACTTTGAACTTGAGCTTCCTGTTCCTGTGCAAGGACATATATTCTATTGGTTTCTGTCATGTATTCTATTGGTTTCTGATCCTGCTGTATAGACTACATTTGGAATACGGTGTTCAGTTCTGGAGACCTCACCTACAAAAAGATATTGACAAAATTGACGGGCTACAAAAATGGTGGAAGGTCTTAAACATAAAACATATCAGGAAAGACTTAATGAACTCAATCTGTATAATCTGGAGAACAGAAGGGAAAGGGAGGACATTGACACATTTGCAGTGATGGTCCCTTTAAATGACAATTCCCCCATCCACCGATGTACTGCTGACAAAAGAATATATTGAAATTCATTACAGTTGAAAGTCTTTGGTTGTGATAGTAGATGATATCAAAGAGAGGCTGACATGAAATCACGTGTGTTTTGGGGACTGCCCCTTAATCTGGAAGGGCCTTCTGTTTGATGTGTCGTCATGAATTAAAATGGAAAAGGGCAGCTTCTATTAGTATCCTTTGTTACTGTTTAGGAATGGGTAAGTTGTGAAAATTGATTCTAGTGAAATCTGTTACTGTATTACAAACTGTTTTAAGCTGTAGTGGGCCCCACATGTTCTAACAGCATGCATACTCATATCTTGTACATGCAGGTTATGCTATCTTGCTCCCCTTTTGGTGGGCTTTTAGTTGTTGCAAAGGTGAATCCAAATTTGAGTGTAGGTATGGAAGGACTGTGTTCCTGAAAGCAGGCATCTGACCAATGGTTAATGAAATGGGTTTTGTAGCTACAACAGAAAGGGAATTTACAGAGAATGTATTATAAAGGTAAGCAAAGGTAGCAATATCCTTCCAAGAACCTATGTTACAAACCTGACTTCAGGAAATACAACTTTAGTAACCGAGTAGTTGATGCATGGAACTCACTACCAGACTCTGTAGTATCATCCCCAAACCCCAAAAACTTTACCCTTAGACCAGTATTGAGCAGCCAAAATTTTTACTGCCACACTGTGTGTGGGGCTTATTTTGTGGGTGTGGCTTGATGGTCATGTGACTGGGTAGGAGTGGCTTGCCGGCCATGTGACCAGGTGGGAGTGGCTTGAACAATCATCATTGTTCAAGTGAACTGTTAAATCCTCGACTTACAACCTCACCAGTGTCACTCTCGTGACAATTTGCTTTATGTTTCCCGTGCTCTCCTTCCTGGATCGCCCCCTGCCTCAAGCTGGGTAGCTAGGCAAACGGGTGTCAATCAGTTGTTGAGAAAAGAGGGGGGGAGGAAATGGGCCCCCTGCAAGACCTGTTGTTGCTGGTCTCCCTGCCGCTTTCCGAGGAGCAGGAGGATGGGAGGGGGGATGGTCAGCTAGAGCTGGGCATGCAGCTTCATTTTCACCAGTGGAATTGTGTTCCACCCCATCCTGCCTGCTGCCCACCCCTGCCTTAGACTATCCACAGTTGACCTCACCTGATTCCTAACAGGTTGGTAAGGGGCATGCATAAGTGCACCAGCATCCCTTATGTCACCTGTCCTAATGCTTCTCTCCTATTAGTATCATGTATATAAACATTGTTATATCTATGTACTTGTCAAAATAAATAAAATAAAATAAAAATGTTCTGAACACAGAACTGCCTGAGAAGACTGGCAGAAAGAAGTGACCTCAGATTAGCATTTTGTGGTAATAATAATAATAATAATAATAATAATAATAATAATAATTCCATCTAATTCCATCATCTCTAAGCCAGTGATGTTGAACCTTTTCAGCACCAAATGCTGAAAAGGGAGCGTGTGTGTGCTCATCTAAGCCACAACCTGCAAGAGGAGCTGTCCAGGGTACATGCACGTGCCTGAAAATGAACTTTTGGTTTCCGGTGCGTTCATGCATGCTGGCTAGTTAGTCTTCCAGGTTCCTGGCACGTCATGACCAGGGGTAGGCTGCTGCCCGGAAGGGGGTAATGCAGTGGGGTAGTAAAATGGAGCTCCACCCCAGAACACCCAATTTGCACTGAAAGATGCTTAAAGAAAATGCAGGGCGTCCTGCATAAGCCACCCCCTCAGTGTGGTAGTAAAAAAATTGGTAGCCCCTCACTGGTCATGACGATCAGCGGGTTGGTGTACATGTGCATGCAGGAAAAAACAAGTCCAGTTCTTCCAGTTTCTTTCACTGCTGCACACACGAAGGCCAGCTGACCATTGCATGCACACACACACCAGGAACCCGGAAGAGGAAATACCATGCATGCCAGGCGACACGGCTCCGCGTGCCAGTTCAGGCACATGTGCCGTAGGTTAGCCATGAATTTACAATTTGTTTAAAAGTTTTAAAAAGAAGACAATACAACAAACTGGAAAACAAAGAAACCAAGATGGCAAAGAAAGCAAGTACAGATGGGAACGTGAGAAAGTGGTGGGAAAGGAGGGTCAACCTTCCTCACCAAAGGTCCCTTGAAAGAGCAGAAAGAGGGAAAGACAAAAGAGGACACCCGGAGACCCTTCTTGATTTTCTGTCTTGGGTCGAGTGGCACGAGGTGCTGGAGAGTCAGTGCCATTGAATGTGCAACCCCCAACATAAATGACAGAGATATATCATGTACGTCATCCAATTGGTGATAACGTCCAAAACAGAATTACAAGCAGACTTCTATATAAAGCTTTCATCCTCCTACTGTTAAATAATTAGATAGAAATGTGCAGCCTTTTCAGTATTATCAAGAAAGGTAAGGTCATTTTTAGTATTTGAATATTCCATATATTTTACAGTTGTCTTTCCCCTTATGTGTTCAGAGCAATGCATGTGGGATTTCCCCATTTTTATGTTCACAAAGTAATTTTTGTATAGCTGACTAAACTAAGCATGTTTGGCCACTCAATATTTATGGATGTAGGAAAATGAACCATTCTATTCCGACAGCAAGGTTGTTTCTTAACTGTTATGGATCTGGAGGGAACCAGCCTGGGCAAATTAGCTTTAGTGGTTCTACAATATTTCTTTCCCTGTTTTGTTACAAATATTTCAGGGATACAGCATAACATCAGTGGACCATACAATTAAAATTAAAAAAATAAGCAGGGAAAAAGAAGACCGCTGTTTATAAGACCTCATGTCCCCTTATCAATATTCCCTTAACAATTTTTTTTACAAAGCTGAATGAGAAATTGTCTTCAGTAAAATTCAGTATGAACAGGTAATCCTGTTCTTAACATACATAACTGGGAGCAGAACAGAAGTGGGTTCCAAAAAAAGTTTTTTAGATTCTCTCCCCACCTTCTTTTGTTTCTTCTGCACATGTGCAGAAGCTGACTTTTCGGCATTATGCATGAGATCACCATCTTGTTTTTGGCTTGGGGGAGGGGATTTTTTTGGACTTTTTGCTACTGCACATGTGTATGCTGATGCACTTTGCAGACATGTGGCCATGCGGCACGGCCACACAACATGGGAGGAAGTTGTTCTGCCAGGCTCTCTGGTAGGAGCCTCCCGAAAATTCAAGGGTACAAATTGCAGACACACACACATTCAAAACAATGTTCTTTATCACAAAATTCAAAATAAACGAAGCACTCTTTTTGTATTGCAAAGAGCACTCGTCCCAAAACAACCGGGTAGTCTGTACAATTTCCCTTAAGCAGTCATTAAGTACTTAGCTAGCAGCTATGAAGAAACTTCACACCCCTTCTTCTTCCAGTGAAGTGAGACACACACACACACACGTTGCTCTGCTTTGGTTTCAAAGGAGTGAAAAATCAACAAACAAAGTCCAGAAAACAGCAACACACGATTCCTGAAGAACTGCGATCAGATACTCTTTCACAATGGCCAAACCCACACGCTGCTATTTATAGCAGCAGCCCTAATTACTGCAGTCCCACCCAACCACAGGTGGCCTCATTTTCTCTTGTAATAATCCTTCAGTTGTTGCCTTCTATGCATCACTCTACGCATGCGTTGATGTGTCATTAATTCTTGTTCAGAATCCAAGGATGATACAGTTGATTGATCTCCTGGGCTGTCTGCCAAACTCCCCTCTTCCCTGTCACTCATGCTTCCTTGGTCAGAGGAGGCTTCATCGGCAGATTCCATTGGGAACAAAACAGGCCTGCAACATGTGGATGTCTCCCCCACATCCACCTGCACATTCCTTGGGGCAGGAGCTGGGCCAGAGCGAACCACAACAGAAGTGAACTGGCAGCAAGGTAAATTAGAACCCATCCCTGGACTAGAAACTCCATTTGCTAAGCAACACCATCAGTATGTATGCTATCATGTGAACATGCTACTTAGGTTCTAGTGGTTCTAGCAGTTCCAGTTGCAATTTTTAAGGAAAGACTGCATAGATCATTAAGCAAGGATGTTAAAGGACTGTAGCTTCCTACTTCCTGCTGGCTTCCCCATAGATTTTGCTTGTTGGCTGGTCACTGAATATCATAAAAGTCATATTTGTTCCAAAGTAGTTTAGCTTTTCTCTTAAAATACACTTTATTTTTATTTATCTAGAAAATTTATACACCTCCCCATTTCGCACAATGTGACTCGGGTTGAAACCAAATAGTCAATTTTGAAATGAAATGCCCCCGAAATGTGGATTATCAATGTAATAATGCCCTCAACTGAAGAAATTTCAAATAACCATACATATTTTCATCATCCCATTGTTAACACAGACACTTCTTTCCCTAAATGAAATAGGAATATTTTAGACTGAAACTATGTGCTACTTTTATCATAGGTATTTTGGTTGGTTAGATCCTTGTGAAAAAACATTCACCGAGAACCAGTTCTGCTAAAGGGGAGAAAAAGTATGAACTTGCCTGCAAATATTATTAAAGGGCAAATATATACCGGTATTCATTATGCTTAATTTAATAAAACATTTACTATAAAAATAAAAGGTCAAATCACAATGTTACACTCAAATTCTTACCATATGAGAAGATATTTAATGAGGTATTTTTAATTTAAGGAAAGATCTGAAGCTGGACAACTGAATGGCAGCTTGTAATAATGCCGCTTTTATAGGCATGTTAGAAGTAGAAGTTATTAGTAAGTATCTAGTTTGAAATGTCATTTGAGAAAGATTAAATGGAGAGTGGATGTTGCAACTGAAACTATTTGAAAGCATCCTGCAATGATATCTATGGACATTTAAGTGCTAAGACAGAGGTCCTCAACCCCACAGATTGGTACCAGTTCGTGGCTTGTTAGGAACTGGGCCATGCAACTGACAGCTGAGCAAGCAAAGCTTCTTTTGTGCATGCAGGGGATCTAGATGGTGGCGAAATCATCCCCCTACCCTGGTCCATGGAGAAATTGTCTTCCTCGAAACTGGTCCCTGTGTCAGAAAGGTTGAAGACTTTCTCTTGGACCTTTGCCTTATATCATATAGGCAGAGATATGTGGCTCCTAACTGTGGTCCCCTGATTTGTGGATCCTTCATGTGATCAATGCCCTCAAGGCATTTTAGGATAGTAAGTGTTGTGTTTAGCTCTGCCCCAGCTCCTGCCCCAAGGACTGTGGGTGTGGGGGAGACATCCACATGCTGCAGGCCTGTTTTGCCCCCCCCCCAGTGGAATCTGATGATGAAGGCTCCTCTGACCAAGAAGACATGAGTGACAGGGAGGAGGAGAGTGTGGCAGACAGCTCAGAAGGAGATCAATTATCTAGCTCCTCCTTGGATTTGGAACAAGAGTTAATGATACAGCCACGCATGCAGAGAGCGATGCATAGGCAACAACAACTGAGAGATTATTATCAAAGAAAATGAGGCCACCTGTGGTTGGGTGGGGCTGTGGTAATTAGTGAGGCTGCTATAAATAGCAGCTTGTGGGTTTGGCCGTTGTGGAGGATTATCTGATCGTTGTGTTTCGTGACTGCTTTACTGACTTTGACTTTTTGTGTGGTGATTTCCCCCCGCTTTGAAACTAAACCAGAGCAAAGTGTGTGTCACTTTGTGAAAGAAGAGGGACTGTGAATTGTCTCACAGCTGCAAGATAAGTATTACAGAACTGATAAAGGACTTGTACAAATGACCAGTTTGTTTGGAGACGAGTGCTCTTTGCTATACCAAAAGAGGGCTTGGTTTAAGTGAATTTTCATTATAAAGAACATTGTTTTGAATTTTCAAATGTGTGTGTGTCTGAAATTTATACCTGTGAATTTTTGGGAGGATTCTACCAGAGAGACCGACAGAACAGTAAGAATGCCATAAATTGGCATAGCCATAAACCAGGTTAATTTAGATGTCTATTTTGCTGTCATATTAAAAAAAAAAACTTTTTGAAAACTTTTTTGAAGTTTGTACATCTATTTGTAGGGAAAAAAATATCATTGCAAGAAAAATAAATGCAACGGTTGTTTAGAGGTCTGGCAAGGGAGGAATTATAGTGACTATTACAAACACTTGCAAAAAGTCTCTTTTAGGATTCAACCTGATTGCAATGCTGAAATGTATTAGCTAATACCTCACCCAATATATAATTAGAACAGCAAGGAGTGTTTGCTAACATTGCCTGTATAATTTGTACCTTGCTTTGCTAAATTGTGTAGACAATAGATAGCACTGAAGGATTTTATACGTATAGATTTTCAAGTCAGATAAACATGACCACATGAAATAACAATTCTCAACTCCACGTCTTGCAATGGACATTCTAAGTAATTTCCCCCTTAATTTGATGTATGAATCAAGTTCAGCCTGTCTCATTTTCAAGCAATTTTACAGTCCAAGCAATTTGTAATCTAGTTTATTTGCGGAGTTGGAAGTGGTGGAGGAGACCAATTTTAGCTAATAATTTACAAATCACCATATCCAATTTCTCTTTAAAAGCTTTACTGTATTATCTGAGATCTGGTTAGCCCTAACATAGTAAAATAGCCAGGCATTGACCTGTTTCTCAGTTCCCAATGCCTGGAACTTAGAAGCAAGAAGGCCATTCTCACAGGCTATTCATTATTGAAGCAGTGGTTAAAAAAAGATGATGCCAAAAAGAAAAAGTTTGAGTTTCTAGAAGTTGTGGGATGGGGAGGTTGAGGTTAGTGACTGACTGAAAGTTCAAAGCAAGTAATAAAAGAAGGCCAGAAGAATTATTATGTCACTACCTTCTCTTGTATTATGGGGGGTCACCATTGTATTGTTTTTAAAGAGAAGCATCTCAACTAGACTGAATTTTGGACATTGCTATTCAAAACAGATAGAGCTCTTTCAATGATGGTCCAAAGAAGACTGACTCATTTTAGAAATGATGTGCCAGGGAAATGGAACTTCCTTTTCCATTCATACTACACTCATATAACACAGTTTTCATACAATACAGAGCTTCTTGCTGTTGAAGAGATGTCTTCGAACCAGGATCCCCTGCCCTAAAGTTATTTATACAGGTGATTTTTTTTTGTATACATACCTTTCCAATTGGATGGTCAATCAATCGTGATGGGGTGAATCACTGGAGAAGGGAAGAGAAAGTAGCACTGTGATCTAATCCCCATATCCCACAGGTACTTTTTCAAGAGGCAGGTGGACTTTATGGCTTTTCTTTGAAGACATTTTGCTCTCAGAGCTGAAGAAGATTCTGGGATGAGAAGCAAAACATCTTCAAAGAAAAACCAGGAAGTCCAGATGCCTCTTGAAAAAGCACCTTTGCAACAACCATGACCCAGATGACTGAGAATCTCCACAGACAATTCCCATAACTTTTTAACTGCTTTTTATGGTGTCACACATGAAAAGCTGAGCCTGGACTGGGGGGGCTTTCATTGTTTTGAGCAAAGCAGGAAATGTCTTTGGATCAGAGGTAGGTTTCCACCAGTTTGGACCAGTTCTATAGAATAGAAAATAACTTGGCAACATGCGTCGCTGGAACCGGCAGTGACCCAACCCTACCACCATAGTTCCCTCTAAGCTGAGCAGTGAGCAATCGCTCACTTAAAAATCATCATCAACTCAGAGTTTTCCAAACCTGCCCAGAAGCCGAGAGGGAAAGAGTGAGAGGGAAGGAGAGAGAGGAAGAGAGGAAGAGAGGAAGAGGGAGAAACAGATAGAAAAAAGAGAGGAAGGAAAAGAGAAAGAAAAAGAATGGAAGTAAGGAAGAGAGAAAGAAAATCAAAATCTAGTTTGAAAGTAGCTCAACTATTTAAGTGGCATTTTGATATTGATAGAGTTGCCCTATTATGAGCTCACTGTTATAGACACACAGTATAGTATTTTATTTTGAAATTCTCTGAGGCAAAACAGGGTGGGTTTTTTGTTTGTTTGTTTGTTTGTTTGTTTGTTTATTATTTTTGTGCCGCCCAGTCCCGAAGGGACTGCTGCTCAGACACTATACTTTTCCGCCCCCCCCCAAAAAAATTAGAGAGAACACTGCCTACCACGCCCCTAAGCCAGTTCTCGTGGTGGCGCCATAGGCGCCAACATCTTGTTTTTTGCTCCTGCACAAGCCTTCTTTTAGTACTGCACATGCACAGCATATAACACGTGTGTACCCTGCTGAGCAAACCAATAGTAACACAATCCGAATCCAACCCTCTTATTGATGCTTTCCATCCATGGCAGCAGTGGTGACAAAGAATGAACAAATGATGCAATTACTTGGTTCCTTCACTTGAAGCCTCAATTTTTGCGTGAAATTCTTTCTTCCAAAAAGGGGAACCTGGACTGAAGCCATGGTTGACCTGTTCTCCTTAGCCAGGCAACAAGCTGTAATATTATTTCACTGACCTTATATAAAGATTACATAATTTTATATAAATATTATTTGACTAATCTTGTATAAAGAAAGGAAAACCTTAATCATTATTTTTTAGAACACACACAAATGGATGTTTCAAAGGTCCCTGGTCAATTGACACTATTACTGGAGGCATAGTTTTGAAAAATTCTGCCCACAAACATAAAGCTAGCCATTTTTGGGGTACAATCCCCAGAATTCAGTAGCAAAATATCACATATTGTTCTATTCTTATGACATATTTCAAAGAACAGCCTGCAAGACATAGCAGCATGCCAGCAACATGTTGTCACATTTTTTTTAAAAAAAATACAAGTTACCTTAGCTAAAAATAATGTATTCAGCTGCAAAGGAGGACAAAAGCTCCTGTACTAGCAATAGTTGTATAAAAATAGGAGCTCCAAGTGATGTAGTTTTCCATATGTTGCATATATCAGTTCAACCTAAAAAAAAATCCCCCAAATCCCATTGCTCAAATGAAATTACAAATTAAATGTAATGCCAGAACTACAAATAGGAAAAGTAACCAATGAACTAAAAACTTAGGGTAGAATTTAAAACAGTCTACTTTTATACTCATAAATATATTATAGAACAAGAGCCAGAGGTTGTTTTTCCCCCTTAATAACTTGTTCCATCCTCTCTTTCTGCCCACCCAACTGTCTCTCATACCCACCCACACACTTAGGATGTACACACAGGATTGTATATAAGATATCTGCCAGCTTGAAATAATTTGACTCCTACTGTAGAAAGTTTGCACCCACCTTTCTCCTAGAAGAATGAAATATTCTAGGAAATATTATAAAGACAGAATATTATATCTCCCCGGAAGAGAAAAGGAGAAACACACTCTTGGAAACAGCCCCCACCTTTGTTAATAGCCCCAGAAAGACTGGTGCCAACCTATCTACAAGACAAAAGATTGGGCCAGTCTATCTATAAAACAAAATACCTTCACCTTCAGGACATTATAGAATTAGCCCTCACTCAAGATCCAAACCAGGACAAAGCCATTAAGCCATAATAGAAATGGCCCAACACCCTTTCAGAACACAACCCTCCCATTACATTATCACCTAGCAAGATTCAACCACGCTTAGGACTCAAGTCAACCTACAAAGTTACCAATGCATGGCCCACTGAAAGTCTGACAACCAATCAGAATCCGTACTCTTACACAGGAACAGGAAGCTCCAAGACAGGGCACAAGAGAGGGTATAAAAAAATCTCTCTTTCTCTCTCCCCTCCCCCCCCTTTCCCATGTGCTCATTTGCTTCCCCCCCCCCCAAAAAAAAACCCCCTCATGTCTGGTCCACCATTAACCCCTCTTTCCAAATAGCCTCCATGTTTCTAGTGTCCTTCTCCCCACTTGGAACTGATGGACATTTCTTCCAACACTATTTAAAAAATTGTTTCTTTAATAGTTATTAAACCACAGACCAATATTTGCAAGATTTCTCTCCTTCAAGAGTTACCTCCAAATATAGGCAGCCTTTAAGGGTTTAAAGATTATATAAAAAGCTAAAAGAAGAAAGGAATCCTAAATCTGCCCAGAAACAATTAGAAACTGGTCAACAAGAACATGGAGAACCTGACCACAATCTTCCCATTCTTAAAATAGTTTCTAGAGGTAACTGCTAATGGATAACAGCTGCACCTAGCCTATTTATGCTGACCTTGAAAAAGTTAAGCCAGGCCAAACCAGAGACCACCATGAAGATAATTGGAAAAACAATCAGGGGCAAACTGTATCTGTTCTGCTGTCAAGAAAACTATAGGGATATGTCTGGCAGTCATCAAGAGTTGAGTAGAACTTGGAGGCTTCACCTTTTTGCTGCTAATGAGAGACTTCACCTTTTTGTGGCTGTTTCTCTCTTCAGGGCCATGACTCATCCTGAAAAATCTCTCCCATCTACAACTTGGTTTTAAAACAACCTCCATACAATTGCTCTGGGGACAGAGCAACATATTGTGAGTGACCTTGTTGACAATGGAAGTAGTAATACTGCTTTTCAGTCCATTAATGCTGGACCTAAAAATCACATTGACATTAGACATGCAGCAACTGTTTACAAACACATTGAGGTGTAGCTGGTACGAGGGGACTTTAAATGTGTTTATTTATTTAATAAATAAAGTGTTAATAAATACTTTAAATGTATTTATTTATTTAGTTTGCACATTTATATAGCTGCCCATCTACTAATAGAGGTCTGAAGAGGGAACAATCGATGCAACAGAATACACACATCAAATTTTAAAAATCCAAGTTGGGGCTATTATAAAAACATTGGGGAAAAGGGGAAGTTTGGTATTTTCAGAAGACCAACAGGATTGATGTCACTCAAATCTGTGAGAAGGGGAGGGACTGGCTGTTCCTAAAGGCAATGTCAGAGAAGGCACTCCTGATTCACCAGGGCAGTGTTTCCCAACTTTGGCAACTTGAAGATATCTGGACTTCAACTCCCAGAATTCCCCAGCCAGCATTTGCTGGCTGGGGAATTCTGGGAGTTGAAGTCCAAATATCTTCAAGTTGCCAAGGTTGGGAAACACTGCAGTAGGGGACACTACTTTGGAGCATGCCCATTCTGCTGGATAAGCAGTTATGGGCAGAGATTGGTTCTACTTACCTTCCCTACCAGTTTGCATCTCTACGGAAGTACGCATTTTGTGTCCCTTCCCGGAAATGACCCTCTGTGCTTTACAGAAGCGTTTGCGCATGTGCAGAGGGTTTTTTTTGGCAATCCACAGTGACCAGAGGATTGGTTTGGGGGCGTGGACTGGTGGTCATCGCTGATGATTCGTTGACCGACAAGAAATTTCCACTACTGGTTCTATAGAAGCAGTCCAAACTGGCAGCAACCCACCACTGGTTGTGGGGCACTGTTGCTGGAAAGGTTTACTCTACTCTCCTCCTAGTGCATGTAACATACACACACACTGACCCATGTTGTGATCAGTGAAGGGCTGCTCTTCTTAGCTGCTACTGGAGCTGCCTCGTATGCCATTGTGGGTGTGCCTGAGCCTATCGGTCACGCTTGCACCCGTCGGCATGATATTTGTCTTCTGCACATGTCACAGGAGGATGTGCATGAAAATGAAATGTTGGCTATTTCCACAGATATAGAGGTGCAGAAGCATGCACAGAAGCAAAAATATCAGCAAAAATAGCCGAAATCTCCCTCTCACTTGCATCGTCGTGTGAGATTTGACTTGCTGTGCATGCACAGAAGCCAAATCTCACATGGAGGGGGCGATGGAGGTGCGCAGCTGAACACGCATCCGGGATTTTACTCCTGGAGCCGCGCACAGTGGTGGGCTCCTACGGGTACGGTCAGGTATGCAGTACCAGTAGTAAAATTTTGATTTTTTTTTTCTTTTTTTCCCTTCTGGGTATGTTTTTCCTATCAGAGTAAATGAGGTTGAATGTGTATAATTTTAGAAGAGCTGTGTGTGCGTGTGTGTACATACACTTTATATAGTAGTGTTGCGGCAAAACCCAGTTACCAGTCAAGGGAATGGAGACCACAAGGAGATCGCGTAACTCAGGTTTGATACATGCATCAGGTTCAGAAAATAGGAAAGCAATGTCTGAACCCCATGGATTGTTTTTCAGGGCCCTTTATACATTTCCAAACGAGTACAAAAAACACACGATATGACCCAATCAGATACTAGCTGTCAACGTTTCCTTATACAGAAAGTTAAAAAAGGGTTATACAATGTAGAAGATGCAGAATTTATGACAATAAAGAAAAGGAGGAGCCTGCGGTTAGTATGTGGGTTCATGCGTGAAGCTATGTGCCTTGAGAGCATCTATACACCATCAAAGCATGTCCTTTTCCTGTCTTCATGTCCTTTTGCATTTTCAGTGCAGCTGTGTTCCATATATTATAAGCACAGAGTCTACTTTTGTACCCTAAAAACATGTCAAGCATAACTATATATGTGGGGCATAGGTCAAGGCTTAAGAAATGCAGAATTTGGGCTAGCACTAAATACAAATGTATATATCAGGCTAGCTTCCTCAGTAGATAATCAGGAGTGGGCTGCTGCCTGGACAGGGGGGAACGCAGTGGGGTAGCGAAAATGGAGCTCCACCCCAGAACACCCAATTTGCACTGAAAGATGTTGAAACAAAATGCATAAGCCACGCCCA
Organism: Erythrolamprus reginae; assembly: GCF_031021105.1. NCBI lineage: Eukaryota > Metazoa > Chordata > Lepidosauria > Squamata > Dipsadidae > Erythrolamprus > Erythrolamprus reginae. Next base: position 324,656,589 of record NC_091950.1, on the reverse strand, counting down.
CAGCGTGGTAGTAAAATTTTTGGTAGCCCATCACTGGCCGCACACCTGGGAGCACTGGCTGCTGCCCGCCACTGGTTGTGATTAGGCTTTAAAATATTCTGTCTTATGTCAAAGGAGCCCTGGTATGGGAGGATTCATATTCTTTTCTCATTATTTCCTCCCATTTCCACTACCGTACCCAAAAAGGGAAAGTGAATTTAGGATCAATATGAAAATAAATTGTTGTACGGTCTTTATTGTGAAGGTAAGATTTCTACAGAAAATCTTTGTAATCAGAAAAAAAAAGTGGTGGGGGAGGCAAGATTAAGCTGATTAAACTGAGAAAGTCAAAAAAGGACAACTTGAAAGATTAGCTCTAGGACGCCTGAGAAGCATAATCCTCCATGCATGTTAAGTAGAATAGTCCCGCTCTCCTATCAGCCCTTCATCTGGTGACCTTCTGTTCCATTAGCTCACAGCTACCTGATCCAAGGCAAACAGTGAAAATTGAAAAGCCTGAATTCCAGTGATTACAACAGGTACTGTGGCAACTGGCAGGCAAGCCTTTGTTATCATTAGGGAGCCTTGACCGAGGACGTTTGCTGGGAAAACAAGAGGGGGAGGAAATAATGATAAATCAGGATTGTGCCAGGAAAAAGGAGAGGAAAATAAGTACAATTACGGACAAGCCTTTTTTCATTTGTTGTTATGTCTGAAGTTAGATCAGAGGGGAAGGGCGTGCAGGAACAGCCAGAAACCACCAAGGATTTCTAGCAGTTCAGCTTCAGTACACACAAACATGCAAGCTTATCCAGCAGAAGCATAGAGGCCACCAATGCCTGTATATCAAAACAAAAAGCACGAATAAATTGCTCGAAAACATGTTTGCATTCCTGAACGGATGATTTTTACATAGCACTTGGCTTATTTTACACCAAAATGAACTGCCAGGAGAAGTGCTGTAAATCACATCTACTTACGTTAAACAGAATGATACATATAGCGAGATTACGATAAATATAAGAGGAAATCAAATAATGCACAACTAATGCAGGCATCCCTATATTGAGCAAAATAAATCTGAGTGTCGGGTTGTTGTTTTTTTCTTTAATGGAGTAAATTGTCATATGCCTTCAATCAGAAACTGATGTGCAACCTGATGGACATATTAAGATCCTCTGCATTTGCATTCATTTATATAGGAGAGATAACCGGGTTGAGTTTACATATGCTATATTTATGTGCTCGGTAATATATTGCTGTGTGGGGAGCAGAGGTGGAATTCAGCAGGTTCAATTCTGGAGAACCAGTAGCAGAAATGTTGAGTAGTTCAGAGAACCGGTAAATACCACCTCTGACTGGCCCCGCCCCCATCTATTCTCTGGTTCCTGAGTCCCAGCTGATCAGGAGGAAATGGAGATTTTGCAGTAATCTTCCCCTGGAGAGGGGAGAGAATGGAGAGTATACAGTATCCTTCCCCTGCCACGCCCACAAACCCACGCCCACAAGTCACACCATGCCACTAAGCCACACCCTCAGAACCCGTAGTAAAAAAAAATTGAATCCTACCACTGGCTTGGGGAGTGCGTTAATATATCATATGAGGGTCTCCTTTTACCAAAGAGATGGGCAATCTGATCCTATAGCAGTTGGAAGTGGCTCCAAGGGTGTTCTGAGTCAAAATTTAAAAAGAGAAAACTAAGATTGTAGGGGCCCCCCTTTTTAAAATGGACTCTCTTTGATTGTTGTAAGCTGTCCAGTGCTGGTGGCTAAATAAAGAGACTGGTCTGTCATCAGCCAATCAATCCTGCCATTTTGATTCTGATTCTGAGTGGACAGCCCTGTGTGGCTTCAACATCGTCGTCCTTTGCCCCTGGACCCTTTTTTGACAACATTTCCTCAAGTTTGGACAGAATTCCTTGCCATTTGAAGGTGTGTTACACATAAAAATGGTAGGGCAAATTCTGTAATGATGTTAACATGCTTTAAATTCCCCCTTTTCCAATTAGTCTATCAAAACCTAGGCAAATGGAATCTCACTATCCATCACTTATATAGCTGTGAGCTGCGGTGGCGCAGTGGTTAGAATGCAGAACTGCAGGATATTTCTGTTGACTGCCGACTGCCTGAAATTTGGCAGTTTGAATCTCACCAGGCTCAAGGTTGATTCAGCCTTCCATCCTTACGAGGGGGTTAAAATGAGGGCCCAGATTGTTGAGGGCAATAAGCTGACCTGTTAACTGCTTGAGAGGGCTGTAAAACACTGTAAAGTGGTATATAAGTCTAAGTGCTATTGCTATTATCCAAAAAAGGATGAAAAGTACTTATCTCAATTTACAACAGTTCATTTAGTGACTGTTCAAAATTACAATGGCAGTGGAAAAAGGAACATGATTAATTTTCACAGTTACATCCTTTGAAGCATCCCTATGGTTATGAGACAAAAATTCAGATATTTGTCAACTGGTTCATATTTATGGCCTTTGCTGTGTCCCAGGATCATATGATCACCTTTTGCGATTAGATAGATAAATGGATAGATGGATGGGTGGATGGATGGATGGATGGATGGATGGATAGGTAGGTAGGTAGGTAGGTAGGTAGGTAGGTAGATAGATAGATAGATAGATAGATAGATAGATAGATAGATAGAGATAGAAAACAAAAGGGAAACAAATGTATAACTTATATTTTAAAAAGTTAATTTAAGTCACTGGTAGACCCTGAAGTTATGAACTTCCTGGCCTGGATTTCTGTTTTCATGCAATTTGATGAAGCTGGGGAAAGCCTATTGCAACAATTATCTAAGGCTCTTCAGAGCTGATGATTTGACCTCAGGGGACAGGGTTTTCTCAGTTCATTATTTTATAAAAAATTTAGTTTGATTAAGAAGTTTTCTCTTCAAGGAAGCTCAAGATAATTTGTTTTTCTCAGGCATTCTAATTCTGCAGTGTTTTTTGAAGTTAATGATTTCTACTTATTTTATGAATATTTTGCCAGGCTGACAGAATTAGTCCTAAGAATGTTGTATTAATTATCTCTATGATTGCCAGCTGCTTCAAGAATCTTTGCAATTGGATAGTGAGAAAATAAACATTGCAACAACCAAGCAAGCACACTCTGTGACTTTACTCACTTGTAAAGTCTGGTAGGGATTAAGGAAATCCAAGCAAGAGATGATCTTTTCTTTTAATCAGAGATCCCTAATCTCTTTAAGAAACCACAGCATTTAAATTGGTGGATTCTGAACAGGAGTGAAATAGGTTAACTACTGTTCTATCCCGGGACTACGCAGCTTGAGAACAAAGGTGGAATCCATGTGCTGATATTTCAAATCAATCTTTTTATATAGAAAGTCTCATTTGTACCAGTAAAATTCATGCATGTGAGTTCAATTTGGCAGAGTCTCAGTGAGAGTCATTAAAAGATAACAATTCCACGGCTAAGCTGCTGCCAAAGATCAAAGCTAATTGCAAATTCCTTCATGAGATAAGGAGTCTCCAGTTTCACAGACTTACTTTTACAGCTTCCCAGCATCTCCACAGACAGGGCACTTTTAGTCCAAGGATTTTAGCGTGAAAATAACAATTGGGTAACATAACCTGGCTGAAACCTCAAACAGCATCCGACTCCATTGCAAAACGTTGAATTACCCATACGTCACCCTTAAATACCAAGTGGTCATCAATTCCTAAGAGTTACAAACTACAAACTACTTCCTTTTTCCATACAAGTATTCTTATCTTGTTCTCAGTCTTCTAAAAGGGGCATCTAGCAAAGGCTCCTGATCTTCCTCCTCCTCCTCTAAGTCAGACTCTACTGTAATTGGCATATCTGCCACCTCTGGTGGTCCTTCAGGTTCATCCAGGTCTATTTCTCCCTTACTCTCACTCTCTGCACCAACTGGCAACATCACTGGCCAAGGGTACCAAATGGGCCTGGCTCATCGTCCTCAGAATCTATCATTACCAAAGTTGGATGAGAAGCATTCACAACAACTACAGATGAGCAGTCAAACTGATCAGGGTGCATATTTCACTCAGTTAAATATATTATATTGTTGCTGTGGTGGTAAAATTGGATATGTTGATGAATTATCTCTAGAAACGCATAGGTAATGGTTTATTTGTTGTCTCAGTCATTCACTTTCTATGGCCTCCCACTTGAGAAACAACTGATAGGAATATGGAGATAAGAGTTGGCTCCACTTCAGTTAGAGATTTGGATCAGTAAATTCTTAATTATTCAACATGTTATTGCATTTATACAAATCCATGTTCATTAACAAGCCCCTTGTTATCAGAATGGGGACAAATCCTTCTTGAATTTTCTGCCACACCTACTAAAATATGCGGACATTTTGAGTAACACATACCTTCTCTCAAATGGGTAGATAATGCTATTTACTGCTTTATCTTTAACAGCAATCTATATACCTCCCGTGCCTTGTGGGCGTGCCTCATGGGCATGTGTGCACTCGTGCGCAGTACCAATAAATAAATAAATAATTTTTAAAAGCCCAAAACAAGATGGCGACCACACAATGCTGGAAACTCAGCTTCTGCACATGTGTGCACGCACCTATGAGGTGCGCCCAGTAGTGGGCTACGAGCTAAATTGTGCTCGCTGCTGCAGCTGATAAGTGCTTGCGGGGCCAGCGCGATTTTGCTTCCGCACCTGTGGAGGTAGCAAAATCATGCACGGTGCCACAGGTGCGCCCTTCTTTAAGTGAGGGTTTTTTGCTTCCATGCATGCTGAAACATGGGGGCACCTGCGGCTCCCTGCGTGATTTTGCTACCTCCACAGGTGCGGAAGCAAAATCATGCTGGCCCCGCAAAAACTTATGAGCCATAGCGGTGAGCACAATTTAGCGTTCCGTCTCGTAGCCCAACAATGCAGGAGGAAGTTAACTGGCAGTGAGGTAAGTTAGAACCCACCCCTGCTTCTAAGGAATCTTTTCTACCAATGAAATTACGTGCAGGCTATTTTACAGAAGAAATTGCCTTGCAGAATTCAGTTCTTGAATATTTTAAAGAATGACATCATCAGGTGATAAACTTAGGACCCTTGGTAAAAACCATACTCAAAAAAATAGCATGGCAGCTGACAAAGTCCGTGAGAAATGTTGCCCAGGAGGATCTGAAAAGAAAGGATCAAACAGGTCATCAAATAAGGGTAATCTTGAGTTGGATTAGGAAAGACAATTACCAGACATCCGACCTCCTTTAGGAATATCGTACTATGAATTAATTCTATATTTTCTTTAGCAAAAAAAGACAGCTACTGAAACCAGAGCAAGCCAAAGTTGAAGTTATGTTAATTTGCCAATCTAGTTTTCTTCTATATCCACAAATTCACAAGCTGAAGCACAGTATGTGAAAAAGGGGGCAGGGAAATGAAAGAAGTGACATTTTTTGTGCTTTCCTGCAAAATGTCTTTGACTGGTATTGAAACGAAGTTTGATCCTTAGTGCAAGTTTTAGTATTATACTTTTATCCTTTAAAAAAACCCCAGTTGATCTCAAACCAGAAGACATTTTATAAAACAGGAGCTTTTTATACCAGTTAGAATGAGAATTTCCTGTACCCTCCCTTGAAAAATGTCAGCTTTTTGGGGATGGCAGAAAAGGTTCAGGTTTTCAAATCAATGGGAACTACTCAGGATGATCTACTGCAGTGGCAGTCTGTCAGGTCAAGCCAAGCCAAGCCAAGCCAAGCCAAGCCAAGCCAAGCCAAGCCAAGCCAAGCCAAGCCAAGCCAAGCCAAGCCAAGCCAAGCCAAGCCAAGTCAAAATACTGTGAAAAATGAGAAAGAAATCAAATGAACTCATTTGGAACCAATTATCATTTCATGTCATATTGACATCAGCTGTGACGTGTTATTAAAAACCCTCTTAGAAGATGAAGCTGGATAGGTTTGTTGCTGTGTCGTGAAATTGACACCCCCCCAAGTGTTGTGGCCTCTTCACCTTCAAATATAGCCAAAAGACCCTTGATTTCAAATAAGTCTGTTGCCCAATTAACAAGGCCTATACTGAAAAGCAGATGTGCAATGCTTTGTTAAAGTATATTGTTATGTCCACAGTTAAATAAAAAGGAATTGTTTCTAGGTAAATTCCGTTGCTTGAAATCACCCAAAGTAATGTAAACTGTTTACCTGTTTCCTATTGGTTATTGTATTTGGCGCCAAGATCGGATAGCTGTCAGCCGCGGCTTGTTGCTGGGCTAAATGTTATAAATAGGACGGCTTCTGGTCTTACGCGTCTTCTGCTGGAAGCGCGGCTGAGTGAAAGTGTTACAGCCGCTTGTTAACCTCCTGCTGTGAATAAAGAAAAGAACAGAAGAAATCTTGTATTGCATTTCTTACAGTGGCGACGAGGGTCTAGAGGTGATTTTTTTTTATACAAAAAATCATAATGTCGACCCCATCGATCATCCAACCTCCTGAGTTGTTTGACCCCGAGAGGTCAACGTGGACTGCCTATATGGCTAAATTTGAAATATTCCTTGAGGCAGCAGGAATGAAGGATGCTGAAGACGGAAGAAAACGAGCCCTCTTTCTTAACTACTGTGGCTCTCAAATTTTTGATTTGGCAGGCACTTTAACTGATCCTGAGCCCGCTAACTCCGTGCCATGGGACACGTTGAGAGAAAAATTGGCATCTCATTTTAAACCCACGAAGCCTGCGCGGGTTTACAGGCACCAATTCTCCCGTACTTCTCAAGCTGAGGGAGAGTCCATTAACCAATTCGCTACTAGTCTCAGAACGATTTTAGCCAAATGCCAATTCGAAAATCCTGAAGCTCGATTGACTGATGCCATTATTTTTGGCATGCGAAATGTCACAATTAGAAACAAACTTTTGGCAGCGGAAGATTCCACCCTGCAGGATGTAATCAAGGCTGCTCAAACAGCTGAGGTAGCCGAAGCCGCTGCAGCTGACCTCAAATCAAATGACAAGCTGCCTACTGTTTGTAAGATCTCTGACACACATCGCAGCCCCGGGACTCGTTCCCACGACTACCACCCTCAAGACCTCAATTCCTATGATGACTACTGCTGTCAAATACGAGGACCACCAACGAGACAGCCCCGTCAGCCGTTCCAGCCCTGCGCCGGATGCCGAGGCCAGCACCCGAGATCCAGATGCCCCTTTAAAGATGCCTTCTGCCGCCGCTGCGACAAGCGAGGCCATATTGCCGCCGTCTGCCGGGCCACTCTACCAGATGATCTCTCAGGCCACCAAGAGTTACTGCCCTCCTTTTCTTCCCAACGCTATTATCACCCCTTCAGGCAGCAAGGCAGAGGAACCAGACGTCCGTGGAACCCCCGAGGTAATAACCCGCCCTCCGACTGTGGCACCTATGTCTCCCCCCCCAATAAAATTGTTGTCCCGCTCCTCCTCAATCACCTGCCTTGCCACATGGAACTTGACACTGGCTCAAAGTTCACCTTAATGCCGTGGCATAAGTTGCGGCTCTATGTGCCAGCTTTGTCTCGAGACTCTTTGCAGCCATTGGACATTACCATTAATGACTTTCAGGGACACCCTATTCAGGTTTTGGGGAGAATTAGAATTCCTGTCACTTTTAAAAATGTTCACCATGTGTTGCCAATGTTAGTTGTTGAAGGGGCAAATCACTCCCTTTTGGGTCTGGATTGGATGCATCCTTTAGGTTTGGCTGTCACTGGCCTCCACAAAATTACCACCTATGGAACGCCTAATTTCATACTCGAATTTCCAGAGGTATTTCAAGAGGGTTTGGGCACGTATAAGGGTCCTCCTATTTCTTTTTCGTTGGATCCTAATGTCCCTCCCCTTCGTTTAAAGCCCCGGAGAGTTCCACTGCCTTTATTAGAGAAGCTGGATGCACAATTACAGAAGCTGCAGAGGCAAGGCATCCTAGTCCCTGTAGAACATGCCCCTTGGGAAACCCCTATAGTGACCCCATTAAAGCCGGACGGCTCACTCAGAGTATGTGCCGATTATAAATCAACCCTTAACAAAGCCCTGCAGCATAACTCATACCCCATACCTGTTGTACAGCAGTTGCTGCATACCCTAGGGGCTGGAAAATTATTTGCGAGGCTGGACCTTGCCCAGGCATACCAGCAGTTAACCGTTGATGATGCCACAGCTTTGGCCCAGACGATTGTTACACATAGGGGCGCTTTCAAGTGTACACGTTTACAATTCGGTGTCAGCGTAGCCCCTGGTATTTTCCAAAGATTGATGGAAAGACTGCTGGGTGGGCTTACAGGGGTGGTCCCCTATTTTGACGACATCCTAATTTGTGGGGACACCCCTGCGCAGCTGTATGGCAGAATTAGACAAGTTCTCTCTCGTCTACGGGATAAGGGTTTGAGACTTAAGCCCGAAAAATGTGTGTGGGAAACTCCATCTGTTGAATTTTTGGGGTTCCGCATAGACTCACAGGGAATACACCCCACTGACGATAAAATTAAGGCCATCAAAGATGCACCAGCCCCCACATGTAAAGCGGAGCTGCAAGCCTTTCTAGGTCTTTTAAATTTTTATTCCGTCTTTTTGAAGCAAAAGGCATCCGCAGCTGAGCCGCTTCATCGGCTCCTCCACAAGGGGGCAGCTTGGGAATGGGGAGAGAAACAACACCTAGCTTTCACAGCTGTCAAGAATCTATTGACATCAAATAGTGTTGTTATTCAATACAGCTCGACCCTACCACTTAGGCTCACCTGCGATGCTTCACCGTACGGCGTGGGAGGGGTGCTTGCTCATGTATTCCCTAATGGTCAAGAAGCCCCAGTGGCTTATTTCTCCAGAACATTATCTATGGCCGAACGGAATTATGCTCAAATCGACAGGGAAGCATTGGCGCTAGTGGCAGGGGTGAAGAAATTTCACCACTATTTATTAGGTCGCCCTTTTCAATTGGTTACTGACCACAAGCCTCTCCTAGGTTTGCTAGCCACTGGTCGCCCCACTCCTCCCTTTATGTCTCCGCTGATGTCTAGGTGGGCAATATTCCTCGCTGGGTATGATTATGTGCTCATTCATAAAGGTGGCTCAAGCATAAACCATGCTGATGGACTGAGCCGCTGCCCCTTGGGTCAGAGGGTAGAGGACCCAGCCCCTGCAGCTGATGTCCTCCTCATAGATTTAAATACTGACCCCTTGGTTACAGCCAAAGAAGTGGCTATAGAAACAAAAAAAGATACTACCTTGCACAGGGTACTACAATATATTTTAAAAGGGTGGCCACCTAATGGAGAAGACCCAGGTGTGGGGGAATACAAAACTAAACGTTTGGAATTGTCAGTCATGCATGATTGCATTCTATGGGGCGACAGAGTGGTCATTCCCACTACTTTAAGGCCAGAAGTCATAAAGATGTTACACCTGGGTCACCCGGGAGTGGTTCGAATGAAAGCTCTGGCCAGAGGTTATGTATGGTGGCCTGGATTAGATAAAGCAATTGAAGATTGGGTTGCCACTTGTGCACAGTGTCAAGATTCGAGACCTAATCCACCTAAAACCACCCCTGCAATGTGGGACATGCCCCAAAGTCCATGGTCAAGAGTACACATAGACCTGGCAGGACCTGTAGGCCACCAGATGTTCCTCATAATAGTAGATGCCTACTCTAAGTGGTTAGATATTATTTTGTTGGGATCCACTACTTCTACTGCAATTATAACTGCTTTAAGAAAATTATTTTCCATACATGGGTGTCCAGATGTGATAGTGTCGGACAATGGGCCCCAATTCACATCAAGGCAGTTTGAGGTGTTCTTGGCACATCTAGGGGTCAGACATGCTTTAACATCGGCCCACGCAGCCTGGTCTAACGGGATGGCGGAGAGATATGTGCGTGTGGCCAAAGAAGCCATTAAAAGGTCATCACCAGGGGAAATGCAAGAGAGGCTGGACACCTTTCTTCTTACTCAACATATTACACCCAGTTTGACCACTAATAAAAGTCCAGCTGAGCTGCTTATGGGGAGGAAGTTGAGGTCTCCCCTGGATAGACTGCACCCCTCTTTTGTGCAATTCAAAAATGTAAATATGACTATTCCTGAAAGGGCAATGTGCATAGGTCAATCAGTTTTTGTTAAAAACTTTGACAGGGGCCAGCAATGGGAACGTGGCGTTGTGACCGAACAACCTGGCCCAAAGACTTACATGGTCAAGTTAACTGATGGATGTCTGTGGAAAAGACATATAGACCACATAAGGGAAAGACAGGAGTCAGCCAGTTTAAGACAAAATGGGAATAACAATAATAATGGGGCTTCTACTCCTTCACTCCCCGCAGGGAGTTACAACAGACCGGGCAGAAACCAGGAACAAATAGACTGGGACTTACCTGGGCACTCTGACCTCTCCAGCGCTGCCCCTTCTCTGCCACCTGTCAGTCGTGCAGAATCGTATGCATCAGGACATGAGGAACCCTCCTCTTCCGTAGACACCCAAGTATCCCATGATCCTCGACGGTCAGACAGGACACCCCGAAGACCTGCCCGGTTGGATGATTATATTACTTATTTGACAGAATAAAAACTAACCAGAAGGGGGAGGGGTGTTATGTCCACAGTTAAATAAAAAGGAATTGTTTCTAGGTAAATTCTGTTGCTTGAAATCACCCAAAGTAATGTAAACTGTTTACCTGTTTCCTATTGGTTATTGTATTTGGCGCCAAGATCGGATAGCTGTCAGCCGCGGCTTGTTGCTGGGCTAAATGTTATAAATAGGACGGCTTCTGGTCTTACACGTCTTCTGCTGGAAGCGCGGCTGAGTGAAAGTGTTACAGCCGCTTGTTAACCTCCTGCTGTGAATAAAGAAAAGAACAGAAGAAATCTTGTATTGCATTTCTTACATATATAATAATAAAATCACTGAATTTATCACTTTTTAATTATGACATCTACATTGTACTTCTGAAATCCTAAAACAACAGAAAAAATGATCATCCCAGGGTAATAACAACATCCAATATCAACAGGTGACCATGCTTTGGAATAAATCACTGACTTGCTACCTTAGTCCAATTGTATTTTCTTTAAAAAATCACTATCAGTGAGTCTCAGGGTGTGAGGACTGAGGATGGTGTTTTTCTTTGCAATATGTCAGCTTTTCTTTATATATATATATATCTATATTAAAAGAAACTTTAAAAGAAAAAAATGTCAGCTGAAGAAAACAGTTGAGGGATCATCAAGAGAGGTGTTTGCAAGCGTACTGATTCCCACAGGTGTTATGTTGGCTATACCTGTCACAAGAGCATCTGAGTTCAGAGAGAGCGTACTGTTAAATTCCTATTATTGGGGAAAAACCTAGAGGACAGGCCTTGCCTGAAGACATATGGCAGTCGGGTTCAAGGCTGTATTTATATCTTTGCATTCTAATTTTATGCAAAGAAAGAAAAATAGGTTATCGCTGGTGCAACAGGAGCCCCAGGAATAAGCATCCTTTAGAATTCAGAGTGAAGTTGAATCCCCATTGGAAATGGCACCTATCCCAAAGCCTGTGAAAGATACAATATTCAACTTCATGAAAAATACTAATGTTACAGTTGTTATCACAACACATCTTTTCAAATTATAATAATTTCTGAACTTTGTGGTATGGTACCATCAATCAGTGGTGGGATTAAAAAAAGAACTGCAGAAAAAACAATTGCTGCCAACCTGCCTTCCACTGAGGACCTGTATACTGCACGAGTCAAAAAGAGGGCGGGGAAAATATTTACTGACCCCTCACATCCTGGACACAAATTGTTTCAACTACTACCCTCAAAACGTCACTCCAGAGCACTGCACACCAAGACAACTAGACACAAGAACAGGTTTTTTCCGAACGTCATCACTCTACTAAACAAATAATTCCCTCAACACTGTCAGACTTTCTACTAAATCTGCACTTCCATTCTACTAGTTTTTCTCATCATTCCTATCACCCATTTCCTCCCATGTTGACTGTATGACTGTAACTTGTTGCTTATATCCTAAGATTTTTATTAATATTGTTTCTTCATTGCTTATTTAACCCCTATGACAATCATTAAGTGTTGTACCACATGATTCTTGACAAATGTATATTTTATTTTATGTACGCTGAGAGCATATGCACCAAGACAAATTCCTTGTATGTCCAATCACACTTGGCTAATAAAAATTCTATTCTATTCTATTCTATTACTATTGGTTCTGTGGGTGTGGCTTGGGGGGCATGGCAGGGGAAGGGTAGTGCACAATATCCATTCCCTCTCCACTCCAAGTAAAGGTCACTGCAAAATCCCCATTTCCTCCCTGATTCGCAGGCAGAGAATAGAGGGGAGTGGGAGCAGTCAGAGTTGGTATTTACCGGTTCTCCGAACTACTCAAAATTTCTTCTACCAGTTCTTCTTCTTGGGTGAATTGCATTCCACCTCGTCCTGCCTGCTGCCCACCTCTGGATAGGAACTTATACTGAAACCACCCCTGCTCCGATAATCATTTTGTTTCTCTATTTTGGTAAGGAAATATCTCTGGCAGAATAACCCAAAGGGTTGTTTAGCTATCCAAATTGATTCCCCATCCATTCATAGACAGAAATTTTTAGTATTCAGGGCTGCAGAAAACTATTTTTAGAAAACAAGGATATTGTTCATTTCAACATTTGCATATTTACAAAATACCCTACAGATATTGATATTATGAAGTTTTTCATCATTGATAAAGAGATGTAAACAGAGAAGCTTTATTTTTATGTGGTTTCAAGTTAAAGCTTTAAATATGCAGGCAAAATGAGATGTTCCATAATACTGTCACATATTCATATAACATGAGATATTGTGGTTAAAATTGTATCAGTCACCACGTGAGGTTTTTCAAGTGAAATTGTACAGGCTGCTAGTATATCTACTGAGTTAATGCCCTAGTGCAATGAAAATTCATAACAGCTAAATTGCTCTGGTATGAAACATGAATCTAGCAGTAAAATATTCAGCTACCCTTCTTTTTGTAAAATTTCACTTCATGCAAATGCGGAGTTACCTGTGGAGTCAACACGCAACTTGGAAGATGAAACATGATGGAGATTTATCTGTCAAAAAAACATATTCCAAAAATGACAGGATTTGTCCATTCTATTGATTCAATAAATTATTATAGCATCATAAATAATTTAAATATTACAATGTATGTTAAATTAGATAAACCACTCTTATTACAGCACACTTATGAATATTATAATAAGTGTGTATTAATTGTGATTAGAATGCAGGGGTTAATGATTCATTTCAGGATACGTACTGGCTATTTTATAGAACATGGCATTTGCTGGCTGGGGAATTCTGGGAGTTGAAGTCCAAATATCTTCAAGTTGCCAAGGTTGGGAAACACTGTTATAGAATATGTGAGGCTTCTAACAAAATGTAGCAGAAATTGCTTCTATTCTGGAAATGCAGCTTATTGTTTCAAAAACACTATATTTATTCTTCTTTCCTTCATCTCCTCCTCCCCCTTTCAATGTTGGCTAAATTTGTATTTTTTAAAAAGGATCTACACACCAATTGTATTTTGGGAGGAAATGTTAGAAGTTGATTGTTGATTCTGTTGAAACAAATTTCTGATGACTGAAAGCAACAACAATTTTGATTAGGAGTTATGTATTCACATGGAATGATTATGATAAGCAATGTCTTCCATGTTATATCATGCTTTGCTGTTCATAGTTCAGGTTCACATCATAATTGCTTGTAGTACAAAAAAGAGTTGGATATGTTCACCATCATCAGTTACCTATGAAAATAATAAAAATGGGATATACAGTGGTACCTCAAGATACGAACCCCTCGTCTTACGAACAACTCGTGATACGAACCCGGGGTTCAGAAAAAATTTGCCTCTTCTTACGAACTTTTTTCGAGTTATGAACCGGCGTTCGGAGACTGCTGGGAAGCCGCGCGGCTGTTTTAAAAGGTGACAGCCGGGCGGCAGGGCTTCCCAGAAGCCACCCGAACGCCGGTTCGTAACTCGAAAAAAGTTCGTAAGAAGAGGCAAAATTTTTCTGAACCCCGGGTTCAGTTCGGGAGGTTGCTGGGAATCCCCCCAGCCCGGCTGTCATCTTTTAAAACAGCCGCGCCGCTTCCCAGCTGTCTCCCGAAGCCGAACGTGGAAGTTCGGCTTTAGCGTTTGGGGGGGTGCTGGCAAGCCCCCCAGGCCGGCTGCGACCTTTTAAAACAGCCACGCCGCTTCCCAGCTGTCTTCTGAAGCCGAACACTAAAGCCGAACTTCCGCGTTCGGCTTTGGGAGATAGCTGGGAAGCGGCGCGGCTGTTTTAAAAGGTCGCAGCCAGCCTGGGGGGCTTGCCAGCACCCCCCGAACTCCAAACCCGGGTTCGGGGGGGTGCTGGCAAGCCCCCCAGGCCGGCTGTCACCTTTTAAAACAGCCGCACGGCTTCCCAGCAGTCGCCGAAAGCCGTTTTTTTGCGGGGGGGGTTTTGGTTGCACGGATTAATTGACTTTACATTGTTTCCTATGGGAAACAATGTTTCGTCTTATGAACCTTTCGTCTTACGAACCTCCTCCTTGCACCAATTAAGTTCATATCATGAGGTATTACTGTACTGTGTAAAGGAATGAATGAATGCATGAATGAATGAACGAAAGAATGAAATCTCTGTTATCATGTTGCTACCTCCAAATAAAGATTCAGTATGAGCTGGAACTTGAGATTTCATACAATGTAAAGGGTGTTGGAACTAGCTGATCCCTGAGGAAATAGCTGTGGGGTGGGTATGTGTTTACTTGGGCTTGCTGTGTTTTGTTGCTTGCTTGAATAAGCTTACTCGGTGGGTTTCTCGCTGGCTTGTATTTGTTGCTGTTTTGACAGCCTGCTTCCCTGCCTATGTTTGTAGAGATGGTTGAAAAAGTGCGGCATGAATAATAACATTAACATTCCCAATAAAACACAACTTCATACAACTCCAATACAACTTCATTTGCCAAGATTGAAGGCAACACAATCTTCTACATCAATAGGGACTGAAGCACAGAATACATGAACACTCCAAAGCTCAACAGACAGGATATTCTTTGCATTGTGACATTGCATCGTGAAACATCAACTTTCAGACAGTACAAGAGCAAAGTCCAATCAATATAAATATATCTCCATTTTTCAATGCTTCAATAAGAGGGAAGAGTCAAAGCTCAATCAACATTTCCAAGTATTGATAAGCAAATGGCTTTGTAAGTAGTTGTCTTGGTTATTTGGATTTATTTGGCTGATAAACCATACTCAACAAGTAGTCCTTAATGGTACTACATCTGAATGGAAAGAAGGAAGCAGTGGGGTACCACAAAGTTCTCTCATAGGGCCAGTACTCTTCAGTATCTTCATAAATTACTTAGATGAGGGAATAGAAGGTGGACTCATCAAATTTGCAGGTGACACTAAGCTGTCAGAAATAGTCAACACCCCAGAAGACAAAGCTCAGGAACCTAAAAGATCTTGACAGATTTGAACAATGGGCCCTATACAACAACAAGAAATTTGATATGGAGAAAATCAAAGTTTTACACAGACAGGAAAAACCAAAGGTATAGAGTAGGCAAAAATATGGACTCTGGGAATGGTCAATATTAGAACATATTGTGGGCCAGATGACCTGAATGGTGAGATGAGGAACTTCTGTTATCTGAAAAATATTTTATTCTCTCTGACCATTTTTCTGTTTTGGAATAAAACTAAAGCATATGAAAAGATACAGGGGAACTGGAAAGGTAAGTTTTGTGTTGAAGATGAGTTTGGTGTTGAAACCATTTTTGCCTTCCATACGTCTCTCCACCCAGTTCAAACTAATTGCAGCAGAGACTATTATCATTGTCCTAGCTATGTTGGCATTTATAAATGAAGACACAAAATAAAACTCCAATTGCAATATATAAAATAATACTGAGCACCAAATATGCTCACCAAATATTGGACCAAGTGAGTGTACTTGTATTCTTCCCTGAAACATGTATGTTGTTTTTATTCTCAAAACACTTGAAATAGCTGTTTTAGACTGTTTTACATTTTCCACTTATGAAAAATATGGGGATTCCCAGTGTCTATTGATATTTTCATTTGTGCACAAATAATGCAAATTTGAATATATAAAGCATAGAATTTGCAAAACAGAATATACTATTAAAATGTACAATGCTGTGTATTATTTTATTATAATAGCTGGCATTGCTAGTAATAATCAACACAACCTTCTTGGTTAAGCTGTGAGGATACAAATATATCATCTGGTATTCGGAACTCAGATTCCATCTCAAAGAGGCAAGTTGATTCCCCTCCCCCTTTTATTCTAGTTGATCTTTTTGAAAGAGGTATTTTGTGACAGACTGTGTCCATCATGGTTGCCATTTTGTGAATATGAAGCTTTTCTTTTAAAAGGATCCCAGATGTTTTTGAATTCTATTGTGCAGAATTATATGCAAGAGATTGTGAGATTAATAGTATTATTAATGGGCTTCTAAATCTGGCCTTATCAAGTGTTGTTAAGAATGTTACAGAAAAGTTCCCTGAGGTTTGAGAAAATTACACTTTTAAAACAATTTCCTATAGATGCCACATTAAATAAGACTAGAATAACTGCATGAACTCTGATTCTGAGTTATTAATAACTTTTGCGTGTTTGGTTGCTTTATCTAAGGAAGAAAGGGAGAAGTTGCCCATGTCTACTTATTTCAAATCAAAAGTAAATTTCAGTAGGATCTGGCTTGTGTGCCCTTCTCAAACATTTGAGTTTTGCTAGCACAAATATTGGCAAGAAGAAGATTTAAAACTCAGTTGGCCAAATATTTGCCCAGTGTCAGTTCTGAATTATTGTGCTTTAAATAATTACAATTTAATATTTTTGAATGGGTATTTGATATCTGGGATCATAACAAATGCCATGTGAAAACTGTAATTTCCATTCCCCAAACTTAGTATTTTCTTCCAAGGAACATGGAACATGAAATTCCCCTTGCTTCCAAATGCAACCTGTGAGGGAAAACCAAGTATTTAATGTCCCCTGCCTGGAAAATCCTATAGAAGGATTTTGACCAGAGAATTCTTTAGAGGATTCTTACTTCTAGTAATCCACCTTGCTTCTAACAAGGCAATGATCATGTAAAAGGGGTCTCAGCCTGGATCAAACAGTAAGATGAGTAAACATATCACATAGGCTCCTTGTCCACATGAAGATAAAGTTAGGGAGAGGAAAAAATTATTTATTTATTTATTTATTAAATTTGTATGCCGCCCCTTTCCGTGGACTCGGGGCGGCTCACAACACAATAAAACAATTCATAACAAATCTAATAATATACAATATACAATTTAAAATTTAAAATAGTTAAAAAAACCCATTTTTAAACAGACATACCTACAAACATACCATACATAAATTATATAGGCCCAGGGGAGATATCTCAATTCCCCCATGCCTGACAACAAAGGTGGGTTTTGAGGAGTTTACGAAAGGCAAGGAGGGTAGGGGCAGTTCTAATCTCTGGGGGGAGCTGGTTCCAGAGAGTCGGGGCTGCCACAGAGAAGGCTCTTCCCCTGGGGCCCGCCAACTGACATTGTTTAGTTGACGGGACCCGGAGAAGGCCGACTCTGTGGGACCTAATTGGTCGCTGGGATTCGTGCAGCAGAAGGCGGTCTCGGAGATATTCTGGTCCGATGCCATGAAGGGCTTTATAGGTCATAACCAACACAAAAATACATTAAAACTTTAAAAATTCTGGCATTCTGACTGTTCCAATAAAAGAAATTCTGGCCTACAAGATGTTATTTAGTCTGATACATGTTGTAAGACTAACAGATCTGTTACCCACACCCTGTTTTTAAGGAATTGGAATGCGAAAGGGGGAGATGGGGTTAATTTTATTAATTAATTTGTATGGAAAAATTACTGGTATTTATTACTTCCAGACATGTAAGAAAAGTGCTTTTAGGTAAGGGTATTTACAATAAATACTTCCAACAAAGCATTTTAGAAAGTGTCTGACCTACTCAGAAGACGAGACCTTATTTTTGGTGATAAAATAAATCCTTCTGTAAAGCTAGGCTGCCTCTTGGGGTTATGGGAACTAGTGTTGTGGAAAAGTATAATCATGACTCTTTGTAGGGGCAAGAATCATGAAAAGCATCCAGGTATGGCTGATGTGGAGCAACAACAAGAAAATCCTTAACTAAAAATAGATTTTATGGCAATATATAGACAAGGATACAGAAAATCAATTCATATCTGTCATTCTTGTCAGTTTATATAAGTTAGGCTATGTCTTGTACCAGAAAATCACTAGATATTGCTAGCTAACTTCATAGAAGCCCTTTTGTATTGATTTTACTGGCTCTTTTTAAGAGGCAAAACTTTTTTATATTTGTAGAACCAGACGAGACATTATCTGTAGGCTTTCAGTTAATAATGACAATGCAGTACTATTGATTTTGAAACTTGTAAATTATCACTGTGATTGATAACTATATTTCCAATCTGAGGATTGGATAACTTTTTTGAAGCTAGTACCACATGATTCTTGACAAAGGTATCTTTTTCTTTTATGTACGTTGAGAGCATATGCACCAAGACAAATTCCCTGTGTGTCCAATCACACTTGGCCAATAAAAATTCTATTCTATTTAATTCTATATTGGTCATGCGTAATCTACCTGCTTCTAAGTGTTATACCTATAATAGAGAGATTTAAAAGATGGCGCCAGACTTTTTATCAATTCTAAAATACCTAAAGAAGAAAGGTGTTTTACTTTCAAAAATAAGCTTTTATTTTGCCTCTCTCGCTCCCCCCCCCCTCTTTAGATTGAGGATTTATAAGCATTGTCTTATTGTCCCAACTATGGAGAGAAAGTTATGGGTATTATTATTTTAAATTTGTTATGGCAGCCCACTGGAGAGCTCACAGAATCCAAAAAGCAATAAAAAGAGTTGAAAACATAAAACAACACAAACTACATGGAATAAAGAATAAATAAAGGTTAAGAACAAGAAGAAATCAACAGGAGTCCTACAAACATATACAACCCTGGCCTAAGGCAACCATATTTATTTATTTATTTGTTTGTTTGTTTATTCCTTTGTTTGTTTGTTCGCTCTGTGGACTCGGGGCGGCTTACAACATTTCAATAAAAAATACAGTATATAAAACACTTCTAATCCAATTAATAGAAATAATTAATTTTAAAATTAAACATTTAAAAATCAAACATGCACATGCATACTATCACATTCTACACATTCACTGGGCAGAGGCTGGGGTCTAGTGACCCGAAGCCTGACAGCATAAATTCATTTTCAGATTCTTACGAAAGCCTATGACGGTGAGGAGAGTTGATTCCAGAGGGCCGGGGCCCCTACAGAGAAGGCTGTTCCCCTAGGTCTCACCAAATGACATTGTCTAGTTGACGGGACCTGGAGAAGGCCAACTCTGTGGGACCTAACCAGACACTGGGATTCGTGCAGCAGAAGGCAGTCCAGCAAGTAATCTGGTCCTATGCCATGTAGGGCTTTATAGGTCATAACCAACCCTTTGAATCGGGTCCGGAAACCAATTGGCAGCCAGTGCAATCCATCTGTGGTCTGTGTGGGGGTTGTGGGAGGGAATATGAGAACATTTAAAACAAAATTCACTAATTCTGTCACTTAATTCCCACTAATTTCAACCAGATCTCTCTCTTTCTCTCTATCTCTCTCCCCTTTAAAAAGCAGCAAAATTCAACTGTCACATAAGAAAGAACCATTTCTACCCCACATAACTCACATTCTAGTCCAGACAGAAGGTTTTTCTCTGTTTGAGCTTCTCTAGAGCAGAAGCAATTCAGACTTTTAAGAAAGGTATCAGTGTCAGGATGCCTTTACTGATGAAGAGTTTTTAGCTTGGAATTCAGCTATGCAGTTTACAAAGCACTAGTGCTTCTGTGAAGGTTAAATGAAAGGGAATAGCACCAATGTGATAAATCTCCCATAAACAGCAGAACCAATTCAGCTATGATGTGTTTTTTAGCATTTCTTTTCTTTCATACCAATTGATGGAAAGTTGCTTTCAGAAAAACTTGTGTCTTTATTGGAAATAGGAGCCTGCAGTGAGTTCTTGCCAATGTATTTTAAGTAAGGTGCTATGATTGATTTTTTTTTGTTTCACTACTAAAGGTATTTGAAATTCACTACCAAGTGCAGGTTGTTTGTAGGGATGACAGTGTTGACATGAGTACTCTAGGTCTCTCCACCCAAAACCTGTAAATATGATGAACCAGGAAGAGCTGTTTTGCTTGATCAAGAATGAAGTGGACAACCTGTGACAGCAACCAACAAGTTTCACATGAGAGAGGTTGATGAACTGATTAAAGACAATTAGTGGATCACTCAAAGGGAAATTGTTCTCACCTTAAGCATTTCAAAGGAACATATGGGTCACATTATTGATGTTCTTCAACAAGAGAAGACTTGTGCAGAACTTTCCTTCTATGTTGATAGGAGAAATGAAAGCTTCAGAAGATGCAATTTGCCTGCAATTGTTATCATACTATGAGAATAAAAATGAGGAATTTCTTTAAAGTTGCACGGACATGAATTTGCCATTATAACCCAGAAACAAAACACCAGTCTATGAAATACTATCACAAAGCTTTATTTGAGGTGGGGGAGGGGGGTTGGATAAAAACAGGTTTTGGAAGAAAAACTCACAATTTGGGGTAATGCAGATAGTGTTATTCACATGGATTTCCTAGAACCTGGTCCTCCGATCAACTCAGAATATTGCAGTACAATATTCAAAATTTTGCATGTTCAAAAAAGTTTTGTTTAGTCATTTTTATTTTCCTCACTATCTTTTCATTTTCCATCATATTCAAACTTTTTTGAACATGCAAATACACCAGGGAAATGGTTTAGCCTACACAATGAAAAATAAAAAATAAAAAATGGATTAAGCAATTGGATGATACTGATGGGAATCTACAACATAGAAATGAGGAAATTAAAAAGATAGGGCATATTATGAGGATTTATATAAACAAGACAAAATAATGGAGAAGGATGTAAAACAATATTTGGAGGAAATGGAACTACCCAAAATACCAGAAAAATATAAGAACTCGTTAGAGGAGAAAATATAGTAAAACACCAAGACCAGATGGTATACCAGCAGAAGTGTATAAAACGTTTGAAGAAACATTAGGAATTATGATGCTAAAACTATATAATGAACTGTTACTAGAAGCTAGGGTACCAGAATCATGGCCAGAAACATTTATAACTTTGATACCAAAAGAGAAGACTGATTTACAGAAAATTAAAAATTTCAGATCAATTTCACTCTTGAATGCAGAATATAAAATATTTCCATTAATAATAACAAACAGACTTTAAAAATTTGAAAGCTTTAAATTCAGTTACTGTGGATTTACCAACCATGTCTGCTGGAAGTTTGTTCCAAGGATCTACTACTCTTTCAGTAAAATAATATTTTCTCATGTTGCTTTTGATCTTTCCCCCAACAACTGTGTCCCCTTGTTCTTGTGTTCACTTTCCTATTAAAAACACTTCCCTCCTGAACCTTATTTAACCCTTTGACATATTTAAATGTTTCGATCATGTCCCCCCTTTTTCTTCTGTCCTCCAGACTATACAGATTGAGTTCATTAAGTCTTTCCTGATACGTTTTATGCTTAAAACCTTCCACCATTCTTGTAGCCTGTCTTTGGACCCGTTCAATTTTGTCAATATCTTTTTGTAGGTTAGGTCTCCAGAACTGAACACAGTATTCCAAATGTGGTCTCACCAGCACTCTATATAGCGGGATCGGATCACAATCTCCCTCTTCCTGCTTGTTATACCTCTAGCTATGCAGCCAAGCATCCTACTTGCTTTTCCTACCGCCCGACCACACTGCTCACCCATTTTGAGACTGTCAAAAATCACTACCCCTAAATCCTTCTCTTCTGAAGTTTTTGCTAACACAGAACTGCCAATACAATACTCAGATTGAGGATTCCTTTCCCCCAAGTGCATTATTTTACATTTGGAAACATTAAACTGCAGTTTCCATTGCTTTGACCATTTATCTAGTAAAGCCAAATCAGGAAAGTGAACACAAGAACAAGGGGACACAATCTGAAGTTAGTTGGGGGAAAGATCAAAAGCAACATGAGAAAATATTATTTTACTGAAAGAATAGTAGATCCTTGGAACAAACTTCCAGCAGACATGGTAGATAAATCCACAGTAACTGAATTTATACATGCCTGGGATAAACATATATCCATCCTAAGATAAAATACAGAAAATAGTATAAGGGCAGACTAGATGGACCATGAGGTCTTTTTCTGCCGTCAGACTTCTATGTTTCTATGTTTCTATTTACCATATTACAGACGCCTCCAGGAATATCAACCCTATTGCACACTTTAGAGTCATCGGCAAATAGGCAAACCTTCCCTACGAAACCTTCCCCTATGTCACTCACAAACATATTAAAAAGAATAGGACTCAGAACAGACCTTGTGGCACACCACTTGTAACCTGTCTCTGCTCAGAATACTCGCCATTAACAATAACTCTCTGATGTCTACGCTTTAACCAGCTGCAAATCCACTGAACTATCCAGGGATTAAGTCCAATCTTCACTAATTTATCTATCAGCTCTTTATGTGGAATCAAAGGCTTTGCTGAAGTCCAGATAGGCAATATCCACGACACCACCTTCATCCAACATCTTTGAGACATAGTCAAAGAAATCAATGAGATTAGTCTGACATGATTTGCCTTCAGTAAAGCCATGCTGATTTGGGTCCAATAAGTTATTGTTTTTTAGGTATAACATATAAGTATAATTACTTATCTTCAACATCTTGAATCTCCAATGACCTACGCCAGGGTCCTCTTTGTGGACTTCAGTTCAGCATTCAATACCATCGTACCGGACATTCTCTTAACCAAACTAAATCAGCTAGCGGTACCTGAACACACTTGTAAGTGGATCACAAGCTTCCTAACAGACAGGAAGCAGCAGGTGAAGCTAGGAAAAATCACATCAGATATATGTACAATTAGCACAGGTGCCCCCCAAGGCTGTGTACTCTCACCACTTCTCTTCTCTCTATACACTAATGACTGCATCTCATACGATCCATCTGTTAAACTACTGAAGTTTGCAGATGATACAACAGTGATCGGACTCATTCGAGACAATGATGAATCCGCATATAGACGGGAAGTTGAACAACTATCCTTGTGGTGTGACCAGAACAATCTAGAACTGAACACACTCAAAACCGTAGAAATGGTGGTAGACTTTAAGAGAAACCCTTCCACCCTTCCACCTCTCACAATACTAGACAACACAGTATCAACAGTAGAGACCTTCAAATTTCTAGGTTCTATCATATCTCAAGACCTAAAATGGTCACCTAACATCAAAAACATCATCAAAAAAGCACAACAAAGAATGTTCTTTCTGCGCCAGCTCAGGAAGCTCAAACTGCCCAAGGAGCTGCTGATTCAGTTCTACAGAGGAATCATTGAGTCTGTCATCTGCACCTCTATAACTGTCTGGTTTGGTGCTGCAACCCAACAGGACCGACACAGACTTCAGAGGATAATCAGAATTGCAGAAAAAACAATTGCTGCCAATCTGCCTACCATTGAGGACCTGTATACTGCACGAGTCAAAAAGAGGGCGGGTAAAATATTTACTGACCCCTCGCATCCTGGACACAAATTGTTTCAACTCCTACCCTCAAAACGTCGCTACAGAGTACTGCACACCAAGACAACTAGACACAAGAACAGTTTTTTCCCGAACGCCATCACTCTACTAAACAAATAATTCCCTCAAAACTGTCAGACTTTCTACTAAATCTGCACTTCTATTCTACTAGTTTTTCTCATCATTCCTATCACCCATTTCCTCCCATGTTGACTGTATGACTGTAACTTGTTGCATATATCCTAAGATTTTTATTAATATTGCTTCTTCATTGCTTATTTGACCCCTATGACAATCATTAAGTGTTGTATCACATGATTCTTGACAAATATATATTTTATTTTATGTACGTTGAGATCATATGCACCAAGACAAATTCCTTGTGTGTCCAATCACACTTGGCCAATAAAAATTCTATTCTATTCTATTCTATTCTTATATATTGATTTAGAGCAAGAACTGGCTGGGGGGGTCATGTGACTGGGTGGGAGTGAGTGATGTCAAGTTGGCCACACCCACCCTGGTTTTGTGGCTCCCAGTGTGTTTTTCCCCCTGTGGAAGACGGGTCAAACTGTCTCTTTGAGTGTTTATGTTTGCCAACCACTGCACTAGGCAATCCAGGCTTGGTGCTATGGAAATTTCAGCTTTTCTCCACCATTGAGGTAATGTCTTTGTGGACATCTGTCCAACTCAAATGAAGAGGT
Source organism: Erythrolamprus reginae (assembly GCF_031021105.1). Taxonomy (NCBI): domain Eukaryota; kingdom Metazoa; phylum Chordata; class Lepidosauria; order Squamata; family Dipsadidae; genus Erythrolamprus; species Erythrolamprus reginae. The sequence continues at coordinate 324,632,178 of NC_091950.1, read as the reverse complement.
ATGAAGTCTGACAGGGCCTGGATGGATAAAGTCCTTTTGTGACACTTACCAAAGCTTATCCATCCTTGGCAGAAATGTATTATAATGACTTTATGCTGAATCAAAGATATCATTTCAGGAATTATTTCACAATTTCATCCACTAAAACATCCTTATTTAAAGTAAAGTTATGAAGGTGAGGCATTAATTTTTATTCCACCCTTGCAGATGTTTTGTGGAGACAGGACTTGGGGACTCCTGAGATTTGCTACAGATCCCTGCAGATTTTTGAATCATTATAAATTGCTGGATGGAAGCTTTGATTAAAGGTAGGTCACTTTGAATAAAAAGGAGAGGGAGGGAGAGGGGGAGAGAGAGAGAGAGAGAATTATCATAGAAGATTGATTAATAAACCCTGTGCTTTGTTGAAAAATGAACCAAGACTCTTTGCATATGGGAGAAACTCAAGCTTGCATTTTTTCTATACATTCTTCTTCATGACAGTGTACAAATTTCTAGTTGCTTGGTATTATTCAAACTTTACTACAAACTGTTCATGAAGAATTGTCCAGACAATAATGAAGAAAATGGGAGGGGGAGAGAATAATGCATACTGACTCTCCAGTTTGGTTATTGCTTTCAGACAATTTCTCCAGAAGGGAAGAGTGCTGGAGTGAAAGAAATGGCAACTATCTCCAACAATCCGTTAATCTATTTTATGATACTGAATGAACACATTGCAAGCAAATAGTTTGTCCCAATGCGGACAAAATTGTGTGCCGAGATTCTTTGTCTCTGAGTTCAAAATGTTCTATCAAAATGGAAGCAATTGAGGAAAGCTCTTCTATTATCTGCTGTGTTTTATATTTTTAATGGCTGGAACCTTTGCAGGCAAAGTCGATTCTTTATCACTGAACATTCCTTTTACTGCAAATTTAGAATTTGGTTCCAATCATCAACCTAGGAAGTGCAAAATAAAATAGAAAACAGTACCAGGATCTGTTGCTGCTGCTGTAATTGTGCTTCAGATCTTTTCTTCCATACACAAACTCCAGATTCAGATTAGAAAAGCCCCAGAGACTAACAACAAAACCAGTGACCTCTTTGTGTCAAGCCTTTCCACTAAACAACTTGAACATAGTCTTATCTCATGATCCGAAAACAAAACCCTCCGCTATCGCTTGCATTTGCAACCCGAGATTTTTCACTCTTTGAACAATGTACCCTTTAATTGCAGTAATGTTTTGTTGCATGCCTTCAGATTAAAATGCTATTTCTAACTGTCACTTAATAGGTTTTAATGAAAGCAATTTATTAGACATTGTGTACTTAGTTTAATCTAACAGGGTAACTAAACATTCAGATAACCAAGGATGGGATAGAAGGAAATCTATATCACTCTAATTTGCATTGTATGTTCTTCTCATTGAGTATAATTGCTAGTGACTGCCTAGAGGAACACTTGCCAAATCACAAATAATCAGGAAAAAATATAATTAAGTAAAATAAGCACATTCAAGCAGAAGTATGAGAAGGGAGGAAGGGAAGAATTCTAATATGGCTTGAATATAAGACGTGTGTGTATGTGTGCACATACACATCCGCATACAGAAAAAAAAAGAGACGTTCTACTCAATTGAGAGTCTACTCAAATTGTAATGGCTTCTGAATACTGTGGTTCTTCATAAAATAAAGGATCTAGTCCCTCATATAACTCTTTGTTACCACCTATATATCATACATTTGTCTCCTGGTATAGCTGACAAAGGGAGGACATCCTGTGGCTTAGAGGCAGGAGTGGGCAGCAGGCAGGACGGGGTGGAACGTAGTTCTACCAGCAGAAATGAAGCTGCGTGCACAGCTCCAGCTGACCGGTGGCAGTCACTTCCTGGATTACTGGTCTCGGCTCGGCTCTCCTTTTTTTCCCTCCTTGTTTTTTTCCACTTTCCTCCTTCTTGGTCTTGGATGAGCTTCCCTCTCCCCTGCCTGGCTCCCCGCCAGCCTCACACAGCCACCTCCCAAGTCCAGGAAGGAGGAAAGAGGAAAAAAGCAGGAAACGCAAAGCAAATTGTCACCCCAGCAAGCGACACTGGTGAGGTTGTAAATTGAAGACTTAACAGTTCACTTGAACGATGATGATCATTCAAGCCACTCCCACCTGGTCACATGGCCAGCGAGCCACTCCTATCCAGGCACATGTCTATCAAGCCACACCCCAAAAATTAGCCACACCCAGAGTGTGGCAGTAAAGGTTTAGGCTGCCCATTATTACATCTACCTAATATGCAAGTTGTCCCTGTTCAAATCCCAGAAGGATATGGCTATCTGATGAGAGTTAAATAGCTTGAAATAGATCTATACTAGCTTCTCTTTATTTCTTTGACAGTAAAAACATAAATGTAACACAAAAATAGTTTGTTGCAAAAGTGAAGACTCCTGGATTGAGGCTGAAGGGCAAAAATGGAAGCAGTCCATAATTGGGTAGACCAAGCTGCCCTGATTTTAAAAAAACAAAAACAAAGAAACAGTTCAAACAGATTTTTATAGCTCAGGTCTGGAACAACTAATCATATTAAAATGCTATCATCCTCTCTTTGAGCTGATACAAAAATTCATTGTCCAAACTGACAATTGGTATTCTGCTTCAAAGTTCTGCTTACCCAATTGATGGGTAATATTATTGTTTTAATGGAGGAATGGAATGGAATAGAGCGGAATAGAGCAGAATAGAGCAGAGCAGAGCAGAATAGAATAGAATAGAATTCTTTATTGGCCAAGTTGATTGGACACACAAGGAATTTGTCTTTGGTTTCAGTGTACATAAAATAAAAGATAAGTTCATCAACAGTCAGAAGGTAGAATGGTAGTCTGGCTACAAATAAGCAATCAAATCATATTTGATTTGGACAAATTAAAGAAAATGATTGGTGGGTTTCCCTATCTTGTTGTTCTTCCACTGTTCTTCCAAGTGGATGGGGAGGGGAACCAAAACTCACCATCCACTACAGATAGTTAAGTGGAGTGAAGCACAGATAGGCTGGTGTTTGGAACAGTTGCTTTAAGTGGCCTGAGTAATAATTTGCAGGTATGGAGAGGTGCAGGATGGCTGTTGCTTATCAATCGATTTCTGAGCATGGGACTAGTCCTCTTCAGGACCCAAATGTAGCCTGGCTGACAGGTCACAGGTATAGGATGAAGTGAGAAGGGTATTAGCAATAATCAAGTTCTTCCCTTTGGAAACAGCAGTGCTCGCAGCAAGTGACTCTGACTGGAGGTAACCTATGGAGAGACTAATTATGTAGACAAAATGGCACCTCACCTCAAGGTAATAAAAGCAGTAAAAAGTATTGCTACATAAACTTTTTGTCAGCAGAAATGATTAATGTTCTTCAGTGCACTTGCTTGTTGCGGGGGGGGGGAGCAACACAAAGCTGGTAAAACATGTCTTTCATGGTTTAACCAAATCTATGCAGCATAAGACTAGTACTCTCTGAAGACTGTACAAAAAGACTCTGTACACAAACCCATCTGTATAAGAAACCCTCATAAAACTTGTCATGATCTTTTGAAAGAGACATTGGCAATCAGGTGGGTAGATATTTTATTTGTTTGTTTGTTTGTTTATTTGTTTACTTACTTACTCACTCACTCACTCACTCACTCACTTACTTACTTACTTACTTACGTACTTGTCAAAACATGTACAAGGTAATAATTATGGTATAAAGAAACAAAAGCAAATAGGTATAGGTATTTAGGTAGGCTCGAGTGCCAGCAGATATGACTCCAAGTGTCACGTGTTTCACCCATACCATAGGTTTGCCATCACTGATCTAAGGTAAAGGTTTGGGGGCTTTGGGGTATCTCATTTTAGATATCTCCATGAAATCCAATGACTGGTTTCCCTGGCAATACGAACAAAAAATGATCATGGCAAGGACATCTTTGCAACAGCTTAAAATGGCCGATAGAAGCTAGGCAGGACCTACCACTAACAGTGTCAACAACCACACTGTCCATGGAGACTGCTGGACATGGCAAAGTTGTGTCAGAACAAGAAATGAAATACTCCTGTACATCGGTAATCCACAAATATGACTAATTGCGGCGCAGGCGGAGTAATAGTCGGACACAAGGTGTGGGTATAACGGGGTCACTTTTTATTCAAACAACTTAACTTCTTAACTTATTAACTTATTTAAACCATTAACCCCACATGACCTGCAGGGTGCAAAATCAAATGGGGGCGGAATAACGTAAGCCAATTCAGACAGAGCAACCCTTGGGCGAAAACTCCTTGAAACTGGGTGCGGGTCATGGTAAACTACACCTACCCCCTGCACCGTTACTACGCCACCCCTGGCGTGTGGGATGGCTCGCTACTGGTCTATGTTAAACTCCAGCAAGCAAGCCACAGGAGCGACTCACTCCCCGAACCCAGGCCGGTCGAGCCCTGTAATCCGAGAAGGAGCTCGCCCCTCACCTCAGTAGAGGTGCCCCTAAAGGAGCTCACCAGTTGCTATTTAGTTTATTTTCCGCCCCCTATCGGCCACCCCTCCCCCCCAGTGACCCTAAGGGGGGGGGCACTAGATGGTGGGGCCACCCCCTAACCACACTCCCACGCACAGAGTGGAGTAGGCGAAAAAACAATCGCAGCTCGTCCAATTCTGCTGCGACTGCAAAAAATTCCTACTCGGCCCCCCGGAGGGCGACACATCATATGCACCCTGTAACAGAGGGAGGGTGGGTGGGTGCCTCACGATGCTCCGGGCGAGACTGCTGCGCCACGAGGCAGCCCCCTTTTATAGGGCTGCCTTGCTCGCCCGGCCAATCGGTGCCCACGCACCGCACCACGTGGTCACGGCACCCCAACGTGGGTGCCGTGACTCCGCCCCCCAACATGGCGGCCTCCTTCACCGCCGATCGCCGCAAACCCCACCGGCCGGTAAGTCGGCTGTGGGAATTGCGGCGCAGGCGGAGTAATAGTCGGACACAAGGTGTGGGTATAACGGGGTCACTTTTTATTCAAACAACTTAACTTCTTAACTTATTAACTTATTTAAACCATTAACCCCACATGACCTGCAGGGTGCAAAATCAAATGGGGGCGGAATAACGTAAGCCAATTCAGACAGAGCAACCCTTGGGCAAAAACTCCTTGAAACTGGGTGCGGGTCATGGTAAACTACACCTACCCCCTGCACCGTTACTACGCCACCCCTGGCGTGTGGGATGGCTCGCTACTGGTCTATGTTAAACTCCAGCAAGCAAGCCACAGGAGCGACTCACTCCCCGAACCCAGGCCGGTCGAGCCCTGTAATCCGAGAAGGAGCTCGCCCCTCACCTCAGTAGAGGTGCCCCTAAAGGAGCTCACCAGTTGCTATTTAGTTTATTTTCCGCCCCCTATCGGCCACAGCAGGGGGTGAAATTTTAATTTATTCCCCCTGCTCCCCCCCCTGCACATATATGTGCAGGCACCTCTGCAGGTCGGCTATAAATTTATCGTTCCCACTATCGGTCAAGTGTACACCGTCCTGTCTATACAAGTCTATGAGGGATGCCCTGATGTCTGGATGGTCTATCACTCCACCCCCAGCCTGAATCACCCACTTCTTAACCGCTCTGTTTACCCTCTTCCTAGCCCTATCCACTGCGATAGGGCTTCTAGCCTGCCGCCAACTCCTCCTAGGCAGGATGTTGGACCACCACACACACGTATCTGGCCACCGCTCCCAGATCACTTGCAAACTCTCCCAAATGTGCCACAGCAGCTCTACACCTGTCATCGCTCCCAGATCATTCCCACCAACGTGCAAAACCAAACAGCCCGGCACCCCTTGCACCTTCCCACTGTTGAACAACAGGGGAAGAACCTCGCGCCAACGTAGGCCTCGACGGCCCAGCCACTGAGCAACCGCTCGATCCATCTCCAACTGCGTGCCGGGCGTCGTCTCACGGGCCCTCTTCTCGGCCCAGTACACCATGCTGTGGCCACATATCAGGATTCTGCGGCGCCAGTCAAGTAGTCGTGCTAGAGAAAGGGAGGAAGCAGAGCAGCATCAGACTGGCGGCCCAGCACAACCCCCCGCCCCGCCCCACTCACCTAGGGGCGGATGTACGTCCGGAAGGCCCCAGATCTCCAGCGGCCCACTGTCTTTATATCCAGCCTGCTGAAACCTTCGACTGCTGCCAACGACGCTGCACCTATTCTGAATGAGTGAGTCCCGTAACGTCTGGGGTCCAAGCCCAGCCTTGCCAGCGCCTTGGACGTGACAGCCCAGCATTGGTACCTGGTAAGGGGTTCACCGGACACATGACAAAACAAAAAACCCGGCTCTTCACCCCTATGGGCCCAATACGCCACCAGAGCCGCCACCGGGCACACCCGCCGGTTGTTAGCCCGGGAATGTTGGACCGTCACACCTCTACCCCTCTGGTCGGTCTTGGACCGTCTAAGCCTCAAGGACACCGAGCTACGACCTAACTTGATATCCCTTGTAGTGAATGCCTGGCCGGAGCTATCGGCTCGGGAAGCTGCAAGAACCTCGCTAACCCGAAAAGCCCCGAAAAACAAGGTCACCGCAACCGTGTGGTACAGTGATGCCTCATACTCAGAGCGGCAGAGCCGACCCCACAGCTCGTAAAGCCCCATCAAGTGGGCAAGCTTTAGGGGACGCCTGCTGTCACCCTGGGCCTGACCTTTCTCCCTAATCCACCCCTCCAATGTCTTCCTAATCCTGAAATCCCCTGTGGTGTCCAAAAAACCCCGAGACTTGGCTACGAAGGCCAAGCCTGCCAGCTTGCCCCTAATCGTCCGGGCAGACAACCCACGGCGGCGGTTAAGCGCGCAAAATTCGAGCAGGTGTTCGACCGGGGCAGGCCAAAGCTGATCGTATCTCCTATCATGACGAAAAGCCCAAAATTCCCTACCTGCCCGCTGGTATGCTCTCCTGGTGCTGGGGGCTATGGACAAATCCATGGCCTTGCTTACGTCGGCCCTCCAATCAGCCACAGATGCTGTGGGGCTGCTTCCGGGTGCTCCTCGGCCTGTGGGGCAAGCAGCCGGAACCTAGCCAACTGCCCCCTTGACAGTGCATCGGCCACCCCGTTTCTTACCCCTGGAACATGATGGGCCCGGAAAAGCATATTATTGGCAAGACATCTCGCTACCATATGCCGGACCAAACCCATAACCCGCTCGTTCCTAGAGGAGAGTGTATTCACTACGTGTACTACCGCCATATTGTCGCACCAGAAGTGGACTGTCTTACCGGCAAAACTGTTGGCCCACAGCTCGATGGCCACAACAATTGGGAATAGCTCCAAAAACGTCAGATCCCGACAGATGGCCACACCGCGCCACTCTTGCGGCCAGTCAGCACGAAACCATTTGTCCTGCCACACCACACCAAAACCGGTCGTGCCCGCCGCATCGGACTTCACTTGAAAGTCCGCTTTCAACAGCATATCCTGTCTCCACAATGACACACCGTTGTACCCATCCAGAAACCCCTGCCACACCACGAGGTCCTCCCTAACGCTCTTCGACAACCTGATCCTGTGGTGCGGTTTTGTCAAACCAACCGTTGCCCTATACAGTCTAAACATAAAGGCCCTACCCGGCGCAATCACACGACAAGCAAAATTCAACAGGCCAGCCAGCTCCTGAACCTGTCTAAGAGTCACCTTCTTTGCGGCTCGGGCAACCCTCACCGCTTCCTTGAGTCTAGTCAGTTTATCATCGGGTAGCCTACACATTTGTGCAACGGAGTCCACCTCGATGCCTAAAAATGTCAGTCTAGTCGAAGGCCCCTCGGTCTTTTCGTGAGCCAAAGGTACGCCCAAATCCAAGCATAAAGCCTGGAAACCTGTCATTCCCTGCTGACAATCGTCGGAGCCCGCCGGCCCCGCGAAGAGAAAATCATCCAAATAATGCACGACAGACGCAATGCCCGTACTTTTAACATGTGCCCACTCCAAAAATGAACTAAACTTCTCAAACAGCGAGCAGGATACAGAACAACCCATTGGCAGGGCCCTATCAACAAAGAACCCGCCCTCAAACTGAAAACCTAACAGGTCGAAATCCCCCGGGTGAATGGGCAAAAGCCGAAAGGCCGATTTGATATCACACTTCCCCATCAGCGCCCCCACTCCGCACGCCCGGACCATCGCGACAGCCGTCTCGAATGGTGTGTAGCGCACCGAGCAGAGCTCCTCGGGAATGTGATCGTTCACCGATTCACCAGGGGGGAACGACAGGTGATGTATGAGCCTGAACTCTCCCGCAGCCCTCTTGGGCACCACCCCGAGTGGGGACACCTGCAGGAAGGGCAGGAGGGGCTCCGCAAAGGGGCCCAAAACCCGGCCCTCGCGCACCTCCTTCATAATTTTGTCCCGCACTACGTGGCCCATACCTGCCACCGACCTCAAATTGTCTGCCATGCAGGCCCTACGCGGCCCCCCGTACGGGATCCTGAAGCCCGCGGAGAACCCCGCGAGCAGAAAATCAGCACCCTTCTTGGGGCGGTAGCCGGTGAGCCAATGCTGCAACCTGTCTAACCTAACGGGGGTTGGGCCCCTTACCTTGAGCTCCCCCAGGCTGGGGTTTGGCGGGGGTCCCGGCGTCCTTGGGGCCGGCCCCTCCCCGTCCCCTGTAACAAGCGGAGGTCGGGTGCCTACCACTACACAAGGCGCAGGCGTGGCGAAAACGACAATATGACCTGGAACAGGCCCCCCTGGCGCCGTACTCGTAACAGTACGGCTGGCCTCGAAAGGACGACCCAGTCGTGCTACGCTGGCCGGAGGCCGGGGTCCCCGTCCCCACCGCCGGGCGGGGAAGAGTAGCCTCCTTGCCCGTCGTCAATAGCAGATGACCTGTGGGCGTTCGCCCACTGGCCGGAGTCGACGCTTGCTGCGTGGCCTGAAGCCACAAATCATTATGCCTCATATCCCAAGGCCAGTGTCTGTGGTGGGCGGCGAACCTACGGAAGTCCTCGTCATAACGCTTCCAAGCCTCCCCCCCAAACTCCTGATACGCTCTCAGAATCATGTTCATGTACAAGATGAGCTCATGTGTCTTATGGACGTCCTCTTCCACAACCACCGAGTGGTAGGCCAAAAATGCATACGCCCACGACAGAATTCCCTTGTCCATTTTGGTGCCTTTCGGGTCATCCGACCCCTTCTTACCCTCTTTATCCTTCTCCTTCTTAGACTTTTCAGGTAACAAAATCTGAAAAATGTCCACATAAGCGCCCCGCCAAATTTTACGCTTGAGGGCCTGGGACATGTGCATACTAAGCGGAGTGTCCGGTAGGCCAGGTGCGAAAGGATTATCGCTATCAAAAGAGGTGCTGGTGGACCCCGAGGTGGTCGACCCTGAGCTATCCCTCGAGGGATCCCTCTTCCTCTTGTGCCTCCCGGCCACTACCCTTCTACGCCCCCTCCTCCAAACTTGAGCAGCTGTGCGGGAGCGCCAGGTCCTCTGACCCCCATGTGTCGTGCGTTTTGCAGCCCGTAGCCTGCCGCGAGGCCCTCGTGGGAGGGACCACCGGTGCCTAGGCACGGGGCACTCACCCCAGTGAGAAGAGTCGTCGTCTGCGTCCTCGGAGCCGGACACTGTTCTCCTGGCCTTCCGCCGCCTGCTTTTCTGTTTTGCGCGCCGAGTCCCGCGCGCCCTCCGCGGGCTGTCCGCAGACCCCGATGAGCTCCGAGACCCCTCTGCATTGTCCACGCCCGTGGCACGGCCCCGCCGTGACCTGCCCCGCTTCCTTGGCCTTTCCTCAAGTTTCTCAAGCAAGGAAGACAGTATATGTGAGGAAACCGAAAGGGAATCCCCATCCCTCTGCCCCCTCCTGGCATGCCCTGTATCAGGGGCCTCAGCCCCCGACAGCCCCGTATCTGACCCACTGGGAGTCACCTCCTCTGCCCCAGTGGCCTCGCCCGCTCCCCCCGGCGCTGCCACCGGCAGGGCCCGGCCCTGGCGTCGACCCCTCGCCCCTGAGGAGGCCCCCCTACGGCCTACTGCGCGCCCCCGGGGGCTCACCTCCCCCCTGGGGCTGCCTTCCTCCACCGGCCTCCCTGCCGGCCGAGCCCCCGGGGCTTCACTCCAATTCCGCTTGGGGGCCCGCTTCCTCCCAGTGCGGCGTGGCTCACTGGGGGGGGCTCCCGGCCCTCCGGCCTGCCCCCCCGAGGCCCGCCGCGGTGCCCCCGAGCGACTCCGTCCACCCCCGCCATGCAGCCCTGACCAAATGCGCCTCCAAACCCTGTGGGGGGTGTCGCCGAAGCGAACTAAGCCTCCAGGCGCCGCTCGCGGCTCTTCTGACTTCAAGGCCAACGCTCCGGCGACGATCGGCTGCTCAACAGGCCTACGGGCCTGTGACGCAGCAATCCGGGACGACTCCGGCAGCAGCAGCCTCGCCTCACGATGCTCCGGGCGAGACTGCTGCGCCACGAGGCAGCCCCCTTTTATAGGGCTGCCTTGCTCGCCCGGCCAATCGGTGCCCACGCACCGCACCACGTGGTCACGGCACCCCAACGTGGGTGCCGTGACTCCGCCCCCCAACATGGCGGCCTCCTTCACCGCCGATCGCCGCAAACCCCACCGGCCGGTAAGTCGGCTGTGGGAATTGTCTGGTGATTTCAGATGTACTGGCATATTTATTGGTGGGCTTAAGTTTATTTGTGGGCTTAAATAAATAAATTTGTGGGCATCGGACCAGAATATCTCTGGGACCACCTTCTGCCACACAAATCCCAGCAACCGGTTAGTTTCCGAACACTTTTCAAAGGTAGCCCCATGTAGAGAGCGTTACATTAGTTGAGCCTTGAGGTGATGAGGGCATGACCTTCTACCCATGTTGATGGAAGTAAGTGATAAATTAACCAAATTTTCGGATGACACCAATCTCGCAGGAGTAGCCAATACCACAGAAGACAGGCTCAGGATCCAGATGGATTTTGACAGACTTGTACACTGGGCCCAAACAAATAAAATGAAATTCAATACAGAGAAAAGTAAAATCATACACCTAGGTAAACCAAAGAAAAACCAAAGATATACATATAAACCGGGTGAAATCACACTCAATAGCAGTGACTGCAAGAGGGATCTTGGAGTCTTGGTGGGCAACCAATTAAATATGAGCCAGCAATTTGCAGCGGCTGACAAAAAGGCCAATACAATCCTGAGTTGCATTAACAGAGGGATATAATCTAGTACTAAAGAGGTACTAATACCACTCTATAAAGTCTTAGTTAGACCACACCTGCATCCAGTTTGGGTCAACACACTACAAAAAAGACATTGAAACTCTAGAGAAAGTGCAGAAGAAAGCAACCAGTATGATAAGAGGATTGGAAATTAAAACATACAAAGAGAGGTTGCAGGGACTGGGCATGGCTAGTCTAGCAAAGAGAAGGACTAGGGGAGACTTTAATGTTTGTTTGTTTGTTTGTTTGTTTGTTTGTTTATTTATTTGTATGCCACCCCTCTCTGCAGACTCGGGGCGGCTAACAACAGTAAAAAGACAACATAAACAAATCTAATATTAAAAAAATCTAAAAAAACCCAATTTAAGAAATCAGTCATACATACAGTCATACCGTACATAAATTTTATATGCCTAGGGGAAGGGAATATTTCAATTCCCCCATGCCTGATGACAGAGGTGAGTTTTTAAGAGCTTACGAAAGGCAAGGAGGGTGGGGGCAACTCTGATATCTGGGGGGAGTTGGTTCCATAGGGTCGGGGCCTCCACAGAGAAAGCTCTTCCCCTGGGTCCTGCCAAACAACATTGTTTAGTCGATGGGACCTGGAGAAGGCCAACTCTGTGGGACCTAACTGATCACTGGGATTCGTGCGGCAGAAGGCGGTCCCGGAGATATTCTTTGTTCCAATATCTGAGGGGCTACCAGAGAGAGAAGAGAGTCAGGCTGTTTTCCAAAGCACCAGAGGGCCAGACAAGGAATAAAGGATGGAAGCTGACCAAAGAGAGATTCAATCTGGAAATAAGGAGGGACTTTCTGATGGTGAGAGCACTCAACCAGTGGAACAGCTTGCCTGTGGAGGTTATGAGTGCTCCAACACTTGAGACATTCAAGGGGAGATTGGACTGCCATTTATCCAAAATGGTATAAGGACTCCTGCCTGAGCAGGGATATGACCTGCAAGGTCCCTTCAACTCAGATAAACAAACAAACAAACAAACAAATACGTAAGTAAGTAAGTAAGTAAGTAAGTAAGTAAGTAAGTAAGTAAGTAAGTAAGTAAGTAAGTAAATAAATAAATAAATAAATAAATAAATATCCTTCCCAAGGGTTGGTTTAACTTACCTTCACCATTGCAATGTTTCATGTGTGTGTGCTCATTCCGTTCATGCGCACGTCCATGTCCTTTCATGCAATTCTGCTTCCACGCATGCTCAATAGCTATAATTAGCCCAAAACACAGCTGAAGAGCTGATCAGCTATGCTTCGGTGAAGGAACAAAAGTAAGTAAACAGGCAGGCGGGAGAGCCCTTTCTCAAGCAACAGCAGAGGGAAAAAAAACTTCAAAACAGTAAAAAATTTGGGGGGGGGAATAAAAGAAGATGGTGCCACCCACAGACTGGCACCAACCAAATCGGATTTGTAACGCCATCATGATGTCACCAGCAGATTGCTACTGCTTCTGGTGATCTGGTCCGAATCAGGAGGAACCCAACCCTGATCCTTCCAACCCCCAGCTAATAGGACACAATTTGGTTTCTACTGACTTTACATCTGTCATCTAAAATTAATCTTCAGTTTTACTTCTATGACTGTAGTATTTTTCTTTACTGCTCCTTTGTGCCTTAGAGCTCTGGAAGGCACCACATGTCTGAATTCACATGGAGTGATTAAACACAGCAGGTTTCTTTAAGCTTACAGTCTTAGTTAAATAAGCAAGATGGGTATTGAAAATAAGCAGCCTTTTCTATTGAAACAGTAGCAGCAAAGTTTTTATTAACCGAAAGTATAGGGTATGTAAAGTAAACAAAACCAAAAAGGTTCTCTGTGGATGCTCTCAAAAAAGGAGAATGGCTATTAAAAGAATCCTTGTTTAGATGTATTGATCTCAATTGAACTAATGGGGGGAGAAATAGGACTGCAAGCTTAATCCCAACATTCTAAGCTCTTTTTTTATTGTTCTGGATCTTCTGATGAATACTTCTCATGATCTTCTCATGAATACTCTTTTATACGTTCATATACATACATACAGTATGTCACATAAGTGAGTACATCCCATCACATTTTGTAAATATTTAAATATATCTTTTGATGTGACAACACTGATGAAATGACACTTGGCTACAATGTAAAGTAGTGAGTGTACAGCTTGTATAATAGTGTCAATGTGCTGTCCCCTCAAAATAATGCAACACACAGCCATTAATGTCTAAACTGCTGGCAACAAAAATGAATATTTATTGCAGGACATCATTCTTTTTTTAAAAAAAAAGACTGTTTAATGAAGAACTGATCCAAAGTACTGGTATGATTGATTGATCATATTCCTACCTTTTTAATTCCTACTTGTTTTTAAAGTGGAAGTTATTTATTATGGCTGGCCAAGATGGCTAAAATATTTAATAGCATCATAGGCTATCAATATAATAAGGAAGTACCTCTCTTGTCTCCTGGAAACTACATGATCAATCATATGTTGTTTTCTTGCACCAATACAGTATGCTTTGCCATTATCTTCTATCTTCTTTTAAACTTCCAAGTCTAATCTACAGTCTCAGCAATAGGCTTTTTTTAATCCCTTCAGGAGTTGAGATCATTCCAGTTTTCAGCCTTTGAACTCTGTGTTTACATGACTAATAACAATAATAGCAATCACAGTGTTCATATTTCCAAAGTGGGTCTGTTGCTACTTCGTTCACATTTCTGTGATATTATCACTGATGGGATTTCTGTCATATCATTTATAAACTCTTTTTCTTTTCTCTCTTTCTATTCATTTATATTTAGATTATATCTCAGCTATCTGTAGAATGAAACAACAGGTAGCTATTAGAGCAGCAATAAACATGGTTAAGACATGACAATCTGACATACTTGACATAGCAGCATCCAAAAAAGTGTAACAATATCAAGCAGTATTTTTGCAATTGAGAAAGGGAATGAAATGGACTTTTCTGGGAAGGCTTAGTTACCAAAATGAGGTCTCCAAAGAGGAGCTAAATAAATTGATATATTTATATAAGAAAAATAGTCCTTCAGTTATACATAATCATTAATAATTCAAGCTCTTAAATGTATTTTTCTATTAAGTAGAATTTGAATGTTGTAAAGTCAAATCACCTTCAAGTTATGTTTAACTCCTGGTGACTGAAATTACGCAGTTTTCATAGGAATGCTGCAGAAATAACTTGGCACTATTTTACATAATTTTTTTTTAAAAAAACTTCTCAGTCTAGCCTACATCCTTAGAATTCTCTGCTTAGTTTCTGAGATCATCCAAGGTTAGCCAAGTCATATCTAAAAACCAATGGAAAGCCATTGTAGCTGTAGAATCATTTGAGTATAATCAATCCAGTACTCAGGCAAATGTTTACATGAGAAAAGCTTTCAAAGATGTCTAGAAAAACCCACTGCCAAAGCCTAAGCTTCAGAAAACTCATTATAAGGTTTTTACCCACATAATAAATATATATCCAGATGAGCTCTTCTCCTGTATCACAAATAAACCCTGGACAAAACCAGACCCAGTTCTGCATAAAACAGAGGGAATTTCCCCAATGTCTACTGTGAAGGACGTAGCTCATAAGATTCATAATTTCCCCATTGAAACACCCTAATTGTTATAAAAAGAAGGGCCCCATTGCTGAAATACCAACCAAGGATTTCCCTCTGTGGACATTTTTAGTTCTTGCAAAAGAGAACATCTGGGGGAACTTAATTAAAAGTGCTTGTGTGGGCCTGTGTGTAGAAAAAAAGACAGTAGGCTTTTGGCCACAAAATAATCAGAGCTCCAGAAGGAATATGAAATGATAATTGTTGTCTTTTATGGTGCCAGGATTTTAATTGAAATCTTAAAAAACTGTTAGGAATTGATATTGATGTTCGATAGATAGATTAAATCATTAAATATCTCTAGAGATAGATTCTCACTCTAGGTAGGATTTCAAATGGGATACTAAATACCTGAAAGCTACTTAAAATCACAATCTGAAATTTTATTTTTTTGGCTTACATTTTTTAATTCGATCTGTCACATTATTTTTATTTCAGTTCTAGTTAATTATGCATAATATAACATTCCTGGATTATTGGAATTGCTAATTCCAGACAAATCATATAATCATGAGCTATCCAGATACCTCCATTCTTCATTCTTAGACATTCTGGCGAGAGAGAAGTTCCCAAGGATGGGTTCCAGCATAAGACTGAAAGTCAGAAGACTAAATCTCTCATCCTGGTGATCCACCCAAATTGGCTCCTGCAACTTTATCCTTCCTTTTTTAAATTAAATTTTTAATTGATTTTTATAATAACAGTAAAACACATAATAGTGTGCTCAATGCTCAAAGTGCCTGCCACCAAACAACATTCATACCCCTCCTCTAAAATGGGGACATATTTTCTATATACCATTTTGACTTAAGAGCAGTACATTTATTTGCATATTATAAAGTAATTCTAATTTATTCTTTATACCTTGGTCTCGAATTCTACTAACCATTAGTGATGGGTGAACCCAACGATGTTTGGGTTCGGCAAGTTCGGATGAACTTTACGCAAAATTCGGCCGAACCTGAACCGAACCTGAACCCGAATGGGGAATCCCAGCAAGAGATTCCGGGGGTGGAGCTTTGACGTCACGTATACCGGCAGGTTGCTAAGGATGCCAAGGTGATCACTTCCTGGATTCCATCCTTAGCAACCTGCCGGTGATGTTAAAGCTCCGGCCCGGAATCTCTTCATGGGAGGAATTCCCCAGCTCCTTCAAAGGGAGGTCTTCACGTAAAAATAAACATTGTTATTTTTATGTGAAAGGACACCGCAGCGGCGCTGCAAGCAAAGGGCGCCACTGCGGCGTCCTTTTTCGTAAAAATAACAATGTTTATTTTCATGTGAAGACCTCCCTTTGAAGGAGCTGGGGAATCCCTCCCACGAAGAGATTCCAGGGGCAGAGCTTTGACGTCACCGGCAGGTTGCTAAGGACGCCAAGGTGATCACTTCCTGGATTCCATGGAATCCAGGAAGTGATCACCTTGGCATCCTTAGCAACCTGCTGGTGACGTCAAAGCTCCGAACGCCGAACACGACCCTGAACTTTGCCCGAAGTTTAAAAAAAATTCGTGTTCATGTTCGGCATACCGAACACCACAACATTCGGTACAGATCCGAATTGTGCGAGTTCGGTTCACCCATCACTACTAACCATATGTCCTCTTACCTTGTCCCATCGTCCTATCAGTTCCCGCCAATTAGTTTCATTGGCCGAATTCTTCCTCTTATCCATAATCACAAACTGAATATGATCCACCATGTACCGATACCAATTTTGTATTGTCCATTTTGTCGCATCCTTCCAGCCTAGGACTACTACCACCTGAGCGCTTTCTATTGCTGCTTCTTTTATTTCTCTAAATTCTTCCACCTCGTTTTTTTTGACTAATATCGCCATTTCCTTTGTATATCCATCGTATATTTAACATCCAATTAGTGTCCTCTTGCACTTCTTTCTAAAAGTTCTGCATTACCGGGCATTCCCAAAGCATATGCATTCCTTTATCCTTCCTATAGTTCATCACAGGAGATGTCAATTGAAATACTTCTCAGAGAGTAACATGTTATTTATTTATTTTTATTTATTTATTTATTTATTTATTTATTAGATTTGTATGCCGCCCCTCTCCGTAGACTCGGGACGGCTCACAACACAATAAAACAGTTCACGACAAATCTAATAATTTACAATTTAAAATATTTTTAAAAACCCATTATTAAGCAGACATACATACAAACATAACATACATAAATTGTATAGGCCCGGGGGAGATATCTCAGTTCCCCCATGCCTGATGACAAAGGTGGGTTTTGAGGAGTTTACGAAAGGCAAGGAGGGTAGGGGCAGTTCTAATCTCTGGGGGGAGCTGGTTCCAGAGAGTCGGGGCTGCCACAGAGAAGGCTTTTCCCCTGGGGCCCGCCAACCGACATTGTTTAGTTGACGGGACCTGGAGAAGGCCCACTCTGTGGGACCTAATCGGTCGCTGGGATTCGTGCAGCAAAAGGCGGTCTCGGAGATATTCTGTTCCGATGCCATGAATGTTAATTATAGCAGCAAGGTACAAGTCATAAATTTTGTTATTTATCTCAGTTTCTGCAGAAGCTCCCTATCCATATCTTGAGTGTTATTCCTACATGGCTTGGGACCAGGCTATTTATGGGACCAACTCCTGCCGCATATCTCCCAGAGACCAATTAGATCACACAGAGTTGGCCTCCTCTGAGTTCTGTTGACTAAGCAATGCAGCTTGGTGGGCCCACAGGAAGGGCCTTCTCTGTGGCTGCTCCGGCCCTATGGAACCAACTGCTTCCCAACGTCCTTACTATTCCAACCCTATTGACTTTCAAAAAGGCCATGAAAAGCAGGCTCTGCCAACAGATCTGGGGGCTGTGAACGTAACATCTGCTCACGGCTCAATTATGACTGATTGGTATGTATGGGTGTTTGATTGGATTATTGGATATGGTTTTATTATGGGATTTCACTGTTTTATAATGGGATTTTATTGTTTTTTTATTAATTAATATTTGACTTTTGTAATATTTTGTAACATTGTATCACATTTTTATTATTGTAAGCCGCCCTGAGTCCCACTGGGATTGGGCAGCATAGAAGTCAAGTTAATTCAATTAAATTAAATTCAATTCCGATTTTAGCACAGAAGAAAAAGGCAGACAAATTCCAATCACCATATTTGTCGTGAGTAGAATTTGAGGACAACTCAAGACCAAGAACAATCTATTGGGAAAAAACAAATATAGGGATAATAGATATCTGGATAATAGAGCCGAGGTGGTGCAGCAGGTAGAGTGCTGTACTGCAGGCCCCTGAAGCTGACTGTAGATCTGTAGGTCAGCGGTTCAAATCTCATCACCGGCTCAAGGTTGACTCAGCCTTCCATCTTTCCAAAGTGGGTAAAATGGGGACCCGGATTGTGAGGGCAATATGCCAGCTATGTTAAAAAGTGCTATTGCTAACATGTTGTAAGACGCCCTGGGGTCTAAGGATAAGGGCAGCATAAAAATCAATCAATCAGTCAATCAATCAAACAAACAAAATAATAATAATAATAATAATAATAATAATAATAATAATAATAATAATAAGAAAAGCATTGGATGGTTGGTAATAGATCCATAAGACATTCAAGGAAGTCTTCAATTCTTCTTCTCAGAGAATGCCAAGTTTGCTATTTTTGAGATGATCCAAATAATTTGCAGATATATAAGCACTCTTGATAGCTCTGGACCATAACTAGGTCTTGTCAATGAATCTGAAGCTTTTTTCTGATACTGTTTTGACAGCTTCCCAAACAGTTCCACAATGATGATTCAGAGAGATGGGAATGCTTTCAAATCCCTATGGAATTAATTAAGTGAGCTACAAGAATTAATTCATGAATCATTAACTGAGTTTGAGGATTGATTAAAAACATTCTGCTTCTTGCATATAGAGGCATATTGCAGTCTTTACATGGTAAATACTCTACAAAGCATGAACAGTTGAAAGCTTACAGCATCTACTGGAAATGCTACTCTTAGTTACAATTGGTGTTGCAATGTCAAATACTCATTTAAACACAACTCTCAGTTGTTAATTATTCAAAAAGGAAAAACCTGTGTTTATAGTCCAAGGGGTACTATCTTATCCCATCAGGTGATGAAATATTTGAGCCAGCACAATGTTGGGAAAGCTTATTCTCCAATATCCCAAATCAACAAATGTAAAGTGACCAGAAATGAAAGAACTATATTCTACATGATATTTATGCTCTAACCTTATGACAAAGAATCTTATTATCAAGAGAAAAAGGGAAAGGAAAGGAAAGAAAATTCTAGGGAACAGATGGCCCAGAATTACACTGCTCAAAAAAAATAAAGGGAACACTTAAACAACACAATATAACTCCAAGTAAATCAAACTTCTGTGAAATCAATTTCACATGATGTTGTGCACATTCAACTTTGTACAGAACAAAGTATTCAATGAGAATATTTCATTCATTCAGATCTAGGATGTGTTATTTGAGTGTTCCCTTTATTTTTTTTGAGCAGTATATATCAGTGAGTTTTCAATGATAATACATAATAACATTGTATAAAATAAGTAACACTTGGTAGTATTACTACTAATATTCTCTGTTTGACAAATTCCACCTATTAGATTGAAAACAGAAAAAAAAGCTTTGTATACCGAGAAGAGATTTAAAATTAAAGCATTATGACTAAAATTTGCATAGGGGGGAATAAACCCTCCCCTTTATTTATTGCATTTACTGAATCACTGAATACTCAGGTGGGGAGTTATTTATTGGTAACCAAAAAGTAGGCTTTACAGTTGAAAAGACAGTGGAATCAGCATCCAGAACATTCATATGCACGCAAACACACACACACACACACACACACACACACACGTCCATATATACATATGCGACAAAGGCATCTCAAATCAAACCCACCACCTGCTCTCCCTCAGCCTAATGGCCCATTCCCAATTAAACCAATTCTATCCATCAGTTGAAGTTGTGCAATTTCTTCTTTCTGCTATGAAGCAGGAGAGGCTTCCCTTTGGATGCACATCATTGCTGGCTTCAGATCACATGAGTCCCTGGAGCATCCTGATTTCTTGAATTCATTCTGAGAAGGTAGGTCTTCTGGAAGAATTACCATGCATTTTTCAGATCCTTCAAAGAAAGCCTTGCTGCAGTGGTTGGTTAATGCTTAACTGCCTTTTCCCAAATGGACTGACTTTCTGCGAGCAATACTTTTGCTTAATATCATAAATAAAACTCTTTACGAAATCCACATAGGAATGAATTTTTGTCAAGTAACACTGTCTGTTTAAAACTGGCTATTTAATTAATTCCAAACAGAAACAAAATGTGCGTAATGCTGGGCATATGTTGAATTGCAGAGTACTCTTCAAGCATAAAAATAAGAACTCGGAGTTACCATCTATGATGAACAGAGACTGAACAAATGGAATTTGCTGCCTCTAATTCAATTAAGGTAAAGTCAGGTTCTAAGGAAGCAACATTAACTGGAATTATTGCATCAAACTCCATATATCTTTTCTCCTCCTGTTAATAATTTTTAAAAACACACAGTATTTGCTTTCCTTTATAAGTTCAAAGTGGTTTATAAAAAGTTCACAGCACTTGTAAAACTATATAAAAACACTGAAAATGACAATAAAAACCATTTAAGTGAGCTTAACAGACAGAACAATGGCTATGACAATAAATTACTTATTCAAAAGAATTGCAAGACACTTTCAAAATCCAGTCCTCATGGTAATTAGCCGACGAGACATTGTAATGCAAATATCTTCCAGAAATACAAGTATCTGCAGAGGGCAGTCGAAAAGAGAAAGAGGCAAAATATGTATTATAACATTATGATGTAAACACCACACATTCTATACTTGTGTCAGGATGTTGCATACTAATACATAAGGGTATGGGCTTGTGTTGTGTCACAAGGCAGGATGTTTTTCTGTTTCCAGTTAGATTTGATTTATTTTTTTAAAAAAAGTTCAATTTGCATGGCCACCCATCTCAACAAGTAACTCTGAGTGGCAAACAATCTCAAAATAAATTGAAAATAATTCCAATCTAAAAAAAAAAAAAAAATTAAAATACACAATATACAAGAGAACTATTACAATCAGGATGCATTAGTCTTCACAAACTTGAGGCCTCAGACCTGGGCATAGGATCAGATCTTAAGCCCTCACAAAAGGGTGGGAGACTCTTCCATGGGCTGGGTCTAGGGCAGAAAACTCACCTCCTGGAAAATGCCCATCTTACCTGATAGGTAGAAATAACTGGGAAAAAGTGATCCCTCAAATAACTCGTTCCCAAGCCATAAAAGGCTTTAAAGGTGACAACCAATAGCTTTAATTGTACCCAGAAGCACACCTGCAGTCAATGCAGCTCAAAAGTAATGTTACATGTGCCAAGTATCTATTCACTACCCATGCATTTGTATTCTGCATCAGTAAGACCTCAGTATTTACAGCCCCTACTTGACAAAATCATACACTGGGACTGTAATAAACAATTATCATATTTTCTTCAGGGTACAAATATATATGTAGTTTCTAGAACCATTAAGTTTATAGTCAGGGCTGTTCAGATGAGAATACGTTTTATAGAACATATTGGGATGGCATGCAAAGGAGATGAAATTACTTAAGAATATTTTATATCAGTATCTTAGATTTGTTTAATATAATCCTTTGCACGAGTTATATTCTCATGTTTTACTACTCAATTTTAGCATATTATACTGCATTTTAACTTATTATTTATTCAAATTCCCTCAATTTTAGCCAATTTTATTGTATTTTAACTAGTCACAGTTTTATGACTACCGATGTGGTCCTTTTTCTCGCTTTGATATGGTCGATTGACTAATCAAATAAAGTTGATATTGTATTGTATTGTATTCTGCACAAACTAAAGCTCCCACATGCTTTACAAGGCAGCCCCATGTAGAATGCATTACAGCAATCTACTTGGGAAGCCATAGAGGCATAAGTGAAAAGAAACAGGTCCCCAGGTCCCAGAACAGGTATAACTGGGGCACATTCCAAAGAGGTGTAAAGGCTTTTCCTACTGACGCTGCCACTTGTTCTTCCAACAGGAGTAGTGAGTTCAAGAGGATCTTCTGTTTGCATACTGGGGGATGGAGAACTATGGCTCCTTTACTGACCTGTGTACTTCAACTCCCAGAATTCTAGAGTCAGCCTTGCTGGTTCAGGAATTCTAGGAGTTGAAGTTCATCGGATCATAAAAAGGCCATAATTTGCCACCCCACCCCCGGTATACTGGGTCTGTCTGAGCCACTTCCACTCCATTCCTACCCCAGAACCAAAAATGGAATATTATTAGAACCAGAAAGTCTGAGTACCAAGCCATTCAGACAAGTTTGGGATGAGCTGAGGCCTGTTGTACCTCTACAAGGACAGGATTTTGATAGCATCACTCAGGGATCCAGCCACCTATTCATTTCCATGGTATCACTTGGGTAGAAAAGTAAATCTGACCCCAAATTGTCAGATGATCTCATCCAGGGGCCTCATGTAGAGAGTAGAGGGGACCAAGTCTTTCGGCACTGAGCCCTGCAATACATTTTTTGCATAATTGATGTCAGAAATGATTGCCAAGAAATAGAAAGGAAAATATACAATGTGAAATCCAATTATTTATTTTTATTCATTTAAATAATTTATATGGTCACCATCTCACAACAATGACTCTGGGTGGCATATGAAACTTAAAAACCCCAGTATAAAAACAATAATCCTTGGCACCGTGGCTAGATTCAGTTATAAAAACAAATCAATACTAAAGCTAGTCTAACATCCTGGCCCAAACATCTGAAGAAACAGTCCGGTCTCAGAAAGACTGATTGGTCACAGCCTGGGAAGGTGCTGTTCCATAATATAGTATCATTGGGTATCCATTCATTAGAAGGGATTTTTCCTTCTCTGTATTAGATTACTTATATATCCTATTATTCTACCGTAGTGGCCAAAATTGTGGAAACCTTTTGGGAAAAGTGTATTTTTATGCTATCACTACCAAACAGGGAGATCTTGTTCTTATCACTCCAAATGACACTGCCCCATTGTTCCTCTGTCCAGATAACATGGGTTTCAGCCAAGTTTAGTCTTTTCAACCTTTGTTTGAGAGATAAAAAATGGGGGTTTTGTGCAATTCTAGATATTAGGCCAAATTACTACAGTCTGCACTGAACAGTCTTTGCACTCTCACATTGCATTATGCTATTTCATCATCCAGATTATTTCTTCTGTCATGTAGGCACAGTTTCTTAATTCTTCTATCATCATTTGTTGTTGTGTACCTTTTCCTGCCTTTAACAGTGTAGTTTTGTATAAGGTGATCAGACGTCCCACTTTTGACAGGACAGTCACGATTTTTAATAATTTGTCTCACATTCCACGTTTTTTTTTTAAAAAGTCCCAATTTTCTTTTCTCTGGACTGCCCAGAGCAAATGAAGTGTTTCCTTTCTCTGGGCGCTGGGAGAAGCTTCCTCCTCGTGGTGCCCAGAAAAAGGAAATGCTTTATTCCCTCTGGGCAGTCCAGAGCGAATAAAGTCCAGGCTATGGGTTGCTTTGTGCATGCCCAACAGAGAGAGGGGGGGAGAGGGAGAGAGGGGGAGATTGGAGAGTTGGAGAAGAGACCAAGCGTGCACCTCTCAGGTATTGGGGGGAAAGAGTGATGCTTCCAGTATAAGAAGCAGCCTGAAAACAGAACAGGCAAGCTACTTTGCTCTCTTCCCTTGTCTTACTGTTTTTATGCTTTTCAAAAACAGGAAAGATAATAAATTGATAGAAGTGCCAGACTGGGAAGCAATACCCCACAACAAACGTTGAGGTAAAAGTCTGTAAAGATTTTTCAGTCGTCCGTCATGCCACCCCCCAATGGTGTCCCACTTTACCAAAGTTATAATCTGGTCACCTTAGTTTTGTAGTGACTGAGTCTCTATATACATCTTCAAAAACTTAGAAATGCCATCTTTGGTTAAGTTTCCGCTAATTTCTCCATCTCCACCAGTCCGCCAAGCCAAAAGGTTGGAGACCACAGTATTATAGGGAAGTCTTGTAGCAGAACCCATGAATGTGTGAAAGTTTTAGAAAGAGATCTCTGCCTTTCTATCAGTAGAAACAGCTTTTTTCATGGATTTTATCACAAATATCTTGATTTGGTGAGAACCAGTTCTGTGTCTTAAAACTACAGTGAAACATTCAATAGTTAGATAGGACAGGGGCCTCTTAGTGGTGATACTTTGCCTCTGGGATTCCTTAACTGGCAATTGTTGATTTTATCCTAGTTTCTTTTCTTTTTTTCTTCCTTCCTTTTCTTTTTTTAAAGAACAAGGTCCCTCTGGCTGCATGCAACCTAAGGATTGATGCTCATGTTACCTTTTGCTAAGATACAATATATGTAATCTGAATCCTGTGTAATGTTCTCCAAAAGAAACGTGGCTGGGCAATTTTATTTAACTTTTTAATCATTGCCAGATAAGATCGATAAAGCAATGTGCCTGATGTTATTTTAAATCGACACGAGAAAAAATATAACATTTTCAGTATACAAACTATACAATGTATATTTTAATGGCAAACATGCCATGATGTTAACCTGATGATCATGCCTGAGTGTAAGTTAACAATAACAATCAAAACCATTCTTTTTCCTGAAGTCTCTAACGTAAATTCATAGAATGTATATATGTATATGTGTGATGTGATACCAGTATTAATTAAGTGTGTGTGTGTGTGTGTGTGTGTGTGTGTGTGTGTGTGTGTGTTGGGCCGAGTTGCCACGCAGGACCAACCCTTCCAACTTTAATTAATCATTTTTTTTCTTCCTTATTTGGTGTTCAAAATGAATTTCCAAAATGCTTTTGTCTTTGCCCTACATAATGTATTTTTACCAACTTTTCAATGCCCTTTATATTAAAAAAAAACTGCATTATATCATCTGTATTTAATTAACATCAAGTTTAATAGCTGGCTCACTTCAGTTAGGTTTCAGTGTACTTAAGAGTTTTTAAAATATAATTTAATTGAGTTCTCTCTTTAATTAATTGTATAATTAATCTTCTAAAATTAGGTAACATTTTATAAAGGACCTTAATAAAAAAAATTTGAATATTTTAAATTGCCATGCTATTAAGCACTAAGAAGTTTCTCTTCAGTATTGTTCTGCTTTAAAACACAAAGGCAGTAATTGCAATATAAAAGCTACCTTCTACTGAATATTAATAATTGCTTGTACATTCATCCATATACTAGCCTTTTTAATTACTTCATAAAATTGCTGAACTTTTTTTTTTTAAAAAAAGAGATTAAACACAAAACAAAAGTATGTAGAATAAAGCATCAGAAGCTAGATTTGGTAAATTGAAAACTTTTTGATACTCAGATTCTCAGAAATCTTAAGGGCACATAAATAAGAATGCAGTTTCTCCCTTTTCGTCTAATATCCTCCTATGTCCACTTATAAGTGTATAAGTGAAGGTCTGTGGCTTTTCAATAAGCTTCACTGAGTTACAAATACATCAGCTTTTTTTAATGGAGGAAACTGGAAAAGTTTCCCCCAGAGACCCCCTCGAGGGTGCCCATGAAATGGTATGCAGAAGTCAGGAATCAGTGGAGGTGGTGGCTGTGATGGAGGAAAGGCAGCAGACAGGTTGAGACAAGAGGAATGGATAATGAAAGGCACCATCAATTTTTTATGTGTATGGAAATGATACTCAAGGTCATCATAAAGTCCAAATACTAAACTCCTACTGATATACAAGGACTCTTTTCATCCAATTCTGTAAGTTTCGGTCTCTCTGTGTAGTTTTCTCCATTGCTTTCAAATTATGGAATCTAAATCCTTGATACCAAGAGTAAACCCATAGTAAATTATATTCTAGATTTGTTTATGACCATTTGCTGTTTGATTAGGAAAATCGTTCTATATATTCCATGACAAGCAGATATGTATTATAGCCGCTCCGAGTCTTCGGAGAGGGGCGGCATACAAATCTTAATAATAATAATAATAATAATAATAATAATAATAATAATAATAACAACAACAACAACAACAACAATAATAATAATAATAATAATAATAATAATAATGTACCTAAACAGTTAGGATTTCTCCCATTATCTTGACCAGGGGTGTCAAACTCATGTCATCACAGTGGAGTCACATGACATAGCAGGATTTTTTTTCCCTCCTCGCTAAACTGGGCCGGGGCATGGCCAGCATCTGGTCAATGGCCTGGGAGTTTGACAGCCCTGACTTAGACTATACTGCCCTTTACTTAAGAGCTTGCACTATGTCCTCTCTCCAATTTCTCTAAACTTTTTGAAGCTTGCTATATTAGAGTTTTAATCTACAGAAGAATTCAGAAAGCTGTCTGGGTTGTTTTTTTCAGATGACCAGTTGTTCCTCTAGCTACAGATCCTAGTTTCTTCCTGTACCCTTTATATCATTAAAAAATGAAATGATATTTGTTGTCTCTTATGGTGCCAGGATTTTAACTGACATTTTTAAAAACTGTTGAGAAGTGATATTGATGTTCGATAGATAGATTACATCATTAAATATCTCTAGAGATAGAGTCTCACTCTAGGTAGGATTTCAAATGGGAAACTAAATACCTGGAAACTACTTAAAATCCCAACTCTTTCCTCACGTTTCCAGGACATATTGTTTATACTTGTATAGCCATTTTAATTTCACAGCTAGCAGAATGGAACAGAACAGAATAGAATTCTTTATTGTTCAGATGAGATTGGACATACAAGGAATTGTCTTTGGTGCATATGCTAAGAGGTATCTGCAAAGCCACCAAGTCACCATTCTTCTGTTGAATTTAAAAGCTAGTTGTAACAATGAAAATATAGCATACTAGCAATTATAACCATTACTGCATTCCAAATACTGAACCAAGTTTCAGTATTAAGTAGGATACTGAAGACTGCTTGCAGGGGCTAGGGGAGAAAATCATCATCACCCCCCTCAGACACAGACAAGAAAAAGAAAAGTGTTTGTTAGCATTCCCCCATTATCTCATACAGTAGTCCCTGGAGGAGAAAGCAGCAATAAAGCTTCCTGGTCCTTTGCAGCCGCTGAGCCCCTATAGAAGATAAAGAAGGAGAAAGAGATAAATTCTATTACTTTCTTCTATATCACCTTTCCCCTTTGCTGCTGCACAAGTAGGAATGTCTCCGGGACCGCCTTCTGCCGCACGAATCCCAGCGACCAGTTAGGTCCCACAGAGTTGGCCTTCTCCGGGTCCCGTCAACTAAACATTGTCGTTTGGCGGGAGCCAGGGGAAGAGCCTTCTCTGTGGTGGCCCCGACCCTTTGGAATCAACTCCCCCCAGATATCAGAGTTGCCCCCACCCTCCTAGCCTTTCGTAAGCTCTTAAAACCCACCTCTGTCGTCAGGCATGGGGGAATTGACATGTTCCTTCCCCCTAGGCTTATAAAATTTATGTATGGTATGCTAGTGTGTATGATTGGTTTTAACTTGTGGTGTTTTAAAATTAATTTAAATATTGGATTTGTTTACATTGTATGGCGATTGCTGTGAGCAGCAGGAATTCGAGCGAGTAAGCCCAAAAGAAGCCATTGGCTCCGGGCGGTGGGCGGTGTTCATGCCCCCCCCTGAACTCCCGGCCCAGCACCTCTGGAGGCTGAAAGGCGTGGCTCTCTTGCCCTTGCAATCCTCGGGGGGAGACAAGGCCGGCGGAGAAGCCGGCCGGGCTCAGCCCTTTCCCGGCTTCCCCAATTCCTCTTCCCCAGCAGCGCGGCTTGGCTTCCAGAGGGCCGAGTCCACCCCCACGGTCATTCCTCCTTCCGCGGCTGCCATCGGGGCTCCCTGCCTGTCTGCCGGCCTCCCTGCCTTCTTTCCTCGCGGGGGTGGGAAGAAGGTGCGGGCTTCGGTCAGAGAAGCTCCGCAGAGGCAGAGTTTGTCGCAATCGGGGTTGGAGAGTTTTTGGCGGGCGCTGCCCCCCCCCCATTTTTCAATTTGGCCAGGCCCGACGCCACTCCCAGTAATACCGGTCTATCGGCGGCCCTGCATGTAGTTCTGGAAAGTACATTTTACTGTAGTTTCCTCAATTTTTTAATGCTGTTATTTAACATGAATCTTTTCTTCTTTGGGGCAGGCTTTGTGTGAGCCTCACATACATTGACTTTCATATATGTATATTTTTCTGGTTGGTGAGATGTCCAGTTTAACATATAATTCATTACTTTTAATTTGGTTATATTTAACTTTATCTAATCTAAGATTCATAAAAGTCAATACTCCCTTGCACTAGTAAAAGACATCATAGTGACTCAGTAGGCAAAGTCATTCTGTCTATACAATATGTAGCAAAGCCCAGTATGTGTGTTTTATTTTATGTTGTTTGAGGAATCTATTGTAACATGGCATCTATTACTTTATTACATGTATGTTTGCTTTTATTGCCTGTTGGCCAACTAGAGTTATTTGATTAATATAGATAAATATGCAGAATGAATGAATGGGTTTATTAATTGATAATAATAATAATAATAATAATAATAATAATAATAATAATAATAATAAAATGGGTTAGAAAAACCTGCAATTTCAATCCCAAATAATCTCACTTCTCAATACACAGAATTCTCCATTGATATCCATACAGGCAGTAAGCAAGTTAATTCAAATATATTTTGCTGCTATGAAACCTATTGATCAAGATTTTTCTTGATAATTTAGGATAAGGGGCTCAAAATGGCTTCTCCAATGTGCTATATTACTATTAACTTTGGCACCGTATTTTTGTGTGTGTGTGGTGAATCCATGATCTTGGGAACTCAGTTTTAGCCGAAAAGATACTGTTTTCTTTTCTTTTGTGTTTATTTTGTGTTACTAATAAATTTGGGAACAGATTTCAGAAAATGGATTTTGTGCGCCTATGCTACCCATGCATTAACTGTCTCTTAAGAGTAGAGAATTTAATGTGTAGGTACTTGCAATTGTTAGCCACACTTCCTTCATAATTTGATAATCCATGGAGTTGCATTCTTGTCGTTTCTTAGCAGAACTGTCATTCTGATTAGCTTGTGTTTTGGCTGTTTATAATGATATTTGTACTACCCCTGTGAATTTCATCTTCCTCACTCTCTATAATCTATAATACTAGCGTTCTGCATGATATTATTTTTCCCTGAGATTTGATTTTACTCGTGTCAGCCATAGTGTTCAACCTGTCACTGGCCTCCTGCTGGTGTAACTGACATACTCAGTCTCTTCTGCTGTTGATATGGGGAGGGGGGAGGAAAGAAGTGAAAGGAGGGGTACTTTGGATTTATTTCTGCCACAGTATTTATTACAATCAATCTTGCTCACCTGCAGGGTTTCTTTTATTATTTTAAACCTCCCTCCCACTGTCATTCCATATTATCATCAGTGGTTAATAAAAGTGGCCACTCACAGTGAGGGGGAAATTATTTTTATCAGGTATGTATTAGCAACACCTGCTGAGCCCAACTGGCTTTAAAAAAAAACCCTAGCTATTTGTATCTGGTGGTGATCCTTGATGTCATTAATATTTCCCACCTTCAGTCTTGGCAGAAACGAAATTTGGTCCTGGCAGATACACAGTGCAGACTAGTTCATCTTCTTGCTGAAACTAGCACATGCGAACTGATCCCAACACAGGTCAATATCTTCATTTCCTCCCAATGGTACGACTGGAGTTAGACCCCAGTGCCAAAGTCCAAGGCCTTATGGGTCAGGAGCTCTACAATGATTACCCAGGCAACAGAAGGTGATGATGATGGAATAGCCAACAAGGCAGGAGGGCATGAGCTGTCACAACCTCCTTCCTTCTGTTTATTTTATAGATCATTTCGGAGTGATGGGGCAACCAGATGGTCCTATACAGAATAAGAGCTGCTCATTTTATCTTCACTTTTAATTCTGGCAAGCAGGGAGAACTTGGTTGAGAGTTGCAAGAATGCTGGAAGAAATAAATAATAGAGCTTGTCAAACATTTGCAAATGATGCTTTGCAAAGAGCATCCGGATGAACATCAACCAACAAATGCTCTACCCTCCACATCGGCAAAAAGAATCCTAACCTCATATATAAACTGAATAAACAAATTCTCACAGCCAACCCACACTCATAAAAGACCTTGGAATACTAATATCAAATGACCTAAGTGCTAAAGCCCACTGCAACAATATCGCCAAAAGGGCTTCTAGAGTTGTTAACTTGATCCTACGTAGCTTCTGCTCCGGCAATCTCACACTACTCACAAGAGCCTACAAAACTTTTGCCAGACCCATCCTTGAATACAGCTCATCTGTCTGGAACCCATACCACATCTCGGACATCAACACTCTTGAAAATGTTCAAAGATATTTCACCAGAAGAGCCCTTCACTCCTCCACTCGAAAAAGAATACCCTACGAAAATAGACTAACAATCCTGGGTCTAGAAAGCTTAGAACTATGATGCTTAAAACAGGATTTAAGTATTGCCCACAAGATCATATGCTGCAACATTCTACCTGTCAATGATTACTTCAGCTTCAACCGCAACAACACAAGAGCACGCAAGAGATTCAAACTTAATATTAACCGCTACAAACTTGACTGTAAAAAATCTGACTTTAACAATCGAGTTGTCAAAGCGTGGAACTCATTATCAGCCTCAATAATGTCAACCCCTAACCCCCAACATTTCTCCCTTAGACTATCCACAATTGACCTCTCCAGGTTCCTAAGAGGTCAGTAAGGGGCGTACATAAGTGCACTAGTGTGCCTTTCATCCCCTGTCCAATTGTCTCTCCTTTATCTCATTTATCATATATATTTTCTTCCTTTCATATATCTTCTCCTCTATTGTTATATTTTTCTTTATATATATTACCTCATGTCTATTCTCTACTATATGTATTGCGTATTGGACAAAATAAATAAATAAATAAAATAAATGAACATGCATTTTTTTTGGTGGGGGGAGGGGGAGTGTTAAAGCAACTGCTTCCTTGGGAAAGTTCAGCATGGCTGCTTCAAAAGCCTCCTGGCTGTCTTTCCTGGAGGAGGAGACTGCCTTAATGTTTCAAGAGGGATAGAGGAGCATATTGACATTAATAAACTATGGAAAATGTCCCTTTCAAATGCTTTTCACAACCCTAGGAAGCGTTGTATCATGTAATCACATGGCTGCTTGGCTTAAAATATCTGGAATAAAAGCTAATAACCTAAAGTTCATGGAAGAATGAAAGGCTCGAATTTGAAAGGGGGGAAAAAAATCAAGTGTTTAAAAAAGAATAGGGGAAGACTGAAAATGGAATATTAAAGAAGATTCACAAACTATTTCATGTGGGTGGTAAAGGACAACTTTTAAATAATCCAAGAAGCTCTCAATTGGCATGAAGATAAAAGGAATACATCTAGGAAATGGATGGAGAAACATATAAACAACTAAAAGGGTAAAGTAGGCCAAGCTTATATGGATGGTGCCTGGCCCTAATCTACCCAAAGTGAACAGAAGGGATTTAAAAATAAAAAGAATAGGAAGAAGAACATTAATAAAGTGAATAAATTATTAACAGATGATGGAAAAACAATTGCTCAACTGCTATTTTGGTCCAGTCTTCTGCCAGAGCTAAAGTTGTATTCAATTTGGGACAAATACATATACGTATACGTATACGTATACATATACATATACTGCTTAAAAAATAAAGGGAAAATTCAAATAACACATCCTAGATCTGAATGAAGTAAATATTCTCGTTGAATACTTGGTTCTGTACAAAGTTGAATGTGCACAATAGCATGTGAAATTGATTGTCAATCAGTGTTGCGCAGGAGGAATTCAGGTCTTCAGGGCTAGATGAACTGTATTCATCGTCTTTGAAAGAACTCGTGTCCACTATTTCAAGCAATGTTTATCTTTTTGACAATACATAGGGTATCAGAAAAGACGGAGTGAACAAATGTTAGCTTTTTAAAAAACAGAATAAAAAGTAGAGCCAGGAAAGGCATATTGGTTGGAGTAGGGAATACCAATGCAGTTTCATTTACAACACCCTGTACACAATAGTACGACAAGAGCTCTAGAAAATAAAGCTACTAACTGGGCAAGGCCTCTTATAAGTCTTATAGTTTAATTGTTTAAAGGCAATCTATGGGCAATGTAACATCAGTCTCATTTTATTGCCATGTATGCACTTTCCAAGTTTATAGAAACCGTTAGCTAATCCCCCATGTACATTTGCACATAACTTAGCCAATATTTTAAATTATGATTTATTAAACAAACCATAATAGCTTAGTTTGGGAAGATTCCCAAATCACACTAAACTAAATAAATTACATGTAGTTTTGTGGGTGGAGTCAAGGGAGAACTCAAATTAGAATAATTAAATTTGGGTTCACATATTTTATTTATTTAGCTTATGGCATATCATATATGGACTAGCCATATATATTAACATTTCAATTGAAGGGTCTACAACAGCCTTCTCTCGAATCTCATTAACTCTAGCACTAATTTAGTGCTGAACATTGGTTTGACCCAATTTTTGTGTATAGTCTTGAGTGTTACATCTTCTGAATGGAAACTTACATGTGATCCTGATTCTTTGTGCCTGACAGATTTAGCATGATATGCAATTCCTCTGGAAACTCTTCAGATATTGTGCATTCTGAAGAACAGATTGAAAAATGTGGGAAGCAACCCTTTATCTTGCCAAGAGTAAGGCAAATGCTACCTTATCAGCAAAGGAAAAATGGAAAAAATATGGTAAGAATAAACATTTTTAAATTTATATAAAATGTATAAGGCCCCTTGGCTTTGGGTGGCCTTCAACAATAAAAATACTACAGAAACCATATAATAAAAAGGAAGATCCAGATTGAAAACATCCATCCCAACACACACATATAAATGGCTTATCATCTTAACCCAGTGGTTCTCAACCTGTGGGTCGCGACCCCTTTGGGGGTAGAATTATCCTTTCACAGGAGTTGCCTAAGACCATTGGAAAACACATATTTGCCCCGGAAGCAGAGTAAAGACGCTGAGACATATTGTGGATTAAATAAGGGTCATTTTATTAAATTAACATAAATTTAAATAAATTGAAATATGTAAATTTAGATATTTAAATTCAAACATAACTAAGGACCTGCAGAGGCCAAAACTAACGGAGCAGAAATTCCTACCAGAAACTTCCTTGGCAACATTGGGCAAAACTCCTTGCTGAACCAGGTGAAGGTACCACCTTCACCTGGATCCAAGCCACGCCCCTTCATCATGTGGGAGGAGTTCACCCTCCAATCCCCGTGGGAAATTGGATCCGGTTATTCCCATGGACATCCTCTCTCCAATCCCCGACGTTGCTCAAACCTCTAGTTCCTGGAGAGAGGCGATCCATCACCCTTTAAGGATGCCCAAAGGAGCATGCACAGTCGCTTCTAATTGCCCATTTCTGCCCCTAACCTGCCAAACCCCAATGACCAAAGGGAGGCCTATACTGACATCTAAGTGCGCCACACCCCCTAACCAATCCAGTCCGCACCGTCAGTGTGGAATAGGTGAAAAAACAGCCACCTCTAAAGGGGAAGCCGCAAAAAATTCCTATTTGGCCCCGAGGCGACCTCCTTAGGACACACTGTTGATTGCGGAGGGTGGCCGGGTGTTCGCTTCAGCAGCAGCAAGAACCAAGGAGGAGGTCCTATTCGGATTGCCCTTAAATAGGGCGATCTAGGACCTCCTCCTATAACCAGCAGGTGGCGCGCCACCCTGGCGCACTGCCAAAAGCCGAATTTCCAGGTTCCAAGGAACCCGGAAATTCATAGCTCTAAAGAGCTGCCGGCAGCCTCTCCCTTTCTCCAGGGCAATTTCGGCCGGTGGTTTAAGCCGCCGGTCTTGCATTTCCGATGGTCTTAGGAACTGAGACACCACAGATGTATGTGACAAGGTTGGTACCATCATGTATTTATGTGGACAAGTCACACATGTGTAGAGAGCAGCTACTGTGTTGAAAGCAGCAGTATTGGAGGTAAAATGACATTTCATGAATTATACATACTGGGTAAATGTAAAATCATGTACTGTAAAATCATCAACTACTACTACAAAAAACATCTATACCATGGAAACTTAATCTGGATGCTGATTGGTCTTTTTATATTCAGCTGTGGTTGATGTGAATACTGCCCCCTTGTGATAGTAAGAGGTATGTAAAAAACAACACAGAAAATGGTAAACTATAGGAAACTTTAATGAACTGTATTGACTGAGCTATGCCATGTTATTGCTATATATTATTTTCGTTAGCCATCCCGTGACAATGGATCATGCATTTATTCTTTTAACTTGCAAGTTGGTAATCCAACTTGCAAGTATTCTTGGTGCCATACAAATTAACAATGAAACCTAATATAATTAAATCCATGCCTATGCACAGGAAACTACTTAACTAATGTTAGTAACATTATGGTGATAGATAAGGGTCAACAGAATTAAATAGGAGCTAAACTTAGTTGGGTGGTGTTGTGATTCAGCCTGAGGCTCCTCAGGGACCGGCTGGATCTCTGCCGGATCTATGCCCAGAGGAGGTGGACAGTGAACAGGAGGGGGAGGACCAGGCAGACGGGGGAGAGGAACGTCAGGAAGAGGAGGAGGGAGAGCAGCCTGAGACCCCCAGGGGGGGCTCTCCCCAGCTAGTAGCCTGGATTCATTGGATGAAGACGCACAGGCTATAATAGACATGAGGCAGCGACGAGCAGCCAATTAGAAAGGTATTTCCATCCCTGAATTGGCAACAGCTGGGTTTGGGTGTGGTTCTCCTCAGCAGGGTTGAAAAGGCAGGCCCGCCCTTACAGTCTTGTGGAGAGTTATCAATTGGGAGTCCTTTGACCTTGCTTCAATTCTCAGCGTCTCTCATCTTGGCTTGTGGCCTAGAAGTCTGGAAGACTTGGGGGAGGCGTGGGTTTTATTATCTCCAGCGTTGTTTTTGCCAGCAAGAATCCTGTTTTATTGCCTGGCCTTCGTGAAACCTCTGTGAAGCTTCATAGTGTTCCTGTCTGTAAGAACAGTTTTTGTTACCTGTGTTTGCTTTGAATTATATAAACTGCCTTTGCTTTTTCCCAGTGTGTCTGGATACTCCTTTTGGTTGGTGTTGGCGTCTGGGGGGACTCAGACAGAACAGGTTGTGACTCCATAGAGACTCTAGGTTGATTCCTCTTTTGTCTCCTTCCGCAAGTCTTCTCTCTTCTTCTCCTATATCACCCTCCCTTTCAAACTCTCCCTCCCTACACTTTCATGGCATCTTTGCAGTCATCCTTCTCTTTCTAAATGGCCTCTTTGGAATCTGAGTTTTCATGGAAACCTTGGCAAAGGAGGCAGCATCTCAAAGGAATATTCCTTCTCCAAGTCTGAATTGACCATTGAGCCAGGTAGCAGTTGATGGAAAACATGTAAAGAATTAGTAGGTCCCTCTCCCCCTTACTCTCAGGGCATCAAGGCCAGAAGTGAAAGGCACAGTGTAATCAGCCTCCCAGCCGCCTCCTGGATGTGTCTATATTAGTTGGTTAATCTTTTCACCTTTCTAGTCACAAGCAATGCCTTTATTCTCATAGAATGTGAAAATGCCTTTGTAGTAGAGAAGCTATTGAGGAAGGTCAAGTAACAATTCAACAATACACATTTGTGAAAGTGGAACCCATGAGATTCATTTACTTTGAAAATGTGTGTATGTGTGTATGTGTTTCCCACAGGGCTCTGTTAAGGCGCAATTCTTAACAACTTTCCCCAAGAAGTCCCCAATATCTCAGGGGATGCCACAAAGAAGTAGTAGTCAACCTATTCTCCAAAGCACCTGAGGGTAGAACAAGAAGCAATGGATGAAAACTAAACAAGGAGAGAAGAAATTTCCTGACAGGACAATTAATCAGTGGAACAGCTTGCCTTCAGAAGTTGTGAATGCTCCAACACTGAAAGTTTTAAAGAAGATGTTGGACAACCATTTGCCTGAAATAGTGTAGGGTTTCTTGCCTAAGCAGGAGGTTGGACTAGAAGACCTCAAAGATCCCTTCCATGTCTGTTGTTGTTGTTATTCTTGTTATTATTATTATTATTATTAGTAGTAGTAGTAGTAGTAGTAGTAGTAGTAGTAGTATCATCATCATCATCATTAATGTCTAGGTTGAAAACTGGGGGACAAAATTCTAGAATGGTTGGGTACAGGGCTGATTCTTGAGCCAGAAGTAGAACCGTCCCATACCTAAAGATGCCTTCACCACAATGTGAACCCAACCACATGCATTACTAACAAGATGTTGAAGAGCCAGATGGGGCACCGATCTAACAATGTTAGCTGCTAAAGAAGATATGGGGTTTTTTTTCTTTTTTTCTTGTTTCCCTTCTCCCTTTTGAATTTATTTTTATAGAGGTATAGTGTAGAAAAGTGGTTTATCCAGTGAAGGGCTACGAAAATTTTTACTACCACACTGTGGGTGTGGCTTATGCAGGACACCCTGCATTTTCTTTCAACTTCTTTCAGTGCAAATTGGGTGGTCTGGGGTGGAGCTCCATTTTCGCTACCCCACTGCATTCCCCCCCTCCGGTCTGGGCAGTAGCCCATCCCTGGGCGTATGTGTCTATTTATGGCTGATTTGTCTGATTGTCAAGCTTCCAGGAATTCGCTAGCATTTTTGGATTTGGATTTGGCTTGATTTAAAATGCTAATAGTTTCTGTACTAAATAATAGTTAAGTCTATCCATGAATTTTGAGGTTAAGGAGCTTTTGTTATGTCTTCTGTTTGTTAGTTGATATTTCTAGATGCCTTCTGCCAATCTTCCCCCCGTCTGTCATACGTAGCACTTGTTATATTATGTAATGTAATATTGTTATATTATGTAATGTAAAATATAGGTGAGTCCTGTTTTTTCTTCTTGAGTTACTGGGTCTCTTGATTTGCTTAAAATATTTTGGAGGGCTTTAGTTAGTTTGCATGCTATAGTGATACCAAGTGAGAAAACAAAACAAAACCTTCTATAAAGTCTTCCAAAAATACAGCAGCTTTCTTTGATGTTGCATTAACACATTGGTGGCAAAAGAATACCCAGAATGAAAAAGTACGTATTTAATTTAGGGTTTTCAATGGGTTCTAAGTGTATGTGAAATAAAAATAGCTGCCCACTTTCTTTCTTCCCATACTCTTCCTTTATACCATCTCTAAATCTGCTGGGCTCTAGAGTTTCCTGGGAGAACAATTTTATTCTCTGCAGAGCAGAACTAAATCTTAAGGCTGCTTTCTCTCTAAGCTTTTCTTTCCTGCATTCTTAAAGTCTGACAAGGGTCTTTCTCTAGAGAGCCATCTTCAGCGGCTTCTTTGAATTTGCTGTCAGTATCTGGCATTTTTCCCCACATTGAGGTGTCATCCCTGCCAACACCTTATAGATTGCTGACTAAAAACAAAATAAAAATAAATCTAAAGTGCTGGGTTAATGGTTATGAAGAAATGTAATTTTCCATGGTAAACAGTAAGCATCATTTTGACTTTGGATGCCATTCAAATTCATTGGAGAGAAAATAAATGGTGCCCTAAATAAACATTGATGTTCTCCAGTGACTGGAATGTGAAGCAATCCATATAGCAGCACACGGTAATGATAACGTGTGATTGAAAATACAAATTTTGGATGTTTTTAGCATCTTGAGTATTGCTTTTCACTGGATTGAAATGGGTTTTTTGGATTCCTTATGTTCATCTTGGAATAAAATTCAAGACAATATGATGTCATCTAATCAATATTTCTTCTCATACATCTACTTTTAATAGTAAAACATAGCTTAATGGATAAGTGACTTATAGTTTCTATTTAAAACATGTGCTATAAATATTTCTATGTGCTATATATTCTGTCTCAAATATTCAAAACATTCTGATATTGATTGATTTAAATGAATGGGTACAATTCAATAAAAAAAGAGTCGAGGTGGCGCAGCAGGTAAAGTGCTGTACTGCAGGCCACTGAAGCTGACTGTAGATCTGCAGGTCAGCAGTTCAAATCTCATCACCGGCTCAAGGTTGACTCAGGCTTCCATCCTTCCAAGGTGGGTAAAATGAGGACCCGGATTGTG
Source organism: Erythrolamprus reginae (assembly GCF_031021105.1). Taxonomy (NCBI): domain Eukaryota; kingdom Metazoa; phylum Chordata; class Lepidosauria; order Squamata; family Dipsadidae; genus Erythrolamprus; species Erythrolamprus reginae. The sequence continues at coordinate 324,594,239 of NC_091950.1, read as the reverse complement.
GGGACAATATGCTGGCTCTGTTAAAAAGTGCTATTGCTAACATGTTGTAAGCTGCCCTGAGTCTAAGGAGAAGGGCTGCATGAAAATTGAATAAAATAAATAAATAAATAAAATTGAATACTGGATTTCAAGGGGAAATTTTCCCATTGAAGTAGACTTAAAACTATTTAATTTTATCCAGATCCATAATTATTATTTATTGTGTTGGACCGACTTTGGGACAATAAAAAAATTGCAAGTGAATATGAAATATTTTTAATTAATTCTATTTCTTTTTTCATTGATTAGCCTTTTTAAGGGGAATGAAATACTGTGTTCCACAGCCTCTCAACTTTAAAGGAGCTGTTATACCAAGTTAAATTGTTGCCAGCCTAAATATGAACTATTTTAAATTGTTTTTTCTTGTGGGAGACCTCAAAATTAAATGTAGGTTGCTATGCTGTGTTTCCAACTAGCTCTCGATCATTTATATTTTATCAATCAGTCCTACAGTGTTATTTATTTATCTATCATGTAATAACCATACTGAAGAGAATAATTTATCTGGCATAGCATGATAATTTGTATTACAATTTCACCCCCGCTGCCATAACTTGCATTCCGTTAAAGTGATGGTTTAGAAAATTACAATTCTGAGGTCTTTTTTTTTTTTTTGGCTCTCTCTTCTGACTTTCATAATTTTATTTGTCTAATTTCCAGCAGAGAATTCATCCAAAAATATGAGGGCTTGGGGGGAGAGCGGCTGGAGAAAGTTGTAAAACCTCCAGTTTTAAACCAATGCCTCAGAGACTCCTTAACATCAATATCTTTAAAAAAGAATTCTTTAAGGATTTTTTTTACAGTAATACAGAACTCAAATCTCAGTGTTTCCTTTTAATAAAACCCTACTTAACTTTCAATTTGTTCCAGGCTTTATATAATAGATTTAAAGAGATGTGGGCTATGGAAGAAATAATATTCACTTGGATCAAATATTACTTTCTACTTCTAAAGAGTGAAAGGGTTTGCTATGATTATGTTATTATTTATGACTTAGTTCTTCATCAGTTCAACAGCCTATCTTCTCATCTTTGGAAAATAGCAGCCAAAACCCTGAATTTAATCCTGACCTATATGAAAAACTAGTTATACATAGATGAAATTATGTGGAATTGCTCATCATTTTAAAAGATCTGGTTTTTAAAGCTGATGTAGGACAATTGAATTTGTACCAAAAAAAAAAGGGAGAGAAAAACTGAAGCAAGATTTTATTTTTGAGATCAAGAAGGGTTTTGTGATCTAAAACCCAAAATGGTGGTGTTAAACATATTATTTCATATGAAAAAAATAATAGCTGGGAAGCATGGATAAGCAGCATGCCGCAGATGTTGAGACAGTGCTCAAAGTTAAAAAGTTATTCAAATTAAGTGATAAGTTTGCCAAGTTTGATTTTATCAATAATTCAAAGTTTCCAAATACTTCTTACAATGTTGAATTAAGATTACTTTGGATTGGTAGACTGTTCTGCCGGGCTCCCTAGTAGGAGCCTCCCGAAAATTCAAGGGTACAAATTGCAGACACACACACATTTGAAAATTCAAAACAATGTTCTTTATCACGAAATTCAAAATAAACTAAGCACTCTTTTTGTATTGCAAAGAGCACTCATCCCAAAACAACCGGGTAGTTTGTACAATTTCCCTTAAGCAGTCACTAAGTACTTAGCTAGCAGCTGTGAAGAAACTTCACATCCCTTCTTCTTCCAACGAAGTGAGACACACACACACGTTGCTCTGCTTTGGTTTCAAAGGCATGAAAAATCAACAAAGTCCAGAAACCAGCAACACATGATTCCTGAAGAACTGCGATCAGATACTCTTTCACAATGGCCAAACCCACAAGCTGCTATTTATAGCAGCAGCCTTAATTACTGGAGCCCCACCCAACCACAGGTGGCCTCATTTTCTCTTGTAATAATCCTTCAGTTGTTGTCTCCTATGCATCCCTCTACGCATGTGTGGATGTGTCATTAATTCTTGTTCAGAATCCAAGGATGATACAGATGATTGATGTCCTTCTGGGCTGTCTGCCAAACTCCCCTCTTCCCTGTCACTCATGCTTCCTTGGTCAGAGGAGGCTTCATCGGCAGATTCCATTGGGAGCAAAACAGGCCTGCGGCATGTGGATGTCTCCCCCACATCCACCTGCAAATTCCTTGGGACAGGAGCTGGTCCAGAGCTAACCACAACATAGACTGATTTGGATCGATTGATTGATTATGTGTCATTAAGTCATTTTTCACTTCTAGTGACCACATAGATTTTCTCCATGATGATCAATCTCTAACATGCCAACCCATCTTAAATCTCTTGGTGGGATTCCCCGTTCGGGTTCGGTTCGGGTTCCGCCCAATTTTGCATAAAGTTCTTCCGAATTTGCCGAACCCGAACACCGTTGGGTTCGCCCATCACTAGTTATAAACTGTGCTGATAACGGTGGACTTTTGGCAGTTGGACTGACATTCCTATGATTTCATTGCTGTTTTCAGCATGTTTCTTTGTAAATAGACAAATATACATAGTAACTTTGCTTTCGAGTCTTCATTGGGGATTAATTACTGTTAGTTAACCGGGCTGGACAGAACAACTTTGCAGAGAAATGTTCATCTATAAATCAATTTCTATTAAAAGAAAATCAATATAAGTTTTAATTTCTGCATCAGATCATTGCATCTTAGTATTTTAAATATAATTAAGATACTAAGATATACATTCACATTTTTCAGACTCTGCCTGGGAAAGCTGAATATTTAGTGAGCCTGGAATATGTTTCTGTCAGTGTTGTGGCATGTCTTTGCAGGGAAGCCTAATCCTTGTCAGATACACTCAAGGCATTTTTTTTTCTCACTGCAAAAATGAAAAATACAAGTTTTGGATTTAGCTGTTCTGAGGCATATAAAAATTTAACAACACATTCTTAGAAGCAGACTCATGACCCAGTTAGATAAACACTCACGAGTTGTGAGATTAGCAAGATAATATTTTTCAAAAGACTTCTGACTGGATTTTCTGAGATGCTTTCTATTCTGATTGTCAGGGTTTCCTCATAGGAATATTGAGGTAAATAGTGTGTTAGATTGTGTCCATAATACTCCAACAACAAAATTGATAAAGATCTGGAGTTCAGTTATCCATTAATTCAATTTCAATTCAATTCAATTTATTAGATTTGTATGCCGTCCTTCTCCAAAGATTCGTATGTATTTAAACTCTTATAGAAATCGTTGATTTAGAAAATTATATGCCCATTAATTTTGTGGACACACAACTAAAATGTAATAGCAATGCCTGCTGTTTCAGAACAAGAATCTCTTTATCTCCCTCCTTCTTATCATATGGTGTGTGTTTTTTAAATTAAATACAATATCCTCCATCACTTTTAGTGTGTGTTGATTCCAAAACACCAGGATGGGTGTTAAAGAAATGGGATCATAAATTGAGAACTCTTATCTTTCTTTGTGTTGTGTGCACATGTTCATGTATACATGTGCATGCACTATGTCTTTTCAGGATACTTTTGGTCCCCAAAACGTAAGTATTTTTCTGAGACTCTACTTATCATAAGGTTGCACATTTGGTGGTGGGGAAATACCACTGAATATGAAATCCTTTAACTCACTACTGTTGAAATTTCGAAAAGACATTTTTTAAAGTGGGAAAGTCAGTAAGAGAACACCTTTTTCATCTTATTAGAATAAATAGAATTAAACTAAATCCTGCAACATGCTATCTTAAATCTTTTGGTAATGATAGTCAGCTGAATTATGAGTAGGTTGCTGCTAGTTCTGGAATCCTTTAAACAGTACCTTCAAACTCATGTACATCTAGAGAGGGTATTATATCAAAAGAAGTATAATTAAAATTAATACTAATTTGATTATAGAACAGGTGAGTAAGAGAATTTAACATTATTTTTCATTGTTCCACACAATGGAGTTATTATCTCTACAGCATGGTGGCTTAACAGGTTTTAGTCAATGTAGATATGGTCTAAAATATGAATATTTTAGAATAAATGTTGTATACAGCACATTTTTTCCAACCCTACTACACAAATGAATCATTTTTGATTCAACAGCATCCAGCATATAAAACTGGAATAATGCACCGAAGTATAGACCAAGAATCTACAAACAGCATCTTTAAGATTTGTGGACTTAAACTCCCGAAATTCCCCAGCCAGCATGGTATGGACAAATTCGCCGGGTACCAGGGGTGGACTACTGCCCGGTCAGGGGGGAACGCAATGGGGTAGCAAAAATGGAGCTCCACCCCAGAACACCCAATTTGCATTGAAAGAAAATTCAGGGCGTCCTGCATAAGCCATGCCCACAGTGTGGTAGTACAACTTTTGGTAGCCCTTCATTGCCTGGTACAGACAAAAAAGAGCATTATATATTTCCAAGGGAGGAACTAATAAGTAAGACAAATTATATATGTTCAGATAAGGGGCAGATGCTCCTACCACTTCTACTGGTACACGGTGTGCGCAACTTCAGGTATCTTGCGTGCACACACATTCAAGCATGTTTTGGCTTCTGCACATATGCAGGGAGCAAACTCTTGTGAGGGGACACATGTATGAGGTTTTGGTGAATGTTTGCTTCCGTGCATGCGCAGAAGCAAAAAAAATGCCAAAATCTTGCATCCCAAGACACATGTGCAAGACAGTCAAAGCTGCATGCGTAGCTCAACTTTTGCTACTGTTCCAGTAGGAACCCACTACTAAGAACATAAGAACATAAGAAGAGCCATGCTGAATCAGGCCAAAGCCCATCAAGTCCAGCATTCTGTGTCACACAGTGACCCACCAATTGTCCATGGGGATCTTGAGCAGAAAGAGAAGGCAAAACCCTCCCTTTCCCTTGACCCCCAACAAATGGTACCCAAGGGAATCCTGCCTGCCTCAACCAACAGAGAGGCGGCACATGGACATCCATTTCAATAACCACTGATACACTTGGCATCCATGAATTTGTCTAATCCTGCCTTGAAGCTATCCAGGCTGACAGCAGTCACGAACTCTTCTGGAAATGAATTCCATAAAGCAACGACCCTCTGGGTGAAGAAATATTTTCCTTTATTTGTCATCGCTTTCTTACCTATGAGCTTTAGGGAGTGCCCCCTTGTCCTAGTATTGTGTGACAGATAAATACTTTTCTCTATCCACCTTTTCTATCCCATGCATGATTTTATACACTTCGATCAAGTCACTATTAGTTCAAATGATGTCATTCAGCATCTGAGACCTTGGTTCATATTCCCTAAGCTATATAGCTGTTGAGTCTCAGGATGTAAGACTGATCCTTTTCAATAATTGAGTCTACTGTGGAATATCTTTGGAGATTCTCAGTCATCTAGGTCAGGGGTAGGCAAAGTTGGCTCTTCTATGACATGTGGACTTCAACTCCCAGAATTCCTGAGCTAGCATGATTGTCTCAAGAATTCTGGGAGTTGAAGTTCACATGTCATAGAAGAGCCAACTTTGCCTACCCCTGATTCTAGGTCATGGTTTTCCCAAAGATGCTTTTTCAAGAGGCAACTGATCTTTCTGATTTTATTTTGAAGATGTTTCCTTCTCATCCAAGAGGTTTCTTCAGCTCTGAAATTTCTTGGATAAGAAGCAAAACATTTTCAAAGAAAAATCAGAAAGTCCAGTTGCCTCTTGAAAAAGCACTTTTGAGATTACTGTGAAATAGTTCAGTAGAAGTTCATTGTTCTCTCATACAGTGACACTGTTCGAGGAGAACAATGAAGATCTGTCTAGTCAACAATGCCTTTTATCTATTTAAATCCATTTTTAAACTAACCCCGTTCTTTTATACTTCTTTGCTTATATCATTTGTAATTATTTGATTAATATATTTTGCAGCAATTGTTTCCACAGGAATATAAAGAATGTACATGAAACAAAATTGGCTGTATGATAAGGATCTGGAGGCGGAGTGAAAAGGAGGCTCAGCCTAGGATCTTTATGTAGCCATAAGCAAACCAAGTTCAGCCCCCCTTCTGATTGCTGTTGGCCCTTATCTAACTATTACCTGATATCAGCCATTAGCTGAGGAGATTCCTGTGCATAGGTTTTAGCAATAAATCAGTTTAATTGAACCTTTCACACCTGATAATGGCAAAGAACTATAAGGTAGCTATAGAAGAAAACATTGACTGGATGTATAAAATATATAAAGCATAAATTATATGCTGTTTTAAATATTTCTCTTGAAGTGAATGGATATGATCCAAGAGTTGTTCACACTTTCAGGTGGTGCCAAAAAATGTAAGTGACACCCTGGAGGTATTTTGTAAATTAAGTAGAGGGTGTTTATGAAAAAGCAACAATGACTTTGTAAAATTATTTGTGTGTGTGTGTGTGTGTGGTTAATGTCTGGATATACTAAGATACGCAGCAGCTGGATAGGACTTGTCTAGGTACCAGAATTTATAGTATGGTAATTCAGGAACCAGTTCAGGTAAATAACGAAGACACCTTTGTAGAAAAACAGTAGTAAACAGTTCTACTCTTTATTTCTTCAGTTCAAGCAAAGTATCTTCTGTCTTAGTCTTCTATTTACAGGAATAAACTTTACTTTAGCTATATGCTATAAGCTATAAGTTTACTTACATATGGATACTAAACCAATCCAGGTTTCTCCGTATCAACACCACAGCTCTAACTCAATACTTAACTCATGCTCAAACTGCTTCAGCCAGCCAACTAACAACCATCTAAAACACCACCCTACCATATTGTAAAGGTGCTTTACATTTTATAATGCTCTGGCCCAATAAGGTTGCAGGTTATTCCCTATGACTCGGCATCCATTACTGTTTAACATGCTTACAACCTTCTTTTACTTTATATGGCAACACAATGGCATATCACCTAGGATCGAGATAATCCTTGACAGTTAAATCCATATTTCTATATACTTTTATTCCCACGAGAGGAATTATAAAACCACTGCACCTAAGGCTGCTCTGGTGTGATAGATAAACACAAATCTATGCCTTATTTTGAAACAGAGCTATAAAGAGGACAATAGTTCAATGTAAAATATGACTGAGTGGAGAGATGGAAGGAATGAGATCCTAAGACTGTTCATCATTTTCACAGGCAAGTACTTTGCTCATCAGCTCTGGAGAGACTGCATTGCCAACAGAGAAATAATTATCCCGTGAGCATGAAGAGGGTAAGAAAAAAAGTAAAACCTCTGATAAAAGTCCATTCCTATAATTTTCCTAAAGGGAAGGATGATTCATGTATTGCACACATCTCAAGATTACATAATTAGCAGAAATCCTTAAAATCATAGAAGTCAGTGAACAATCACTTTGTAAAGTCACAATTTGCCACTTGTACTGTGACATTGTGCTTCTCAGTGCTGATCCTAGTGCCAGGTTCTAATGTCCACCATCTTCTGCTCTGATTCCTTAAAAAGTCAGGAGGAATCTGATAGTACCCATTCCAACTAATATGGTTTATTAATGTTCTGTCGGGCTCTCTGGTAGAATCCTCCCGAAAATTCACAGGTACAAATTTCAGACACACACACGTTTGAAAATTCAAAACAATGTTCTTTATAATGAAAATTCACTTAAACTATACCCTCTTTTTGTATAGCAAAGAGCACTCCTCTCCAAACAAACTGGTAATTGTTACAAGTCCCTTATCAGTTCTGAGATACTTAGCTTGCAGCTGCGAGGCAATTCACAGTCCTTCTTCTTACACAAAGTGAAACACCCTTTGCTCTGCTTTAGTTTCAAAGCGAGGAAAAAGCAACACACCAAGGTCGAAGTCAGCAAGGCAGGCACGAAACACAACAATCAGATAAACCTCCACAATGGCCAAACCCACAGGCTGCTCTTTATAGCTGCCTCACTAATTACCACAGCCCCACCCAACCACAGGTGGCCTCATTTTCTTTGATAATAATCTCTCAGTTGTTGCTGCCTATGCATTGCTCTCCGCATGCATGGCTGTATCATTAACTCTTGTTCCAAATCCAAGGAGGAGCTAGATAATTGATCTCCTTCTGAGCTGTCCGCCACATTCTCCTCCTCCCTGTCACTCCTGTCTTCTTGGTCAGAGGAGCCTTCATCAGCAGTTTCCACTGGGAGCAAAACAGGCCTGCGGCATGTGGATGTCTCCCCCACATCCACAGTCCTTGGGGCAGGAGCTGGGCCAGATCTAACCACAACAATTAAAAGGCAAAGTCTTATGCGATCTGCAGTAACTTTGAGGTCTGGCATACCCCTCTTTGGAAAAACAGCACTTTAACAGCACCATTGACGTTGAGTTCTCAAAAGTTTCATGCCATCTCAGAAGGTCTCCTCAAATATAATAGGTTTTAACCCATTACATTTATTAACTAATAAGATACTTGTAATTTGTCTCACATATATTGTGCAACTTTTCTTGAACACTCCCTAGGGCAGGGAGTTGAGTTAGAAGATTTCCAAGCTTCCTTCCAGCCCTCTGATTCTATCCTAGTGACTCAATGCACCTCATTTAAATGAGCCACAGCTTACGAAAGCTTTTGATATTTTTTGCCATGTTTATACTAACATAGCTGTCTTCCTAGAATGTCTTCAGTCAAAAATCAGTTCTTTAGTTGATATTGGAGCTTCTATATATTTATGTGGGAGGTTCTGTAGAGTGAAATATTATTTTAGGGTTTGGGGTATTTTTGTTTCTTATCTTCTAATCGTTCCCTTCCTTTGCCCAATCCCAGGGGTCTTCTCTCCCCATGCACATTTATTGTATTTTTCATAGTATAAGACACACCTCCCCCCCTCCCCCACAAAAGAGGCTGGAAATTTGGGTGTGTCTTATACTCTGAATGTAGCTTTCTAGAAACTTTTTTTCCCAGCCATAATGAGGTGCTAACAATCTTCCTGGCTCTTCCTGGATTGCAGGCTTTTTCATTGCTACTCTCTTCAAAGAAGGTGTTTTCCTAGCCCTAAATCTTGGCAGGCTTTTTTCATTGCTACTCCATCTGAATACGTTTTTTTAAAGCCCTAACCAGGGGATAAAATAATGTGCTGAAGCTGTTCAGATTAAGGATAGTAGCTAGATGAATACATGGTAGGTAGATTCCTCCCCCCACTTATTTTCCTCCCCCAAAACTAAGGTGTATCTTATACTCTGGTGCACTTTATACTCCGAAAAATACGTTAAGTAAAATAATGAGTTCCACTGAAGTTAACAATGATGTCCAGTAACAAATATTTTTGTCCATCTTGCAAATTAATTTAGTAGGCACAAGGCTGGATTTGCTTACATTTCAGGCATACACATTTCAAGACTGTAGGGAATATAATGAAACCTATAGGTGTTTTATTGCAGTGACCCAAATGGTAGATGTATTTTTTTCCTGCTTCTGTTTGCTGAGTCCTCAACAGGTATAATGAATATTTAGTTTTTTAAAGTGGGATTTCAGCTTGCTATCATAAATGTCCCTGGAACAGTGGTAATAACGTACAAATCTATACAAAGGATGCATGAGTGAACAGATGTGTTGATTGGATATCCTATCAATATTTTTTTGAACCAGTTTCAATATTAAGGGGGGGTGTATTTTTTCTTTCTTCTCCTTTCTAATTATTTCTTTTGTGGCATAATATATAATAATGAACTTGAATCTTCTGTTGAAATTGAATGATCATGTTCACAAATTGACATAGCTGCACTTACAATAATAAAATGGAAAGTCCAGGAAATGAGAATAGCTTCCCGTTTCTTGAAACATCAAGAAAATACATACAAAAGTTTGTATTTAGGGTAAAAGCTAACTATATTTACAGAGGTTGTTCATTTTATAAAGCTTTTCACCTAGAAAGCATAAGTTCACAGCCACCTTGCTGCTGAAATCTGCATTGAGTCACCTAATTTCTGAATGCCCTTTGTGATTGTGATGTCACTATGTCATTATCAGTGATCTAATATTGCTACCAAAGCTGCAGAATTTAAGATGAAGGTTGGGAGTGGAAATGCCAAAAGAACAAAACACAAAAGGATAAAGGGAAGACATAAAAAGAGGGAGGGAGAGAGACAGAGAGAGAGACAGAGAGAGAGACAGAGAGAGAGACAGAGAGAGAAAGAGAAAAACATTTCCCCCTGCTAAATATAGGTTGTATTGATCCATTTCCCAGGCATAAGAAATAGGGAGGGTGTGTGTGAAAAAAATGATAAGACATTTCATGGGTTTGCACCCAGCAGCTATGTCCTAAAGAATTGCATTCCTTTTGATTCATTCAATTTTTTCATCAAACAAGACATCAAAACTTTAGGTTTTAAGTATTTCAATAACCATGAAAAAATTGAGAGAATAGAACCATGCCTTCTGGCTACAGACTAAGATAACAACTCTCTTTAATAATAAATAGAAGTGCAATGACTGAGCTTAGGTTTTTTAAACTTTTTATTTGATTTTTACTTATGTGTCACCATTTGAGTTCAATGGGGTTGCCAATGCAGATTATTATATCTGCTCAATTAAGTATAACTGCCTTTAACAATCCACCAAAAGTTCATATTTTTTCTATGCCAGTGGCTATTTGTATTGGAGTCATGTTATTGCTATAGTAAAATGCAGACTAAGAATGTTCCTGAAACAAAGCATCTTATTGATTGAAATTGCAATGAGCTATTATTGTTGTTGTTGTTATTATTATTATTATTATTATTATTATTATTATAATATATTATTATTATTATTATTATTATTATTCATCATCATCATCATTATAATCATCTTGAAAACCATTTGCTATTGTTGTTTTGAAATAATCCCTAAGGAGATGGAAAACTTGAGATAGCCAGAAAAGGAAATAAATGCTGATACAAATACACAAGACTGTTGCACGTAATGCTCGGCTCTGTTTCGTTTGATTGATCTTTACTCAGGATGGCTCTTTGACACCATCTGAATGTTGGATATTTCCAGATGGAAATATTTGTGAGTCTTCTGTAAATGCCGAACATCAGCTGTGGTTTTCCTGATACACTTCAAAATGATTTTGGAATCTTGAACTACATTGTGGCAAACAAATACAAATTACTCTTACCCTCCCACAGAAGTCCCTGAGAACTTAGGAACCATATGCAACAAATATCTTACATAATAGGCCTTGATACTGTATCATAACAAGTCAGAAACCACTTGCTTCAGGTGTTTGGAAACCTAAAATTCTGCAGACCTGACGGAACACTGCATTGCTGGACATTTTTTTTAAAAATAAAAGACCAAATGAATACATGGAATGTGTGAACCAAGTCCTCCAATTGCTGTGCCATGGAAATAACATTTATTTATTTATTTATTACTTAGATTTGTATGCCGCCCCTCTCCGAAGACTCGGGGCAGCTCACAACATGCAAAACATTGCAAAAACACTTTGAAAATAGAAAGTAAGGGAGGGAGGGAGGGAAGGAGGGAGGGAGGGAGAGAGAGAGGGAGAGAGGGAGGAAATAAATGAGAATATTTGTAGCTCAGGATTTTAAAAAATATATTTATTTATTTTGTCAAGTGTATGTCCTTGGTGCTATTTGAGCTTGGCTGTTTTCTTTTCATTACCCAAACTAGGTAATATCATTGGTGCTTGTAAGTTCAGTTTGGGTTTGCTCTCAGTTTATATTCTAGTGGCTTGTCCTGTCATGTGTTGGTACGGGTGGTCCAAAAAAACAGCTCTTTGTTCTCCCTACATGTATGTACATTTTAATGCTTTAATTATATACAGGTATATAGCTTTTTCAGAGTATAAGATGCACCTTCCTTCCTTCCCACCCATCCCGCCGTGGAAAAAAAAAAGATGCTGAAAATTTGGGTGCATCTTAATACAAATGTAGCTTTTCCCCCCAAGTTTCCCCCCCCAGCCCTAACGAGGTGCTAACAATCTTCCTGCTTACTTGGAGGATTTTTTCATTGCTACTCCAAAGACTTTTTTTCCCCAGCCCTAAGTCTTTGCAGGCTGTCTTTGCTACTCCCTCTGAAGAAGGTTTTTTTCCTACCCTAACCAGGGGATAAAATAATGTGCTGAAGCTGACCAGACTAAGGACACTAGTCAGAAGAATAACTGGTAGGTAGAATTTTTCCCCTATTTTCCTCCCCCCAAGACTAAGGTGTGTCTTATATGCCAGTGCCGAAAAATATGGTATGTTATGTAATAGTGGCCACAGTTAACTCAGAAGTTTATTACAGAACTCATGCCAGGCCTGGCAGGTACAGACTTAAGCAAATAATACACACACAGGTTTATATATAACAAGCTGCCTGAGGCAGCACCCAATCCCGCAGAGAGAAACTTCCCGCTTACATTGTAACTGGGGCTGGCGGCCAATCAGCACCCTGGATAGGGACGCCTATCGCCCGGCTCTAATCTGCGGCTGTAACTGAGCAGATACAACACTCCTATCCCTTTCGTTAGCACATACATAATCTTTCAAATATTCCGGCCTCTTACAAAGACGTCCCGATCTCCGTGGCTCTATTACTTGTTCCTCCCCGGTCTCCAGACTCGCCTCTCTGCTTCCCTCGCTTCCAAACGGCGAGGCTTCTGCCGAGCTGTCAGTTTCCCCATTACTTCCGCCCCGGTTTAGGGTTTCCTCCATAACGATTCCGGGGTGGCCTTGACCTCTTTCCTCGCTAGTAGCCATTCCCTTGTCTGACCGAATTTGGTCCAAATGTCTCCTCCACACTCGGCCATCCCGTAACATGACCTCAAACGACCTGGGACCCAACTCCCTGCTTATTTCTCCTTCAGCCCAATTCTGCTCTCCAGAATATGAGCGCGCAAACACTCGGTCACCTACTCTCACCTTTCTGGCCGGGGTTTCTGGCCAGGGCACCGACTGTGAATACCACGGATGAAGTCTATCTAAGACTATTCGAAGTTTGCGACCCATTAATAGTTCAGCAGGGGTCTTGCCAGTGGCCACACAGGGTGTCGTGTGCTGTGCTAATAACAGATCTGCCAACCTTTTCTGCCATGAACCCCCAGTCATCTTCTTTAAAGACTCCTTGACTGACCTCACTGCCCGTTCCGCCTGCCCATTACTGGCCGGGTGCCAAGGCGAGGTCAGCGCATGGCGGATGCCCACCGATGCCAAGAACGACTCGAACAGTACAGATGTGAATTGTGGGCCGTTGTCCGAAACCAGGAGGTCTGGGAACCCCTGTGTGGCAAATACTGTCATCAGAGCCTCTGTAATCGTTTGTGACTGTGTGGATTTAAGGTGCACCACCTCTACCCACTTAGAGTGAGCGTCCACTATTACCAAGAAAGACTGCCCCATGAAGGGGCCGGCCAAATCAATATGTATCCGAGCCCAGGGGCCCGCAGGCGGCTCCCAGGCCAATGGCTCTCCTCGGGGAGGGAAAGGCCGGTGCTCTTGGCATGTCCTACAATCTGCCACTCTTTGTTCTACCCCCTTATCCAGCCCCGGCCACCACACGTAATCCCTTGCCAGGCTTTTCATGCGCACAATGCCTGGATGGCCATCATGCAAAAGAGCTAACACCTGGCTGCGCTGCCTACTCGGGATTACCACCCTGCACCCTCTCAGCAGAATTCCCCTTTCCACGGAGAACTCGGCTCGACACCTGAAGAAAGGCACATACTCCTCGGCAGGGGCTGAGACAGGCCACCCCCTTAACACCCATTGCCTCACTTGGGACAAAGTGAAATCCCGCCCAGTTTCCCAGGCTACCTCGGCTGCAGATAAAATATGACCCCCATCTGTCAGCGCAAAGACAGAACATGCAGGTGCGGGGTCCACTAAAACTTCGGCCAGGGGGCATCTGCTAAGGGCATCTGCATGAGAAATATGGCGCCCAGGTTTGTATGATAAAGTGTAACTATAATTAGCAAGGAAAACTATCCATCGTGACATCCTGGGGGAGATAACCACAGGGCTTTGACGTGACCCAGACAATAAACCCAATAATGGCTGGTGGTCAGTCACCAGCTCGAAGTGACGGCCATACAGGTACTCGTGGAATCTTCGGACTCCAGCAATCAGAGCCAGCGCCTCCTTGTCGATGTGGCCGTAATTACGTTCCGCTTTAGCCAGCGTGCGGGAGAAGAACGCCAGGGGAGCTTCTGTGCCATTGGGCAGTCTGTGGCTTAAGACTGCGCCCACCCCGTATTGAGAAGCGTCGCAGGTGAGTACCAGGGGCAGTCCAGGTGAGTATTGAGCCAGGATATTATTAGAAGTGAGTAGCTCTTTAACCCCCAAGAACGCGGCTTCCTCCTTCTTTCCCCAATGCCAAGGGGACTGTTTGTCCAGAAGTCTGTGCAGAGGCTCAGCCACTGATGCTTTATGCGGGATGAAGACCGCATAAAAATTAAGTAAACCCAGGAACGCCTGGAGCTCTCCCTTGGATTGTGGCCTGGGGGCATCCCTGATGGCACGAATCTTTTCAGGAGTGGGGTGTATTCCCTGCCCATCCACCGTGAAACCCAGGAACTCGACTCTGGGCACCCCAAACACGCATTTCTTAGCTTTCAGTTTAAGCCCAGCTTCCTTAAATTTAGCCAAAACCCTCCTTACTCGAATCATTAGTTCGTCTGTGGAACTCCCCGACACTAGAACATCGTCGAAATACGGCACAGTTCCTTCCAGTCCATATAACAGGCGCTCCATCAACCCTTGAAAGATGCCGGGGGCGATGGAAACCCCGAATTGCAGTCTGTGGCACTTAAACACCCCCCTATGGGTGATGATCGCCTGAGCCTCGGCTGTCAGGGGGTCTACGGGGAGCTGCTGGTACGCTTGGGACAAATCGAGTTTGGCAAACACCCGACCCTCCCCCAGAGTATGAAGCAGCTGTTGCACCACTGGCAAGGGGTATGAATGGTGGGCCAATGCACGATTCACAGAGCACTTATAATCCCCACACAGTCTGATTCCCCCATCCCCCTTGAAAGCAATCACCACAGGGGTCTCCCAAGCAGCCTGATCTACCGGCTCTAAAACCCCCTGGGCAATTAATCTGTCCAACTCTGCATCCACCTTAGGACGGAGGGGAATAGGGACACGACGGGCCTTTAAACGAACTGCTGGAACCTTAGGATCTAAATTGAACGAAATGGGGGTGCCAGTATACCGACCCAAATTGCTGTCAAAAACGGCAGGGAACTCCCGTGCCAGCTGTTCAAATCCCGACTCCCCCACGATAGCATTAACCCCCTCAACGGAGAGTCCCAGAGAAGAGAACCAGTCCAGTCCAAGCAGGCTGGCAAAGGGTCCATCCACCACTACGAGAGGCAGCCGACCAGCGAAAGTCTTGAAGCAGACTGCAAAACGACCTTCTCCAATGATAGGAATTGCAGCTCCTTGGTAATCCCTCAGGCTCAAAGCGCAGGGCAGCAGACGACTCTTCCTCCAGGCAGGGAAACAGCGCTTGAGGGTGGCCCATGAAATTAATGAATGAGCAGATCCGGTGTCTACTTGCATGTTACAGCGAGAACCCCCCAATTGAACCACCACAGAAATTTTCTCAGCCGAGCCGGCGGTCCTCCTGACATAAGATGGAACAGGACGAGGGCAGCTGTACACCGCGTTGCAGTCATCTCTTCTGGGGGGGGGAAACCGTCTCTGACCCCGAGAACTGAAGCCAGAAAACTCACGCTGCTCTCGGAACGGGGCAGCAGGGGATCTACGAGACCGGCAAACTCTGGCAATGTGACCCTTGGCACCACACCGCCAACATGCCACATCTCGGGACGGGCAATTTGAACGATAATGACCCCCCCCACAGCCACGGCACGGCGACAAAGGAGGACGAGGACGTCCCGTCGGTGCTTCCCTAGCCCGATTAGTAGTCAATCTGCAGACCTCTTCCTCTTCTTCGCCCCCTAGATCGCCCACCTCCTCCGGGGCCAGCTTGGGTTTATCCGGGACAGGGGTTGTCTTTTGCGTGGCATTAACTGAGCTGTCCATAGAAGCCAAAGATTGTGTAGATAACTCGAAAGCACGAGCCTCCGCCACCGCAGCTTGGAAGGTTAAATCCCGGATCGCCAGGAGACGCCGCTTGAGGCGACCGTCTCTGACTCCGAAAACTAGTCTATCCAAAAGGTAGTCATTAAGGTCCCCAAACTCACAATATAACGCCGCTCTACGGAGAGCAGCCAGAAAGTCATTAATAGACTCCCCTTCGGCTTGATTTCGCTGATAAAAAGTGTAGCGACGAGCACACCTCGAAGGGGCAGGGGCATAATGATCTTGTAACGTTTTCAAGAAATCATCCCAAGCCACATCATGGATGGAAACTGGGGCAAACAGGGCACGAGCTGTTTCAAACATATCGGGTCCACAAAACCCCAAAAAATAGGACCTCTTTCTATCCCCAGAAATGTCCTGGTATCCATTTGAGATCAGGAAACAATCAAAACGGGCGACATAGGAGTCCCACGTCTCCCCTTGAGGATCAAAGGGGGGGAATGTTAAATGCACAGACATCCTGACTTACTGTCTCCACTGTCAATCTTCAGCATAGGCTCGCTACCTCGTCGCCAATGTAATAGTGGCCACAGTTAACTCAGAAGTTTATTACAGAACTCATGCCAGGCCTGGCAGGTACAGACTTAAGCAAATAATACACACACAGGTTTATATATAACAAGCTGCCTGAGGCAGCACCCAATCCCGCAGAGAGAAACTTCCCGCTTACATTGTAACTGGGGCTGGCGGCCAATCAGCACCCTGGATAGGGACGCCTATCGCCCGGCTCTAATCTGCGGCTGTAACTGAGCAGATACAACATGTTAGTGTGTCCATGAAATATATATGTCCAGAAAAAGATAGGAAGGAAGATGATTAGTAATCGTTTTTCTGGAACAGAAAATTGGAAGGCACAGCAAGAGATGGAAGGACATGGCAGCCTGCAGCACAAACTAAATCCTTTCCAAAATTATTTTGCCAAATTATCTAAATCTAGATACCGTATTTTTTGGTGTATAAGATGCACCTTTTTACTTCAAAAAAGTGCCTCAAAAACTGAGTGCGTCTTATACTGCTGCATCTTATACTGGGTGCGTCTTATACTGCTGCAGGTGTGGGGGGAGTTGGGCAGCAGTCAGCAGTGACAGCCTTCCCGTGCTTCATTGGCTGTCCCCAAGGCCGCTCGGCAACCCTTGGGTGCTTCCCTCCCTGCGGGAAACCGGCAGGCATTGCCCAAGGAGCCCTCACAGCAGGTGGAAAAGCAGCTCGAGCAAGCAGCTGTGGCAGGGGCTGGGCAGGGGCTGCCTCTCTCTGGCTGAGGCAGCTTCATTTGGAGCGGCCTTCACCAATTGCCACTGCCATCCAAGGCCATCCCGCCGCTGGCCACGCATACCAACCCTGGTTGCAAAGAGGGATGGCGGAACTCCTTTTGTCCTTTACTTCGGCATCAGGGAGAAGACAAGCAGCATCTGCGCTAGTTTCCAAGCCTCCTGCATGACTGATTCTCTTTCTGGGAGCCCCATCTCCCCCTGCACCCCCCCGCACCCTACATTTCATCCTGCATTCCAAAAGTGCTTTTCTCTCCATTTAGGACCAGTGCTCTTTTCTCAGGGTGGGAGAAGAGAGCCCTAAGCATTACCTTCAAGCTCCGTGCAAAGCCACAGGTGCTTCCAGCATTTTTTGGCTGGGCAAAAGATGCGGCGGTGGAGAAGGATGCCTGAGAATCTCTGCCACCACGTCTTTTGCCTGGCTGAAGATTGCCAGAAGCACCTGTAGCTGCCTTGCACAGAGCTTGAAGGCAGTGCTTGGAGCTCCATTCTCCCCGCTGAAATGGCGGGTGCGTGGGGTGGGGGGGGAGACGGGGCTCCTAGACAGAATCAGTTACACAGGAGGCTTGGAAACTAGTGCAGACGCCACTTGTGTCCAGGTGGTTCCTCCTCCCTGGTGCCCTCTCTCTCTTTCACATACACACACACATGCACACATGCAGACGAGGGAGCAGAGAGGAAAGATGGTCCGAGCCGGGTTGGGAAAAGTAAGCCCGGCAGCCTTGGGAGAGTTGGCAAGGGAATTGTCTTTTTTGACAGTAAGGGAGTTGTCTATAAGGAGCTTGTTCCTCAAGGACAGACAGTTAACGCTGCCTACTACGTGGATGCATTGGAAAGACTCTGAAAAAGGGTCATCTCCATCACGACAATGCGCCTTGCCACAACACGCTACGAGTCCGTGAGTTCCTGGCGAAACACCAGGTGCCAATGCTGCCCCACCCCCCTATAGTCCTGACGTTGCCCAGCAGACTTTTTTTTTGTTCCCTCAGATTAAGGCAACTCTCAAAGGAACCCATTTTTTGTCCATAGAAGAGATCCAATCAGCCGTGACGAAGATCTTGCAAGAGGTCCCCGAAGATGCCTTCCAGGGTGCGTACCAGTCATGGCAGAGTTGCTGGAAAAAATGTGTAGAGGCCCAACGACAATACTTTGAAGAATTTTAAGTGTTTGTGCAAATCTGTTCAATAAATTACTTAAAAAAAAATAAGTGCATTACTTTTGGAACGCACCCTGTAGGTTTGGTACTATGCAGGTCATTTTGTTGCTGATGAATTGCTGCTTTCGATCTGTAGTGCTCTTAAGAGTCCTTTGGACCTCAAGGAGATCAAATCAGTCAGTCCTAAAGGAAAGCAACTTTGACTGTTCCTTGGAAGGAGAGATATTGAAGCTCAAATACTTTGCCCATCTAATGAGAAAAGAGGACTCATTGGAGAAGACTCAATGTTTGAAAACTCTGAAGGCAAAAGGAGAAAAGGATGCATGGTTAGATAGTATTGTTGATGCAATGAACATTAACCTCAGAAGACAATGGAGGACAAAGGGGCTAGCATGCTATAGTTCATGGGATCATGAAGATTACATTGAAATTCTGTTCCTGTAGTATTAACCAGTAAGTGGGGGATTGCCTTGACAAACACATCGAAATCTGTGCAATTAGCAATTATATAAACCTAACAGCATCAGTATAACTGCATTCTGGATAAAGCTATTTGTTAATCTTTCCTTCACATGCTTATCTTCATGTATTAGTGCTGATTATAGACTAGAGTTAACTACAAATACATTAAATGGCTCCATTTTTTTTCATTCTTGGTTTTTTGATGGGGAGTAGGAGGAAGAAAATTTAGCATCTTCATTTGCTTTTGGGTATCACTTGGAATAGCAGTGCTATGGATCAAATAGTGTCCAATTACATTCCCTGCAGGGGGAGAAAAACCCAAGAGATCAGCAGTCTTTTATGTTTTTGCCTAAAGGTTTCAAATGTAAAAACAAATTAGGTGTCTAAAATAAAATTAAGGATAATAAAATTGATTTTTATGCCAGACTTGTTTGTACTCAATGACACAGACTGACTGGGCAGGTAATTGTTATAATCGGTTTTAGAATGAGAATTTAGGAAGCAAATTAATTTTATTCGTTCTTGGACAGTTAAAAAGGATATTGAAAGTTAAAATGCTGGAACACTGGAAATGCACAGGAAAAAATGGACAACTTGGGTAGAGGCAATGATTTCCTAGAAAAACAAATTATGAAATAATGGAATAATAATAAATAAGTCAGTGCAATTATACATTTTGGAAGGCTTTGAGAACAAGTATCCACTTGATATTTTGTAAGTTTATAATACTAATGGATTGGGAAGGAACTAGAATGAGAGATAAATAATTTGGTTTGGGTTTGATTAAAATTATTTGTAGGATTAGTCACACTTCAAAAATGATTCAGAAATAGTCTTTCAGATTTGAAGCAAACCTAGCACCTTTCAGCTCTCCATTAGAGCTGTTCCTCTATTCCATCATAAAATCTTTCATCCACTCAGCCTTCATACGCTGTAATATTTCCACTGACTGCTCCTGATTCCAAGGGTCAATTCTCAACCATCTTGCCTGAGTACTTTCCATTGTTGGATGCAAATGCATCACTACCTTCACTACCAAGGACAGATGCACACAAAGCTACAGCATCTAGGATACAGCACAATAGAGAGCACCCTGCTAACGTTAGGCATCTTTCCTGGCTTGCAAATCAGAAATTCAGTGGACTAAGACACATGCAGAATTATACAAAGAACCTGTACATGTAATCTATCTCCTAATTCTCATTCATGAATGTTCCACTTCTCAAAGGCCAAGGACAAACCAGTGTTTTAGTCTTGCTTGCTTGCTTATTTCCCTCCTCCGTGGCATAAATCACTTTCTTCCTATTATTTTTCAATTTCCCAATTTTATTTGGTTGATATTCACCTTTCTGATCAGGTGTAAAGAGTAAATTAACCTTTTCTATTTCAGCCAATTCAACCTGGGATCAAGTAGCAAATGATATAGCTATCAAAACCATTACCAAGATGACTCCGGCAATTTATAAGTTTTCAGACAGTTGAGAAAGACACACCAGCTGCAAGATGAAGAAAATTCAGCCACAAAAGCTCTGTATTCATTGTGCTCACTCAATACATGCCCAGCAGCATGGATCTCATGGGATATGTGTGTTGAAGGAGCGATGAAGAAGAAGAGCTGATTTTCAGCAATTCTTTCACTAACTTTTTGGTGCCTCAAGTATCCACTTGCAAAGATAGATTAAAGCCTGCAAATATCTCTTTTTTCAGGGAAGAATTGACACTTCTCCAACATTAACCTGGAAGCTGATCAGAGGAGGTATCCAGCTGGTTTGGACCAGTATTGGCAAATTGGTAGTAGTCATTTGCAGGTGAGCCTGCCCACACCTCTTGGTGCTATGCCGTCATATATAGCCACATTTTCAAGCTGTGTGCATGTGTGCAAACCACATGTGCAAGCAAAGCACATGCAGGCTCACATTTTCAGTGCTGGGTGAACCAGTAAATTATGTGAATCCCACTTCTGAAAGTGATAATCTGCAAATATTTTTTCCAAAGGTTAAGAGTGCTTAAATTGCAAAGATATTCTTTTTTTAAAAAAACAACACATTTATAAGTTTATTCAATAATTATCTAACAGGTTGCATAAACTGCAAATAAATTTATGATTCGGTAAACTCAGGCAATAACTATCAATTTAACAATAAACCTACATTAAAAACAAACGTAGAACAGTTATATATTGCTTTATCTAGTTAGATGGCATGGACTGCTGCTTGATTCAAGTGAGATAAAGTTTTTGATGTTTGTGAGATTAAAGTATGTTTTCAGTGCCTAGGTTTGCTAACACTATGAACCACTTATCCACATATATAAAAGTACCACTTTCTCAAATGTGACATATGGGCTGGTGCTTGGTATATATGCCTGGTTAAATGATGGAGAGATAATGACTATTGCACGAAGATAACACCTGTAATACTTCTGCTATCCACCTCTGCTCAATAGATTGCTGTCTATTGAGCAGAGATGTTGGATGTTATTGATGCCTTGTTTGTTTGTGTTAACAGAACATTCCTTGGGAAGAAGAAAATAAGTGGAGCAAAAGAAAGAGTTCAGAAATTTGTCATTAGGAGATCAGGGAATAGATTTCCCCAAACAGATCATGTGCAGACTCTCACATTTTTATTTCAGTTGGAAGAATTGGTGCAACTGCAAAAATGGAACAAATGAAATGTTCAGGCATGGGGGAAAAAAATCAGCCCAGGTTTTTCAATGAAAAAGGAAGGGTTCAAGATAAGCCTGAGGTATTCAAACACTTGTGGGCTGTCAATCAACTTTTTATGATGGCAGAAAATTAGCGCCATAAAAGACATTTGGATTGGGTTGGATTGGGTTAATTTAGTCTAGTCTGATCAGCTGTCTCCCTGTCTAATATTGCAAGGGGATAACAGCAAGCTGAAAGTTGTATTCATTTGACCTGAAAAATGTTCTTCTTCCAGCAGGAGAATTTAGGATTTCGCCCCAGTTAAGACAAATGAATCCTGTTAAAAATATCCTAGATAAATCTCATAACTTCCTTTAGATAAGGAAATTGAAAGAGCTCCATTAAGTGCATATTTATTTCTAGGCAACATTCAAAGTATTTGGGCTTAGAATCTCATATCTTGAGGAATAGCTCTTCCTCAAACAACCCATCTGTCTTAGATTTGGAAAAGTATCGCGGCCATATTGGCTGAAATATATTGGATGGTGGTTTAAAGTTAGCCTTCTTAGTGCAAATATTTTGCTTTGTTTGTCTAAGAACTATATCGGGTATTAATTGAGGATATTTTAGGGTCTGGTGAAGGTCCAAATTTTCTGCTAAGCATTTATGAATTTTTAGTGCTTCTGTCTTTATGCTCAAATAAATGAAGTTGGACAGAATGAAAATAACTGCATTTCAGATCAATCACCAGCAGAAAGAGGGAGAGAATGATGGAAGAAAATTAAAAACAGTGCTGAATAGAATATGAGTGAGTCTGCGGAGAGGGGCGCCATACAAATCTAAATAACAATAACAATAACAATAACAATAACAATAACAATAACAATAACAATAACAATAACAATAACAATAACAATAACAATAACAATAACAATAACAATAACAATAACAATAACAATAACAATAACAATAACAATAACAATAACAATAACAATAACAATAACAATAACAATAACAATAACAATAACAATAACAATAACAATAACAATAACAATAACAATAACAATAACAATAACAATAACAATAACAATAACTGTTAAGTCTGTAAAAAGAAATTCTGTAAAAAATACTGTCTCTGTCAATTTAAAATGTGAATAAACCAAGGTCGCGTCTGATTGGTTAAGACGCACGGCCGTTTCTTTTAGGCGCGAGCCTTTAAAGTATAAATAGAGCTGTTTTTGACACTGACAGCTCAGACGTGTTCCTTGCTGGAGTCACTTGCAAGAGAGCTGAATAAACGGAACCGTCTTCAATATATCTGTCTGGTTTGCTTCATTTCACTGGCGACGAGAGAACGACGAATCCACGTGTCAAGAATGAATAACCTCCAGATCGGCCGGGCTCCCGACTACTTCGACCCCGAAAAGTCGTCATGGGACGCCTACATGGCAAAATTCGAGATTTTCCTCGAAGCGGCAGGAAGCGGGCGATTTTTCTAAATTATTGCGGTACTGAAATCTTCGACCTCGTCCAAACGCTGACCGACCCGCTCCCGGCTAAAGCCGTTCCTTGGGACGACCTCCAAGCAAGACTCGCCAATCACTTTAAACCAACGAAACCTGCCGTAGTCTACAGACACCAATTTTCAAGAATGACACAACGTGAGTCGGAATCCATAAACCAATTCGCCACGCGACTTCATACGGTGCTGTCAAAGTGCAAATTTGACAGCCCGGAAGCTCGCCTCACCGACGCTCTTATTTTTGGAATGAAAAACGCCGCAGTCCGCAATAAAATCCTAACTGAAGACGAGCCAACGCTTCAATCTGTTATTAAGCTGGCTCAAACTGCCGAAGTAGCTGACGCGGCCGCAAAAGAACTGAAAGAACACGAGAAAAAAGAAACCGTTTCCAAAATCTCCGTTGCTGTCTCCCACGCCGAGGCACCTGATGACCTCAGCCCAGCTGCCACGGACGACGACACCTGTCTCCTGCTGCCATCTGACCAACCCAGACAGCCCAGATACCAACGACCATCCAACCCTTGCCCCGGATGCCGAGGGAACCACTCACGACAACGCTGCCCGTTCCGAGACGCTATTTGCCGCCGCTGCAACCGGCGCGGGCACATCGCCGAGGCATGCAGAGCGCCCCTTCCCGAGGAGTCCTTCTCTGCACCACGCCAACAAAGATTCAACAACCAGGCACAACAACCGCGAGACAACAAGTTTTCCAGAGGCTTCAACCGAAGAAACTACTCCACCGTTAACCGTGACTACTCACGAGGTAACGCACAAACTTACGTAAATTGCGCAAATACGAAAACAGGGAGCAAAATTGTCATCTCGTTACTTTTAAATGGCAAACCTTGTAATTTGGAATTGGACACAGGGTCAAAGTATTCTATTATGCCTTGGGACAAATTTAAAATGTATATGCCTAATTTTCTTAAATCTGATTTCATGCAGACAACTCTGGTCATAAGGGATTTTCAGGGAAATGTTATACCTGTATTAGGGAAAGTAGATGTGCCTGTCCAATTTAAGGAATGTAAATGTTCTCTTCCATTGGTTGTGGTTGAGGGAGCTAAACACTCCCTCCTTGGTTTAACGTGGATGCCTCCTCTGGGCATTGAAATATTAGGAATTTGTAAAATTAATGCTGATAATGATATTCCTGATTTTGTGCATGAGTTCCCTGAGGTTTTCAGCCCTACATTGGGCACATATAATGGGGCCCCTATTTCTTTTTCTCTAGACCCCAAGGTTCCCCCTGTCAGACTCAAGCCTCGCAGGGTTCCTTTACCGCTCCTCCCTAAATTGGACATCCAACTGGATAAACTAATAGCTCAGGGCATCCTAGTCCCGGTGGAGCAAGGGCCATGGGAAACCCCTATAGTAACACCGCTTAAACCTGATGGTTCGTTAAGGGTCTGTGCAGACTACAAAGCAACGATAAACAAAGCCCTCCAACACCACCCATATCCAATTCCGGTAGTCCAACAGCTCCTGCATTCACTAGGGGAGGGAAGGGTCTTCTCTAAAATCGACCTCGCACAGGCATACCAACAGCTTCCGGTCGATGAGCCCACATCTCTGGCACAGACCATAGTAACTCACAGGGGTGCTTTCAGATGCACCCGCTTACAATTTGGGGTTAGCATAGCCCCGGGCATTTTCCAAAGCCTCATGGAGCGGTTATTGGCAGGCATCAAAGGAACCACCCCATATTTTGATGATATCCTTATCTCAGGGGACAACCAGTCACAATTAAATGAAAGAATTAGAGAAGTATTGTCCAGGCTACAATCCAGGGGTTTGAGAGTAAAAGCAGACAAATGTGTATGGGGAGCCAACAGCATCGAATTCCTGGGTTACAGAATAGACGGTGAGGGAATCCACCCCACAACAGAAAAATTAAAAGCCATAACAGAAGCACCCGAGCCAAATAATAAGACAGAACTCCAAGCATTTCTGGGCCTTCTTAATTTTTATTCTGTCTTTCTAAAACAGAAGGCAACGGCAGCAGAACCTCTACACCGACTGCTGCAGAAGGGAATTCCCTGGACCTGGGGCACACCTGAGCGTGAAGCTTTTCGCAAAATAAAACAATTGTTAACATCTAAAAGCGTAGTGGTTCAATACAGCTCAATATTGCCCATAAGGCTTACATGTGACGCTTCGGCTTATGGGGTAGGCGGGGTATTGGCTCATATAATGCCTAACAAAACAGAAGCCCCAATCGCTTTTTTCTCCAGGACATTGTCCATGGCCGAAAGAAATTATAACCAACTGGACAAAGAGGCATTGGCCCTAGTATCTAGCGTGAAGAAATTTCACAACTACCTGTGTGGGAGGAATTTTGAACTAATCACAGATCACAAACCCCTTTTAGGTCTACTGGCTTCTAACAAGCCAACTCCTCCTTTCATGTCCCCCAGATTAATTAGGTAGGCGCTATTTTTATCAGGATATCAATATGAATTAACCCACAAAGGGGGAAAAGCAATAAACCATGCAGATGGCCTAAGCAGATGCCCCATGCCAGACTTAGTTAAAGACCCAACCCCGTCAGAGGACATATTGCTATTAGACTTCGAGGAAAACCCTCTGACCACAGCCAAAGAGGTAGCTGAATACACCAAGAAGGACCCAATATTGCTAAAAGTTATCAATTGTATACAAAGGGGTTGGTTAGGAGACCCTGAGGAAGCAGGACTAACAGATTTTAAATCAAAAAGGTTGGAATTGTCCTACATGAAGGGTTGTGTTTTATGGGGTGACAGGGTGGTCATTCCCAACAGTCTAAAACAGAAAGTGCTATGTATGCTGCATGAGGGCCACCCAGGCATTGTTAGAATGAAGGGCTTGGCCAGGGGACACTTGTGGTGGCCAGGCCTAGACACAGACATCGAGCAGTGGGTAGCAAACTGTGACCCTTGCCAGGAGTCACGTCCCAATCCCCCTAAGACAACACCGGTTGAATGGGAGAAACCCACTGGGCCATGGTCACGTATACACATCGATTTTGCGGGCCCTATTGGATCTCAGAATTTTTTGATTGTAGTAGATGCTTTCTCTAGATGGGTGGAAATAATAGCCATGCAAAACATCACTACTTGTGCCACTATAAAGGCTTTGTACCATTTGTTTGCCACTCATGGGTGTCCAGATATCCTGGTTTCTGATAACGGGCCACAATTGACTGCCAGACAATTTGAATGTTTTTTAAGTAATTTGGGGGTCAGACACGCCCTCACATCCCCTTATTCGCCATGGGTTAATGGTCTGGCAGAACGTTATGTTCGGGTAGCCAAAGAAGCACTACGTAGGGCAGGCCCAGGGGAAATACAACACAATTTAGATAATTTTTATTAATGCAACATATCACCCCAAATTCCATCACGAATAAAAGCCCTGCAGAGATTCTATTGGGTCGAAAAATAAGGTCCCCTCTGGACAGGTTGCACCCCCGTTATTGTACAAATAATTATAATGATGTAATCTGTATAAACCCTGAAAGAAGTTTGTACCTAGGGCAAAATGTATTTGCAAAAAATTTTGATGGGGGTTTAAATTGGCTCAAAGGAAAAATAATCCAGCAAACAGCTCCTAAAACATATATTATTCTACTAGAGGATGGCCGCACATGGAAGCGGCACATAGATCACTTGCGGGGGCGTATAACACCTGACAACGAACAGGCCGCTAACAAAAATTCTTCCCCCCAAGCAGACTCTCACACACAGCCTGAACTTTTTGATTACCAAATGGACTCACCACGGCCAGAAGTATCCTCAAACGACTCCGAGCCGTCCTCCTCATCAGGAATCGGTGCAACGCCAACATATCCTCAGCCGCAGGCCGGAGCCCCAACTCGGGCCCAGCCGCAAACAAGAGATCACAGCAAGCCATCCTCCTCCGTGGAAATCCCAGACGCAAATGATCTGCGCAGGTCTGAGCGAACTTCACGCAGGCCAAGCAGACTGGAGGATTACATCACATGGCTCACTGATTGACAGTTGTACTCAACCAATGAGGGAGGGGTGTTAAGTCTGTAAAAAGAAATTCTGTAAAAAATACTGTCTCTGTCAATTTAAAATGTGAATAAACCAAGGTCGCGTCTGATTGGTTAAGACGCACAGCCGTTTCTTTTAGGCGCGAGCCTTTAAAGTATAAATAGAGCTGTTTTTGACACTGACAGCTCAGACGCGTTCCTTGCTGGAGTCACTTGCAAGAGAGCTGAATAAACGGAACCGTCTTCAATATATCTGTCTGGTTTGCTTCATTTCAATAACAATAACAATAACAATAACAATAACAATAACAATAACAAGTTTATAAAGTGGTCGAAAATGAGCAAGCAAAACTACTGTGGGACTTCCAACTTCAGACTGACCAAATTCTGAAGCATAACCCACCAGACATCCTGATTGTGGAGAAAAAGAAAATATGGATCATCGACATCACAATCCCAGGGGACAGCAGAATTGAGGAGAAGCAGCTAGAGAAATTAGTGAAATACGAACATCTAAAAATCGAGCTGCAACGACTCTGGCATAAGCCAGTGAAAGTGGTCCCAGTGGTACTTGGCATGCTGGATGCAGTGCCAAAGGATCTCAGCGGACATTTAAAAACCATTGGAATTGACAAAATCTCCATCTGTCAATTGCAAAAGGCCGCTTTACTGGGATCGGCAAACATAATTCGCTGCTACATCACGCAGTCCTAGGTGCTTGGGAAGCGTCCGACTGGTGATGATATATCAGGTCATTCTTAGGACAATATTGAAGTCACTGCTAAGTATTACATCTCCAAATCACTCCCTCAAGGAATTGGAGTTTATTCTACATTGGGAATATAAACAGTTGAAATAATATACTTTTAAAGTGTCCAGTATTCCCTTGAGAAAAATGTAACAGACTTTCAACTGAACAACACACAACAACACACGAGCACACAACAGATTCAAACTTAATATTCACCGCTCCAAACTTGACTGCAAAAAATACAACTTTAGTAATCGAGTTGTCAAAGCATGGAAACCTTTACCAGACTCTGTAGTGTCATCCCCTAACTCCCAAAATTTTACCCTTAGACTATCCATAGTTGACTTCTCCAGATTCCTAAGAGGTCAGTAAGGGGCGTTCATAAGTGCACTATCGTGCCTTCCGTCCCCTGTCCTAATGTCTCTCTTACATTTCTACTAGCTCCATGCATATGAACTCTATTATTCCCAATGATTATTTCTTCTATATTATTCCTAACGGCTTTCCTTCTATTCTTCTATTGATGTATTTTGCTATGATTATATCCCCTAAAACCTACATTATGTATTAGAGAAAATAAATAAATAAAAATAAATAAACAGAGCAGTGATTCTGCAATGTCGCGCAGAAATATCATGCATGCACAAGTTCACACTCTGGAAAAGTCAAACTTCCAGTGGTGCACATGTACACACCAGTTTTCAGCATTGCTGTGTGCACAAATAACAGCTGATCATTGTGTGCACATCCATGCCAGAAACCTAGAAGACAAACAGGCAAGGCCGCATTTGCTGGGTGACATAACTTTGCATGCCATTTACCAGTGTGTCTGGCTACTCTTTTTAGTTGGTGTTGGCGTCTGGGGGGGACCCAGACAGAACACTTCCCAAACAAAATATGATAAAAGAACATATTTTTGTTTTTTGAGTAGATTTGTTTTTGAAGAAAAAAACATTGGGGAAGGTTAGAAATAGAATCCTGCATTAGATGGGTCATAGGGCTTGATTCTCTAAAGTTCCTTATGAAGATTACATGTTCTGTAATTCTATGACATCCGTATTAAAAATGAAGAGAAAACTAATATTTTAAATCACTTTATTTACTTACCACTGAAGGAGAATATTGTGTTATTAATGGATGTGTTGTGCCACATGTGCATAAATTTTGCAAAGAATCACTTTATCAAGAACAGATGAGAAAAAGAATCCATAATTATATATTGCATAGAAGAAACAACTCAAACTGAAAGTGAACATGTACTTGTTTTCCAGGCTTTTAATGTATATTGCCGAGCCTTATTTTAGATCAGAATTATTCAAACTTGGCAACTTTAAGATTTGTGGATTTCAACTCCCAGAATTCTTCAGCCAGCTATGCTAGTTGGGGAATTCTTGAAGCTGAAGTCCACAAGCCTTAAAATTGTCAAGTTTGGAGACTCAAACTGGGTTTGGTCACTCTGTCCTATGTTACAAGTATTTAAACAGGTTAGATAGTTTAATGATATGGTTTTAAAAGGGTTTTTTTTTTATTGTAAAGTAGTTTTAATGTAAATTGCTTGAGCTTGTTTGTCTCCTCAGATTGGGGTTATTTTATGAATGAAAAAAGAATTAGGAGTTCTATACATAAATTTAAAAAAGTAGCACCTGGTGTACAGCAACCCAAAAGATGGGTATATTTTCACACCCTGATACCTGAAAACAAATGCTGAATATTATTGGTGGCTATAGTTAAACTCTATTCCAAACTCGCTCTAAGATCAAGAAGTTTTTGTGACCTGAAAAAGATCTGTGCTTTTGATACCGGCAAGATGAAATGGATGCGCCTGACCTCAATTCATTTCCTCTTGCTATTAGTTTTCCAGCTTTGCTCTGAAGCTTTGTTGCTATAGTAATAGCATTTTTACCATCTACTCCCCTCTCTCCATAATCTCAGTGATCAACTCCAATTGGATTAGGATAGAAGAAAGATGGGTCTCTGGCTTGGACTTTATCTCAACCTCACAGCTCTTATCTGAGTCAAGATCTCAAGGCCAAACAATACAGTCCCACAGTCACATAGAGAAACATTGCATTCTGGGAAGACCTGGAAGGAAGACCTCCTCCTTGCCCCATCCTTTTTTATTTGTAAAGGAAGAAACATGCTTATAGAGTTCAACTTCCTATGATTATTTGAACATATATTCACACATTTTTCTTGGCAATGAGATGGATGTGCTCTGCAATCACCATCTTCTGGGATGTTTTCTGAATTCCAGTCTTTCTTTCTTTCTTTCTTTCTTTCTTTCTTTCTTTCTTTCTTCCTTCCTTTATTCCTTCATTCATTCATTCATTCATTCATTTATTTATTTATTTATTTATTTATTTAATAAGTCTCTGATAGCCTTTCATCCACATACTTATTGATCCTAACTTTGCTAGGATGCCAAGCCAAGCTGAAATTAACTTTAAACAGGTATGCATAGATTTATTTTTAATGCTCACTCCAGGGGTTTTTTTTCAATATGTTTCCCTGGATGGCGCAGAATGCAACAGAGTTGTAAGTCTCAGGAATGGTAGGACGTGCATCTCATTTCTCTCCTGCCCCACCTGCCACCCCTCTCGATAAAGAGGCAGCGAGGAACGGATGCAGCCAGGCTGCTGTTGTCATTGGGTCGGGGTGAGATATGTTGCTGCGGATAGAAGATAAGTTACACCAACTAAAATGGGAGGAAAATGAAAAGGTTGAAGATATGAGATCAGGTAACAAAGTTTAGAATTAGAAAGTTGGAGAAAGAAGGTAGAGAAAAGAAAGGGTGGTAGGAGAAGGGGGAGTGATATGACAAGGTATGGGGAAACAGACGAGCAATTAAGCTATGATATATGTAAGATTATTGTTTTTATTTATTGAATAATAATGTATAATTTATGTTAATACCTTTTCTCTTAAATAATTAAAAGCATTTGCCCACATAGTTTCTGTTGTGGTTAGCTCTGGCCCAGCTCCTGCCCCAAGGACTGTGGATGTGGGGGAGACATCCACATGCTGCAGGCCTGTTTTGCCCCCAGTGGAACCTGCTGATGAAGGCTCCTCGGACCAAGAAGACATGAGTGACAAGGAGGAGGAGAGTATGGCAGACAGCTCAGAAGGAGATCAATTATCTAGCTCCTCCTTGGATTCAGAACAAGAGTTAATGATACAGCCACACATGCGGAGAGCGATGCATAGGCAACAACAACTGAGAGATTATTATCAAAGAAAATGAGGCCACCTGTGGTTGGGTGGGGCTGTGGTAAGTAGTGAGGCTGCTATAAATAACAGCCTGTGGGTTTGGCCATTGTGGAGGATTATCTGATCGTTGTGTTTCGTGACTGCTTTACTGACTTTGACCTTTTGTGTGCTGATTTTTCCCCGCTTTGAAACTAAACCAGAGCAAAGTGTGTTTCACTTTGTGAAAGAAGAAGGACTGTGAATTGCCTCACAGCTGCAAGCTAAGTATCACACAACTGATAAGGGATTTGTACAAATTACCAGTTTGTTTGGAGACGAGTGCTCTTTGCTATACCAAAAGAGGGCGTAGTTTAAGTGAATTTTCATTATAAAAAAAATTGTTTTGAATTTTCAAACATGTGTGTGTCTGAAATTTATACCTGTGAATTTTTGGGAGGAGTCTACCAGAGAGCCCGACAGAACAGTTTCTCTGCCTGGTCAGCCTTTGAGTCACCATAGTTTGATCGGGTAAGAGAAATTATTACCGTAAGGTAGGAATCTCCAAATTTGGCAGCTTTAAGATATGTATATTTTATTTATTTATTTATTTATTTATCAAATAATTATAAGATGGTAGTTTGTATAAACCTAACATTAGAAAAAGTAATGATAAAAAACAATAAGACAGTAGGACAGGGATGCTAGGTACAATGGTTAACATTAAGTTTAAATCTATTACATGCTCATGTGATTTTAAGTCCATATGGTTAGTAATTATAAATAGAAAATATATTAAAATAATAAGACAAACTGATTATTTTTAAAGAATCATTAGACCAGTGTTTCTCAAACAGTGGGGCGGGCCCCTCTGGGGGGCGTGGAGTGATGCCAGGGGGCACGTGACCCTGGAGAATACACTTTTTTTGCCTCAAGGAGTAGGGGGTGTTTTGTACTGAATAATAGCACACAGCACAGAGTAGGAGATATGAAGTGCATATAACAAATCCTTAAAAGAAACCATGGAAAAATATTTAACAGGGATGAAAAGAAAGGAGGAGAGAGTCGGAGATAATAAGACAAACGTAAATCTCCTGAAAGCTAAGATGAGGAAATATGATGAAACAAATGTAATGATTGGCTTCACTGTGACTACGGTGGAAGAGGAGGAAAGACCAGTATGTTTACTGTGTCTAAAAATTTTGGCAGCGGACATCATGAAACCAAATCAATTAAGGTGTCACTTAAACACATTACACCCCAATCACGCTGATAAGCCGGTTGAGTTTTTTCAGTGAAAACATGCTGAATATTGCAAACAATTGTCCAGGCAGAGAGTGGGGGGGGGGGGTGCGCGAAATGTTTATTTCTTCCTGGGCGGACATAACAAAAAATAATTGCATTAGACTAACAAATGACTGTGTTAGCCATTTACTACAAAATGCTTATACAGTGGTACCTCGTGATACGAACTCCCCATGATACGAACATTTCAAGATACGAACCCAGGGTTTGGAATTTTTTTGCATCTTGTTACGAACTTTTTTCAACCCACCACAGATCGCAAAATGGTGCTCCGCTGGGCGCCGCCACCCGACTGTCACCTTTTGAAACAGCTGGGGGGCTTCTCGGCGTTCTCCCGAACCTGAACCCAAATTTTTGCCGAACTTTTCGGGTTTGGGTTCGGGAGGCCGCCGAGAAAAGCTGCCGCCCGTCACCTTCTGAAACAGCCAGGGGGCTTCTCGGCGTTCTCCCGAACGCCAAACCTGGAAGTTCGGCAAAAGTTCAGGTTTGGGTTCCGGAGGCCGCCGAGAAGCGCTCGGCTGTTTCAGAAGGTGACAGGCGGGCGGCGGAACTTCTTGGCGGCCTCCTGAACCCGAACCCGAACCCGAAAAGTTCGGCAAAAGTTTGAGTTCGGGAGAATGCTGAGAAGCCCCCCACCTGGCTGTTTTAAAAGGTGACAGCCTGGCGGCGGCGCCCAGCAGACCGCCATTTTGTGATTTTTTCCCCCCTTGCACGCATTAATCGCTTTTATACCGTTTCCTATGGGAAACATTGTTTCGTGTTATGAACTTTTCGCCTTATGAACCTCCTTCCGGACCCAATTAGGTTTGTAAGACGAGGTATTACTGTATATGACATTCTGTATACATCTCAAAATGGGGGAAGGAATTTTTCTAACCAGTGAAAAACCAGCCTCTCAACATCACCTGAAGGAGAGCCGCTACAGTAAAACAAATAGGAAGATGATGTGTTTGGGAGTTGTGTGGGGCTTTTTCTTTCCATAGTAACTTCCTTGACAATACTTCAAACAGTGATGTACCACATTTCAGAAGGTGGAAATTGATGGCCCCCTGCCAATTCACAAGCCAAGAGATAATTCTGTCTCCTGGAATACAGAAGCTCAGCTTAGCCAGCCTTTGTGGGATAGCTGAGTCCCTAGGCACAAATCTACAGCAGTCTAATACAATGAGGTGATCTGCAGTACGGTAATTGTAACTGTGACTTGACTCATTAATTTTTGGTAACCGTTTCTTTGCAGCTCATTAGGCAGTTATTGAACAGCAAATGTCAATCTGGAGAGATTTTCCTCTCAGGATGAGCAAAGAATTGAGTATTTAGGTGTACCCTAGGTTCTAAATGGTTCAGGTTCTATAAACATGCTAGGCTTGGCAAGTCAGTAAGATTTCAGCTCAGTGAATCAGAGGCACTGTATTTATAGTGTGCTCCAATGACTGAATCTCTTGCTATGTACCAATTTTCATAGCAAAAGCAGAGAGTGAGAAAAAAGAGTAAAGTCTGAAGAAGGGGTAGTTATTTCTGACAGTCTCAAAATGGGTGAGCAGTGTGGTTGGGCGGTAGGAAAAGCAAGTAGGATGCTTGGCTGCATAGCTAGAGGTATAACAAGCAGGAAGAGGGAGATTGTGATCCCCTTATATAGAGCGCTGGTGAGACCACATTTGGAGTACTGTGTTCAGTTCTGGAGACCTCACCTACAAAAAGATATTGACAAAATTTAACGGGTCTAAAGACGGGCTACAAGAATGGTGGAAGGTCTTAAGTATAAAACGTATCAGGAAAGACTTAATGAACCCAATCTGTATAGTCTGGAGGACAGAAGGAAAAGGGGGGACATGATCGAAACATTTAAATATGTTAAAGGGTTAAATAAGGTTCAGGAGGGAAGTGTTTTTAGTAGGAAAGTGAACACAAGAACAAGGGGACATAATCTGAAGTTAGTTGGGGGAATGATCAAAGGCAACATGAGAAAATATTATTTTACTGAAAGAGTAGTAGATCCTTGGAACAAACTTCCAGCAAACGTGGTTGGTAAATCCACAGCAACTGAATTTAAACATGCCTGGGATAAACATATATCCATTGTAAGATAAAATACAGGAAATAGTATAAGGGCAGACAGGATGGACCATGAGGTCTTTTTCTGCCGTCAGTCTTCTATGTTTCTATGTTTCTAACTACTAACCATGCTAAGGCACATAAATCTGAAAGTTTAATATGTGGGTATGGATTTACCGAGATATAAGTGAATAGGCTGTTGTTAATTTGGCATTAGATCCTCTTCCTATATGCCCCCAGCTTGGTTTGGAGAACATTTTGAGAAGAGGTAGTCATGAAAATTAAACTGGTCCATGCAGAATGTAGAACGTATGCTTGAATCCCACTGCTGCTGGGTTGAATACATCAGCAATAGAAGCAACATATATTCTGTCAACCCTAGGAAAATTCTTAACCTTGGTGCCTCTGTTCTATTGGTAGAAATGAAACATAGTGCAAGCAAAACAACGAAGAAAATGCTATGTAAGATAATCAAATACATGAGCAAAGCAGGAGGACAATATTGAGCCAAAATAAATGATTTTACTTTTCTTCAAGAAGGGAGAAAAACATTTTTATGGAGGCAAGGGGGGTAAAAATCTAAGGTAAACTGAATTTTACTTATGCCAGTTTGTTTAGTGCAGTGTTTCCCAACCTGCGAATGCTGGCTGGGGAATTCTGGGAGTTGAAGTCCAGATATCTTCAAGTAGCCAAGGTTGGGAAACACTGGTTTAGTGCAATCATTAATTGGTGCCCTCCAAATAAGTCGGCTTCTTTCCCAGAATTCAAGCCATTGTGCCTGCTGAAGGGGCCAAGTTATAGTATGCTTAATTTCTCTAATCAGTATGTTGCTTCTTAAAATGATTTGAACCATGTATAATGAATGAGTCCTTGTCACAGTACTCAGTTCAGTAGCATCTTTACAGTTTGATTGCTGGATTCTTGACAATAAATCCCACTCAATCTACTCAATTCCCTTTGTTTTAAATACATGAGATGAAGTTGTTATTGTTCTCTTTGACTATTGAATTAAGGATATACAGTATAAAGAGAATTCCAGAATGCCTTGATTGTTATAAAAATCCAGCATTTATTTATTTAGATTCATTTCTTCTTTTTGTTCAGGAGCTCAGCATAGCACTCCCTCCTTCGTATTATTCTCCGAATAGGAACTCTGTAGGGTAGACTAGGCTGAGAAAGAGTGACTGGCCCAAAGCTGCCTCTCATGCTTAAAGTAGGACTAGAACCTTGGTCTCCCTAGAGTCATACCAACTTCTCTGCCACTGCACTGCATTGGCAAGGGAACAAAAACTATGTTCATATCAGACCCATTAACAGAATACGCATCCAATGTATAGTTTGCTATATCAGGGAGAAAAGGTGCATTTCAGTAAGATGGATGCATGCAAAATTTAATTTCTCCCCCCGCCCTAACAAGTAAAGTAAAATAAAGAGACTGCATGTTATATATCAGTTTCTTGGGGGAGTTTATATCAGAAAGATTTATATTTGCGGTGTGTATATTTTGCTGTGTGCGATAATCTGGTTTATAAACCATTATTAGGATTATATGTGTATGATATTGGACTGTGTAACTACTATTGATTATTTGCCTATGTGTATATAATAATATTGTTCTATTTTGTACTAAGTCTGATTCATTGACTGACTAACACACATTGCTACATTAACTCTACTTAAAGTTTGTTGAAGGTTTATTATATTACTGAGACATTCTAACATTTTCCATATCCCCATTCAAAGAACTAAATAGGATTTGGTTGGATTAACCCACTCCAGTCCACATTGACACATATCTGCATTCTTCTCCCACATTAAATTCACCATCAGCACTATCTTCCCCTTCTCACAGAAAACTGAGTGTTCTAAAAGTTTTTTTAGTGTGATATGTTAATTTTGTATTTGTATTTTGTATTTGTATTTATTAGATTTGTATGCCGCCCCTCTCCGAAGACTCGGGGCGGCTAACAACAATAAAAAAGACAAAGTGAACAAATCTAATATTAAAAATAATCTTTAAAACCCCAATTTAAAGAATCACTCATACATACAAACATACCATGTATAAATTCTATAAGCCTAGAGGGAAGGGAAAATTTCAATTCCCCCATGCCTGACGACAGAGGTGGGGTTTAAGGAGCTTGTGAAAGGCAAGGAGGGTGGGGGCAACTCTGATATCTGGGGGAGCTGGTTCCAGAGGGTCGGGGCCACCACAGAGAAGGCTCTTCTCCTGGGTCCTGCCAAACGACATTGTTTAGTGGACGGGACCCGGAGAAGGCCAACTCTGTGGGACCTAACCGGTCGCTGGGATTCGTGCAGCAGAAGGCGGTCCCGGAGATATTCTGGTCCGATGCCATGAAGGGCTTTATAGGTCATAACCAACACTTTGAATAGTGACCGGAAATTGATCGGCAACCAATGTAGACTGCGGAGTGTTGGTGTAACATGGGCATACCTTTGGAAGCCTATGATTGCTCTCGCAGCTGCATTCTGCACGATCTGAAGTTTCCGAACACTTTTCAAAGGTAGCCCCATTTTTTCAAAGATGGGAAACCTTTTATTTGAAAGACCATTCACTCTGCACCATGAGATTCAACTGATTCTTCAAACGATATGTACTGAGGTCTAAATTCTTTGTGTTAAAGACAGAAGAACATCTTATGAGGGTTCATTTTTGCTTCCTATTTCTTCAATATTTGTCAGTAAAAATTGACCATTCCTCCCCAACAATATTTCCTTATATTAATATTTGCATACTAGGTAGGACTTTTTGTTATAAATTACTGGCTCTCTATAGCTATTGCAATTCTTCTCACATTGGCTTCTCCTTTCTTTTTCCTTCTTCTTCTCTAATGTCATTCATGGCTCAGCTGTAGGAAAAGGAATAATTTCAAAGATTAGTAATGGGATAGAGAGTTTTTCACCTCCAGGTCACTGGTTTAAATCCACCCTCCCATCAGCAGAGATTGAAAATTATTCCCATTTGATTGCTTTTCAGTGGCCTATCTGACATGAGCTGGTGATCCCAGTCTAGATCCTAATATATGAGACCCATGTCCATTTTTACCCTTTGAATTACTTTGTTCATTTTAAACAAAAAGACCCACAGGTAGAAGAGCTCCTTTGGGGGAACTGGCCCAAACCTATGAAAAAAAAATAACCATTGATTGCAATATTGTAGACTTTCAAAGAAATCCTCAAACTAAATCTGACATCCATATAGCATGAGTTAATCTGCACTGGAATATTGTCTTCTTCTATATGATCCAATCATGAACTAGTATTAAAAACAGTAAGACCACTTTGGATTTACTATCATTGCATACAATTTATTGATTCACCAGCCTTCATATATATTTTACACAAAGTATTCATTAAAAAAACACAGATTCATGAACTCATTATATAAAATGGG
Organism: Erythrolamprus reginae; assembly: GCF_031021105.1. Classification (NCBI taxonomy): domain Eukaryota; kingdom Metazoa; phylum Chordata; class Lepidosauria; order Squamata; family Dipsadidae; genus Erythrolamprus; species Erythrolamprus reginae. The sequence continues at coordinate 324,556,446 of NC_091950.1, read as the reverse complement.
AAGAATAACAAGAACAATTCTTAACTATAGTTCATAAAATCATATACCAAAATTTCCTTCCTGTTAGTGACTACTTCACCTTCAACCGCAACAACACATGAGCATGTAATAGATTTAAACTAAATGTTAACTATTCTAAACAAGACTGCAAAAAATACGACTTCAGAAATAGAGTGATCAACTGGAATGCACTAGCTGACTCTGTGGTTTCTACTCCTAACCCCAAAAACTTTAAACTTATACTGCCTGCAGTTGACCTCTCCCGGTTTCTAAGAGGTCTTAAGGGGAGTGCATAAGCGCACCTTTGTACCTACCATCCCTGTCCTACTGTCTTATTGTCTTTTATCATTACTTTTTCTAATGTTATGTTTATACTAACTATAAGTAAGTAAGTAAGTAAGTAAGTAAGTAAGTAAGTAAGTAAATAAATAAATAAATAAATAAAACAATTGGGTTTCACATGATTGTGTCAGACTATATATCTCATTTCAGCATGTGAAACTATTTTCTGTTAATCAGATAAAGAGAGACATAACAAAATATTACATTGCTGAGGAGTATGAAAAAATAATAAAAGTAAAATAAAATAAAATAAAATAAATAATTAGGTCCCACAGAGTTCGCCTTCTCCAGGTCCCGTCGACTAAACAATGTCATTTGGCGTGACCCAGGGGAAGAGCCTTCTCTGTGGCGGCCCCGACCCTCTGGACCCAACTCCCCCCAGAGATCAGAATTGCCCCCACCCTCCTCGCCTTTCGTAAGCTCCTTAAAACCCACCTTTGTCGTCAGGCATGGGGGAACTGAGATATTCCCTTCCCCCTCAGCCTATACAATTTATGCATGGTATGCTTGTGTGTATGTTTGGTTTTTTTAAAAAATAAGGGTTTTTAAAATTATTTTAAATATTAGATTTGTTACATGTTGTTTCATTATTGTTATTAACCGCCCCGAGTCTACGAAGAGGGATGGCATACAAATAAGTAAGTAAGTAAGTAAGTAAGTAAGTAAGTAAGTAAGTAAGTAAGTAAGTAAATAAGTAAATAAGTAAATAAGTAAATAAGTAAATAAGTAAATAAGTAAATAAGTAAATAAGTAAATAAGTAAATAAGTAAATAAGTAAATAAGTAAATAAGTAAATAAATAAATAAATAAATAAATACAGAAAAGCAGGGGGGGAGGAGCCATGAGGGCTTCTGGGGAAGCAATGGCAGAGTGAAGATGGCTCTGTGGAGAATGAAGTCCAGGATGGAAATAGGAGGAATTCTCTCAGGACCAGGATTGCCCACAAGTGCTCCATAAAGAGGCTCCCTGTGAACAGACAATAAGACAGTGGTCACTGGTGAGTATTAAATTCTAGGAACTGGTGGAGAATGTTACCTCACTGAAGCCATAGTTCAACATCTTCAAATGGATACAGGGTTTTTATACTTCCTTTTGTAACCACCTTAGGAAATGGCATCTTAATGGATTTTTGAATGTTAAGAACCTTCAGAAAGGCAAGTTGCATTACATCAAGTGAATTTCCTGCTACCCTTGATGAAAGAAGTTTCACGCAAGTTTAAAGACTTTAAAGAGGAAAAATATTTATGAATAAACAACAAAAGGGGTGGCTACAACTTTGATTTTTTGAAAAACTATAAACAGATTAAGGGACCAGGTATACTTGAAAGAATATTTCCTGTGAGTTATTTTTCAAAAATATATATGTAAAAATTTTGAAATTACTGTGGCTTTAAAAATAATCATCTCATGGGACAATGTTGGTTTAAAAATATGATAAAAGAAGACTTTGAAAGCTAACTAACTAGGGAGAACTAAAGAGTACAATTAAAAGAGAAGAAACTGATTAATACAGTGAAGCAGTATTTTTTGACTGTGGAAGAATTTAATGATATTTGGGGACAAAACATTCAGAAATTACTTTAAAACTATCTGCTGCTATAAAAATGAATTTAAAGGATGCTACGGAAGAGAAACAGATTTTATTGGATAAATAGTGGCTGATTTAATATGGATCTGAAGGTTGATTTAAAATGCCAGATTGCAAGAACAATATGAAATACTGGATTTAAAAATGAAACTGGATGATGTCTATTATAATTAAAGGAGACATATTAGGGGTAACATGATAGCAGTGTTCCAAATGGATGACCATTTTTAAATAGCTCTGTTGTTGCTCTGTATTGCAAGTGTAAGATCAAGACCTTTAAAAGTTTGAAATTACTACCACCCCCACCCCCACCACCCCCATATCAAAAGAAACAGAAATTTTCAATCACAATATTGGACACATGTGGCATCATGGACAGTACCAAAGGGAGTGGTCTTTGGTGTTCAGGTTTTATATCCTTTATGGATATAGTGGTAGCAGAATTAAGGTGATAAGTAGAAACCAGGTTGATCCATCTCTGTTCTAGAAAGAAACAGTTTGATGAGTGAGGATGATGTTTCTGACTAAAAGAACTTTGTTGTCTCTTTAGAAACTTCTTTTTCAATCATAAGAATGCCAACTCTGTTTATTTTATTTTTCTTTTGAAGGTTGTTTTATTGTTTGACATTTTATATGATTTTATTGTAACAACTAAATACTCAAAGACAGAGTGCTCCACAAAACCTTTAAGAGGAAAAATAAGTGTGTCTGCAAGGTAAAGGAGCATTCTGATAAATGCAATGCTCCTCTTAGTTGAAATACAACATCTGTTCTGTTCACAGGCACATTGTGTCTTTTGATTTCATTGATCCCTTTACTCCTCCACTGGAAACAGAATATCCTACGAAAATAGACTTACAATCCTAGGCCTAGAAAGCCTAGAACTACGGCATCTAAAACATGATTTGAGTATTGCCCACAAGATCATATGCTGCAATGTCCTACCAGTCAATGACTACTTCAGCTTCAACTGCAACAACATAAGAGCACGCAACAAATTCAAACTCAATACGAACCGCGCCAAACTTGACTGTAAAAAATATGATTTCAACAATCGAGTTATTGAAGCATGGAACTCATTACCGGACTCAATTATGTCAACCCCTAACCCCCAACATTTCTCCCTTAGACTCTGCACGATTGACCTCTCCAGATTCCTAAGAGGCCAGTAAGGGGCGTACATAAGTGCACTGGTGTGCCTTTCGTCCCCTGACCAATTGTCTTTCCTTTCTTCCACCTATCTTATATATTCTCTTCCTGTCATATATCCTCTCCTCTAAGCCCACTTTCACCCTTTTATATTATCACATGTCTATTTTCTTCCTATATACTTGTGTATTGGACAAATGAATAAATAAATAAATAAATAAAATAAATATAATGGTGTTACCCTTCAAGACCATCAAACCAAGGGTTGTGGGTAAGGAAACTCATTGTCACACATTTCAATTAAATCAATAACATCCCAGAAATCTAGGTTATTCATAAGACAGTTGCTTTTAAAAGTCAGATAATTTTTTTCTCTTGCTCTCCAACTGCATTGGCTTTCACCACCTTCTCTTCACACCCACACTTTTCGACATTGGAAATCTATCTGCTTGAATAAGAATAGATCTGGAAGTAGGGGTAGGCTGCTAGCTGGAACGCTAAATTGGGCTCGCCGCCGTGGCTCATGAGTGCTAGCGGGACAAGCACATTTTTGTTTCTGCAGCTGTGGAGGTAGCGAAATCATGCACGGACCCGCAGATCTTTCGGCATGCGTGGAAGCAAAAAAACCTCACCAAAACAAGGGCGCACCTGCAGGTCCATGCACAATTTTGCTAGCAGCCCAACCCTATCTGAAAGAGACCTTGGAGAGATTTTAGTCCAACCCTAGGGTTAAGGTGTATGTAGAGCAACCCTTGAGTTATTAAGGACATGCAGATAAAAATGGAGTTTTGCAGTAGATATGAGTAATTGTCCAGTCACATACACAGATATACTAAAGTGCATATACTTTAAGAAATAGCACAGTCCAAATAAACATTCCAGATCATATACGTTGAGAATCAGTCAATTTCTAAAAATACAATAATCTTCTTACCATTTTGTCTTTGCATATATATTCAACAAAGATAATACAGCTTACAAAAACATCAGAATATCAGAGCATAATACACAGATTACTAGCAAGTCAAACAGAATCAAACAACAGAAATAAACCATGGTCTCTAGTTCCCTCATATGGCAACTTGCAATACTACAGCCAATCAGAATATAGCATATATTTTAAAGCTACATCACATCAATCCATACAACCAAACATTGTTACTGACACCTACGCTCAAGCAGAAGATTCTATAAAGTTTGAGACAAGTGGCTATCCAATCTCTTCTTAAAAACATCTAGTGCAGTGATGGCAAACCTATGGCCCAATAGTAAGATCCAGATATGATCTTACTAAAGTTTATACAACCAAGGTTCTGCCTCCCCCTTTCTCCCAAAAGCTATGACAGTTGAAGCAGTTCCTTAGTTTGAGAGCTTGGGACATATCACCATAATAGTTTTGATCTGACAATGATTCCATGATTCAGTTATTTCATATTATGCAGTTATTGCCCGGTATTAAACATGTGCATTAGGAGCAATATCCTAGGTGCTGTGAAAAAGTTATTCCTCCTCTTTATCATTCAAAGAAGAAAGGAGACGAGGTAGTGTAGGTGTGCAACCTATCCCTCTTTCTGCTGCTTTTCTTAACAGATGTGATTTTAACCTGCTATTTCTGCATGCTAAGAAACATGACTGCACTTGTGTGATGCAGATCAAGTCTTTCTTCAGTTGGATAGCCAAGGCCAAAAGGATTTTTGCTTGAAGTAGAGCTCAGATGACTGGGAACTATTGTTATGCCTGGTATGTGTAAAACTGGAGGATTATCATACAGGAAGATGCTGGTAGCACAGGAATCGGACAACAGGATCTCTGAACCATCAAACAATTGACAAGTGATAGAAATGGCTGGTTTGAACTCTGTAGAGCTTGGCAAATCAAGCAGTATTGGCTTCATTTGACATCACAGAGATTTCTTATTGATCAGTAGTCGGAAAAACTGAGAGATTTGCAGCATCAGGGCTTGTAAAAAATTCTCCTGAGCTTGGCTTTTGCTTTTGTCTTTTCCTGCAGATACTCTCTTTTACAAGCCAACTACCTCTTTGGCTCTCTTGTTAATGTTCATAGTTAAATTGCATGACATGCTAGTACAGGGGTAGGCAAAATTGGCTCTTCTATGACTTGTGGACTTCAACTACCAGAATTCCTGAGCCAATCATGCTAGCTCAGGAATTCTAGGAGTTGAAGTCCACATGTCATAGAAGAGCCAACTTTGCCTACCCCTGTGCTAGTCAATTAAGAATTTGGGCATGCACTAAGTTTGTAGTTCACCAAAACCAGATCATGTGATTGAAGCACTGAACCAAATCAGATTCCTAAAGCAAAATTCAGGATCAAGAGTCAGGTTTAGCCAGAAGTCAGAAACACATCAAGTGCTCAAGAGGGTAGTGAGACGCTGAAGTATTAATCCCCCATCCGTGAATCAGCAAAAGGCTCAACCAAATGAAACTAAGTCTCCACTTTGCTCATTCCTATCTTGCCTCTATTGGTTTATTTCAAGGCACTCCATTGCCTGATTTCTTTTAAAGACAATGGATGAAAACATTTAACAAATTTTATACAACTTGAGGCTGCTCTCCGACAGTGTCAAAATAAATTGGAGGGAGCACTAGTTTAACACAATGCTGCTAAGGAACACTTAATGCTGTCTCACTCATAGTCTGGGGCAATGTTGTCATGAACCATGTTCTCCATAGGGCATTTATGTAAAAATTAGCAAGATGGTAGATGATGCACGGCGGTACAAGCTCCTTGTCAGCCTTTTGAAGCAATCCAGACAAGATACCAAAACCATGAGTACTGTCACTACCTTTATTGTAAGGTTACAGTAACAGATGCTTGCAGTCTTAAAACATGTGTCTCTCTTCTTGTTTTTACTTCCCAGGGAGCTAAATAAGACCTTTTGGAGACACTTTCCATATGTATACTTTTTCTGCAGCCTAGTTTATTTTTATTTATGTATTTAGCATATGGTGATGGTACATTACGTAGGAGACTACAGTGTAACTGCAGAGTAGTTCTTTGACTGCCTACCATTGCTAGTCCATCTGGTTCATGCCCATGCGCCATTCATGCGACCATCTCCTGCCACATAGCTCCCAGGGACTATAGAGCACACAGAGTTGGCGTCCTCCGGGTCCCATCAGCTAAACAATGCAGGTTGGCGGGATGGTTGGGAAGGGCCTTCTTTGTTGCTGCCCCGACTTTATGGAATCAACTCCCCCCTGAGGTCCATACGGCCCCCACCCTGCTGGCTTTTCATAAGACCACAAAGACCTTGGGGGCCCTAAATCAATCACTAGCTTGTCCATGTATATGAATTGGTATGAATGACGAGTAAGGGTGTTGTTCAACTGTTTTTAAGTCTTAATTAGGATTTTAGAAATTAGTTCATTTTTTTCTTGACTTATTTTTATTGTTATTGTTAGTTGTAATTTTATACTGTTGTAAGCCGCCTTGAGTCTTTTGGGATTGGACGACATAGAAGTCTAAATGAATGAATGAATGAATGAATGAATGAATGAATGAATGAATGAATGAATAAATAAATAAATTAATTAATTAATTAATTAATTAATTAATTAATTCAGTGAACTTAGCTCTTCACTCAGCTAACAGTATTCTGCAGCATCACCCAGGACTTTCCCCTCCATTGATGGCATCTCACATTTGGGCATCATATTTGGTCAGGTCCAGCACCGATTAGGTTTGTGATATTCGTCCATTGTGTTCAAAGAGGACCTTGACATCTAATGGGTTGTGGGCTGTACGTGATGTGTCCGCAGGTGGCTGGTAAGGCCTATACGGGCACGAAATGTTCTGCCACATGTTGGGCAGACATGTGTGGTCATCATTGTCGTAGCATTTGCAGCTCTGGCTTTGCGGAGTGCTCGCTTCTCTTTTGCTATGAATGTTCTTCTGGCCTCAGAGGTCTGGCAACCTTAATGGATCAACATGTGCCATGTTGGTCGATCTTGTGCCAGGGTTTCCTAGGAGGTGGTGTCAATATCAAGGAACTTGATAGCGATATCGAGGGACTAGGTTGGGTTTTTACTTATTGCATGAAGCAAAGTTATTTTTCATACTGACCTGGTACCTATTTATCTACTTGCATGTAGCATGCCTTTGAATTGCTAGGTTGGCAAAAGCCAAGGTAAGTTATGGATGCTCACCCTGTCATGTGAGGCTAGGTCTTGAATTGATGGAGCATAGACCTTCTCCAGCTCTTTCAGTCATTGAGCCCCCATGCTTCTTTCTGTAGACTGAGGCACCTTTTGTCTGACCATTGTCAGCTATTCCTCCTGTCTCTCAAGGTTATTCCCACAGTTCATTAAATCCCCCCCTTCTATGTGTGCAGTGACATTACACAGGCATTGAAATAGGACAGGACTTGCATTACAACGTTCAGTGCATTTTCTTGCTGATTTTCACTGTACTCAGCAGATACACTGATACAGAGACATCATTGGGAGCAAATAAAGGAAAACTGGATTGTTTCGAGCAAGATGGAGCATTGTATAGCCACTGCTGAGGTTCAGCTGTAATTTTCCATTACAGGATAAAAATCACATTTATAAGTAAGATCTTACTCACGACTCACAAGGAATATTGACTCTTTAAATACACAATTCTACACGATGGTTGACTGGTCTGCACTTTCTGCCACATGAGATTTAGTTTCTTAGGTGACTATTCACCTCCTAGTAGACCCAAGCAGAATCTCCCCAGTCAGTTCTTGATTCCCCAAAACACATTGTGTTAAGTGTCTATTCTAGCAAGATGGAAGATTTATGGTAGCATTGTGATGTGACAAGACAAACTCTGTCCTTCTGCACTTGAATTACAGTATTATAACCAACTTTGCAAACATATAAGAGCAGGATTTGCACTGTGATGGGATAACTATGATACGATGCAAATTGAGACTTTAGAAAAAGTGCAGAGAAAAGCAACAAGGATGATTAGGGGACTGGAGGCTAAAACATATGAAGAACTGGGCATGGCTAGTTTAATGAAAAGAAGGACCAGGGGAGACATGATAGCAGTGTTCCAGTATCTCAGGAGTTGTCACAAAGAAGAAGGAGTCAACCTATTCTCTAAAGCACCTGCGGGTAAAACAAGAAGCAGTGGGTGGAAACTAAACAAGGAGAGAATTAACTTAGAATTAAGGAGATTTCCTGACAGTCAGAACAGCTTAGTGGAACAGCTTGCCTCCAGACATTGTGAATGCCCCAACACTGAAGTTTTAAAACAGATATTGGATAACCATCTGTCTGAAGTAGTGTAGGATTTCCTACACTACTTAGGGTTGGACTAGAAGACCTCCAAGGTCCCTTACAACTTTGTTGTTGTTGTTGTTATTTATTAGATTTGTATGCCGCCCCTCTCTGTAGACTGTTATTGTTGTTATTATCATTGTTGTTGTTGTTGTTATCATTATTATTATTGTTGTTATTATCATCATCATCATCATCATCATCATCATCATCATCGTCGTTGTTGTTGTTTTTGTTGTTGTTGTTGTAACTGATATCAGCCTCACCTGTTGTCCAGGGATGGCTATAAATTTCCTGGAATTCAGACACTGCTGTGCCCTAAGCCACATTGCTAATCTTTAGACCTTTGGATTTATTTGCCATTTTAGAATGTGATTCATGCTTAACAGGCACCACACTATTTGCTCTTTACCTGCCAGGTTCTGATATATCCTGTTGTGATTCTGCAGAACTACCAGCTCATTTTACAACCTGGTATCCAGTGTTAGGAATTTTTATATAGTTGTAATAGAGCAATATTTATACCTTATGCCTTTCTTGGAAGGGGGAGCTTACTTATGAGATCAGGCTGCGTATTCAGATTCTTTGTGTGGGTTTGGGGGGGGGGGAGAAATTGGTGCTTGGTTGAATGCAGCTCAGAATGAGAATAAAATATATGATCAATGAAATGGTCATTTGGTCAATGAAAAGGGACAGATGTGTATGGATAAAGCAATTAATAGAGCTAAATTTAATTATGTTTTATATTAAAATGTATTACGTTTGACACATAGCATCATCCTGTCAGTCATGATTCAGTAAGTTTGTAATGCATCCAGTCCATGCACTATTCAATGCTGCTCTTGCATACCCCAAGTTATACACACACACACACACACACACACACACACACACACAAAGAGAGAGAGAGACTCACACACTCTCACTTCCAAATCAAGAAGCCATAGTAAATTTTCTTGTGGTTTAGGAAAGATCTTAACAGGAAAGTAATGTGAATATTTGATTCTCAGTTATACCTTCCATCCTCTTTCTCTTTTCTCATGTGATTACCCAAAGTATTACACATTATTTTAATTTTGGGTAGCTTTGTTCTTCTGTTTTGTCTGCTAACTTTTGATACAGCTCCAGTTATTTAAGAATCACTTTGTAATCATTTTCATTTGTTTGATTCCATCAAACTATTTATAAATGATTTGAACAAAAGTAACTCCTGTCTTTCCCCCCCTTCTTTTTAGTGTGCAGTGTTTATCAGGAGACAGTTTTTAAACTCAATAGCAGCTTTGAAGGCTTTGCACGCCTTACGAATTTAGAAATAATTATTTTTAACAATTTCTAACAGGAAAAAAGGAAAATCATTGCTTTCAGCTTCCCAAAGAGAACTTGCTACATAATTTACATGAAATGAAAGAACAACACACTCAAAATGCTCAAAATCATTAGACCTGGAAGGATTTTTAAAAATAATTATTATATTTCCGTTAAACCAAATTCTGAGATGCTAATATAGAAACAGTGTACAAGAGCAGTGATTCCCAAACAGTTTGATCTCAGGACTCCTTGACATTGTTAAAAAAGTTTGATGATCCTAAAGAACTATGATTTAATCTATGAATATTACTGTATTAAAAATTAAAACTGGAAAAAATAAATATTTATTTGGCTGAAAGGGTCTCAGGGCTACCAAGGGGCCCCCAGACCATAGCGTGATAACTACAGAACTAGATATTGCTGATCTGCCAGCATTCATGTCTATTATCAATTCTGCTTGGGGCTTCTGGAAGTATTCTGTGATTCCTTTCTCCAAATCAACTCTTCTAATGGGAGATCAGATAATTTCTACGTGAACCATCTTCTTCAGGATTCAAATTCACCCATCACTCGTGCAGTAGCAAAAATTTGTGCTGCTGCAATGATAATAAAGAAAAAAAACACACCTAAAGGACTAAAGGTCCTTATTCATATTGTTACTTTGTTTAGTTACATGTCTCTGGAGATTCTCTGTCATCCATGTCAAGTAGGAAAGCAAGTAGGATGCTGGAAAAGCAAGTAGGATGCTTGGCTGCATAGCTAGAGGTATAACAAGCAGGAAGAGGTAGATTGTGATCCCCTTATATAGAGCGCTGGTGAGACCACATTTGGAATACTGTGTTCAGTTCTGGAGACCTCACCTACAAAAAGATATTGACAAAATTGAACGGGTCCAAAGACGGGCTACAAGAATGGTGGAAGGTCTTAAGCATAAAACCTATCAGGAAAGACTTAATGAACTCAATCTGTATAGTCTGGAGGACAGAAGGAAAAGGGGGGACATGATCGAAACATTTAAATATGTTAAAGGGTTAAATAAGGTTCAGGAGGGAAGTGTTTTTAATAGGAAAATGAACACAAGAACAAGGGGACACAATCTGAAGTTAGTTGGGGGAAAGATCAAAAATGCTTTTTCAAGAAGCAACTGGACTTTCTGATTTTTCTTTGAAGACATGTCACTTCTCATCCAAGAAGCTTCTTCAGTTCTGACTGGATGATGTTTATTTATTTTCCAAATAATTTTTAGAGAAGGTATTTATTTTAATGTTTAACTTTTGTGCTGGTCTATGACCATAATAAAAATCGATTCTGGTTTTAATGAAGCTTAATTAATTCCTTAATCATTCTTCTCCAAAACTATGCAGACGTATATACTCCTTATTAGCTGGGCCTCACCTTCTATTCATGTTCCTCTTCTTCTCCTTGGCAGATTTTTCATGTGTACCGCTCAGATATAAATTTATTTCAAAGTCAGGCAAGCCTCTTCTTTGCTCCAAGGAGATCCTTGCAAGCCAAGGCTGGCAAGCTCCATTCTGCCAACATATCCAGTTCCCAGAAACAACAAAATACAAGATTGTGTTCATTTGACTTTTCCAGACCTCTCATTCCATCCCACAATTGGCAACTACAAGAGATTGGCAAAGCTGTGACCAGTGAAGATGACATGGGAGAAGGATATGGTACCTTAGGGAGGATTTGGACATGCTGCAAATTATGATGCAATGGTTGAAATTTAGGATGGAAGCTTCATAGGACAAAATTCATGGGCATAAGGCAACAAAGTGGTGGAGTGCTATAATCCCCTGATTTCTAACTTTTATTTTTTTTAAAAAGTAAGTAACCCATTAAAATATTAAGGAAATTGTGATCCCAATTCCTCTTTTTTTCAAATGGAAAAAAAAAATCTGCTTTCCAGTTGAGTTTAGTCTGTAAAGCAGTGGTCTCCAACCATTGTGGCTTGGCTGTGGAGGGGCTGGGAAGGAAGACGACAACTGGGCACATGTGAGTATCCAACCCACCACATGTACAAGTTGAGCTGCACACGCACATGTGGGAACCAGGCTACTACTCGCATGACTCGGTTGTGAATAGAGCATTGGAGACCCCTCTGTAAAGGACAAGTCCTCATTGGGCATACACAAAATTTAAAGATAGAAGGTCCTTTTTATTCTTCCCAACTCAACAAAAACTTTGAAATACATTTGGGACTCAGGCTTGGGACTCTGCTCTTCTCTAAGTGGGACATCAAAAACTAAACCAAACTGGGGTCAATTTTGATGTGCAGGGATGGGGAGAGGGCAGCAAAACAAATTTCAAACGAGTTTGAAGATGATCCAGATCTGATAGAAGAAAAGAAAAATCCCCCAGTGTCTCCCAATTGGCAGTAGCCTAGAAAGCTGCTGACTGCTGTATTCTTCAGCCAGCTGTCCTTCCTCCAGATTGAGCTCCTATTAAGGGATGGGACAGAAATTATGCAAAGAGATTCAGGATTCCTGTCAGCAGGATAGCTCTTCAAAATTGAACAGAATGAGAACAGATCTGGTTTCAGGGAGAACACGTTTTTCCCTGATCTATATAGGGGTTGCATAGAAAAAAGAAAAGCAATTCTTAAGCCCCTTCCTCATTCCTGGTGTGCTTCCAAGTCCTTAAGTATACAGGTGTAGCACAAAGGAAGAACAGAAACAGGCCCATCGAGAAAATATAAACCTTGATTAGATCTGTTCTCTCTCCCACTCTCTCCCACTCAAAGACTGAGGGCAATCAGCCCACAAGCTGATTATTCCCTAGGAAGATACTATGCATGCATGCACATATATGCATAGAAATATACACACTGCTTGGTTACACCAAAGAATTATGTGATTCTGAATAGTCATTGTTGCCTCATTAGAAATAAATCATTTACAGTAGCCAGCCTTTTATATATATATTCATTTATTTACATTAGGCTACCCAACTCATCATTAATTCTGAGTGTTAGACAAAATTAAAAACAACCCAATACAATAAATAAAGCAATATAAGGGGTGAAAACATAAGACAAAATGATTCTACAGACATCTACTATAAGAAAATAAAAATCAGTCTCATAGGGGACATAATAGTATACCCTATCCAATGATGGGCTCCTATGGGTATGGTCAGGTATGCAGAACCAGTAGAAATATTTTGGTCAGATACACAGAACCTATAGAACAATGTTGATTTTTTTTTCTTTTTTTTCTCTTGTGGGCTCCCATTGCAGTAAATGAGGTTGAATGTGTATAATTTTAGAAGAGCTCTCTCTCTCTCTCCCCCCTCTCTCTGTGCATACACATATTGTGCATACACATATTGTTTATATAGTAGATAATGTATATTTTGTGTGCCTGTGTGTAATATGTATGTACACACATGGCATATATACATAGAATTAAATAGTATATTTTGGATGTTCAGTAATAGTAAATAGATAGGGAAATTTTATATCTTTGAGGTGAGGAGAGGCCAGGCACTCTAACCCTAACCCAAACTCTTGACATGAGTGACGTCAACTTGGCCACCTTTAAGCCAGTCACATGACCTTTAAATAACTTCCTAGTCAGTTGATCATCAAGCCACTCCCACCTGGTCACGTGGCTGGTAAGCCACACCCACAAAATAAGCCATGCCCGCAGTGTGCTTGTAAAATTTTTTGCAGCCCTTCACTGACCCTCCCTTAGTTGAGAAAGCCACCAAGTCTTCAAGTCTCATATGAAGAAAATATATTTGAAACTCAGGGTTATGTTATTGCAGAGGGGAGGTGCTTTGGCAGATAATTGTATGAGAAATGACTACATTGAGCTTGAGGGAAAGGTCAAACACATCGTACTGTATTTTTTGGAGTATAAGATGCACCTGAATATAAGACACACCTTAGTTTTTGGGGAGGAAAATAGGGAAAATAATCTGCTTACCCAGGTATTTATCTGGCTAGCGTCCTTAGTCTGGTCAGCTTCAGCACATTATTTTATCCCCTAGTTAAGGGCTTAACAAAATTTGTTCTGAGATAGTAACAATGAAAGAGCTTGCAAGCCAGTAAGAGATGGGAACATCATTAGCACCTGGAAGAAAACAGTTTGAGCAAGTAGAGCAATGAAAAAAACCCTGCGAAGACTTAGGGCTTGGAAAATATTATTCTTTGTAGAGAGTAGCAATGAAAGAGCTTGCAAGTAGGTAAGAGCTGGGAACATCATTAGCACCTGGTTAGGGCTGGAAAGAAACTTATTCAGAGCAAGTTAGAGCAATGAAAAAAACCCTGCAAAGACTTAGGACGTGGAAAACATTCTTCACATAGAGTAACAATGAAAGAGCTTGGGAACATTAATAGCACCTAGTTAGGGCTGGAAAGAAACATCTGGAACAAGTAAAGCAATGAAACCCACCACCACCCCTACAAAACAGGGTTTGAAAAATATTCTTGGCAGGGAGTAACAATGAAAGAGCTTGCAAGCCGGTAAAAGCTGGTAACATTGTTAGCACCTGGTTAGGGCTGGAAAGAAACTTACTCATGTCTAGTAAAAGCAATGGGGAAAAAACCTGCAAAGACTTAGGGCTTGGAAAACATTCTTTGCAGAGAGTAATAATGAAAGAGCTTGCAAGCAGGTAAGATCTGGGAACATCATTAGCACCTGCTTAGGGTGAAAAGAAACTTATTCAGAGCAAGGTAGAGCAATAAAAAAACCTGCAAAGACTTAGAGCTTGGAAAACATTCTTCACAGAGAGAAACAATGAAAGAGCCTGCAAGGTAAGAGCTGGGAATATCGTTAGCAGCTAGATAGGGCTGGGGAAAAAAAAATACATTTAGAGTATAAGACGCACCCAAATTACCAGCCTCTTTTAGGGAGGAAATAGGTGCATGTTATATGCCGATAAATACGGTAAGTTACCAGTTCCTTTGTGCCCACAAGAGAACTTTGTCTAGCCCACTTTGAATTCCCTGACTTTTATGTATCATCAATTTACTTGGACCATTAGTAGATCAGATTCTTGTAAAGAGCTTAAGCTTGCGATAAATCTTAATACCCATTTGAACTGCCTAGACCTTCTGATTTCCCTGGCATTTGACAACAATGCCTGGCTCTCATAAAGGGGAATGGCTAAAGAGACAACAAATGGAGTATGATAATGGAATAGACAAAGACAACAAACCAATCCCTCAAATGGCTAGGCACTATGCGATGTGAAGGCTTTCTAGGTGATAACCAGCGTAGTATCCCACACAGCTCTTGTAGCAGAGCTGTGACATTGGTGTGCTGAAGCAGGCCCATTAATGCTGGCTCTGTTACATTCTTGATTGGCTGCAGCTTCCAAGTGGCTTCAAGGGCAGCCAAGAGCATGACATCACCACTAGGAAATAGTGTTGCTATCCAAGAGTGAAAGATAATGTATAAGCAGATAAATTAGTTTTTTTAATACAGTATTTCTAATTCAGCTCTTCCTTGCAAGTACTGAGCTTTGCTTCCAGAAGAACCAAACATTTTTAAAGAAAAGATATGCTGACATATGCTTATATAATAAAATATACCTCACAAGAGGTACATATTATGAGGCCAGCAAAGAACTGATTCTGATAACTTTATAGACTGGTTCTGGTTATACTGCTGTTTTCCATTCTCACGCAGCATTTTGTGGTTGGTGGGTTTTTTTCAAAGGGAAAAATATTACATATGTCATAAATAGATAAGTGCTTATTCATCCATGATCATTCTTCAGAATCCTTTTTTCCCAATGAAAGAATTGTTAAAGCAAATACATTTTCATCAGATTAAATAAGGACTGGTAGGGAAAAAGGGAGGGGAATTTATGTGCTTAGCCATAATTCATAATACTTTTTAATGATGAAGTTAGCATTGAAAAATTTATCAATTTACCTGTCCCATTAACCATCATCTTCCATTTCTTCTTTATAGGATCTGAGTTAAAATATATCACAAACTACTGCTACAGAGAATAAGGCAATTCATTCCATTAAACAAAAACTAAGTATAACTTTGAAGTGTATATTTTAATATTAAAAATAGCTTTAGAATAATGGAATATTGTATCAAAATATATACAATCTTTTCAAGATATAAGGATTTTAAGTAGTAGTATGTTTCTATTTTAAGGAAGGGTAAAATTATTTCAATGGAAGTTCTAGCTCCTTAATTAGACTTGGGGTTTTGTCTTATTTAATTAACCTGCTATCTACAATGTTAAACTTAGTACTGTAGTTCTTTATTTGTCTAATGGGAGTAAAATAAGGTTAAGAAAATTTTAACTGGTAATATGAAGTCAAAATAGCTTTTAAGTCCAATTTGTCTTGGCATTTGATGGCAGAGAAGACACAAATTGCTGCACAGGAACCTAAATTCATTGTCTCCCACTCTTGCCCTTACCCTTTTGTTCTATAACTGTTAAATTTGTTGACCTCTCTCACCCTATCCAGATTAAGAATTTGGGTAGGTGGGGTCTCAACACCAACCACACTGAAGTCAAGAGGAAGGTTACAATACATCATGAGTGTGAAGAAGATCTTAATGTACAAACACACTAGAGGAAATACCATTAAGGCAATTAAATTATGGGTAATACCAGTTGTTAGATACATTAGATACAGCTGGAATAGTGGACTGGATTGAAACAGAACTAAAAGTCCTGGATGGGAAGATTATAAAAATAATGATAATACAATAATTTCAATACAAACAAACACTCATTGTTAGCTTGTTTATATATTGCAAACCCATAGATTCCTTGTCATAAAAATAATGTCAAGGAATCCATGCAGCAATATTGACAGATTATAAAACAGTTGGGTTTGCTAACAAGCTAACAAGCTAACAATGAATGTTTGTTTGTATTGAAATACTATAGCTTTAAGAGGTAGTGTTGCAAATTGCCATAAGAGGGAGACAGAAAGCATGATTCTCTCTTTCTGGTCTCTCTGTTCTTTCTGCTGGTTCACTGTGACTGATGTAGTATAAGCTCTGTGCTTTCGATGATAATTTAATGTATTTGTAAGCTGTAATGAATGTCTGATATGTAAGACAAAGACAGGCTTGTAATATTATTATTGTATTGTGAGACATTGACTGATTTGAATATGTATGTCCAGACTGTTTAACTTGACTGTGCTATTTCTAAAAGTAAACACTATTTTTGCACTCCAATGTATCTGTAACTGAATATTTATTCATATTTCCTGGATATCTGCTGGAATTCCACGTTTTCCTTTGTGCATGTCCTTGATAACTCAATGGTTCTGCACACTCCATAACGCTACTTACTGTTGTGATTCCACCTGCGGCTCCTCAGGAACCGGCTGGATCTCTGCCGGATCCATGCCCAGAGGAGGAGGACAGTGAACAGGAGGGGGAGGACCAGGCAGATGGGGGAGAGGAATGTCAGGAAGAGGAGGAGGGAGAGCAGCCTGAGACCCCCGGGGGGGCTCTTCCCAGCTAGTAGCCTGGATTCATTGGATGAAGACGCACAGGCTATAATAGACATGAGGCAGCGATGAGCAGCTCAAAGACGGGGCCAATTAGAAAGGTATTTCCATCCCTGAATTGGCAACAGCTGGGTTTGGGTGTGGTTCTCCTCAGCAGGGTTGAAAAGGCAGGCCCGCCCTTACAGTCCTCTGGAGAGTTATCAACTAGGAGTCCTGTGATTTTGCTTTGATTCTCGGCGTCTCTGATCTTGGCTTGTGGTCTAGAAGTCTGGAATACTTGGGGGAGGCGTGGGTTTTATTATCTCCAGCGTTGTTTTTGCCAGCAAGAATCCTGTTTTATTGCCTGGCCTTCGTGAAACCTCTGTGAAGCTTCATAGTGTTCCTGTCTGTAAGAACAGTTTTTGTTACCTGTGTTTGCTTTGAATTATATAAACTGCCTTTGCTTTTTACCAGTGTGTCTGGATACTCTTTTTGGTTGGTGTTGGCATCTGGGGGGACCCAGACAGAACACTTACTAAGGAAAATAGGTGGGCTTGGAATGTTGCTAGAACTTAGATCAGTGATGGCGAACCTTTTTTTTTCTCAGGTGCCGAAATAGTGTGGGCATGCGCTATTGCGCATGTGCAAGTGTGCACACCCATAATTCAATGCCCGGGGAGGGCAAAAACAGCTTTCCCCACCCCCCAGCAGCCTTCTGGAGACTGGAAATGGCCTGTTTCCCAACTTTTGGTGGCCCAATAAGGCTCGTGTTTCATCCTCCCCTGGCTCCAAAGGATTCCCTGGAGCCGGGGTAGGGTAAAAAGACCCTCTCCTATCCCCCCCAGAGGCACTCTGGAAGCCAAAAACACCCTCCCAGAACCTCTGTGTGATCCAAAAATCAGCTGGCCAGCACACACATTGGAGCTGAGCTAGGGAAATGGCTCATGTGACAACAGATATGGCTCTGCGTGCCACCTGTGGCACCCGTGCCATAGGTTCACCATCACTGACCTAGATAATTGAAGAATACAAAGGGGAGGAATATCTGAGGGACAATAAAGAAGATGCATTGACATTAGTATACCATAAAAGCTTCCTGACAACTGGGAAGACCAAGTACTGGCTTACAAGAAAGACTAAATGAAGAATAGGAAAAGGATATGGCAAGGCAACATATTTCATGGCCAGTACATTAAAAAAAAACTAGCAAGAGAAGCAGATAACAATAACACATGGAAATGATTAAGAGCAGGAAAGCTGAAGAAAGAGACAGAGGGTCTAACCTTGGCTGCTCAGGACCAAGCCTTAAAAACAAATGTATACTGAGACAGAATTGAAAAGATAGAACAGACAACAGATGCTAAGAAGATGAAGAGACAGTGGACCATCTGGTTGGGTCTAGGACAACTCAGCACAGCTGGCTTGACACAGCTAGGTCACCACTGCCCAGTCACCTCTTCTAACTCCTCTCCATCAAGCCGCCATAGGGCAACTTGCTGCAGAGGCAACTCAGAGGCAGCACACTGTGGGAAGCCAGAAGGAGAACCAGATAGGCAGAGTGCAGAGTGCATTTTCACACACCTTTACTGCCACTGCTGCTGTTGCCGCTATCCAGCCCCTTACCAAAGAGCCCAGGGATGGCAGTGGCAGCATCAGAGTCTGGCAGGGTGGGAGCATTTTTACACATCATGCTTTCACTGTACCAAATCCAAACCAAAACTATCACATTGGAATATCTGCAAGAAATCCCATTTACATCCAAGCAGGAACGGGTGAGTCCACAAAGTAGACAATGTAATAGAAAATGAAGAAGCTGAAGTGTTCTGGGATTTTAGAATTCAAACATATCATCACCTGCCTCCTAATAGATTTAACATCTGTTCATAGGAAACAGAAAAAATCTGGACAGTGAATTGGAGACAGCAAAAGAGAAGAGAAAGAATTGGAGAAAATCACAAAATACAAAGAGATGCAAATAGAAGTAGAATGACTACAGCAAAAGAAAGCAAAGATAATACCAATAGTGATAGTTATCGTGGGTGTGACCCCAAAACATCTGGCACAGCACAATCAGCATTGACAAAATCACCATCAGTCAATTGTAAAGGTAGGTTTAATTGGAACAACTTACATGCTGTAAAAATACCTTTGACACTATCAAAAAACAACATCTGCCTATCATAGTTCCTTGGGAAGGACTCAAAAAGTGGTTAAAAATGCAAAATACAATATAACATCTGGCTGATTAGGCACCCAACCATAATAATAATACCCTTTCGATTCTGAAAGATTCAGTCAAGTGCACAAATGAAGGCAGCTCAGTCATGTGTAAGTCTTCTAAAGGAACTCAAATTTAACTATAAATGGTGAGTATCTAAAAGTGCAAGAAATATACATTTGCATGACACAATCAGAGTTAATAAATAAGGTGACAAATCACCCCAAAGGGTTACAAAATCTAAACAAAAAATAAAGGGAAGGCTTTGTTGTTACTTGTCTTTTGTAAACTACTCAAGAAGCACCTATACCGCCAGGCATGGGAGATTTGAGACATCTTTCCCCCAGGCTCCTTATAATTTATGTTTGGTATGCATGTGTTGTCTGGTTTTAATATGTTAGGGTTTTAGTTATTTCTTTTAATATTAGATTTGTGCCACTATAATATTGTTTTTATCATTGTTGTGAGCCGCCCCAAGTCTTCGGAGAGGGGCGGCATACAAATTTATATTATTATTATTATTATTATTATTATTATTATTATTATTATTATTATTTATTCAGAAATTTATTAAGAACAAAAAAAATTCCTAAAGAGTAAAATAAATACAATTTCTTGAAAATAATACAGAACTGTGAGCTTATTTTGCCAATCCGTACTTGTGGACAGTACACATGTGCCTAGAATATTGAATAAGAAGTTAAGATATAGCATTTTGTGATCTAGTTTAACAACTGTTGTATGAAAATATTAATTTATTAATATATTAATTTATTTATTCAATTTTTATGCCGCCCTTCTCCTTAGACTCAGGGCAGCTTACAACATGTTAGCTATAGCACTTTTTAACAGAGCCAGCATATTGCCCCCACAATCCGGGTCCTCATTTTACCCACCTCGGAAGGATGGAAGGCTGAGTCAACCTTGAGCCAGTGATGAGATTTCAGATATACAGTCAGCTTCAGTGGCCTGCAGTACAGCACTCTACCTGCTGCGCCACCCCAGCTCTTTATATAATGATTCAAGTTACAGTATTATTTATGGTAGACCTTTTTTCCTTCTACTTTATGAAGACAGCTCTTTCCAGCATGTTCCCACTTCCCAGACAACTACTAAAGAAAAAAAAAATAGATCTAAAATAAATGTGGCTGAAAGAAATTGAGCTTACCATTTACATTTGTGGAAGCATTGTACATGGAAATGAAAGACAGTGGGAGAGTTTAGGTCCATGTCAGTTCTCTCGTATAATCTTCTTACAATTTGACTTTTAAACTATCTGGCCATAGCAGCACAGCAGAGCCTTGACAAGTATTTATTCAATGTGAGCTCTTCTACTCTTGTGTCTTTTCTTATTAAGTCTAAGTAACAGCACTGATCATAAATAGGAGCCAACTACTCTGACTAACTATCTTTCTTATTTTTTTATTTTATTTTATTTTTTTATTTTATTCTTTGTCCAATATACAATACATATGGAAGAGAATAGACATTAAGTAATATATATAACGATATCTTCTCAAGCTAGATTGGGTGGAAGAATTAGGTGGAAAAATAAATACAGTATTATTCTAGAGAGCTCTGCATTAAGGAAAATGGTTGTACAGTATGTTATTTATCAAGAGTTTTTACTTTGCCTTTCAGCCTAAATCTATCCCGAAGGCAGCTTCTAATATATTAAAAATACAGTAGCAAAACCAGCCAGAAATAAATCAGTTTTAAAAACCCGAAAGCTTAAACCAGAGCCAAATAATAGAAGCCCAGCACCACTGAGCACACATACATACTAAACCAAACTAGCGGGTCAGTGAATATATAAATATAAATATGCATATACATGTACATATAAAACAATCTAGTGAATGACTATTGAGATTGAGGCAGGGGATGGGCACATTTTATATTTTGGATCATAAGACTAAAAGGGCCCTTTGCAGCATCTCAATTAACAATATTTTAATGGACCTGATAAGTTTCCTTTAAAATTTGTACAGCAAACATTTTATTTGGTGGATTTTCTTATTCCTAGGGCAATGATGGTGAACCTTTTTTTCCCCTGGTGCCGAAAGTGTGTGCATGCATACTGTCACACATGCGTGAGTGCCCATATCCATAATTCAATGCCTGGGGAGGGCGAAAACAGCTTCCCTTGCCCCCCCCCCCAGGCCCTCTGGAGGCCAGAAATGGCCTGTTTCCCAACTTCTGATGGGCCCATTAGGCTCGTGTTCCGCCCTCCCCAGGCTCCAAACACTTCTCTGGAACCAGGGGAGGGGAAAAATACCCTCCCCCATCCGCCAGGAGACTCTCTGAAAGCCAAAAATGCCCTCCCGGAGCTTCTGTGCAATCCAAAAATCAGCTGGCTGGCACACACATGCACGTTGGAACTGAGTTAGGGTAACGGGTCACGTGCCAGCAGATATACGGATACGGGCAGATATACGTATACGGATATATGGATACGGGTAGATAGGGGTCACGTGCCACCTGTGGCACCCATGCCATAGGTTTGCCATCACTGTCCTAGAGTGTAGTATTCCTCAATCAGATGCTTTCCAGATAAAGTGAGACTTCAATTGCTAGGAGAGACTTCTGCAGAGGAGATGGAAGGAGATGTTTAAAAGAGTGAATATGGCGTTGTGATCATGACCTGTGCAGCATATTTAGAAGAATGTAGGGATTTAATTGTTTGCACCCTTGCAGCCAATCTTTTGCAGATGCCCTTAATTTACAGAATTGCCAGCTAGCATATGGCAGGTTGAGAAAGGTCTAATGGGGTACTTTATTTCAGACAGACTGATTTGCCAGAGGCCAAAGGGTATCACTTTTGAATGGTTGTCCATATTTACAGGATCAGCAGGTCAACACTGTGTTTCTCTTCTCTCTCCTTTCTTTCTTGTAAGCACAACCTTCTGTAGCCATGACCTAGTCCTAGAGAGTCATCCAAACATGGAATGTGGGCTTCCTCTCAGCTGCCCATAAGCCAGGATTGAAATGTCTGTTTCAGTTAAATTAGAATCAGTTTTCTAAACCTCCTCTCTCTTCCACTTGAAAAGTTCATTCAAATCAAACGACCTTCTTTATCCCGATTCGTGATCCTACGTGGGTCACACAATAAAGACAATTATTTTAGGCTTTCCTTTGGGAAAACTCTACATTATTCTAGCCTTTTGAAGTTCTATTGAGCTTCATATATTCTAAAATATAGGAAAACAAAACCAAAACCAAATAA
Source organism: Erythrolamprus reginae (assembly GCF_031021105.1). Classification (NCBI taxonomy): domain Eukaryota; kingdom Metazoa; phylum Chordata; class Lepidosauria; order Squamata; family Dipsadidae; genus Erythrolamprus; species Erythrolamprus reginae. Next base: position 324,533,913 of record NC_091950.1, on the reverse strand, counting down.
AACAAAACCAAAAAACATAATTTCCCATGTTTCGCATGAGGCATCATTTCAAACCAATCATTAGAATCAGATCTCTTAACAATACACAGGTAATTAAAGTTGGCAAATTGCTTAAAATAGTAATAATGTTAAACTCCATTTCAGTGACTTTCTGTCTGTGCTCTCATGGCAAAACACTGGTATTATTTTAGTATGAGCAAATAGTCCACCAGATCAGAGTTTCAGAACTCTCAACAGTCAACCGTGAAATGATATTAAAACGAATCTCATAAGTAATCCAGATTTTTGCAGCTTAAGTATGGTAGCCCTAGGAATGGAGTTTTCCCTATTTGGAAATTCCAGGAGAAATGGAATGTTATTAACAGATTGACATTTTATTGGATTATTCTCTAAAATATGCAAAAGGCCTGTCTGTCTGTCTGTCTGTCTGTCTGTCTGTCTGTCTGTCTGTCTGTCTGTCTGTCTGTCTGTCTGTCTATCTATCTATCTATCTATCTATCTATCTATCTATCTATCTATCTATCTATCTATTTATTAGATTTGTATGCCGTCCCTCTCCGGAGACTCGGAGCAGCTCACAACAACAGAATAGTATAAATCCAATTATTAAAAGTCATGTCTGACCCATCGCAACCCCATGGACAACTGTCCTCCAGGTCTTCCTGTTTTGTACCATCCTCTGGAGGTCATTCAGTTCATACTGCTTCAATGACTCCATCCAGCCACCTCATCCTCTTCTTCTTTTGCCCTCAATCTTTCCCAGCATTGGGCTCTTCTCCAGTGAGTCCTTCCTTCTCATTTGGTGGGCAAAGTATTTAAGTTTCATCTTCAGGATCTGGCCTTCTAAAGAGCAGTTGGGGTTGATCTCCTCTAGGACTGACCAGTTAGATCGCCTTGCAGTCCAGGAGACTTGCAGGAGTCTTCTCCAGCACCATTCAAAGGTCTAAATTCTTTGGTGTTCAGCCTTTCTTAAGGTCCAACTTTCACAGCAGTACTGCACTCTAACCACTGTGTCACCATGGCTTGTTTGCTTGCTTGCTTGCTTGTTTGTTTGTTTTGAAAGGCCTTGCTTTGAAATTGCAATATATTGTTATTGCTGTCACCAGGTAGAGTTAACCCTTTGCTTACTTATTTCCATTACCTGGTGCATGAAGGTTTCTGTCATGGAAATCTCTGACCCAGAATAGGTTGTTGTTGGTTAGAAAGAGCCATTTTTTATTGTTGCTATTGGAAAGGGACAATTTGAGATTTATTTATTTATTTATTTATTTATTTATTCATTCATTCATTCATTCATTCATTCATTCATTTATTGGATTTGTATGCCGCCCCTCTCCGTAGACTCGGGGTGACTAACAACAGTAATAAAGACAGCATATAACAATCCAATATTAAAACAGTTAAAACCCATTAATATAAAAACCAAACATACATACAGACATACCATGCATAACATTGTAAAGGCCTAGGGGGAAAGAGTATCTCAGTTCCCCCATGCCTGGCGGCAGAGGTGGGTTTTAAGAAGCTTACGAAAGGCAAGGAGGATGGGAGCAATTCTAATCTCTGGGGGGAGTTGGTTCCAGAGGGCCGGGGCCGCCACAGAGAAGGCTCTTCCCCTGGGTCCCGCCAAGCGACATTGTTTAGTTGACGGGACCTGGAGAAGACCCACTCTGTGGGACCTAACTGGTCGCTGGAATTCGTGCAGCAGAAGGCGGTCCCTGAAATAGACCTCCTATTGTAACATTCTAACCCACAAATGAGACATTCTCCAAGCATTTAGTGCAACCCATTGTGGAGTTGGAAAGTTCTAGGGCATTACACTTATTTACTGCATACTGTATGTTTAGGAGGAAAAAAACTTCACAAGTTATTTTAACAGACCTGAGATCCCCTGGCAACACATGTTGGCCACATCAGATGAATCACTCTGATGCATTTCCTCTCCCGAATTTGTTCTTATTTATGTTTCATTGGTTTAATGGTGTTGTAATTGTTGCTTTTATTGCTGCCTCCCAGAGATGGGCAGCCACATAAATTTGAGAAATAAAGATACAAACAAAGAAATATATAGGGGCCTATTAGTGTCAGAGCTCAACACAGTATAAATACTGTTGCCGGTAAATATCTATGGAGATTCTCAGTCATCCAGGTCATAGTTGCACCCATTTGCGCTACCCAGGTGATCCTGATGACACAGATAAACCTCCAGGTGGCCTTAAATGACTCTTTAAAATAATGCAAATAAATCCTTCCATTCCTCGTCATCCAGTCAGAGCTGAAGAAGCTTCTTGGATGAGAGGTGAAATGTCTTCAAAGAAAAATCAGAAAGTCCAGTTGCCTCTTGAAAAAGTACTTTTGGAACTGTTATCAGTAGGGCAGGTTGAATGCAGATTTATTTATTTATTTGTTTGTTTGTTTGTTTGTTTGTTTATTTGTTTGTTTATTTATTAGATTTGTATGCTGCCCCTCTCTGAAGACTCGGGGCGGCTAACAACAATGAAAAGACAATGAAAACAAATCTAATATTAAAAATAATCTTAAAAACCCCAATTTAAAGAACCACTCATACATACAAGCATACCATGTATAAATTCTATAAGTCTAGGGGGAAGTGAAATTTCAATTCCCCCATGCCTGACGACAGAGGTGGGTTTTAAGGAGCTTGCGAAAGGCAAGAGGGTGGGGGCAACTCTGATATCTGGGGGGAGCTGGTTCCAGAGGGTCGGAGCCGCCACAGAGAAGGCTCTTCTCCTGGGTCCCACCAAATGACATTGCTTAGTCGATGGGACCCGGAGAAGGCCAACTCTGTGGGACCTAACCGGTCGCTGGGATTTGTGCGGCAGAAGGCGGTCCCGAAGATATTCTCATCCGATGCCATGAAGGGCTTTATAAGTCATAACCAACACTTTGAATGGTGACTGGAAATTGATCGGCAACCAATGCAGACTACGGAGTATTGGTGTAACATGGTTTACGATTTACCTGGAAGCAGAATAAATGTTTGGACTTTAGAGCAGAGTTCTCCAACCTTGGCAACTTTAAAACTCGTGGGCTTCAGACTCCTGCTTTAGAATACATTTTACCCAGGTTTCAGCTGCTTTTTAATGTACTTCTCATCTATTACATGTATATATCAGTTGTGTGTATATTTATTTTGTAAGAATAGATGCTGCAAAAGCCTCCTATGTTACATTAGCCTCAAAAGATGTACCCATTCAATGTTTCAAAGTTTATTCAGGACTGACTCAACCATGTTGCATACACCTCCCACCCCCTTAATTTCTTTCAGAAACTAGTGGCTCCCATTATACTTCCAAAGCTAATTTCCTAATAAGCATCTGTGAGGCCCAAAATTCCCTTCAGTCCTTTGTTTTGTGACCTCACAGTCATGACTCTGCATGCCAATTGCCCGGGTTTCAGCCATTCGTTTGATGGCTGCTTTAAACAGTCAGGGTTAATATGTATGTGCTGTTGCTCCTCAGGACTTTACCGAGTATAAAATATAAATTATAGGCGGATCAACCTGAAATTGCCAGATCGGTCGGTCAGTAATGCAAATCGCTCTGAGGATATACCAGACTGGATTTTGCAAGCGACGTGCTGTAAATATGAAAGAATTCAAGAACAATTCAGGAGATGAGAAGGTTTTGGTAACCTTTGAAGGCAAACTGCCCTCCCCCAGTGGGCCGACCTCTTGGGAGGAACAGGATGCCATGATTGCCACATCAAAATGAAGCAACGGAGAAAATTTTCTCAATGAGACAACCTCGATTGTATTGAGATCTCTCCTTTTATTGTATTTTACTTTTCCTGACATGTGGTACAGAATAACCAATTCGCGAACGCCACATACATTAAGCCATCCCCCAACTACCATTCACTCATGCGCTGTATAAGGCAACCTCCTCATGACTTCCCTATAGATGATTAACGGAAGCTCCATTCATTACCTTTTCCTGGATTGTGTGTTTACTGGTGATTAGCAAAGGAATGAGAGTAAGGCATATATTTCCTTATATGGAAGTTAGCTATAGGTTTCCTTCATGCTGTATATCAAGTTAATTATTTTCCACGTGGTCATGGATTCTGCAGCTTGCTTACTCAGCCTGGACTTTGCTTCCTTTCAATAGAGGAAGAATAAGGTTTATACAGCACCCATTAGGCTAAAACATCACCCTTCAGCAATATTCCATTCCAATGTTCAGTGCCTATGAACCTATGATTACAACAAATCTTCCACATCCTTTTAATTCTTTGATCAATTGTTTATTCTTTATTATCTTCCAAAGTGTTCACCAGTTTAATTTTTGTCTTCATGTGGCGGATTGAAACTGGAAAGAGCAAGATGGGGAAGATTCCAAATTGTCCATGCTATCAAAAACAAAATGCCATCTGCACAGATAGACTTCACGTGAAGCAAGATTAGTGGATGTCTTAACAGAATGATTCTAGGGACAATGCAAGGATGGTCTTTTGGAATCCAATGGGCGCAATCCCTTGCCACAGAAAAGATCCTTCTTGGTGGTGGCCCCTTCTTTACGGAATCTCATTTTCCCCTGAGATATGGTTGTCCTCACCTGTTGCTTTTCAGAAAGGTCCTGAAAGTGAATGGAGATGGTGGGTTATTTAATGGGATTATATTATGTGGTGAATTTTTTAAAAATATAGTAGGCTGCCCAGAGTCACCTACATGTCAGTTGGGAGGCTATATACATTTGTTGAATGAAATAATAAATTGATAAAAATAAAATATTAAAACATGATTTGAAAGGGAAAATGGAAGTTGTTTGTAAAAGGTAGAAAACTGAGTTTACTTATACATTTTACTGTAAATCTACAATACATATCCTAGGTCAATGTGCCAATTTGATTGTTGGAGCATGTCATATAATTGTTAAGCCATTTACTCTATGAAAAATTGTAATATTGTTGGCAGGGAAGAGTCAATTGTATAACAAAATATACTCCCATCCCATTTTCACTGTTTATGCTTGGTTTTTATATTTACTAAACATTGTAAGTTTCATTAATTTCTGTGGACTTGACCTTTATGGAGATGAATTTAAGATCTCAGCTTTACTGTTCTGTTTTCACTATCCATAATTAAATTCTGATCGTTCATTTAACAGCATTATCATTGATATAGTTACTTCGTAGAGAATAAAAAAAACACATTATCCTTAAAAGGGAACTAGAAACTTCTGTATTTCAGTCATGAGTGAAATGCCGATTGCAGATTATTACACTGTAATTTGCAAAGTACTATATCCTGTGATCTTTTAGGATAATGGTTATTATAGCAAATCTGACATCATAATGCAAATATGCAAAGGTAAAAATGAACATTAAGAATGCTAGGAGAATTGATATGAGTTTCCTATTTAATGCTACATTAAAACTACCTTGGCTCTTACTCTAAGTGCAACAAATGAACACGGATATATAAATATGTTTCCAAGAAAAATACTAAACTGTCTTATGAATTAGAACATTATTAAGGAGCCACAGAAGAAAGCATGGAAAAATTCTCAGACCAAATTGAAGTCTAATGAAGCACACAAATCTGATCTCTAGTAATAAGAGGAATGTATATTCTTTGCCCCTTCTTAACTATAATACGCTTCTATTTCTCTTCTGCTTTCTGGACGGTTGTTTGAAAATTAATTTTGTACCAAATAACACAAAATATATGCCAGACTCTTCTAGTCTCATGGTATGAGTATTTAAATCTATTTATTTATTTATTTATTTTTGTCCAATACACAATGAGAGTTTTAGTGGATGTATACATATACATATATATACACACACATAGTAAAATACATGATGAAGGTTATAGAGGAGATACTCATAGTAAAATATATCTATGAAAGAATAGAAAATAAGATATAGGAATAGAAGAAAGGTATAGGAGATATAGGAGAGTAATAGGACAGGGGAGGGAAGGCACTCTAGTGCACTTGTACTCGCCCCTTACTGACTTCTTAGGAATCTGGATAGGTCAACCATAGATAATCTAGGGGTAAAGTGTTGGGGGTTTGGGGATGACACTATGGAGTCCGGTAATGAGTTCCACGCTTCGACAACTCTGTTACTGAAGTCATATTTTTTACAGTCAAGTTTGGAGCAGTTAATATTAAGTTTAAATCTGTTGTGTGCTCTTGTGTTGTTGTGGTTGAAGCTGAAGTAGTCACCGACAGGCAGGACGTTGCAGCATATGATCTTGTGGGCAATACTTAGATCTTGTTTAAGGTGTCTTTGTTCTAGGTTTTCTAGGCCCAGGATTGAAAGTCTAGTCTCGTAGGGTATTCTATTTTGAGTAGAGAAATGAAGAGCTCTTCTGGTGAAGTATCTTTGGACATTTTCAAGGGTGTTGATGTCTGAGATGCGATATGGGTTCCAAACAGATGAGCTGTATTCCTGACATTCAAGAGATACCATCTCCCCACATCTCATTTCTTTCTTTTTCTGGTATTCTGAAGAATTGTGAGCCCACTCTAGTCTCACATAGATTCTCCTGTGGTTCTGTGTAAAACAATTAATGGTTATGCCAGCTTCCAATACATAATGGAGCCATTTGCAATAAGCTTCCCTGCAACACCAAGGTATTTTCTTCACTGAGTAAATATGAGATGACATTCATCTGCCACCAAGACTTACTATTTTGCTATTCCTGAACATCCAAAGGTAACTCAAAATATAATGGCTTGCTCTATTATGTCTCTGTTGGATGTGATGACTTATAATGAGATTGCATGCTGGTGTGACTGCAGTGGTGTGACTTCCGTTCCTTTTGCATTCTAGGACTAGGAGCTGCAGAAAATATGATTCGGGGTCTGACATAATGCATACATAAAATGCTTTTGATTTGATAATGTGCGTCTGATCTGCACCGATTATGCACAGCGCTGCCATTGGACAGCCTAAGCTTCCCTTAGTGTTTGGCAATTCACAAACACAGCAGATACTATAAATGGATTTTGAAAACCTTTGTAAATATCCTATCTGACAGCACAACTGGTAATAATTATGTAAATGCATATTTTTTGTAACACTTCTCATTTCAAAGGCTACCAGAATTACAATAGGATGCACAAAGGTTGGCATTTTCCCCAGAGTGTGTGAATGTGCAAAGAAGCTTGTTATAAGCCTTCTCATTCTATATGGTGATCATGACCATAAGTGCATAATTAGCTAGCTTTAATAGTTTAATAAACTACTGGGTCACCCAATTTTAATGTCTACTTTTACTGTAGCAACAAAGCAATAGTACAGTGGTACCTCATCATACGAACTTAATTGGTTCCAGGAGGAGGTTCGTAAGGTGAAAGGTTCGTAAGATGAAACAATGTTTCCCATAGGAATCAATGTAAAAGCAAATAATGCGTGCAAATCCTTCAGGAAAATCCCAAACTTTAGAAGGGAGGCGAACAGAGGGCAGGGAGGAGCAGCTAAAGGGGGCAGATGGAAGAAGCAAGGCTAGGCTAAAGAGTGAGTGGGAAGGAAGAAAGGCAAGGGGGGCGCCCCTCCCTTTTCTTTCTTCAAAAGACACCGTTTCAGTTCCTTTGCAAGCACATTGTTCTCTGCAAAATTTTTCCTCCCCCAAGCTGCCCCTCCCTCCTCCCTTTTCTTTCTTAAAAAGACACCTTTTCAGTTCCTTTGCAAGCACGTTGTTCTCTGCAAAAATTTTCCTCCCCCAAGCTGCCCTCCTCCTCCCTTTTCTTTCTTAAAAAGACACCCTTTCAGTTCCTTTGCAAGCACATTGTTCTCTGCAAAATGTTTCCTACTCCAAGCAGCCCCTCCCTTTTCTTTCTTCAAAAAAGGGGGGGAAAGAAACCCCTTCATCCCAGCAGCAGCTGCTTGGGTTCGTAAGGTGAAAATAGTTCGGAAGAAGAGGCAAAAAAATCTTAAACACTGGGTTCGTATCTTGAAAAGTTCGTTAGAAGAGGCGTTCGTAAGATGAGGTACCACTGTATTTGCTTATATTGTCACAGTTGCATATCAATGCACATTTGTGGTTCCATACGTTATCAGCTCATAGCAAAACAAAATATGAAAGCCATTTTGATCTTGCTCCTCTCAAACTTCACATTTGGTATCTAGATCCTGCTTTAAACTGGCACTATTTGGGCAAGGGCAGTATTTGAGGAATGAGTGCAGAAATGCAACTATTCAAAGATGCCAACAGCTTATGAGCTATGAAAGTTGCATTGTTTCCTCAATAAAACCTCTAAATTCTCTAGTCTTGACATTTTATTTTATTTATTTATTTATTTTATTTATTTGTCAAACAATTATAGGGTGATAATTTGTACAAATTAAACATTAGATAAGTAATGATAAAAAGTAACCAAAGAAGACAATAGGACAGGGACGGTAGGCACAATGGTGCGCTTATGCACGCCCCTTACAGACCTCTTAGAATGGGGCAGAGGTCAATTGTAGATAGTCTAAGGTTAAAGGTTTTGGGGTTAGGAGTAGAAACCACAGAATCAGGTAGTGCATTCCAGGCGTTGATTACTCTGTTATTTTGAAGTGTCACGTGACATTTTCTAGTAGAGCAGATGGATATGGCTCTGACCATAGGTTATCTGGGGGAAGAGAGTGAATAGACTAAATCTGATGAGTTGAATTGTATTTAGGACACTGAGGAGAGACCATCAAACGAAGGCCTTCAAACTGGACCCACTAAAGTTTTATTCATTCATTCATTCATTCATCCTATATGCCAACCATCTTGCCTGGAGGCAACGCTAGGTGGCTTACTGTTATTAAAAACCAATAAAATAATTTAAATGTTATAGCAACAAATAGTAAATTAATTTAAATTCACAAAGATGGGCAAGAAGGGAGCAAGATGCATATGGGCAAGGTAGGTGCAGTCAATTAACCACTTGCAGACTAGTGCACTCCCCATTGGAGCCCCAGGCCACTGGCAGATTCAGTTCTTCAGGGTCTTTTGGAAGACAATTCAAAGTGTTGGTCATCACCTATAAAGCCCTTCATGGCACCGAACGAGGGTACCTGCGAGACTGCCTTCTGCCGCACGAATCCCAACGACCGGTTAGGGTTCACAGAGTTGGTCTCCTCCAGGTCCCGTCAACTAAACAATGTCACTTGGCAAGACCCAGGGAAAGAGCCTTCTCTGTGGCGGCTCCGACCCTCTGGAATCAGCTCCCTCCAGAGATTAGAACTGCCCCTACCCTCCTTGCCTTTCATAAACTCCTTAAAACCCACCTCTGCCGTCAAGCGTGGGGGAACTGAAACATCTCCCCCTGCCTATGTAGTTATTTGTGTATGATATGACTGTATGTATGTTTTTATATATTGGGGTTTCTTGTTTTTTAGACTTTTTAAATGCATTATTGTTATTTAAGATTCTAGCTATTAGATTTGTTATTATGTATTGTTTTTATCATTGCTGTAAGCCGCCCCAAGTCTACGGAGAGGGGCGGCGTGCAAATCTAATAAATAATAATAAATAATAAAAATAAAGACCAAAATTCCTTGCCTGGCAGCATCTGTAGTATGTCCCCTCTGCCGGCATGGGTGGAGCAGATTAATCCCATGGGGTGGGAACAGTTGCTCAGATAACTTGACTCAATGTCATGAAGGGCTTTAAAGGTAATATCCAATTTTATCTGGAAGAAAATGCTTTCTCCTGGGCTTTTGGAAAACACTACATCAAAATGGCTCCTTCAAGTTTCAGTGTGAATTATATTGCAGAGCTGGCTATGCATGAGTTTTTGTGAAGTTGACAATCATTAATTTGATGCACCATAACCTGCCAGTGAATTAGGGCACAAGAGTTGTTTAAGTATTGCAATAATCATCTTGTCAGACAAAGCCCAAAATTCTACTCTGAATAATCTGACAGTTATCGAAAATGGCACAATAGAAGCTTATTCAATTTGAATCATGCTGGATTGGAAAACTGGCATCAGCAGGAGATAAATGACCCAAATTGGAAACACTCAATGTAATGGAAGCCAGAGGGTGAGACAAGCCTACAAAGCGCATGAAATTCATGTATGTTACTTGATTGTACAGTTTATTGCATCAACACAAAATTGTGTATACAGGGGTTTTGTTTGTTTGATTGATTGATTAGCACTGCTTTCATTCTGCTTGTGATAAAAAGCATGGGAATGTTTTTATCTGGCTCTGGATTTTGGCTTGATTGGGCTCTAATTCAGAGCTAGAGTTTATTTTTAACATTGCATAGGGAAAGGCTTGCTAAGTTTGCCACATCCACAGGAGTATGGAGTGAGTGAAGCTTGAAGGCACAAACTGTAAACAGATGCTGACGGCAGATGCACAACTGGGAATTTGCCACATGGAGCAGAAATCAGAAGCTTCTGCAACTCCCGTGGAAATAGGGCAGGGTGTGTATGCAGGCAGCCTTGAAATTCACCTACTTTCCTTTTAATAAACTCACACATAAGTTCCAGTCAAACATAGTTAGAGACATCAGACTAAAACAAGCATTTGCCACACAGCCAATCACTACATTAGCATGACCATCATTGTAAAACCAAACCAAATAGCCAATATTCTCTGTCTGAGAGGCAAAGAGTCTGCTAAAGATCATAAATCTGTTTTAGGGGTTGAGTGACAGTGTCAAAATTGTCAAAATTGGCAGATGGAGCATGGCAGTACAACTCTGTCTGTTTGGACAAGCGTCCAAACATCCTGTTGATCTTTTACTCTCTCCTGTAGATCTTGCTGAATTTATAAAGAAACCAATACAGCCCAGCAGAATTTGGTCTGGTTTGGGAGCATTAGAGCTTCAGCTAGGAAGGTGGAGCAGAAAAGATTATTGGTAGTTCACTTCCTTCTATCCAGAACATGGCATATAAGCGATGCTTGGGCAGATTTCCATAGGAGTCTGCATTGGTTGCCGATCAATTTCTGGTCGCAATTCAAAGTGTTGGTTATGACCTATAAAGCCCTTCATGGCATCGGACCAGAATATCTCCGGGACCACCTTTTGCCGCACAAATCCCAGCGACCGATTAGGTCCCACAGAGTTGGCCTTCTCCAGGTCCTGTCGACTAAACAATGTCATTTGGTGGGTCCCAGGGGAAGAGCCTTCTCTGTGACGGCCCCGACCCTCTGGAACCAGCTCCCCCTGAGATTAGAACTGCCCCCACCCTCCTTGCCTTTTGCAAACTCCTTAAAACCCACCTCTGCCATCAGGCAAGGGGGAACTGAGATAACTTCCCCAGGCCTATATTGTTTATATCTGGTATGTTGTGTGCATGCTTTTTAAATTATGGGTTTTTAGTTTTAATTATTAGATTTGTATTGTACATTGTTTTTCTATTACTGTTGTGAGCCGCCCGAAGTCTACGGAGAGGGGCGGCATACAAATTTAATAAAATAAATAAATAAATAAATAAAGATGCTACACATCTTTTTCATGACCTGTTTTCCTTGTTACCTTCAGGAAGGAGGCTTCGTGGTATCCGAAGCAGAGCACCTACATTCAGTCACAGTTTTGTTCCATACAGCATCAACCGTGTGAATTCTCACATTTTCTCTTCAATTCCATGTATTCAAAATGGACAGATAGATTGTCAAGATGGCAGATGGAGTGCGGGTGTATGTACCATGTGTAATCTATGTGCATAGACTGTGAACAAAAATCTGTGCTAGTGTGCTCACAATAAAAAGGTCAATAAAGGTTTTGTTATCTTATCTCTGGTACTAAATTCATATCTTTGGTTAGCAGATGGATGCTGTGTAACTATTAATCCCTGGCTGATAGTAAACCAAGTTTTTAAACTATGGCTTGTTGAACAATGAAGTACGGTTGCAGGAATTTGGCCATTGAATGTTTAATATGTTTGGTTGTATTGAATGAATTATTGTGATACTTAGTTTTTATAATGTTTTAAGTTAATTAGCAATATTAAATTGGATCCAATTGTAATTTGTATATTGTTTTATTGATATGTTGTGATCCACCCCAAGTCCATGGAGAGGGGCGGCATACAAATCCAATAAATAAATAATAAATTGTGTATGGCTAGTTTAGGGGAAAGAAGTAGGGGTGATGTGACTGCAGAGTTTCAATATTTGAGGGGCTGCTACAAAGAATTGGGGGCCAACCAATTTTCCAAAGTCCCAGAAAGCAAGACAAGAAACAATAGATGTAAGCTAATCAAGGAGAGAAGCAACTTATAACTAAGGAGAATTTTCCAAATAGTGAGACCAATTAATGAGTGGAACATTTGTTTTCGGAAGTTGTGGGGGATCCATCATTGGAAACCATAAGACCTCCAAGTTTCCTGTGATTATTCCATTATTCTGTTAATTTACCTAACATGCTTAGCCATAAATAAAAGTAGAACATGAAAGCCACAGATAGAAAATGAAACATTAAACTCCTTGTTTCTCTTCATGGAAACTTTTGCTACATTGAATTGTCTTCCTAAAACCAAACATCTGAATATACTATCCATGGATTATCCACTTCCTTATCTGTTGAGGATAGCTCTGGCCCAGCTCCTGCCCCAAGGAATGTGCAGGTGGATGTGGGGGAAACATCCACATGCCGCAGGCCTGTTTTGCTCTGGATGGAATCTGCCGACGAAGCCTCCACTGACCAAGGAAGCGTGAGTGACAGGGAAGAGGGGAGTTTGGCAGACAGCCCAGGAGGAAATCAATCATCTGTATCATCCCTGGATTCTGAACAAGAATTAATGACACATCCACGCATGCGTAGAGTGATGCATAGGAGACAACAACTGAAGGATTATTAAAAGAGAAAATGAGGCCACCTGTGGTTGGGTGGGGCTGCTGTAATTAGTGCTACAGATAAAAATGCAACCTGGTGTTTTAGCCCCATGGCAGTTTATCTGATTCATTGTTTCGTCAAGATCGTGGTTTTTGTGCTGTTCAAGATTGTGTGTGGACTCTCTGGACTTTAGAATTGGACTCAATTTCCCAGTTATTGGGTGAGCAATTGGATTGCATTTAACCTGTGCCTTGTGTGTACCAGAAAATCCTTTTGACATTAGAACATTATCCAATTTAGGCATGGGGCATATAGGCAGTTTACATATCAAAGCCAACAAAAGCTAGGGTTTTTTGGTAAACCAAGCCAATAATATTTAGATACAGAGAAGAAATCCCGCTAAGTCTCTGTTATATTAGATTTTTCTATTAATAACTTCAAACTCATCCGAGACCCATTGCAACCTGAAGCCTTGACAAACTTTTTTTTTCCATGAGCCTCTTTCTTTGGGCAAGAAGACACCGCAACTAGCAAGCACAGCAGTCAACATAAATAAAACAGGAGAGAATTTCTTCTCCTCTATAGTGTAGCCTTATTACACTTGGGCTATATTTTATCCTTCAGAATTCAAAGTTTTGCTTTAAATTCTGCATATCACAGCCATACTAAATATCGCCTCAGACAAGGCATAAAGTTGCTGAGTAAGACCCTTGCAAATCAGGAGGCTTTTTCATAAGGCCAACATGCATAATTTATATCTGCATACAATTAGCCTGTTTACATTTATACATTTTCAGTTTCCTTTTATGTGAAGCATTCCAGAAGATGCTTGGTAATACATTCATGGAGAAAGAAAGAAAGTTTTTTTTAAAAAACAACCACCCCACCTCTTTCTTTTTAAAATAAAAGCTTCAGGACCAGGCAATTGATAAAACCTAACAACTAATAAATACTTTATGAGGAAAGGGAAGGGGGAAAAGTATGTTTTGTTCACACAGTATGATTATATTGACATTTCTGAAAGTTTTGCACTTTTGGGAAGTTTGGCATTATATCAACTGCAAGTTCATGGTTACTTCATGAAATAGCTTTTCCATTTTTAATTCCCAGGATGAAAGTATTTTACTCTGTGCTAACAACCCTCTAAAGACTATATTTAGTAGCTCATTCTGTACAGCTTTTTTTTTTTACAGTATAAAAAAAGAAAATGAAGGGAAGGACTTCATCTGTTGAAATTTCAGGCTATTATGTGAAAAAGATGGCAATTTCCTATTGATTTATGCCACCATAAAATAATACCTATTTATTAAAAGAAATATTTTACATACAAAGCAGAATATGTTTTCACCAATAGCTGCAGCTTTCTGCATTTCTTGCCCCAAAGAAATGTAAGCATATTTGCAGAATCTGACATCAATATATCATATAGATAATAAATACATTTTTATAAATTTCCCTCCATCAGAAAAAATTATAAATTAGAAACATAGAAACATAGAAGTCTAACGGCAGAAAAAGACCTCATGGTCCATCTAGTCTGCCCTTATACTATTTTCTGTATTTTATCTTAGGAGGATGGATATATGTTTATCCCAGGCATGTTTAAATTTAGTTACTGTGGATTTATCTACCATGTCTGCTGGAAGTTTGTTCCAAGGATCTACTACTCTTTCAGTAAAATAATATTTTCTCACGTTGCTTTTGATCTTTTTTAAATTATTATTTTTTAATCAAAATTAAAGTATCTGTGTATTACAGAAAACACCATCAATGCAACTCCTTAAATAATACTGAGGAGGATGTGTTTGAGGAAGTAAAAATTTAACCAGCAACAAAACCTGAATTTTTTAATCTGCATACTCAGCAATGATTATAACTTATTATAGAGAACGTGTTTCTGAAAATTCAAGCAATTAAATTGTTCCCAATTATATTGTCAGATACTGTACTGGATACCTTTTCAGAGAATTCCTTTGAAATAAGAGGAAGAATGCATCAAGAATTATTCTCAAGAAAATTATTTCTAATGCAGCTTGAGATACTGTAGTTTTTTAAATAATCATCTTCCAAGGACTTTGATATTCTGCATTTTCCATAACCTGCTTCTTTTTCTAGAATTGATAAGGCCACTCTATCAAAATTCTTATGACAGATGCTTGATCAAATGACATTGCACGACATTTGTTTCCATGTGGCGATCATTATGTTCTAGTACCAGTGAAGGCCAATACCTCAATGATAGCAATATTGTGACCTACTTTTATACTGGCAGTCTGGCTGCATTTTGTACTACCAATGTTTTCCCGAAAAAAATATATTTTTGAACCTTGAAATAAGTGCTTGGCCTTATTGCCATGCGTGCAAAAGCCCAATTGGGCTTATAAGGGGATGTCTTATTTGGGGGGAATATGTTAGAACACTAAAACAAATCTTTCCATAAGTATCTGAACAATTCATAGAAAAAAATATAACAAATAAGGCAAATTTGTTAATTTTGTAGCACTGCGCTCTACATGGGGCTAACCTTGAAGAGTGTTTGGAGACTACAGATAGTCCAGAATGCAGTCGCATGAGCTGTTATGGGTGTTCCTAGATACACCCTATATAACACCAACGCTCCGTGCGCTGCACTGGCTGCCAATTGGTCTCTGGTCACAATTCAAGGTGTTGGTTATTACCTATAAAGTCCTACCCGTCTTAGAAGCAATCTATTTATGGGACCATCTCCTGCCATAAACCTCCCAGAGACCAATTAGATCACAAGGAGCCTCCTCCAGCTTCTATTGACTACACAATGCAGTTTGATGGGCCCGCAGGGGAGAGCCTTCTCTGTGGCTGCCCCAAACTTATGAAACCAACTACCCCCCAATGTACCTACTGCTCCCACCCTTCTGTCCTTCCGAAAGGCTGTGAAGACCTGACTTATCCAGCAAGCCTAGGGACCATGAATATAATATGATGTCATGTCCGATCTGTAACTGATTCTGTATATATATATATATTATTTATTCAATTTTTATGCCGCCCTTCTCCTTAGACTCAGGGCGGCTTACAACATGTTAGCAATAGTGCTTCTTAACAGAGCCAGTCTATTGCCCCCACAATCCGGGTCCTCATTTTACCCACCTCGGAAGGATGGAAGGCTGAGTCAACCTTGAGCCGGTGATGAGATTTGAACCGCTGACTTACAGATCTACAGTCAGCTTCAGTGGCCTGCAGTAAAGCACTCTACCTGCTGCGCCACCCCAGCTCATATATGGGCTTGATTGGATAGTTCATTAGGATTTATTATGGGTTTTACTGTTCTTTTACTAATATTTGACTTTATTTGTTGTATGTAGTATTTACGTTGTAAGCTGCCCTGAGTCCTATTGGGATTGGGTGGCATAGAAGTCAAATTAATTAAATTTAATTAAATTTAAAAGGTCGAGAAGATTGGTGGTCAATTGAAAAACTGTAGCGATAGAAGCCATGTGAAGGTTGTGTGCAGCAAACTGTCTACTTCAAACAGGCCTCTCATGCCTACATGATCTCACTCAGTTCACATAGCCAGGATGATTTAGGATATTATCCCTGACTGGTACGTGATCTCATCTAGGTTGTATCAACAGGGTGTTCCTAAGGATTTGCGGAGATAATTCACCAATGAAAATGCTGCTGCTCTTTTCTACTGTTTGCTGCTTGGAAAACTGTATAAAAAGCAATAAACACTATAAAGGCAGTCAGACATCTTAGCATCCTGCAATGCCTTGTCTCTAACTCAATCAAAAGACAAAGCTAAGTATTCCTTCCTCTTCTCCCTGGATCCTTTCTTCTGAGTATCTCCAAAACTATGTTTTTCCTATCTTTCAGTGAATGAAACCAGTGAAAGTGAAACCCTTATTCCACTAGGAAATATTTCTCATTTAACCAATTGAAATGTCTTTTTAGTTTTTTTTTTAAAAAAACAAGGCATTTTATTTCAAACTGCCATAAATTTGATGAATGTAATAATTATTATTTTATGCAATCCTAAATAGATGATCCTAACAATCAAATGCTCATCTTCTAACCACTTTTTCATTTTAGAATAGGGATGTTGATCAGATGTGTAAAACAACTGTAGGTTCTTTAGTGTTGTGATCATGCTAACTCTCTTGATATCCCTGGTCATGAGGATGTTCTGTCGGGCTCTCTGGTAGAATCCTCCCAAAAATTCACAGGTACAAATTTCAGACACACACACGTTTGAAAATTCAAAACAATGTTCTTTATAATGAAAATTCACTTAACCTAAGCCCTCTTTTGGTATAGCAAAGAGCACTCGTCTCCAACCAAACTGGTAATTTGTACAAGTCCCTTATCAGTTCTGTGATACTTAGCTTGCAGCTGTGAGGCAATTCACAATCCTTCTTCTTTCACAAAGTGAAACACATTTTGCTCTGGTTTAGTTTCAAAGCAGGGAAAAATCAGCACACAAAAAGTCAAAGATAATCCTGCACAATGGCCAAACCCACAGGCTGCTATTTATAGCAGCCTCACTAATTACCACAGCCCCACCCAACCACAGGTGGCCTCATTTTCTTTGATAATAATCTCTCAGTTGTTGTTGCCTATGCATTTCTCTCTGCATGCGTGGCTCTATCATTAACTCTTGTTCTGAATCCAAGGAGGAGCTAGATAATTGATCTCCTTCTGAGCTGTCTGCCATACTCTCCTCCTCCCTGTCACTCATGTCTTCTTGGTCAGAGGAGCCTTCATCAGCAGATTCCACCCGGGGCAAAACAGGCCTGCAGCATGTGGATGTCTCTCCCACATCCACAGTCCTTGGGGCCGGAGCTGGGCCAGAGCTAACCACAACAGAGGAGATGTTTTAATGGGAAGAGATATACATAGCAACAGGGAATTTTGGAACCTCGGTCATACAAGATTGTGAAAACAGTAGAAACCTAAGTGTTACAGCTCTATGTAAGTTAGCCTTCCTTGTCATAGTGAATGGAACCAGAAGTACTGTACACAACTTTGGGAAGAGAGTCATAGGACCTCCCCTGCATCTACCCTGCAGTGCATTCAAATGTAGATATTAAGGAGAATTTATTTAGGCAGCAATCCTTTTCATATTTACTTGGAATGACATCCCACAAAATTCATACACATTGCTTCTGCTTGCTTTCTGACTGGTACAGTTCCAATAACATGAAGAATATGTTATTTAAATAATCCTTTCTGTATAAATCATTTTTAAATAGAAAGGCAGGGTATTTACAACCTATTACGTAAGTATGTATGGCAGTGTTCAGAATAGAAATAAATAAAATGTCATAATTCTTGATGCTCTATTCTTTTATATGTCAACATAGCTTATTAAAATGAAAGATTTCTTCCGTATGTATGGAATTGTTTTTATTAAACGTATTATATCTAATAACATTTTTAAAATGCATTTATGAGTTATGAAATGTCACCAGAGTAAATTCTGAAGAGAATATCTAGATCTTCTACTTTTTTTGTTAAGTTATAAAGCATATTCAGATATAAAATATTTGCTTTTTCTACACCTACAGAGATGGCCATGATTTCTGTTTCTTTTACACCTTTTCTAATTGCTCTATTTCATACTGATATATTGAAATATGCATGAATGTGCATGTAACTCAGAATCCCTTGCTATCTGCTCATATATATTCAAACATCAGCCTATCCACCAAATCCCATCATACACACAAGTAGGTAAAGTTCATATAAATGCCAATGCAAAAGACAAGTTGATACATTAATCCGGTTTTTGCCGAAGGAAAGAAATGTAAAATATTAGGTTAAAGAATAAATACTATACAATATCAGATCATTTTTAACCCTTGGAGTGTATAAAATTATACTTAATTTACAGCATTCATAACCCTATTCATATCTACTCAGAAATGCAATTAATTCAGTCTGGATTATTCCAAGACAACTCATTCTATGGGCCAGCAATATGAATTGGCAACCCAGAACTGAAGAAGCCTTTTTGGATAAAAAGTGAAATGTCTTCAAGGAAAAATAGAGGAAGTCCACTTGCCTTTGAGAAAGCCCCCTTGGAATAACCGTGACCTGGATGACTGAGAATCTCCATAGCCATTCAAGAATTGTCCACTTCCTACCCCCAAAGAAGTTGTTTCCCAAAAACTGCTTATTTCTGTCCAACTGTGATGAAAACTTAAAACAAAATGAATACAGAATGAGAAACTCCTTATTTATTACTTCCAAATAGAAGAAGGGACTTAGTTGTTGTTGCCTGTTTCCCCACCCTCTTTATTTTGTAATTAGTTATGGCATTTATTAGAATGCTTTAAAAACCCAGTGTAGCTTTCTTAACAATACATACAAGGACATTCATCAGAGAACAGATGGTTTCCTAAATGCAAAACTAAACAGTTCTAGAATGAGGACAATCCATTTATCTTAATGTGTACATCCTCCAGCAGATATCTTGGATGGGAGAGATCATCAGGATTGCAGATATTGTAGGATTGCAGGAGGGTAAAAGAAGCATTTGATGTATGCAAAGGTCATGCAGAAGAGAAAAGTGGGGCTGAGGATATCTCTGGGGGAGAATAACTCTCAAGAATAGGGAAGAAAAAGCCAAACATTTACCTACATTCCTACAAAATGTGTTCCAGGTCCCTTCTGTTTAAATATTGTCATTCAGGGGACCTAGAAAGCCTTCTCTGTTGCAGCCCCCTAACTTCTCAAATAATTCCCCTCAATGTTATGGATGGTGGACATTCTTCCGGGGATTCCTCCAAAACCCTTAAAACTTACCGCAGTTTTGTTCCCAGGATTGGGATTAAAGTTGCTATGTTTTATCGCGCTGTCGGGGCTGTCTTGTTCTGTCTGTGTATTTAATTGTTTTAACTATGTATCAGACTTTGTAATCAAATGGATTATGGGTGATTATGGATAAAATAAATAAATATCTTTTTAAATAAATACTGTGATGTTTCATGGGTTCCTTCTTCTAGAATAGAATAGAATAGAATTCTTTATTGGCCAAGTGTGATTGGACACAGAAGGAATGTGTCTTGGTGCATATATTCTCAGTGTACATAAAAGAAAAAGATACATTTATCCAGAATCATGTGGTATAACACTTAATGATTGTCATAGATGTCAAATAAACAATTAAGAAACAATCAATATTAATAAAAAATCTTAGGATATACGCAACAAGTTACAGTCATACAGTCAACATGGGAGGAAATGGGTGATAGGAATGATGAGAAAAACTAGTAGAGCAGAAGTGCAGATTTAGTAGAAAGTCTGACAGTGTTGAGGGAATTATTTGTTCAGTAGAGTGATGGTGTTCGGTAAAAAACTGTTCTTGTGTCTAGTTGTCTTGCTGAGCAGTGCTCTGTAGCGACGTTTTGAGGGTAGGAGTTGAAACAGTTTGTGTCCAGGATGCGACGGGTCAGTAAATATTTTCCCCGCCCTCTTTTTGGCTTGTGCAGTATACAGGTCCTCAATGGAAGGCAGGTTGGCAGCAACTGGTTTTTCTGCAGTTCTAGAGAATCTGGTTGTCAATTGTTCAATCAATGAACCAACTAATCAATCAACCAATCAGAATAGAGCTATAAGTGATCTTGGGGGTCTTCTAGTCCAGCATCATGTTCCAGCAGGAGCAGTAGTGGATTGCTACCAGTATGGTAAAGGATGGCCCACCAGTAGCGATTGTGTGCTGTGCGCGCAGCTTTGGGTCTCTTGCATGTATGTGTTTTTTTTCTGCAACATGTTTTTGCTTCTGCAGCATGTTTACTCATATCCTGTTGGGTGAGTGACTGAGGGAGGGATGGAAGGAGACTATATATAAAGACACATACAACACAGAGAACACATCATGAGCTACAACAGAAAGAGAAACTTTGCTATCAAAAACAAACTACAGAAACAAGGCAGGTGGCAACCATGCAATGAACGAGAAGAGGAACAACCACCAGCACCTGAACCTCCAACAGAGGGCGCTATCACAGACACCGCACAGCCAATCACCAGCTCAGGAGGCGAAGGTCAGTACAATGGGGGGATCGAAATTCCTGATAGAGACGAAGGAACAGGGACCCCTAACCTCCATGACTAAATTACGTGAAGCACAAATACTAATAACATATCATCTACCAGGAATATGGCTGACACACCAAACAGACTGGACGATGAAGGAAACACAGGAAGCAAACACGGCATTTGCAACATTTCAATCCACACTCTACTCCACACGAGCAACTAATCATCACACAATTTCCAACACCGACACACCCTTTACAGGACGTCTTAACCTATCCACAACTGACAAGAAAATACAATGTACAGATGACTGGACATACACCCATGGCAGCGAACAAGAAATTGATAGTGTGGGTAACACCACTGCAGAAGTAAAAAAAATTGCTGAAATCTCTCTTGTGCACAAGTCCCCTTGTGAAATTTTGATTCCCGCACATGCGCAGAAACAAAAGAAATCACCAGAATCTCACATGTGAGCGTTGTCTCACGAGATTTTTCTTCCTGCGCATGTGCAGAAGCAAAAAGGCACTGAGATGCGCATATGCGCATGTAAGACTCACATGAAGGGTATGGGAGGGCATTTTCGCTTACAGAGGGCCTCCAGGGGAATGGAGGAGGGCATTTTTGTCCTCTCCAAGATCCAAGAAAACCTCTAGAGCCTGGGGAGGGCGAAAAACAGGCCTACTGAGCCCACCAGAAAATGGGCCATTTCCCGCCTCCAGATGGCCTCCAGGGGTTGGAAGGACATTTTTACCCTCCCCAGGCATTGAATTATTGGTGTGGATATTCACACAAGTGCAATAGCACGTGCCTGTGCGCTTTTGGCACCCATGGGGAAAAAGGTTCGCCATCACTGTCCTATATCATTACAGACAAGTGATTGTCCAGTCTCTTCTTAAAAACCTCCTGTGATAAAGTTCCATGATTTAGGATCTTGGTTCTTATTGTAATTTTACTTGCATCAAAAGATAAACTAAGTATCCAAGTTGCATGGACCAGAGTAGTGATATTTTTTAGATGAAGGAAAGGATGAAATCAAAAAAGTAAAGTATCAAAAGACCAATGATGAAGACTAAACGAAATGGGATTGCTGCTGTGAACCCAAATTTCTGTGAGACTGAATCATTTATTTTTGGCTTGTTTTCAGTACCTGTGAATAAGAGAGTATTGAGTTACACTGTTTAGTGTACTGAGGTTTTTGAAAGCTCACTTGGCATGCTTTTTAGATATAAAGCGTAATTATTTATGTTGAATTCTCCCATGAAATTTAATTGGTTCTTGCTGAACTTAACTCCCTACTTCTAAATCATGTCCTTTCCAATGCTTCTTGTTATAATGGATACAGAAAATAAGAGCTGTCCCTCTTGTATAACAAATATATGTTGGACTAAAAACTCTTCTAGCTTATTTCTCTATGATTAAAGAGCCACAGTGGTGCAGTGGTTAGAGTGCAGTATTGCGGGCTACTTCTGCTGATCACCAGTTGCCAGCAGTTTGGCAGATCGAATTTCACCAGGCTCAAGATTGACTCAGCCTTCCATCCTTCCAAGGTGGGTAAAATGAGGACCCAGATTCTTGGGGTGATATGCTGACTCTGTAAACTGTTTAGATAGGGCTGTAAAGCACTGTGAAGCAGTATATAAATGGTATTGCTATTGCTATTGCTATTCAAAAGATGTAAATTTAGAACAGTACATTCTCCACCAAACAAACATGGTAGAACTATTAGAATGTCTACATGTTCTGGAAAATTTGCACTCATCAGTACTACCAATCTGAGATGTTCATATTTAATTAAAAGTCATGCCATGTCAAATGTTTAAAGACAAGAAAAAAAAACTTTTTTTTTGTTACTGAATGAATTAAAATGATCAGTCACACAAAATGAAATGACTTGGAGTTCTATAAAAAAAAGTGCAGACTATATAAATCATGCTAAAGTCTGAGTGATTCATGACAAGCTGGTCAAGCCCATGGCAAGATCTATGACTATTTAATAGTTCTTACAATAATTCATGAATGATGTATGAGATTGATGCTTCTGCAAAGAAAATGTATTCTTTTAGCCACATTTTTGTTAGTATCACAATGGCCAACATACTGGACGGAAAATACAATATTCATACAATAAAGTTTCCAGTCTACAAACAAATTAAGTAGGTAAATAAGTGTATATCGCTTAGGTAAATGAGGATATAATGATTCATGGAACTATAAATGTTATGGGACCAAGGAGAATTGATCCTGAACTCTTTTGCTATTTTGTACATACCATTATAGTCAGATTCAAGGATTTTTTCCATCAGATCAGAATTCTTTTCTGCACAGCTCAGTGAGCTGCATAGGAAATAATCAGAGGCTATGAGGTTAATAGATCCATTCTGCTGCTTGAAAATTAGGCCTGAATCACATATTATATTAAGGACATAATCAGAAGTCATCTGGCCTGGAATTGTGACTGATATTTTAGTGCATGGCGAAGAGAGGTTTCAACTCAGCTTTTTTTTAAAAAAAATCTCTATGTAGTGTGGTAATCAAGATTAAGAGAAAAATATAGTGCTCTAGTATTCATGGCCTCAGATTGGTGTCATTTGAAGCTGCTCTTTTCTAGTAACTGCACTATTCAATTGTGGTATTTCTTCTCACACTGTGCATAGATGGAGAACTGTATCACGCAGGGGTCAATTTATCACCCAGGGCTGGGTTCTAACTTACATCAGTGCTGGATCACTTCCTCCCGTGTCATATAGTCTCATGCACACTTTGCACACATAAGCATGAACAGTGCCAAAAAATTATTTTAAAAATCCTCCCTTAAAAAGCCAAAACCAGTATGGCACAGTGCCAGAAACTCAGTTTCTGCGCATGCTCAGAAGAAGAAAAATTAATAATAATAATAATAATAATAATAATAATAACAACAACAACAACAACAACAAACAACAACAAACAAGAAGAAGAAGAAGAAGAAGAAGAAGAAGAAGAAGAAGAAGAAGAAGAAGTAGTAGTAGTAGTAGTAGTAGTAGTAGTAGTAATAGTAGTAGTAGTTGTTGTTTTTGGAGAAGATTGAAGGCAAAGTAGATAAAGAAAAGACCTGGTCATGGCTTACAAGTGGAACACTCAAAAAGGAGACAGAAGGACTAATACTGGCAGCACAAGAACAGGCCATTAGAACAAATGCTGTCAAAGCCAGAATTGAAAAATCAACAAGTGCAGACTCTGTAAAGAAACAGATGAAACAATCGATCACATACTCAGCTGCTGCAAAAAGATCGCACAGACTGACTACAAGCATAGACATGATGCTGTGGCACAGATGATCCACTGGAACTTGTGCCGGAACTACCATTTACCAGTGGCAAAGAACTGGTGGGATCGTAAGCCCGAAAAAGTGGTCAAAAATGAGCAAGCAAAACGACTGTGGGACTTCCGACTTCAGACTGACCGAATTCTGAAGCATAACACGTCAAACATTGTGATCGTGAAGAAAAAGAAAGTATGGATCATCGACATCGCAATCCCGGGGGACAGCAGAATTGAGGAGAAGCAGCTAGAGAAATTAGTGAAATACGAAGATCTAAAAATCGAGCTGCAACAACTCTGGCATAAGCCAGTGAAAGTGGTCCCAGTGGTACTTGGCATGCTGGGCGCAGTGCCAAAGGATCTCAGTGGACATTTGAAAACCATCGGAATTGACAAAATCTCCATCTGTCAATTGCAAAAGGCTGCTTTACTGGGATCGGCAAACAAAATTCGCTGCTACATCACGCAGTCCTAGGTGCTTGGGAAGCGCCCGACTGGTGATGAAATACGAAATCCAGCATAGTGATCTCGTTTGCAGTGTTGCACTGACATAATAATAATAATAATAATAATAATAATAATAATAATAATAATAATAATAATTTATTAGATTTGTATGCCGCCCCTCTCCGAAGACTCGGGGCGGCTCACAACAATAATAAAACAGTGTGACAATGAAAACAAATCTAATATTAAAAAAGCATCTAAAAAACCTATCATTTAAAAAACCATGCAACACACGCATACCATACATAAAACTATAAAAGCCTGGGGGAGATGTCTCAATTCCCCCATGCCTGGCGATATAGGTGGGTCTTAAGTAATTTGTGAAAGACAAGGAGGGTAGAGGCAGTTCTGATTAAATTTTAAAAATTGATTAAAATTTAAATTTAAATTTTAAAAAAAATTAAAAGAAGATGGCAGCGCCCATGGACTGACACTGATTGAACCAATTCCGTGATGTCATCTTGGCGTCACCAGCGGGTCGCTACTAGTTTTGGGCAAACCGATCTGAACCTGGAGGAACTCATTTCTGGTATCACCCAAGGACAGGACCAATGGATGGCAAACATGGAAACATAGGACTAAGCAGAACAATGGTAAGAAATGATAGTCAATGTTTAAAAATCTCTTCTGTTGTTACCCATTTCTCCATTAATAGTGCCTCGTACTGACTATGTCTCATAGTGAGGCAATCCTAACTATAGCTTAATTTTATAAAAGTGCCCTATTCAGGGGAAAGCACAGAAACACCATTTAACTTTTCTCCATTTATTTATTTCCCAGGAATCATTTATAGGAGCATGGTCTTTGGTCTAGTACAAGTACTAGTACATGTTGCTTGTCTTATGAAATTATGATTTGCTATAAGATGGGTTAGGCCAGTGGTTCTCAATCTTTCTAATGCTGATCATTGCATGATTCACCTTGTACCTGCTTACAAACAAAGATTTAAAGCCACAAAACCAATAATTAAATCAGTGAGGACTTGGACTGAGGAAGCAAAGTTAAAGCTACAGGCTTGCTTTGACTGCACAGACTGGAATATTTTTAAAGACACCTCTGCAGATCTAGATGAACTCACAGATATTGTAACATCATATGTCAGCTTCTGTGAAGACCTATGTGTACCAACCAGGAACTTGAAAATATACAGTAACAATAAACCTCGGTTCACAGCCAAACTCAAGCAGTTACATCATTCCAAAGAGGAAGCCTACAGAAAAGGTGATAGAATGCTGTACAATCAGGCCAGAAATATATTAACAAGGGAGATCAGAGCAGCAAAAAGGAACTACTCTGAAAACCTAAAGAATCAATTCTCAACAAATGAACCAGCAAACATGTGGAAAACTCTCAAAAACATCACCTGTTACAGCAAACCACCTTCCCAAGCTGAAGGAGATCAGCAATTGGCAGATGACCTGAATGTGTTCTACTGCAGGTTTGAAAAGAAACCTCAACCACTTATGTGCACAACCTCCATCCCAGACACACCAACAACAGCTAAATCTTCTACAACTGAACCCATCCCATTGTGTTTACAACTCCTAGTGATCACAGAAAAGGAAGTGAAAGATCTATTTCTCAGACAGAAGCCTGGAAAAGCACCAGGCCCAGACAAGATAACTCCTTCTTGCTTAAAAGTCTGTGCTGACCAATTGGCCCCCATCTTCACCCGAATCTTCAACAAATCACTAGAGTTGTGCTATGTTCCTTCCTGCTTCAAACGCTCGACTATCATTCCAGTGCCAAAGAAGCCCTCCATCAAGGAACTGAATAACTACAGACCAGTTGCTCTAACATCTGTAGTTATGAAATCCTTTGAAAGGCTAGTGATGTTCCATTTGAGAGCCATCACGGATCCACTGTTAGACCCCCTACAATTTGCATACCGAGCAAATAGATCAACAGATGATGCTGTTAATATGGCTCTACACTACATCCTTCAACATCTTGAATCTCCAATGACCTACGCCAGGGTCCTCTTTGTGGACTTCAGTTCAGCATTCAATACCATTGTACCGGACATTCTCTTAACCAAACTAAATCAGCTAGCGGTACCTGAACACACTTGTAAGTGGATCACAAGCTTCCTAACAGACAGGAAGCAGCAGGTGAAGCTAGGAAAAATCACATCAGATATATGTACAATTAGCACAGGTGCCCCCCAAGGCTGTGTACTCTCACCACTTCTCTTCTCTCTATGCACTAATGACTGCATCTCATACGATCCATCTGTTAAACTACTGAAGTTTGCAGATGATACAACAGTGATCGGACTCATTCGAGACAATGATGAATCCGCATACAGACGGGAAGTTGAACAACTATCCTTGTGGTGTGACCAGAACAATCTAGAACTGAACACACTCAAAACTGTAGAAATGGTAGTAGACTTTAAGAGAAACCCTTCCACCCTTCCACCTCTCACAATACTAGACAACACAGTATCAACAGTAGAGACCTTCAAATTTCTAGGTTCTATCATATCTCAAGACTTAAAATGGTCACCTAACATCAAAAACATCATCAAAAAAGCACAACAAAGAATGTTCTTTCTGCGCCAGCTCAGGAAGCTCAAACTGCCCAAGGAGCTGCTGATTCAGTTGTACAGAGGAATCATTGAGTCTGTCATCTGCACCTCTATAACTGTCTGGTTTGGTGCTGCAACCCAACAGGACCGACACAGACTTCAGAGGATAATCAGAATTGCAGAAAAAACAATTGCTGCCAATCTGCCTTCCATTGAGGACCTGTATACTGCACGAGTCAAAAAGAGGGCGGGTAAAATATTTACTGACCCCTCGCATCCTGGACACAAATTGTTTCAACTCCTACCCTCAAAACGTCGCTACAGAGTACTGCACACCAAGACAACTAGACACAAGAACAGTTTTTTCCCGAACGCCATCACTCTACTAAACAAATAATTCCCTCAAAACTGTCAGACTTTCTACTAAATCTGCACTTCTATTCTACTAGTTTTTCTCATCATTCCTATCACCCATTTCCTCCCATGTTGACTGTATGACTGTAACTTGCTGCGTATATCCTAAGATTTTTATTAATATTGCTTCTTCATTGCTTATTTGACCCCTATGACAATCATTAAGTGTTGTATCACATGATTCTTGACAAATGTATATTTTATTTTATGTACGTTGAGAGCATATGCACCAAGACAAATTCCTTGTGTGTCCAATCACACTTGGCCAATAAAAATTCTATTCTATTCTATTCTGTGACCCCTTAATATAGTCCCTCATGTTATGGTGACCCACAACCATAATTCTGTCTGTCCAATTATACATCTCCACCCCATGTCCAGTCAATGAAGCAGTGGAAGTGATATGCCGGTGCCTGGAGGCTGTTGGGGCCTGGATGGGTGTCAACAAACTCAAACTCAACCCAGACAAGACGGAGTGGCTGTGGGTCTTGCCTCCCAAGGACAATTCCATCTGTCCATCCATTACCCTGGGGGGGGAACTACTGACCCCCTCAGAGAGGGTTCGCAACTTGGGCATCCTCCTCGATCCACAGCTGACATTGGAACATCATCTTTCGGCTGTGGCGAGGAGGGCGTTTGCCCAGGTTTGCCTGGTGCACCAGTTGCGGCCCTATTTGGACAGGGAGTCATTGCTCACAGTCACTCATGCCCTCATCACCTCGAGGTTCGATTACTGCAATGCTCTCTACATGGGACTACCTCTGAAAAGTGTTCGGAAACTTCAGATCGTGCAGAACACAGCCGCGAGAGCCATCGTGGGGCTTCCAAGATTCGCCCACTTTTCTTCAACACTCCGTGGCTTGCATTGGCTGCCGATCAGTTTCCGGTCACAATTCAAAGTGTTGGTCATGACCTTTAAAGCCCTACATGGCATTGGACCAGATTACCTCCGGAACTGCCTGCTACCGCACGAATCCCAGCGACCGATAAGGTCCCACAGAGTTGGCCTTCTCCGGGTCCCATCGACTAAACAATGTCATTTGGCGGGCCCCAGGGGAAGAGCCTTCTCTGTGGCAGCCCCGCCCCTCTGGAACCAACTCCCCCCAGAGATTAGAACTGCCCCCACCCTCCCTGTCTTTCATAAACTACTCAAGACTCACTTATACCACCAGGCATGGGGGAGTTGAGATAGCTTCCCTTTAGGCCATTACAAGTTATGCATGGTATGTTTGTGTGTATGTTTGGTTTTATAATAGTGGTTTTTAGTTGTTTTTTATTATTGGATTGTACATGTTGTGTTTATTATTGTTGTTAGCCGCCCCGAGTCTGCGGAGAGGGGCGGCATACAAATCCAATAAATTATTATTATTATTATTATTATTATTATTATTATTATTATTATTATTATTATTATCTATCTATCTATCTATCTATCTATCTATCTATCTATTTAATTAGACTTATATGCCGCCCTTCTCCAAAGACTCAGGGTGAGTCATAACATATAAAAACAATTATAAAGCCCAATTTTAAAACAATCTAAAAAAATCAAAGTCATAAAACCATTTTTCCACACTCATTCACAAGTCTAGCGCCAATTCTCCCAACAGAGCTTTAAGCTGATTGGCAGGAAGGTCACAGGGACACCCACACTGTAAACACCTGATTGGTCGGATTGTAAAAATATGTTCCAGGGTACCAGAATAGAAGCTTTAGTTCCTAAGACCATGGGAAATTTGTCTTTTCCCATGGTCTAAGGCGACCCCTGTGAAACAGTCATTCAACCCCCAAAGGAGTCCCTCCCGACATCCAGGTTGAGAACCACTGGATTAGGCTGAGATGGAGAATGTGACACAGACTGTGAACTGAAATAGTATCTGACAAGGTGAGATATGAAGTGAATTTGCAAATTGACTATTATCAAGACTTGGATAAAGCTGATTTGTGTTAGAGTTGTATTCCTTGAAAAGAGCAAATTTTCTGTTTGGGAATTCTCCTTGAACCCAGCAATAGTTATGATGAGGAGCATGTTTGCACAAATAACACCCATGCTGAGCATGTTTGCACAAATAGCACCCATGCTGAGTGTGTTTGCACAAATAGCATCCATCAAACTTAATAATCTGCATCTTTTTTTCCCTTTAATCATTTTATTACATTTTAAGATAAGATACAGAATACAGAAATAAAGCGGGGGCGGTGGGAGGTAAGGAAGAGAAGTGTGGAAGGATTGGGGAAAAGAGGAACAAACGTGTTGATTTCAGACTCCTCTGTTCAGTACAATTAACATCAAACCACAACATTTTGCTTTTTCATAGTAATATAAACTAGCAATTTGTATAAATATCTATCAATCTAATCAAAATCAGAGTTTCACTTTTTCCCCACCTCAAGCACAAAGTTCAGAAGCGGTTTCCATGTGGAAACAAAGGTACTTATATAATTTTCTGGGGTGTGGTATCATCAATATGCGGATGATACCCAGTCAGTGTTCCCTCTAATTTTTTGGGGGGTGGGCGGAAAAGTATAGTGTCTGAGCGGCAGTTCCTTTGGGACTGGGCGGCACTCTTTCCCTCTCACTCTTTCCCTCTCGGCTTCTGGGCAGGTTTGAAAAACTCTGAGTTGATGATGATTTTTAAGTGAGCGATTGCTCACTGCTCAGCTTAGAGGGAACTATGTACCCAGTTGTACATCTCCACCCCATGTCCAGTCAATGAAGCAGTGGAAGTGAACATCATCTTTTGGCTGTGGCGAGGAGGGCGTTTGCCCAGGTTCGCCTGGTGCACCAGTTGCAGCCCTATTTGGACAGGGAGTCATTGCTCATAGTCACTCATGCCCTCATCACCTCAAGGTTCAATTACTGCAACGCTCTCTACATGGGGCTACCTTTGAAAAGTGTTCAGAAACTCCAGATCGTGCAGAACGGGGCCACGAGAGCCATCGTGGGGCTTCCTAGATTCGCCCACGTATATACAACACTCCGTGGCCTGCATTGGCTGCTGATCAATTTCCGGTCACAATTCAAAGTGTTGGTTATGACCTTTAAAGCCCTACATGGCATTGGACCAGAGTACCTCCGGAACCGCCTGCTACCGCACAAATCCCAGCGGCCGATAAAGTCCCACAGAGTTGGCCTTCTCCGGGTCCCGTCGACCAAACAATGTCATCTGGCAGGCCCCAGGGGAATATCCTGCTCTGTGGCGGCCCCGGCCCTCTGGAATCAACTCCCCCTGGAGATTAGAACTGCTCCCACCCTCCTTATCTTCCGTAAACTACTTAAGACCCACCTATGCCGCCAGGCATGGGGGATTTGAGGCATCTTTCCCCCAGGCGCATAATTATTTATGTTTGGTATGTATGTGCTGTTTGGTTTTTAATTATGATAGGGTTTTTAGTTATTTTTAATATTAGATTTGTGCCATTATAATATTGTTTTTATCGTTGGTGTGAGCCGCCCTGAGTCTTCGGAGAGGGGCAGCATACAAATCTAATAAATTGAATTGAATTGAATTGAATTAATAGTCATTGTACTTTATTGTCTTTGTACATCATGTATACAATACAATTGGTTAGGTTTAGGGTTTAGAGTTGACTATTTTAATCAAAATATTCAATTCAGCCATTTCAGCCAAATCCATCAGCTTCTGCAACCATTCGTCCATGGTGGGAATCAAAACGTCCTTCAGTTTTTCTGCATACAATAGTCTTGCTGCTGTCAACATATACAGGGTCAAAGTTCCATTTATTTTCTCCAAGTCTTTTTCCATTACACCTAAAAGAAAAGTTTCTGGTTTCATCTTCATCTTCATTTTCAGAATTTTCTGTATTATCATAAATGATTTGAAACCCCTTCTTTACTTTTACACTTCCAACATTAATTTGACATACCTTCATACATTTTAAATAACTTATTTGGTGTTATATACCAGCAATACATCATCTTATAAAATGTTTCTTTTAAATTATAGTTTAATATAAATTTTAAACCCTCCATCCACATATTTTCCTATTGTTCAAGCATCACATTCTATCCAAAATTCCTTGCCCACTGAATCCTACAATGTTTTACAATGCTTTTCAAATTCAATTTCAATAACGTTTTATAAATCATAGCAATAATATGTTCATCACTTGCACACAGTATGACTTCCAATTCATTTTTAACAAAATCAAACCCATCTTGACTGCATCTTGAATCTCTGTAATGCACTTTGTATTGGGTTGTCCTTCGGAAACATGCTGCAATTGATACAAAATACAATGGGTAAGCTGCAAAAAACAAGAATCATATGAAATCTGTATTAAGGGAACTTCAATAGTTTTCCTTTCCCTATCCAAATTTTTTTTAATGACTTTCAGATGTTTACATTTCTTGTTCTGCGACTATGCCTTCTATTATGAACCTAGTCAAATAGATTGGCAAGAAAGGGACACCCACAGACAAAGACTGTCTATCAAATAGGCAGGAGAAGACCTTTTCCTGTTTGGACCCAGACTATAGAATGTCTTCTACAAGAACGTAGAATGGATCACTCATTTAGGATTATGGCAATGCCCCAACACTTTCACCAAGCCTTGATAGTTTGATTTTTTTTAAAAAAATTCACATTTATGTTAATTTTAATTTGGCTTGATTTCAATTATATGTTTACTCTTGTGCTATAATCTAATTTCTGTAAACACTTTGAGCACTATATGAATAGAAATTGCACTCGGGTCAGAAGCACCAAGATGCTACTGGGTTGAAAGAATTAACCAGTGACATAGCAGTTTCCGGGGTGGGGGAGAGACACCAGTTGGTGGCGCCTTCCCAGAGGTGGGTTCCTCCCTGTTCACATCAGTTCTACAGAACCAGTAGCAAACAGCTGGTGACATTCTGTTGATGCTGGTCTGTGGATGCTGCAATCTTTTTTTTGACTTTTAACAATAAATTGCTGATTTTTTTTATCTGTGCATGGACAGAAGCTGAGTTTCCAGCACTGCACATGTGCCGCCATCTTGTTTTCAACTTTTTGGGGAGAGATTTTTTGTGAATTTTTGGTAATGTGCATGCGTCCATGCACCCACACAGTGCACAATGTCAAACCGTGCAGCGCACCCACACAGTGTGCTATGCCCATGCACCCATACAGTGCGCTATGCCCATGCACCCATACAGTGCGCTATGCCCATGTACCACACAGCATACAATGTGCGCCCAGCCACGCAACATGGGAGGAAGTGAACTGGCAGTGAGGTAAGTTAGAACCCATCCCTGCTCCTTTCATGTCGCCAGAAACAGCTAGAACAAAGGATGAGAGTTCACCCCTCGCCCCACCACAGCAGAACTAGAGTCTCGAATATAGGCTTGCTAACTTCCAACTCAGTTTCTTAACCATGAAAACCATTTTGCTGCTTAATAGAATTCCAAGATATACATTTAGTAAATGATATATAAAATGTTTTTATCACATATACAAAGTGAAGGGCTGCAAAACCTTTTCTACCACACTGTGGGTGTAGCTTATTTTTGGGGTGTGGCTTGCTGGCCATGTGACGAGGTGGGAGTGGCTTGATAATCATGTGACCAGGGTGGCTTAAAGGTCATGTGACTGGCTTAAAAGTGGCCAACTTGACGTCACTCATGTCAAGGGTTTGGGTTAGGGCTAGGGTTAGGGTGCCTAGTCTCTCCTCACCTCAAAGAGATACAATTTCCCTATCTATTTACTATTGCTTAATACTATTTAATTCTATGTATAAATGCCATATGTGTACATATATATTACACACAGGCACACAAAAATACACATTATCTACTATATAAACTGTATGTGTATGTACAAACACACACGCACCAACACCTCTTCTAAAATTATACACATTCAACCTCATTTACTGTGATAGGAAAAACATACCCAGAGTCCAGAAGAGAAAAAAAGGGAAGGGAATCAATTTTTTGTACTGTTTCTGCACACCTGACCAACATTTTTCTATCAGTTCTGCATACCTGTCCATACAGGTAGGAGCCCATCACTGTATATACAGAATGTACAGTATCTGTTACACATTTTTTCAGCTTTACAATTGAGAAAAGAGTGTGTGTGTGTGTGTGTGTGTGTGTGTGTGTGTGTTTGTATATATACACACACACTATGATTATTTGCCACTTGGTAAATATCTCTCTACATCCCACTTTAATGCTTGATTAACAAAAGGAGAAGAAATAGATAAATATGTCAAATGGCATACCAATTTAAAAGAATGCTTTAAGGCATAATAAAAAAAGACCAATGAACATAATAATTTTTAGAACTTCTGGAATAAGTGATAGACTGAGATTTAAAGAGATATCCTAAAAAAAAAACACAAGAAAAAAAACTAGATTAAAGGATATGACAATTGAAAACCTTATTCACTAGAAAATCAAGGCACAGCTATCTAATTTTCACAAGCTTCATAAACTTGAATAGGCATAAAACCATAAATTACAAAATGCCATCCCTTTGTCATGCATACATACATACAAATGGGATGCTTTTTAAAATAAATGTAATCTTCTTTTAAACAGCTTCTTTCCCCCTCCATAATCAAGTTAACAATTTTGTCTGTAACACCCTGGCAAAGTTCCCATAAGAAAATAAGCTATTTCAGTTTCAGCAAGTCAGATGCAAATATTTAAATATACCCAAGTACATGATATAGTAAGGTATATTAGAGAGTGTCACTTTCAATTTTTGCCACTTCCCATCTGAAAACTCCAGTAGTTCTCTTTTTTTTAAGACAAACCTTCCGCCAAAAGGGAAAAAAACAAAGAAGATAATGGCTTATATTTATACTGCAGCATAATGGCATTTTGTAATATAAATTGGTCAAGGCATAATTCTCTTAAATCCTAACATTACAGATGAGGTTTCATCAAACATTATACAAACAAATCCGTAGTTATGCCAAGAATGTTACTCTGTTCTACATTCCATGTGCCACAAATTGTGGTCTATTCAGCAAGCTGCATGTAGGAGAAGGAAACTAACTTGCTATTCTGCTGGCAGATGAATACAGTGAAATATAGCAGGGAAATAGGACCCTTTAGATTATAAACATCCAATAGATTTCAGTAAAATTGGCTTGCAATTTTTGGCTGTAAATCAGTTATCCGAGTCCCGTCAACTAAACAATGTCATTTGGCGGGACCCATGGGAAGAGCCTTCTCTGTGGTGGCCCCGACCCTCTGGAACCAGCTCCCCCCCAGAGATTAGAATAGCCCCCACCCTCCTCGCCTTTCGTAAGCTCCTTAAAACCCACCTCTATCGTCAGGCATGGGGAAACTGAGATATTCTTTCCCCTTAGGCTTCTACAATTTATGCATGGTATGTTTGTATGTATGATTGGCTTTTATAACAAGGGTTTTTAGCTGTTTTACTATTGGATTGTCACATGCTGTTTCACCACTGTTGTTAGCCGCCCCGAGTCTGCGGAAAGGGGCGGCATAAAAATGCAATAAATGAATGAATGAATGAATGAATAAATGAATGAATGAATAAATAAATAAATAAATAAATAAATAAATAAATAAATAGGCATTTTAGTCCAGTGAAATCAATGGCACTGTAAATATACATGCAGTGGGCATCATCACTGACTTCAATTCTTTCCTCTGGAAATCTGATGGAATCTGTGCAGGAGGTAGCTTGGATGGAGAAGCTGCTTTGAAAGAAGTGGATTCAGGAGTCCCCATAACAGAACTGAAGGAAAGTGCCCAGGAAATGAAGGGAAAGCATCATGCTTGCACTAGTCTGTGAACCAGCCATCATGATACTTGAGTAGAGTAGCATCCAACCGTTGGGCAACACAGTCTATATGGCATAGTTTTTTGAAGGACAGGGTTGGAGAGTAAATTTCACACAACCCTCTTACTGGATCTTTGAGTCACGAGATTTAGACAAATCAATTAACTGTATAATAGGTGAATTTGAGTCTGTTTGCACCCATCCAGACCCTAACGGCCTCCAGACACCGGCACATTATTCCCACTGCTTCTCTGACTGAACATGGGGTGGAGATGTATAGCTGAGTGTCATCAGCATACTGATAGTAATTCACCCCGTGTCCTTGGATGATCTCACCCAGTGGTTTCATGTGATATTAAACAGCAGGGGGGAGAGGACCGACTGCTGAGGAACTGCACAAGTGAGGGACCTTGGAGTCGACCTTTGCCCCCCTGCTAACACCAACTGCGACTGACCAGAGAGGTAAAATGGTGCTTCAAATTCCCAACCCCTCCAGTCAGTGCAGAAGGATGCCATGATTGATGGTATCGAAAGCCACTGAGAGGTCAAGGAGCACCAGGATAGAGGATAAACCCCTATCCCAGGCCCACCAGAGATCATCCCTCAGCACGACCAAAGCAGTTTCTGTGCTGTAGCTGGGCCTGAATCCTGACTGTTAAGGGCCTAGATAATCTGCTTATCCAAGGACCATTGGAGCTGGAGCACCACCACCTTCTCAGCAACCTTCCCCATAAAGGAAAGATTGGAGACAGGACGATAATTGTTAAATACAGTTGGATCCAGGGAAGGTTTCTTGAGGAGGGGTGCATGAGTGCCCCCTTGCAGGGAGCTGGAAAGGGCCCCTCTCTCAATGAAGCATTGGTAATCTTCTGGACCCAGTTCCTTGTCACCTCCCTGCTGGCCGAAACCAGCCAGGAGGGACACGGGTCCAATAAACAGGTGGCAGAACTCACAGCTCCCATGACCTTGTCCACTTCATCAGGTGTTACCAGGTCAAACTCCTCCTATATAGATGGACTAAGATGGGCCCCTGTCATCTCAACTGACTCATTGTCAGCCGACACTGCATTCCAATTGGAGTCAAGGTCTGTCCTGATCCAAATGATTTTATCTGCGAAAAACTTATTAAAGTCCTCAGCACTACCCTGCAAGGTTCGTCAACTCTGTCCTGCTTAAGAAGGGAGTGATTCATCCTAAACAGGGCAGCTGGGCGGGATTCCGTAGATGCAATCAGGGCAACATTATTATTATTATTATTAATAATAATAATATACTTTATTAATTTTTCATAAAAATGACAAACAGACGTATATACATTTAACATATAGTTGGGGTTACAATTACCCCACTTATCTTAGAAGTCTATTTTAATACAGAAAAAGAATACACTAATAATTCATAAAATCAACATACTAGTTTAAATGAAAAGAAGAATTTTGTTTTATGTAATTTAAATGTTATAAAAAGAGAGGGGGAATATTCTAATATATTTAAACATTTCCATATCATTTAGATTTTATTTTTATTTATCCATATATAAACTTTATTCCAAATAGTATATTTGGATCAGGACAACATTATACGCACATCTTGTCACCCTGAGGGCCACTTTGTAAATCTCCATATGAGCTTTTACAAGTGTTCGGTCAGAACATTTGCTAATGTTGCTAATGTTTAGGGCGATCTGGTCTGAACTGGGAGGAACTCACCAGTGTGACATAACAAATGTAATGATTCACTTAACAAATGTACCAAGAAAGGTTGTAAAATGGGACAAAACCCGCTCAATAACAGAAATTTTTGTATGAATTTTGGCCCTAAGCGGAAGGCTATCCACATACTTAATCTAGGTAGTACAAATTAAAAGTAACCCTTCATCCCTTCACCTTTCTAAACTTCATCCTAGAACAAACACTGATTGTAGGTTATTGCTGCTGCACCCTTTGGAAGCTTTAGAATTCAAACAATGTCCCACGTATTTGGATTAAAAGGTTTAAAAACAGAATCTTAAAACCTTGCTGTTATAATATTCAGGCTTCAGTTATATTTCACTTCTTCATATAAAGATGAGTCCTGCTGTGGGTTATGTCAGCCTTGTCAATTTTTATCCTGTCAGCCATCAGAAAGATAAATGGAGTAAAGGATTGAGATAAAAAGTTAGGTAAGTATGAGGAGAGTATGTAATATACAAAGGGTGAATTGAAAACTGGGACGGGAAAGAAGGAAAAAAATACAAGTAATGTTTGATGCATGACCATTTGTTTAGAGACTGTTCAAAGTTACAAAGTTACAGGTGCTGAAAGAATTGACTTATGACCGGTCCTTGCACTTAAGACTTAAGTTGAGGCAACTTCATTGACACTTCATCATGATTCAGGCTCTTGGCAGCCCTCATGATTTCTTTATTTATGACAATTGCAGCATCCTGGGGTCGTGTGTTTGCCATTTGCAACTTTTCAAGCCAGATTCTGACATGCAAAATCGATGTTGGAAGCTGGATTTGCTTTAACAACTAGGTTATATTATTTGCTTAATGACCACAGCCAAAAAAGATGGTAAAATTGGGTACAACTCACTTAATAATCACATTGCTTAGTGATGAAATGTCCAATCCCTATTGTGTCTGTTAGTCAAGGATGTAACACAAAGAAAAACAATACATGACCAGGGATGTCAAGCTGGTATGCCCATCCCAGCCTTCGCAAAAGGGAAAAATGTCCAGAAACATCACGTGACTGCAATGTGATGCCACAAATTTGATCAGCATCCCATAGACCGGGGGTAGGCAAAGTTGGCTCTTCTATGACTGGTAGACTTCAACTCCCAGAATTCCTGAGCCAATCATGTTAGCTCAGGAATTCTGGGAGTTGAAGTCCATATGTCATAGAAGAGCCATTTTTGCCTACCCCTGCCATAGACCATTAAATGCCTTTACAATATAGACCAGAGGTGGGCAACTATGGCCCTTTTCTGGTCTGTGAAGTTCAACTGGCAGAATTCCTGAGCCAGGTTCAGGAATTCTGGGAATTGAAGACCAGAGGTCGTAAGGGGCCATAATCGCCTACTTTGAATATAATCTTTCTCCTCCTCCTCCTCTTCCTCCTCCTCCTCCTCCTCCTTCTTTTTCATGAATATTTAAAAATGCATTATTCCCATATTATCCAGATTCATTTTACCTCAGATAGAATGAGGAAAATAAACGTTTGGTGAGGCAAGGCATTGTAGTTCAGAACTATTCATTGTGCACAGAGCAGCAAATCAGCTGATAGGTGCTTTCTCTGAATCCTCCAGTTACAAATTTTTCCAGTCCTGGCCTGCCATTTTTCAGTTTATATCCGTGACTAAAAATAGAAAAATCTGTAAGACCCTGATACCAGGGTCTTTCCCCTTATCCTCAAATGAAGAAGCGAAATGGTTAAAATTCTGGAAATCTATTTGAAAAAGAAAAAAAAAGATTCTTTAGGACAGGAATCAAAGAGTTTCCCTCCCTGAGCCAAAGAACTGATTGTAAATATTGCAAAGCGAGGCCCTGTTCTTTTCTGAAGTGTAGAAGTCAGTTGAAGCAATTTCCTCATGCTGGGCAGCCATATGTTCTCCTCCATTACATCCCCATCTCGGACCATCTGTAATTTTTGGCTAGGGCAAGGGCATTGCTTGAAAAGTGGCATGGAATAGAAGTACCCTTTCCTCCTATTTCTCTTCATTATGGAGCCTTACCAGGAATTTAAATCGTATTTGACAGATTGCCTTCATTGGTCAGGGGCAAAGGTTCATATCCTGAGGACTAGCAGAACCAGATTGTTGCTCTCCCCCCCCCCCCCCTTTGCTGAAGATAGGCTTTCTCAGTTCAAGGTACACCAGATACCATTTTCTGCCTTTTCACAGCTCTTGCCTGGAGATGCTGGATGAGAGCTACAATGTCAAATCCATTTGACATCTTTTCATTTTGTCTCGCCCTCTGCAAATGAAAACACTTAACCCAAAATCCCAGATCCTTTTACCTGGGAATAAGTGCCATTAAACCCAGTTCTACTTGTGCCTTAATAAGGAGAAAGGCATAACGTTGCCCTGTTAATTGAGCTTTCAATCCGTCCTCAGAATTGAGAAGCACAGAATGTAAATATTTCTAATAAGTACAGATGGTAACGTCAGCTTAAATGGGCCGTTTTCCTTTACTCGGCTTATTACCATGA
This sequence comes from Erythrolamprus reginae, assembly GCF_031021105.1. NCBI lineage: Eukaryota > Metazoa > Chordata > Lepidosauria > Squamata > Dipsadidae > Erythrolamprus > Erythrolamprus reginae. Next base: position 324,494,439 of record NC_091950.1, on the reverse strand, counting down.
CTGAGCCCAAAAATTCCATTGCTAAGTCATTAAGTGAGTTGGCCCCATCTTACAATTTTTCTTGTCACAGTTGTTAAGTGAATCATTGCAGTTGTGAAATTAGCAACAGTTCTGACCTGATAAATACACTGCTCAAAAAAATAAAGGGAACACTTAAGCAACACAATATAATTCCAAGTAAATCAAACTTCTGTGAAATCAAACTGTCCACTTAGGAAGCAACAGTGATTGACAATCAATTTCACATGCTGTTGTGCACATTCAACGTTGTACGGAACAAAGTATTCAATGAGAATATTTCATTTAATCAGATCTAGGATATGTTCTTTGAGTGTTCCCTTTATTTTTTTGAGCAGTATAGCAAAGCATAAACAGAGTCCCCAAAACATCTTTTTCTTTTTTTATGGCTGTGAATTATATTCATTCCTAGCCATAATTCCCTTTTTTCAGTGCTGTTGTAACTTCAAATGATCACTAAATGAATGGTTGTAAGTCAAGGACTACTTATACACGGAACAATGCATCTCCTAAACTGTGCTATGTTGTGTATATCTTCTGAAGAATATTTGGGAAAGTTGTTATATGAAGAACTTTGTTTCTGAACTGCTGTTTTACCCATAATCAAAATTATGTAAATTTAATTTATTATTTACAGAGTTCAACACATGCATGCAATCAA